>NW_026907688.1:0-600000 GCF_028389875.1 Rhea pennata | reverse complement strand
AGATTCCCTCCTGGGGCGCTGACTTCTCTTGCCTTAGTGCCCTGCTTTGTTTGGAGGCTGTTTGCGGACAGCAGCACACACAGCGGGAAGGTGCGCGCTGGTCAGCTCCAAGTCTCGGCAGATTGAAGCGCAAGCGAGGCACCTGCTCGCAGTTTGTCCCGGGCATGGGAAGCAGCATGCTGCATACCCAGAGTACTTCTTGCACTGTCCTGCCTTCCTCGGGGCTGCTTCTGAGCACGGAGGCACGCCTACAAGCCAGCTGAGATGGGCTTTGCCTAAGAGTCAGGGAAGTGGCGAGCGGAACAAGGGATGTGCTGCACAGGTTCCCTCGCAGGCAGATTCCCTCCTGGGGCGCTTACTTCTCTTGCCTTAGTGCCCTGCTTTGTTTGGAGGCTGTTTGCGGACAGCAGCACACACAGCGGGAAGGTGCGCGCTGGCCAGCTCCAAGTCTCGGCACATTGAAGCGCAAGCCAGGCACCTGCTCGCGGTTTGTCCCAGGCATGGGAAGCAGCATGCTCCGTTCCCAGAAGACATCTCGCACTCTCCTGCCTGCCACGAGGCTGCTTCTGAGCACGGAGGCACGCCTACAAGCCAGCTGAGTTGGGCTTTGCCTAAGAGTCAGGGAAGTGGCGAGCGGAACAAGGGATGTGCTGCACAGCTTCCCTCGCAGGCAGATTCCCTCCTGGGGCTCTTAGTTCTCTTGCCTTAGTGCCCTGCTTTGTTTGGAGGCTGTTTGCGGACAGCAGCACACACAGCGGGAAGGTGCGCGCTGGTCAGCTCCAAGTCTCGGCAGATTGAAGCGCAAGCGAGGCACCTGCTCACGGTTTGTCCCAGGCATGGGAAGCAGCATGCTGCATGCCCCGATTACTTCTCGCACTGTCCTGCCTGCCACGGGGCTGCTTCTGAGCACGGAGGCACGCCTACAAGCCAGCTGAGATGGGCTTTGCCTAAGAGTTAGGGAAGTGGCGAGCGGAACAAGGGATGTGCTGCACAGCTTCCCTCGCAGGCAGATTCCCTCCTGGGGCGCTTACTTCTCTTGCCTTAGTGCCCTGCTTTGTTTGGAGGCTGTTTGCGAACAGCAGCACACACAGCGGGAAGGTGCGCGCTGGCCAGCTCCAAGTCTCGGCACATAGAAGCGCAAGCCAGGCACCTGCTCGCAGTTTGTCCCGGGCATGGGAAGCAGCATGCTGCGTGCCCAGAAGACATCCTGCACTGTCCTGCCTTCCTCGGGGCTGCTTCTGAGCACGGAGGCACGCCTACAAGCCAGCTGAGATGGTCTTTGCATAAGAGTCAGGGAAGTGGCGAGCGGAACAAGGGATGTGCTGCACAGCTTCCCTCGCAGGCAGATTCCCTCCTGGGGCGCTTACTTCTCCTGCATTAGTGCCCTGCTTTGTTTGGAGGCTGTTTGCGGACAGCAGCACACACAGCGGGAAGGTGCGCGCTGGTCAGCTCCAAGTCTCGGCACATAGAAGCGCAAGCGAGGCACCTGCTTGCAGTTTGTCCCGGGCATGGGAAGCAGCATGCTGCATGCCCCGAGCACTTCTCGCACTGTCCTGCCTGCCACGGGGCTGCTTCTGAGCACGGAGGCACGCCTACAAGCCAGCTGAGATGGGCTTTGCCTAAGAGTTAGGGAAGTGGCGAGCGGAACAAGGGATGTGCTGCACAGCTTCCCTCGCAGGCAGATTCCCTCCTGGGGCGCTTACTTCTCCTGCCTTAGTGCCCTGCTTTGTTTGGAGGCTGTTTGCGGACAGCAGCACACACAGCGGGAAGGTGCGCGCTGGTCAGCTCCAAGTCTCGGCACATAGAAGCGCAAGCCAGGCACCTGCTCACGGTTTGTCCCAGGCATGGGAAGCAGCATGCTGCATGCCCCGATTACTTCTCGCACTGTCCTGCCTGCCACGGGGCTGCTTCTGAGCACGGAGGCACGCCTACAAGCCAGCTGAGATGGGCTTTGCCTAAGAGTCAGGGAAGTGGCGAGCGGAACAAGGGATGTGCTGCACAGCTTCCCTCGCAGGCAGATTCCCTCCTGGGGCTCTTAGTTCTCTTGCGTAAGTGCCCTGCTTTGTTTGGAGGCTCTTTGCGGACAGCAGCACACACAGCGGGAAGGTGCGCGCTGGCCAGCTCCAAGTCTCGGCACATAGAAGCGCAAGCCAGGCACCTGCTCGCGGTTTGTCCCGGGCATGGGAAGCAGCATGCTGCGTGCCCAGAAGACATCTCGCACTCTCCTGCCTGCCACGAGGCTGCTTCTGAGCACGGAGGCACGCCTACAAGCCAGCTGAGTTGGGCTTTGCCTAAGAGTCAGGGAAGTGGCGAGCGGAACAAGGGATGTGCTGCACAGCTTCCCTCGCAGGCAGATTCCCTCCTGGGGCTCTTAGTTCTCTTGCCTTAGTGCCCTGCTTTGTTTGGAGGCTGTTTGCGGACAGCAGCACACACTGCGGGAAGGTGCGCGCTGGTCAGCTCCAAGTCTCGGCAGATTGAAGCGCAAGCCAGGCACCTGCTCACGGTTTGTCCCAGGCATGGGAAGCAGCATGCTGCATGCCCCGATTACTTCTCGCACTGTCCTGCTTGCCACGGGGCTGCTTCTGAGCACGGAGGCACGCCTACAAGCCAGCTGAGATGGGCTTTGCCTAAGAGTCAGGGAAGTGGCGAGCGGAACAAGGGATGTGCTGCACAGGTTCCCTCGCAGGCAGATTCCCTCCTGGGGCGCTTACTTCTCTTGCCTTAGTGCCCTGCTTTGTTTGGAGGCTGTTTGCGGACAGCAGCACACACAGCGGGAAGGTACGCGCTGGCCAGCTCCAAGTCTCGGCACATAGAAGCGCAAGCCAGGCACCTGCTCGCGGTTTGTCCCGGGCATGGGAAGCAGCATGCTGCGTGCCCAGAAGACATCTCGCACTGTCCTGCCTGCCACGGGGCTGCTTCTGAGCACGGAGGCACGCCTACAAGCAAGCTGAGATGGTCTTTGCCTAAGAGTCAGGGAAGTGGCGAGCGGAACAAGGGATGTGCTGCACAGCTTCCCTCGCAGGCAGATTCCCTCCTGGGGCTCTTAGTTCTCCTGCCTTAGTGCCCTGCTTTGTTTGGAGGCTGTTTGCGAACAGCAGCACACACAGCGGGAAGGTGCGCGCTCGCCAGCTCCAAGTCTAGGCACATAGAAGCGCAAGCGAGGCACCTGCTCGCAGTTTGTCCCGGGCATGGGAAGCAGCATGCTGCGTGCCCAGAAGACATCTCGCACTGTCCTGCCTGCCACGGGGCTGCTTCTGAGCACGCAGGCATGCCTGCAAGCCAGCTGAGATGGGCTTTGCATAAGATTCAGGGAAGTGGCGAGCGGAACAAGGGATGTGCTGCACAGCTTCCCTCGCAGGCAGATTCCCTCCTGGGGCGCTTACTTCTCTTGCCTCAGTGCCCTTTTTTGTTAGGAGGCTGTTTGCGGACAGCAGCACACACTGCGGGAAGGTGCGCGCTGGCCAGCTCCAAGTCTCGGCAGATTGAAGCGCAAGCCAGGCATCTGCTCGCAGTTTGTCCCGGGCATGGGAAGCAGCATGCTGCATGCCCCGATTACTTCTCGCACTGTCCTGCCTTCCTCGGGGCTGCTTCTGAGCACGGAGGCACACCTACAAGCAAGCTGAGATGGGCTTTGCCTAAGAGTGAGGGAAGTGTCGAGCGGAACAGGGATGTGCTGCACAGGTTCCCTCGTAGACAGATTCCCTCCTGGGGCGCTTACTTCTCTTGCCTTAGTGCCCTGCTTTGTTTGGAGGCTGTTTACGGACAGCAGCACACACAGCGGGAAGGTGCGCGCTGGCCAGCTCCAAGTCTCGGCACATAGAAGCGCAAGCCAGGCACCTGCTTGCAGTTTGTCCCGGGCATGGGAAGCAGCATGCTGCATGCCCAGATTACTTCTCGCACTGTCCTGCCTGCCACGGGGCTGCTTCTGAGCACGGAGGCACGCCTACAAGCCAGCTGAGATGGGCTTTGCCTAAGAGTTAGGGAAGTGGCGAGCGGAACAAGGGATGTGCTGCACAGCTTCCCTCGCAGGCAGATTCCCTCCTGGGGCGCTTAGTTCTCCTGCCTTAGTGCCCTGCTTTGTTTGGAGGCTGTTTGCGGACAGCAGCACACACAGCGGGAAGGTGCGAACTGGTCAGCTCCAAGTCTCGGCAGATTGAAGCGCAAGCCAGGCACCTGCTCGCAGTTTGTCCCGGGCATGGGAAGCAGCATGCTCCGTTCCCAGAAGACATCTCGCACTGTCCTGCCTGCCACGGGGCTGCTTCTGAGCACGGAGGCACGCCTACAAGCCAGCTGAGATGGGCTTTGCCTAAGAGTCAGGGAAGTGGCGAGCGGAACAAGGGATGTGCTGCACAGCTTCCCTCGCAGGCAGATTCCCTCCTGGGGCGCTTACTTCTCTTGCCTTAGTGCCCTGCTTTGTTTGGAGGCTGTTTGCGGACAGCAGCACACACAGCGGGAAGGTGCGCGCTGGTCAGTTCCAAGTCTCGGCAGATTGAAGCGCAAGCGAGGCACCTGCTCACGGTTTGTCCCAGGCATGGGAAGCAGCATGCTGCATGCCCAGAAGACATCCCGCACTGTCCTGCCTTCCTCGGGGCTGCTTCTGAGCACGGAGGCACGCCTACAAGACAGCTGAGATGGTCTTTGCATAAGAGTCAGGGAAGTGTCGAGCGGAACAAGGGATGTGCTGCACAGCTTCCCTCGCAGGCAGATTCCCTCCTGGGGCGCTTACTTCTCCTGCCTTAGTGCCCTGCTTTGTTTGGAGGCTCTTTGCGGACAGCAGCACACACAGCGGGAAGGTGCGCGCTCGCCAGCTCCAAGTCTCGGCACATAGAAGCGCAAGCCAGGCACCTGCTCGCAGTTTGTCCCGGGCATGGGAAGCAGCATGCTGCATGCCTAGAAGACATCTCGCACTGTCCTGCCTGCCACGGGGCTGCTTCTGAGCACAGAGGCACGCCTACAAGCCAGCTGAGATGGGCTTTGCCTAAGAGTCAGGGAAGTGTCGAGCGGAACAAGGGATGTGCTGCACAGCTTCCCTCGCAGGCAGATTCCCTCCTGGGGCTCTTAGTTCTCTTGCCTTAGTGCCCTGCTTTGTTTGGAGGCTGTTTGCGGACAGCAGCACACACAGCGGGAAGGTGCGCGCTGGCCAGCTCCAAGTCTCGGCACATAGAAGCCAAGCGTGGCACCTGCTCGCGGTTTGTCCCGGGCATGGGAAGCAGCATGCTGCGTGCCCAGAAGACATCTCGCACTGTCCTGCCTGCCACGGGGCTGCTTCTGAGCACGCAGGCATGCCTACAAGCCAGCTGAGATGGGCTTTGCCTAAGAGTCAGGGAAGTGTCGAGCGGAACAAGGGATGTGCTGCACAGGTTCCCTCGCAGGCAGATTCCCTCCTGGGGCGCTTAGTTCTCCTGCCTTAGTGCCCTGCTTTGTTTGGAGGCTGTTTGCGGACAGCAGCACACACAGCGGGAAGGTGCGCGCTGGTCAGCTCCAAGTCTCGGCAGATTGAAGCGCAAGCCAGGCACCTGCTCGCGGTTTGTCCCGGGCATGGGAAGCAGCATGCTGCATGCCCCGATTACTTCTTGCACTGTCCTGCCTTCCTCGGGGCTGCTTCTGAGCACCGAGTTAGGCCTACAAGCCAGCTGAGATGGGCTTTGCCTAAGAGTCAGGGAAGTGGCGAGCGGAACAAGGGATGTGCTGCACAGCTTCCCTCGCAGGCAGATTCCCTCCTGGGGCGCTTACTTCTCTTGCCTTAGTGCCCTGCTTTGTTTGGAGGCTGTTTGCGGACAGCAGCACACACAGCGGGAAGGTGCGCGCTGGCCAGCTCCAAGTCTCGGCACATAGAAGCGCAAGCCAGGCACCTGCTCGCGGTTTGTCCCGGGCATGGGAAGCAGCATGCTGCGTGCCCAGAAGACATCCCGCACTGTCCTGCCTTCCTCGGGGCTGCTTCTGAGCACGGAGACACGCGTACAAGCAAGCTGAGATGGTCTTTGCCTAAGAGTCAGGGAAGTGGCGAGCGGAACAAGGGATGTGCTGCACAGCTTCCCTCGCAGGCAGATTCCCTCCTGGGGCTCTTAGTTCTCTTGCCTAAGTGCCCTGCTTTGTTTGGAGGCTGTTTGCGGACAGCAGCACACACAGCGGGAAGGTGCGCGCTGGCCAGCTCCAAGTCTCAGCACATAGAAGCCAAGCGAGGCACCTGCTCGCGGTTTGTCCCGGACATGGGAAGCAGCATGCTGCGTGCCCAGAAGACATCTCGCACTGTCCTGCCTGCCACGGGGCTGCTTCTGAGCACGCAGGCATGCCTACAAGCAAGCTGAGATGGGCTTTGCATAAGATTCAGGGAAGTGGCGAGCGGAACAAGGGATGTGCTGCACAGCTTCCCTCGCAGGCAGATTCCCTCCTGGGGCTCTTAGTTCTCTTGCCTTAGTGCCCTGCTTTGTTTGGAGGCTGTTTGCGGACAGCAGCACACACTGCGGGAAGGTGCGCGCTGGCCAGCTCCAAGTCTCGGCAGATTGAATCGCAAGCCAGGCATCTGCTCGCAGTTTGTCCCGGGCATGGGAAGCAGCATGCTGCATGCCCCGATTACTTCTCGCACTGTCCTGACTTCCTCGGGGCTGCTTCTGAGCACGGAGGCACACCTACAAGCAAGCTGAGATGGGCTTTGCCTAAGAGTGAGGGAAGTGTCGAGCGGAACAGGGATGTGCTGCACAGGTTCCCTCGTAGACAGATTCCCTCCTGGGGCTCTTAGTTCTCTTGCCTTAGTGCCCTGCTTTGTTTGGAGGCTGTTTACGGACAGCAGCACACACAGCGGGAAGGTGCGCGCTGGCCAGCTCCAAGTCTCGGCACATAGAAGCGCAAGCGAGGCACCTGCTCGCGGTTTGTCCCGGGCATGGGAAGCAGCATGCTGCGTTCCCAGAAGACATCTCGCACTCTCCTGCCTGCCACGAGGCTGCTTCTGAGCACAGAGGCACGCCTACAAGCCAGCTGAGTTGGGCTTTGCCTAAGAGTCAGGGAAGTGGCGAGCGGAACAAGGGATGTGCTGCACAGCTTCCCTCGCAGGCAGATTCCCTCCTGGGGCTCTTAGTTCTCTTGCCTTAGTGCCCTGCTTTGTTTGGAGGCTGTTTGCGGACAGCAGCACACACAGCGGGAAGGTGCGCGCTGGTCAGCTCCAAGTCTCGGCAGATTGAAGCGCAAGCCAGGCACCTGCTCACGGTTTGTCCCAGGCATGGGAAGCAGCATGCTGCATGCCCCGATTACTTCTCGCACTGTCCTGCCTGCCACGGGGCTGCTTCTGAGCACGGAGGCACGCCTACAAGACAGCTGAGATGGGCTTTGCCTAAGAGTCAGGGAAGTGGCGAGCGGAACAAGGGATGTGCTGCACAGCTTCCCTCGCAGGCAGATTCCCTCCTGGGGCGCTTAGTTCTCCTGCCTTAGTGCCCTGCTTTGTTTGGAGGCTGTTTGCGGACAGCAGCACACACAGCGGGAAGGTGCGCACTGGTCAGCTTCAAGTCTCGGCACATAGAAGCGCAAGCGAGGCACCTGCTTGCAGTTTGTCCCGGGCATGGGAAGCAGCATGCTGCATGCCCCGAGTACTTCTCGCACTGTCCTGCCTGCCACGGGGTTTCTTCTGAGCACGGAGGCACGCCTACAAGCAAGCTGAGATGGGCTTTGCCTAAGAGTTAGGGAAGTGGCGAGCGGAACAAGGGATGTGCTGCACAGCTTCCCTCGCAGGCAGATTCCCTCCTGGGGCTCTTAGTTCTCTTGCCTTAGTGCCCTGCTTTGTTTGGAGGCTGTTTGCGGACAGCAGCACACACAGCGGGAAGGTGCGCGCTGGCCAGCTCCAAGTCTCGGCACATAGAAGCGCAAGCCAGGCACCTGCTCGCGGTTTGTCCCGGGCATGGGAAGCAGCATGCTGCGTGCCCAGAAGACATCTCGCACTCTCCTGCCTGCCACGAGGCTGCATCTGAGCACGGAGGCACGCCTACAAGCCAGCTGAGTTGGGCTTTGCCTAAGAGTTAGGGAAGTGGCGAGCGGAACAAGGGATGTGCTGCACAGGTTCCCTCGCAGGCAGATTCCCTCCTGGGGCGCTTACTTCTCTTGCCTTAGTGCCCTGCTTTGTTTGGAGGCTGTTTGCGGACAGCAGCACACACAGTGGGAAGGTGCGAACTGGCCAGCTCCAAGTCTCGGCACATAGAAGCGCAAGCCAGGCACCTGCTCACGGTTTGTCCCAGGCATGGGAAGGAGCATGCTGCATGCCCCTATTACTTCTCGCACTGTCCTGCCTGCCACGGGGCTGCTTCTGAGCACGGAGGCACGCCTACAAGCCAGCTGAGATGGGCTTTGCCTAAGAGTCAGGGAAGTGGCGAGCGGAACAAGGGATGTGCTGCACAGCTTCCCTCGCAGACAGATTCCCTCCTGGGGCGCTTAGTTCTCCTGCCTTAGTGCCCTGCTTTGTTTGGAGGCTGTTTGCGGACAGCAGCACACACAGCGGGAAGGTGCGCGCTGGTCAGCTTCAAGTCTCGGCACATAGAAGCGCAAGCCAGGCACCTGCTCGCGGTTTGTCCCGGGCATGGGAAGCAGCATGCTGCATGCCCCGAGTACTTCTCGCACTGTCCTGCCTGCCACGGGGTTTCTTCTGAGCACGGAGGCACGCCTACAAGCCAGCTGAGATGGGCTTTGCCTAAGAGGGAAGTGTCGAGCGGAACAAGGGATGTGCTGCACAGCTTCCCTCGCAGGCAGATTCCCTCCTGGGGCTCTTAGTTCTCTTGCCTAAGTGCCCTGCTTTGTTTGGAGGCTGTTTGCGGACAGCAGCACACACAGCGGGAAGGTACGCGCTGGTCAGCTTCAAGTCTCGGCACATAGAAGCGCAAGCCAGGCACCTGCTTGCAGTTTGTCCCGGGCATGGGAAGCAGCATGCTGCATGCCCCGAGTACTTCTCGCACTGTCCTGCCTTCCTCGGGGCTGCTTCTGAGCACGGAGGCACGCCTACAAGCAAGCTGAGATGGTCTTTGCATAAGAGTCAGGGAAGTGGCGAGCGGAACAAGGGATGTGCTGCACAGCTTCCCTCGCAGGCAGATTCCCTCCTGGGGCTCTTAGTTCTCCTGCCTTAGTGCCCTGCTTTGTTTGGAGGCTGTTTGCGGACAGCAGCACACACAACGGGAAGGTGCGCGCTCGCCAGCTCCAAGTCTCGGCACATAGAAGCGCAAGCCAGGCACCTGCTCACGGTTTGTCCCAGGCATGGGAAGCAGCATGCTGCATGCCGAGAAGACATCCCGCACTGTCCTGCCTTCCTCGGGGCTGCTTCTGAGCACGGAGGCACGCCTACAAGCAAGCTGAGATGGTCTTTGCATAAGAGTCAGGGAAGTGGCGAGCGGAACAAGGGATGTGCTGCACAGCTTCCCTCGCAGGCAGATTCCCTCCTGGGGCGCTTAGTTCTCCTGCCTTAGTGCCCTGCTTTGTTTGGAGGCTGTTTGCGGACAGCAGCACAAACAGCGGGAAGGTGCGCGCTCGCCAGCTCCAAGTCTCGGCAGATTGAAGCGCAAGCGAGGCACCTGCTTGCAGTTTGTCGCGGGCATGGGAAGCAGCATGCTGCATGCCCCGAGTACTTCTCGCACTGTCCTGCCTGCCACGGGGCTGCTTCTGAGCACAGAGGCACGCCTACAAGCCAGCTGAGATCGGCTTTGCCTAAGAGTGAGGGAAGTGGCGAGCGGAACAAGGGATGTGCTGCACAGCTTCCCTCGCAGGCAGATTCCCTCCTGGGGCGCTTACTTCTCCTGCCTTAGTGCCCTGCTTTGTTTGGAGGCTGTTTGCGGACAGCAGCACACACAGCGGGAAGGTGCGCGCTGGTCAGCTCCAAGTCTCGGCACATAGAAGCGCAAGCCAGGCACCTGCTCGCGGTTTGTCCCGGGCATGGGAAGCAGCGTGCTGCATGCCCCGAGTACTTCTCGCACTGTCCTGCCTGCCACGGGGCTGCTTCTGAGCACGGAGGCACGCCTACAAGCCAACTGAGATCGGCTTTGCCTAAGAGTTAGGGAAGTGGCGAGCGGAACAAGGGATGTGCTGCACAGCTTCCCTCGCAGGCAGATTCCCTCCTGGGGCGCTTACTTCTCCTGCCTTAGTGCCCTGCTTTGTTTGGAGGCTGTTTGCGGACAGCAGCACACACAGCGGGAAGGTGCGCGCTGGTCAGCTCCAAGTCTCGGCACATAGAAGCGCAAGCCAGGCACCTGCTTGCAGTTTGTCCCGGGCATGGGAAGCAGCATGCTGCATGCCCCGAGTACTTCTCGCACTGTCCTGCCTGCCACGGGGCTGCTTCTGAGCACGGAGGCACGCCTACAAGCCAGCTGAGATGGGCTTTGCCTAAGAGTCAGGGAAGTGGCGAGCGGAACAAGGGATGTGCTGCACAGCTTCCCTCGCAGGCAGATTCCCTCCTGGGGCGCTTACTTCTCTTGCCTTAGTGCCCTGCTTTGTTTGGAGGCTCTTTGCGGACAGCAGCACACACAGCGGGAAGGTGCGCGCTGGCCAGCTCCAAGTCTCGGCAGATTGAAGCGCAAGCCAGGCACCTGCTCGCGGTTTGTCCCAGGCATGGGAAGCAGCATGCTCCGTTCCCAGAAGACATCTCGCACTCTCCTGCCTGCCACGAGGCTGCTTCTGAGCACGGAGGCACGCCTACAAGCCAGCTGAGTTGGGCTTTGCCTAAGAGTCAGGGAAGTGTCGAGCGGAACAAGGGATGTGCTGCACAGCTTCCCTCGCAGGCAGATTCCCTCCTGGGGCTCTTAGTTCTCTTGCCTTAGTGCCCTGCTTTGTTTGGAGGCTGTTTGCGGACAGCAGCACACACAGCGGGAAGGTGCGCGCTGGTCAGCTCCAAGTCTCGGCAGATAGAAGCGCAAGCGAGGCACCTGCTCACGGTTTGTCCCAGGCATGGGAAGCAGCATGCTGCATGCCCCGATTACTTCTCGCACTGTCCTGCCTGCCACGGGGCTGCTTCTGAGCACGGAGGCACGCCTACAAGCAAGCTGAGATGGGCTTTGCCTAAGAGTTAGGGAAGTGGCGAGCGGAACAAGGGATGTGCTGCACAGCTTCCCTCGCAGGCAGATTCCCTCCTGGGGCGCTTACTTCTCTTGCCTTAGTGCCCTGCTTTGTTTGGAGGCTTTTTGCGAACAGCAGCACACACAGCGGGAAGGTGCGCGCTGGCCAGCTCCAAGTCTCGGCACATAGAAGCGCAAGCCAGGCACCTGCTCGCGGTTTGTCCCGGGCATGGGAAGCAGCATGCTGCGTGCCCAGAAGACATCCTGCACTGTCCTGCCTTCCTCGGGGCTGCTTCTGAGCACGGAGGCACGCCTACAAGCAAGCTGAGATGGTCTTTGCATAACAGTCAGGGAAGTGGCGAGCGGAACAAGGGATGTGCTGCACAGCTTCCCTCACAGGCAGATTCCCTCCTGGGGCTCTTAGTTCTCTTGCCTTAGTGCCCTGCTTTGTTTGGAGGCTGTTTGCGGACAGCAGCACACACAGCGGGAAGGTGCGCGCTGGTCAGCTCCAAGTCTCGGCAGATTGAAGCGCAAGCCAGGCACCTGCTCACGGTTTGTCCCAGGCATGGGAAGCAGCATGCTGCATGCCCCGATTACTTCTCGCACTGTCCTGCCTGCCACGGGGCTGCTTCTGAGCACGGAGGCACGCCTACAAGCCAGCTGAGATGGTCTTTGCCTAAGAGTTAGGGAAGTGGCGAGCGGAACAAGGGATGTGCTGCACAGCTTCCCTCGCAGGCAGATTCCCTCCTGGGGCGCTTAGTTCTCCTGCCTTAGTGCCCTGCTTTGTTTGGAGGCTGTTTGCGGACAGCAGCACACACAGCGGGAAGGTGCGCGCTGGTCAGCTTCAAGTCTCGGCACATAGAAGCGCAAGCCAGGCACCTGCTCGCAGTTTGTCCCGGGCATGGGAAGCAGCATGCTGCATGCCCCGAGTACTTCTCGCACTGTCCTGCCTGCCACGGGGTTTCTTCTGAGCACGGAGGCACGCCTACAAGCCAGCTGAGATGGGCTTTGCCTAAGAGTTAGGGAAGTGGCGAGCGGAACAAGGGATGTGCTGCACAGCTTCCCTCGCAGGCAGATTCCCTCCTGGGGCTCTTAGTTCTCTTGCCTAAGTGCCCTGCTTTGTTTGGAGGCTGTTTGCGAACAGCAGCACACACAGCAGGAAGGTGCGCGCTGGCCAGCTCCAAGTCTCGGCACATAGAAGCGCAAGCGAGGCACCTGCTCGCAGTTTGTCCCGGGCATGGGAAGCAGCATGCTGCGTGCCCAGAAGACATCTCGCACTGTCCTGCCTGCCACGGGGCTGCTTCTGAGCACAGAGGCACGCCTACAAGCCAGCTGAGATGGGCTTTGCCTAAGAGTCAGGGAAGTGTCGAGCAGAACAAGGGATGTGCTGCACAGCTTCCCTCGCAGGCAGATTCCCTCCTGGGGCGCTTACTTCTCTTGCCTTAGTGCCCTGCTTTGTTTGGAGGCTGTTTGCGGACAGCAGCACACACAGCGGGAAGGTGCGCGCTCGCCAGCTCCAAGTCTCGGCACATGGAAGCGCAAGCCAGGCACCTGCTCGCGGTTTGTCCCGGGCATGGGAAGCAGCATGCTGCATGCCCAGAAGACATCTCGCACTGTCCTGCCTGCCACGGGGCTGCTTCTGAGCATGGAGGCACGCCTACAAGCCAGCTGAGATGGACTTTACCTAAGAGTCAGGGAAGTGGCGAGCGGAACACGGGATGTGCTGCACAGCTTCCCTCGCAGGCAGATTCCCTCCTGGGGCGCTGACTTCTCTTGCCTTAGTGCCCTGCTTTGTTTGGAGGCTGTTTGCGGACAGCAGCACACACAGCGGGAAGGTGCGCGCTGGTCAGCTCCAAGTCTCGGCAGATTGAAGCGCAAGCGAGGCACCTGCTCGCAGTTTGTCCCGGGCATGGGAAGCAGCATGCTGCATACCCAGAGTACTTCTCGCACTGTCCTGCCTTCCTCGGGGCTGCTTCTGAGCACGGAGGCACGCCTACAAGCCAGCTGAGATGGTCTTTGCATAAGAGTCAGGGAAGTGGCGAGCGGAACAAGGGATGTGCTGCACAGCTTCCCTCGCAGGCAGATTCCCTCCTGGGGCGCTTACTTCTCTTGCCTTAGTGCCCTGCTTTGTTTGGAGGCTGTTTGCGGACAGCAGCACACACAGCGGGAAGGTGCGTGCTGGCCAGCTCCAAGTCTCGGCAGATTGAAGCGCAAGCCAGGCACCTGCTCGCGGTTTGTCCCAGGCATGGGAAGCAGCATGCTCCGTTCCCAGAAGACATCTCGCACTCTCCTGCCTGCCACGAGGCTGCTTCTGAGCACGGAGGCACGCCTACAAGCCAGCTGAGTTGGGCTTTGCCTAAGAGTCAGGGAAGTGGCGAGCGGAACAAGGGATGTGCTGCACAGCTTCCCTCGCAGGCAGATTCCCTCCTGGGGCTCTTAGTTCTCTTGCCTTAGTGCCCTGCTTTGTTTGGAGGCTGTTTGCGGACAGCAGCACACACAGCGGGAAGGTGCGCGCTGGTCAGCTCCAAGTCTCGGCAGATAGAAGCGCAAGCGAGGCACCTGCTCACGGTTTGTCCCAGGCATGGGAAGCAGCATGCTGCATGCCCCGATTACTTCTCGCACTGTCCTGCCTGCCACGGGGCTGCTTCTGAGCACGGAGGCACGCCTACAAGCAAGCTGAGATGGGCTTTGCCTAAGAGTTAGGGAAGTGGCGAGCGGAACAAGGGATGTGCTGCACAGCTTCCCTCGCAGGCAGATTCCCTCCTGGGGCACTTACTTCTCTTGCCTTAGTGCCCTGCTTTGTTTGGAGGCTGTTTGCGAACAGCAGCACACACAGCGGGAAGGTGCGCGCTGGCCAGCTCCAAGTCTCGGCACATAGAAGCGCAAGCCAGGCACCTGCTCGCGGTTTGTCCCGGGCATGGGAAGCAGCATGCTGCGTGCCCAGAAGACATCCTGCACTGTCCTGCCTTCCTCGGGGCTGCTTCTGAGCACGGAGGCACGCCTACAAGCAAGCTGAGATGGTCTTTGCATAACAGTCAGGGAAGTGGCGAGCGGAACAAGGGATGTGCTGCACAGCTTCCCTCACAGGCAGATTCCCTCCTGGGGCTCTTAGTTCTCTTGCCTAAGTGCCCTGCTTTGTTTGGAGGCTGTTTGCGGACAGCAGCACACACAGCGGGAAGGTGCGCGCTCGCCAGCTCCAAGTCTCGGCAGATTGAAGCGCAAGCGAGGCACCTGCTCACGGTTTGTCCCAGGCATGGGAAGCAGCATGCTGCATGCCCAGAAGACATCCCGCACTGTCCTGCCTTCCTTGGGGCTGCTTCTGAGCACGGAGGCACGCCTACAAGCCAGCTGAGATGGTCTTTGCATAAGAGTCAGGGAAGTGGCGAGCGGAACAAGGGATGTGCTGCACAGCTTCCCTCGCAGGCAGATTCCCTCCTGGGGCTCTTAGTTCTCTTGCCTAAGTGCCCTGCTTTGTTTGGAGGCTGTTTGCGGACAGCAGCACACACAGCGGGAAGGTGCACGCTGGTCAGCTCCAAGTCTCGGCACATAGAAGCGCAAGCCAGGCACCTGCTCGCGGTTTGTCCCGGGCATGGGAAGCAGCATGCTGCGTGCCCAGAAGACATCCCGCACTGTCCTGCCTGCCACGGGGCTGCTTCTGAGCACGGAGGCACGCCTACAAGCCAGCTGAGATGGGCTTTGCCTAAGAGTCAGGGAAGTGGCGAGCGGAACAAGGGATGTGCTGCACAGCTTCCCTCGCAGGCAGATTCCCTCCTGGGGCGCTTACTTCTCTTGCCTTAGTGCCCTGCTTTGTTTGGAGGCTCTTTGCGGACAGCAGCACACACAGCGGGAAGGTGCGCGCTGGCCAGCTCCAAGTCTCGGCAGATTGAAGCGCAAGCCAGGCACCTGCTCGCGGTTTGTCCCAGGCATGGGAAGCAGCATGCTCCGTTCCCAGAAGACATCTCGCACTCTCCTGCCTGCCACGAGGCTGCTTCTGAGCACGGAGGCACGCCTACAAGCCAGCTGAGTTGGGCTTTGCCTAAGAGTCAGGGAAGTGGCGAGCGGAACAAGGGATGTGCTGCACAGCTTCCCTCGCAGGCAGATTCCCTCCTGGGGCGCTTACTTCTCTTGCCTTAGTGCCCTGCTTTGTTTGAAGGCTGTTTGCGGACAGCAGCACACACAGCGGGAAGGTGCGCGCTGGTCAGCTCCAAGTCTCGGCAGATTGAAGCGCAAGCCAGGCACCTGCTCACGGTTTGTCCCAGGCATGGGAAGCAGCATGCTGCATGCCCCGATTACTTCTCGCACTGTCCTGCCTGCCACGGGGCTGCTTCTGAGCACGGAGGCACGCCTACAAGCCAGCTGAGATGGTCTTTGCCTAAGAGTTAGGGAAGTGGCGAGCGGAACAAGGGATGTGCTGCACAGCTTCCCTCGCAGGCAGATTCCCTCCTGGGGCGCTTAGTTCTCCTGCCTTAGTGCCCTGCTTTGTTTGGAGGCTGTTTGCGGACAGCAGCACACACAGCGGGAAGGTGCGCGCTGGTCAGCTTCAAGTCTCGGCACATAGAAGCGCAAGCCAGGCACCTGCTCGCAGTTTGTCCCGGGCATGGGAAGCAGCATGCTGCATGCCCCGAGTACTTCTCGCACTGTCCTGCCTGCCACGGGGTTTCTTCTGAGCACGGAGGCACGCCTACAAGCAAGCTGAGATGGGCTTTGCCTAAGAGTTAGGGAAGTGGCGAGCGGAACAAGGGATGTGCTGCACAGCTTCCCTCGCAGGCAGATTCCCTCCTGGGGCTCTTAGTTCTCTTGCCTAAGTGCCCTGCTTTGTTTGGAGGCTGTTTGCGAACAGCAGCACACACAGCGGGAAGGTGCGCGCTGGCCAGCTCCAAGTCTCGGCACATAGAAGCGCAAGCGAGGCACCTGCTCGCAGTTTGTCCCGGGCATGGGAAGCAGCATGCTGCGTGCCCAGAAGACATCTCGCACTGTCCTGCCTGCCACGGGGCTGCTTCTGAGCACAGAGGCACGCCTACAAGCCAGCTGAGATGGGCTTTGCCTAAGAGTCAGGGAAGTGTCGAGCAGAACAAGGGATGTGCTGCACAGCTTCCCTCGCAGGCAGATTCCCTCCTGGGGCGCTTACTTCTCTTGCCTTAGTGCCCTGCTTTGTTTGGAGGCTGTTTGCGGACAGCAGCACACACAGCGGGAAGGTGCGCGCTCGCCAGCTCCAAGTCTCGGCACATGGAAGCGCAAGCCAGGCACCTGCTCGTGGTTTGTCCCGGGCATGGGAAGCAGCATGCTGCATGCCCAGAAGACATCTCGCACTGTCCTGCCTGCCACGGGGCTGCTTCTGAGCATGGAGGCACGCCTACAAGCCAGCTGAGATGGACTTTGCCTAAGAGTCAGGGAAGTGGCGAGCGGAACAAGGGATGTGCTGCACAGCTTCCCTCGCAGGCAGATTCCCTCCTGGGGCTCTTAGTTCTCTTGCCTTAGTGCCCTGCTTTGTTTGGAGGCTGTTTGCGGACAGCAGCACACACAGCGGGAAGGTGCGCGCTGGTCAGCTCCAAGTCTCGGCAGATTGAAGCGCAAGCGAGGCACCTGCTCACGGTTTGTCCCAGGCATGGGAAGCAGCATGCTGCATGCCCCGATTACTTCTCGCACTGTCCTGCCTGCCACGGGGCTGCTTCTGAGCACGGAGGCACGCCTACAAGCCAGCTGAGATGGGCTTTGCCTAAGAGTTAGGGAAGTGGCGAGCGGAACAAGGGATGTGCTGCACAGCTTCCCTCGCAGGCAGATTCCCTCCTGGGGCGCTTACTTCTCTTGCCTTAGTGCCCTGCTTTGTTTGGAGGCTGTTTGCGAACAGCAGCACACACAGCGGGAAGGTGCGCGCTGGCCAGCTCCAAGTCTCGGCACATAGAAGCGCAAGCCAGGCACCTGCTCGCAGTTTGTCCCGGGCATGGGAAGCAGCATGCTGCGTGCCCAGAAGACATCCTGCACTGTCCTGCCTTCCTCGGGGCTGCTTCTGAGCACGGAGGCACGCCTACAAGCCAGCTGAGATGGTCTTTGCATAAGAGTCAGGGAAGTGGCGAGCGGAACAAGGGATGTGCTGCACAGCTTCCCTCGCAGGCAGATTCCCTCCTGGGGCGCTTACTTCTCCTGCATTAGTGCCCTGCTTTGTTTGGAGGCTGTTTGCGGACAGCAGCACACACAGCGGGAAGGTGCGCGCTGGTCAGCTCCAAGTCTCGGCACATAGAAGCGCAAGCGAGGCACCTGCTTGCAGTTTGTCCCGGGCATGGGAAGCAGCATGCTGCATGCCCCGAGCACTTCTCGCACTGTCCTGCCTGCCACGGGGCTGCTTCTGAGCACGGAGGCACGCCTACAAGCCAGCTGAGATCGGCTTTGCCTAAGAGTTAGGGAAGTGGCGAGCGGAACAAGGGATGTGCTGCACAGCTTCCCTCGCAGGCAGATTCCCTCCTGGGGCGCTTACTTCTCCTGCCTTAGTGCCCTGCTTTGTTTGGAGGCTGTTTGCGGACAGCAGCACACACAGCGGGAAGGTGCGCGCTGGTCAGCTCCAAGTCTCGGCACATAGAAGCGCAAGCCAGGCACCTGCTCGCGGTTTGTCCCAGGCATGGGAAGCAGCATGCTGCGTGCCCAGAAGACATCTCGCACTCTCCTGCCTGCCACGAGGCTGCTTCTGAGCACGGAGGCACGCCTACAAGCCAGCTGAGTTGGGCTTTGCCTAAGAGTCAGGGAAGTGGCGAGCGGAACAAGGGATGTGCTGCACAGCTTCCCTCGCAGGCAGATTCCCTCCTGGGGCGCTTAGTTCTCCTGCCTTAGTGCCCTGCTTTGTTTGGAGGCTGTTTGCGGACAGCAGCACACACAGCGGGAAGGTGCGCGCTGGCCAGCTCCAAGTCTCGGCAGATTGAAGCGCAAGCGAGGCACCTGCTCACGGTTTGTCCCAGGCATGGGAAGCAGCATGCTGCATGCCCAGAAGACATCCCGCACTGTCCTGCCTTCCTTGGGGCTGCTTCTGAGCACGGAGGCACGCCTACAAGCCAGCTGAGATGGTCTTTGCATAAGAGTCAGGGAAGTGGCGAGCGGAAGAAGGGATGTGCTGCACAGCTTCCCTCGCAGGCAGATTCCCTCCTGGGGCGCTTAGTTCTCCTGCCTTAGTGCCCTGCTTTGTTTGGAGGCTGTTTGCGGACAGCAGCACACACAGCGGGAAGGTGCGCGCTGGTCAGCTCCAAGTCTCGGCACATAGAAGCGCAAGCCAGGCACCTGCTCGCGGTTTGTCCCAGGCATGGGAAGCAGCATGCTGCGTGCCCAGAAGACATCCCGCACTGTCCTGCCTCCCACGGGGCTGCTTCTGAGCACGGAGGCACGCCTACAAGCCAGCTGAGATGGGCTTTGCCTAAGAGTCAGGGAAGTGGCGAGCGGAACAAGGGATGTGCTGCACAGCTTCCCTCGCAGGCAGATTCCCTCCTGGGGCGCTTAGTTCTCCTGCCTTAGTGCCCTGCTTTGTTTGGAGGCTGTTTGCGGACAGCAGCACACACAGCGGGAAGGTGCGCGCTCGCCAGCTCCAAGTCTCGGCACATAGAAGCGCAAGCCAGGCACCTGCTCGCAGTTTGTCCCGGGCATGGGAAGCAGCATGCTGCATGCCCAGAAGACATCCCGCACTGTCCTGCCTTCCTTGGGGCTGCTTCTGAGCACGGAGGCACGCCTACAAGCCAGCTGAGATGGTCTTTGCCTAAGAGTCAGGGAAGTGGCGAGCGGAACAAGGGATGTGCTGCACAGCTTCCCTCGCAGGCAGATTCCCTCCTGGGGCGCTTACTTCTCCTGCCTTAGTGCCCTGCTTTGTTTGGAGGCTGTTTGCGGACAGCAGCACACACAGCGGGAAGGTGCGCGCTGGTCAGCTCCAAGTCTCGGCACATAGAAGCGCAAGCCAGGCACCTGCTCGTGGTTTGTCCCGGGCATGGGAAGCAGCATGCTGCGTGCCCAGAAGACATCTCGCACTGTCCTGCCTGCCACGGGGCTGCTTCTGAGCACGCAGGCATGCCTAGAAGCCAGCTGAGATGGGCTTTGCATAAGAGTCAGGGAAGTGGCGAGCGGAACAAGGGATGTGCTGCACAGCTTCCCTCGCAGGCAGATTCCCTCCTGGGGCGCTTACTTCTCTTGCCTCAGTGCCCTGTTTTGTTAGGAGGCTGTTTGCGGACAGCAGCACACACAGCGGGAAGGTGCGCGCTGGCCAGCTCCAAGTCTCGGCAGATTGAAGCGCAAGCCAGGCACCTGCTTGCAGTTTGTCCCGGGCATGGGAAGCAGCATGCTGCATGCCCCGAGTACTTCTCGCACTGTCCTGCCTGCCACGGGGCTGCTTCTGAGCACGGAGGCACGCCTACAAGCCAGCTGAGATGGGCTTTGCCTAAGAGTTAGGGAAGTGGCGAGCGGAACAAGGGATGTGCTGCACAGCTTCCCTCGCAGGCAGATTCCCTCCTGGGGCGCTTACTTCTCTTGCCTTAGTGCCCTGCTTTGTTTGGAGGCTGTTTGCGGACAGCAGCACACACAGCGGGAAGGTGCGCGCTGGTCAGCTCCAAGTCTCGGCACATAGAAGCGCAAGCCAGGCACCTGCTCGCGGTTTGTCCCGGGCATGGGAAGCAGCATGCTGCATGCCCCGAGTACTTCTCGCACTGTCCTGCCTGCCACGGGGCTGCTTCTGAGCACGGAGGCACGCCTACAAGCCAGCTGAGATCGGCTTTGCCTAAGAGTTAGGGAAGTGGCGAGCGGAACAAGGGATGTGCTGCACAGCTTCCCTCGCAGGCAGATTCCCTCCTGGGGCGCTTACTTCTCTTGCCTTAGTGCCCTGCTTTGTTTGGAGGCTCTTTGCGGACAGCAGCACACACAGCGGGAAGGTGCGCGCTGGCCAGCTCCAAGTCTCGGCAGATTGAAGCGCAAGCCAGGCACCTGCTCGCGGTTTGTCCCGGGCATGGGAAGCAGCATGCTGCGTGCCCAGAAGACATCTCGCACTGTCCTGCCTCCCACGGGGCTGCTTCTGAGCACGGAGGCATGCCTACAAGCCAGCTGAGTTGGGCTTTGCCTAAGAGTCAGGGAAGTGGCGAGCGGAACAAGGGATGTGCTGCACAGCTTCCCTCGCAGGCAGATTCCCTCCTGGGGCGCTTAGTTCTCCTGCCTTAGTGCCCTGCTTTGTTTGGAGGCTGTTTGCGGACAGCAGCACACACAGCGGGAAGGTGCGCGCTGGCCAGCTCCAAGTCTCGGCAGATGGAAGCGCAAGCGAGGCACCTGCTCACGGTTTGTCCCAGGCATGGGAAGCAGCATGCTGCATGCCCAGAAGACATCCCGCACTGTCCTGCCTTCCTTGGGGCTGCTTCTGAGCACGGAGGCACGCCTACAAGCCAGCTGAGATGGTCTTTGCATAAGAGTCAGGGAAGTGGCGAGCGGAAGAAGGGATGTGCTGCACAGCTTCCCTCGCAGGCAGATTCCCTCCTGGGGCGCTTAGTTCTCCTGCCTTAGTGCCCTGCTTTGTTTGGAGGCTGTTTGCGGACAGCAGCACACACAGCGGGAAGGTGCGCGCTGGTCAGCTCCAAGTCTCGGCACATAGAAGCGCAAGCCAGGCACCTGCTCGCGGTTTGTCCCAGGCATGGGAAGCAGCATGCTGCGTGCCCAGAAGACATCCCGCACTGTCCTGCCTCCCACGGGGCTGCTTCTGAGCACGGAGGCACGCCTACAAGCCAGCTGAGATGGGCTTTGCCTAAGAGTCAGGGAAGTGGCGAGCGGAACAAGGGATGTGCTGCACAGCTTCCCTCGCAGGCAGATTCCCTCCTGGGGCGCTTAGTTCTCCTGCCTTAGTGCCCTGCTTTGTTTGGAGGCTGTTTGCGGACAGCAGCACACACAGCGGGAAGGTGCGCGCTCGCCAGCTCCAAGTCTCGGCACATAGAAGCGCAAGCCAGGCACCTGCTCGCAGTTTGTCCCGGGCATGGGAAGCAGCATGCTGCATGCCCAGAAGACATCCCGCACTGTCCTGCCTTCCTTGGGGCTGCTTCTGAGCACGGAGGCACGCCTACAAGCCAGCTGAGATGGTCTTTGCCTAAGAGTCAGGGAAGTGGCGAGCGGAACAAGGGATGTGCTGCACAGCTTCCCTCGCAGGCAGATTCCCTCCTGGGGCGCTTACTTCTCCTGCCTTAGTGCCCTGCTTTGTTTGGAGGCTGTTTGCGGACAGCAGCACACACAGCGGGAAGGTGCGCGCTGGTCAGCTCCAAGTCTCGGCACATAGAAGCGCAAGCCAGGCACCTGCTCGTGGTTTGTCCCGGGCATGGGAAGCAGCATGCTGCGTGCCCAGAAGACATCTCGCACTGTCCTGCCTGCCACGGGGCTGCTTCTGAGCACGCAGGCATGCCTAGAAGCCAGCTGAGATGGGCTTTGCATAAGAGTCAGGGAAGTGGCGAGCGGAACAAGGGATGTGCTGCACAGCTTCCCTCGCAGGCAGATTCCCTCCTGGGGCGCTTACTTCTCTTGCCTCAGTGCCCTGTTTTGTTAGGAGGCTGTTTGCGGACAGCAGCACACACAGCGGGAAGGTGCGCGCTGGCCAGCTCCAAGTCTCGGCAGATTGAAGCGCAAGCCAGGCACCTGCTTGCAGTTTGTCCCGGGCATGGGAAGCAGCATGCTGCATGCCCCGAGTACTTCTCGCACTGTCCTGCCTGCCACGGGGCTGCTTCTGAGCACGGAGGCACGCCTACAAGCCAGCTGAGATGGGCTTTGCCTAAGAGTTAGGGAAGTGGCGAGCGGAACAAGGGATGTGCTGCACAGCTTCCCTCGCAGGCAGATTCCCTCCTGGGGCGCTTACTTCTCTTGCCTTAGTGCCCTGCTTTGTTTGGAGGCTTTTTGCGGACAGCAGCACACACAGCGGGAAGGTGCGCGCTGGTCAGCTCCAAGTCTCGGCACATAGAAGCGCAAGCCAGGCACCTGCTCGCGGTTTGTCCCGGGCATGGGAAGCAGCATGCTGCATGCCCCGAGCACTTCTCGCACTGTCCTGCCTGCCACGGGGCTGCTTCTGAGCACGGAGGCACGCCTACAAGCCAGCTGAGATCGGCTTTGCCTAAGAGTTAGGGAAGTGGCGAGCGGAACAAGGGATGTGCTGCACAGCTTCCCTCGCAGGCAGATTCCCTCCTGGGGCGCTTACTTCTCTTGCCTTAGTGCCCTGCTTTGTTTGGAGGCTCTTTGCGGACAGCAGCACACACAGCGGGAAGGTGCGCGCTGGCCAGCTCCAAGTCTCGGCAGATTGAAGCGCAAGCCAGGCACCTGCTCGCGGTTTGTCCCAGGCATGGGAAGCAGCATGCTCCGTTCCCAGAAGACATCTCGCACTCTCCTGCCTGCCACGAGGCTGCTTCTGAGCACGGAGGCACGCCTACAAGCCAGCTGAGTTGGGCTTTGCCTAAGAGTCAGGGAAGTGGCGAGCGGAACAAGGGATGTGCTGCACAGCTTCCCTCGCAGGCAGATTCCCTCCTGGGGCTCTTAGTTCTCTTGCCTTAGTGCCCTGCTTTGTTTGGAGGCTGTTTGCGGACAGCAGCACACACAGCGGGAAGGTGCACGCTGGTCAGCTCCAAGTCTCGGCAGATTGAAGCGCAAGCGAGGCACCTGCTCACGGTTTGTCCCGGGCATGGGAAGCAGCATGCTGCGTGCCCAGAAGACATCTCGCACTGTCCTGCCTCCCACGGGGCTGCTTCTGAGCACGGAGGCATGCCTACAAGCCAGCTGAGATGGGCTTTGCATAAGAGTCAGGGAAGTGGCGAGCGGAACAAGGCATGTGCTGCACAGCTTCCCTCGCAGGCAGATTCCCTCCTGGGGCGCTTACTTCTCTTGCCTTAGTGCCCTGCTTTGTTTGGAGGCTGTTTGCGAACAGCAGCACACACAGTGGGAAGGTGCGCGCTGGTCAGCTCCAAGTCTCGGCACATAGAAGCGCAAGCGAGGCACCTGCTCGCGGTTTGTCCCGGGCATGGGAAGCAGCATGCTGCGTGCCCAGAAGACATCCCGCAGTGTCCTGCCTTCCTCGGGGCTGCTTCTGAGCACGGAGGCATGCCTACAAGCAAGCTGAGATGGTCTTTGCATAAGAGTCAGGGAAGTGGCGAGCGGAACAAGGGATGTGCTGCACAGCTTCCCTCGCAGGCAGATTCCCTCCTGGGGCTCTTAGTTCTCCTGCCTTAGTGCCCTGCTTTGTTTGGAGGCTGTTTGCGGACAGCAGCACACACAGCGGGAAGGTGCGCGCTCGCCAGCTCCAAGTCTCGGCACATAGAAGCGCAAGCGAGGCACCTGCTCGCAGTTTGTCCCGGGCATGGGAAGCAGCATGCTGCGTGCCCAGAAGACATCCCGCACTGTCCTGCCTTCCTCGGGGCTGCTTCTGAGCACGGAGGCACGCCTACAAGCCAGCTGAGATGGGCTTTGCCTAAGAGTCAGGGAAGTGGCGAGCGGAACAAGGGATGTGCTGCACAGCTTCCCTCGCAGGCAGATTCCCTCCTGGGGCTCTTAGTTCTCTTGCCTTAGTGCCCTGCTTTGTTTGGAGGCTGTTTGCGAACAGCAGCACACACAGCGGGAAGGTGCGCGCTGGCCAGCTCCAAGTCTCGGCACATAGAAGCGCAAGCCAGGCACCTGCTCGCGGTTTGTCCCGGGCATGGGAAGCAGCATGCTGCGTGCCCAGAAGACATCTCGCACTGTCCTGCCTGTCACGGGGCTGCTTCTGAGCACGCAGGCATGCCTACAAGCCAGCTGAGATGGGCTTTGCATAAGATTCAGGGAAGTGGCGAGCGGAACAAGGGATGTGCTGCACAGCTTCCCTCGCAGGCAGATTCCCTCCTGGGGCGCTTACTTCTCTTGCCTTAGTGCCCTGTTTTGTTAGGAGGCTGTTTGCGGACAGCAGCACACACTGCGGGAAGGTGCGCGCTGGCCAGCTCCAAGTCTCGGCAGATTGAAGCGCAAGCCAGGCATCTGCTCGCAGTTTGTCCCGGGCATGGGAAGCAGCATGCTGCATGCCCCGATTACTTCTCGCACTGTCCTGCCTTCCTCGGGGCTGCTTCTGAGCACGGAGGCACACCTACAAGCAAGCTGAGATGGGCTTTGCCTAAGAGTGAGGGAAGTGTCGAGCGGAACAAGGGATGTGCTGCACAGCTTCCCTCGCAGGCAGATTCCCTCCTGGGGCGCTTACTTCTCTTGCCTTAGTGCCCTGCTTTGTTTGGAGGCTGTTTACGGACAGCAGCACACACAGCGGGAAGGTGCGCGCTGGTCAGCTCCAGGTCTCGGCAGATTGAAGCGCAAGCGAGGCACCTGCTCACGGTTTGTCCCAGGCATGGGAAGCAGCATGCTGCACGCCCCGATTACTTCTCGCACTGTCCTGCCTCCCACGGGGCTGCTTCTGAGCACGGAGGCACGCCTACAAGCCAGCTGAGATGGGCTTTGCCTAAGAGTCAGGGAAGTGGCGAGCGGAACAAGGGATGTGCTGCACAGCTTCCCTCGCAGGCAGATTCCCTCCTGGGGCGCTTACTTCTCTTGCCTTAGTGCCCTGCTTTGTTTGGAGGCTCTTTGCGGACAGCAGCACACACAGCGGGAAGGTGCGCGCTGGCCAGCTCCAAGTCTCGGCAGATTGAAGCGCAAGCCAGGCACCTGCTCGCGGTTTGTCCCGGGCATGGGAAGCAGCATGCTGCGTTCCCAGAAGACATCTCGCACTCTCCTGCCTGCCACGAGGCTGCTTCTGAGCACGGAGGCACGCCTACAAGCCAGCTGAGATGGGCTTTGCCTAAGAGTCAGGGAAGTGGCGAGCGGAACAAGGGATGTGCTGCATAGCTTCCCTCGCAGGCAGATTCCCTCCTGGGGCGCTTACTTCTCTTGCCTAAGTGCCCTGCTTTGTTTGGAGGCTCTTTGCGGACAGCAGCACACACAGTGGGAAGGTGCACGCTGGTCAGCTCCAAGTCTCGGCAGATTGAAGCGCAAGCGAGGCACCTGCTCGCGGTTTGTCCTAGGCGTGGGAAGCAGCATGCTGCGTGCCCAGAAGACATCTCGCACTGTCCTGCCTTCCTCGGGGCTGCTTCTGAGCACCGAGTTAGGCCTACAAGCCAGCTGAGATGGTCTTTGCCTAAGAGTCAGGGAAGTGGCGAGCGGAACAAGGGATGTGCTGCACAGCTTCCCTCGCAGGCAGATTCCCTCCTGGGGCTCTTAGTTCTCTTGCCTTAGTGCCCTGCTTTGTTTGGAGGCTGTTTGCGGACAGCAGCACACACAGCGGGAAGGTGCGCGCTGGTCAGCTCCAAGTCTCGGCAGATTGAAGCGCAAGCGAGGCACCTGCTCACGGTTTGTCCCGGGCATGGGAAGCAGCATGCTGCATGCCCCGAGTACTTCTCGCACTGTCCTGCCTGCCACGGGGCTGCTTCTGAGCACGGAGGCACACCTACAAGCCAGCTGAGATGGGCTTTGCCTAAGAGTGAGGGAAGTGGCGAGCGGAACAAGGGATGTGCTGCACAGCTTCCCTCGCAGGCAGATTCCCTCCTGGGGCGCTTACTTCTCTTGCCTTAGTGCCCTGCTTTGTTTGGAGGCTGTTTGCGGACAGCAGCACACACAGCGGGAAGGTGCGCGCTGGCCAGCTCCAAGTCTCGGCAGATTGAAGCGCAAGCGAGGCACCTGCTCGCGGTTTGTCCCGGGCATGGGAAGCAGCATGCTGCGTGCCCAGAAGACATCTCGCACTGTCCTGCCTCCCACGGGGCTGCTTCTGAGCACGCAGGCATGCCTACAAGCCAGCTGAGATGGTCTTTGCATAAGAGTCAGGGAAGTGGCGAGCGGAAAAAGGGATGTGCTGCACAGCTTCCCTCGCAGGCAGATTCCCTCCTGGGGCGCTTACTTCTCTTGCCTTAGTGCCCTGCTTTGTTTGGAGGCTGTTTGCGAACAGCAGCACACACAGCGGGAAGGTGCGCGCTGGTCAGCTCCAAGTCTCGGCACATAGAAGCGCAAGCGAGGCACCTGCTCGCGGTTTGTCCCGGGCATGGGAAGCAGCATGCTGCGTGCCCAGAAGACATCCCGCAGTGTCCTGCCTTCCTCGGGGCTGCGTCTGAGCACGGAGGCATGCCTACAAGCAAGCTGAGATGGTCTTTGCATAAGAGTCAGGGAAGTGGCGAGCGGAACAAGGGATGTGCTGCACAGCTTCCCTCGCAGGCAGATTCCCTCCTGGGGCGCTTAGTTCTCCTGCCTTAGTGCCCTGCTTTGTTTGGAGGCTGTTTGCGGACAGCAGCACACACAGCGGGAAGGTGCGCGCTGGCCAGCTCCAAGTCTCGGCAGATAGAAGTGCAAGCGAGGCACCTGCTCGCAGCTTGTCCCGGGCATGGGAAGCAGCATGCTGCGTGCCCAGAAGACATCCCGCACTGTCCTGCCTTCCTCGGGGCTGCTTCTGAGCACGGAGGCACGCCTACAAGCCAGCTGAGATGGGCTTTGCCTAAGAGTCAGGGAAGTGTCGAGCGGAACAAGGGATGTGCTGCACAGGTTCCCTCGCAGGCAGATTCCCTCCTGGGGCGCTGACTTCTCTTGCCTTAGTGCCCTGCTTTGTTTGGAGGCTGTTTGCGGACAGCAGCACACACAGCGGGAAGGTGCGCGCTGGCCAGCTCCAAGTCTCGGCACATAGAAGCGCAAGCCAGGCACCTGCTCGCGGTTTGTCCCGGGCATGGGAAGCAGCATGCTGCGTGCCCAGAAGACATCCCGCACTGTCCTGCCTCCCACGGGGCTGCTTCTGAGCACGGAGGCACGCCTACAAGCAAGCTGAGATGGGCTTTGCCTAAGAGTTAGGGAAGTGGCGAGCGGAACAAGGGATGTGCTGCACAGCTTCCCTCGCAGGCAGATTCCCTCCTGGGGCTCTTAGTTCTCTTGCCTTAGTGCCCTGCTTTGTTTGGAGGCTGTTTGCGAACAGCAGCACACACAGCGGGAAGGTGCGCGCTGGCCAGCTCCAAGTCTCGGCACATAGAAGCGCAAGCCAGGCACCTGCTCGCAGTTTGTCCCGGGCATGGGAAGCAGCATGCTGCGTGCCCAGAAGACATCCTGCACTGTCCTGCCTTCCTCGGGGCTGCTTCTGAGCACGGAGGCACACCTATAAGCAAGCTGAGATGGTCTTTGCATAAGTCAGGGAAGTGGCGAGCGGAACAAGGGATGTACTGCACAGCTTCCCTCGCAGGCAGATTCCCTCCTGGGACGCTTAGTTCTCCTGCCTTAGTGCCCTGCTTTGTTTGGAGGCTGTTTGCGGACAGCAGCACACACAGCGGGAAAGTGCGCGCTGGCCAGCTCCAAGTCTCGGCAGATAGAAGCGCAAGCGAGGCACCTGCTCGCGGTTTGTCCTAGGCGTGGGAAGCAGCATGCTGCGTTCCCAGAAGACATCCTGCACTGTCCTGCCTTCCTCGGGGCTGCTTCTGAGCACCGAGCTAGGCCTACAAGCCAGCTGAGATGGGCTTTGCATAAGAGTCAGGGAAGTGGCTAGCGGAACAAGGGATGTGCTGCACAGGTTCCCTCGCAGGCAGATTCCCTCCTGGGGCACTTACTTCTCTTGCCTTAGTGCCCTGCTTTGTTTGGAGGCTGTTTGCGGACAGCAGCACACACAGCGGGAAGGTGCGCGCTGGTCAGCTCCAAGTCTCGGCAGATTGAAGCGCAAGCCAGGCATCTGCTCGCAGTTTGTCCCGGGCATGGGAAGCAGCATGCTGCATGCCCCGATTACTTCTCGCACTGTCCTGCCTTCCTCGGGGCTGCTTCTGAGCACGGAGGCACACCTACAAGCAAGCTGAGATGGGCTTTGCCTAAGAGTCAGGGAAGTGTCGAGCGGAACAAGGGATGTGCTGCACAGCTTCCCTCGCAGGCAGATTCCCTCCTGGGGCGCTTACTTCTCTTGCCTTAGTGCCCTGCTTTGTTTGGAGGCTGTTTACGGACAGCAGCACACACAGCGGGAAGGTGCGCGCTGGCCAGCTCCAAGTCTCGGCACATAGAAGCGCAAGCGAGGCACCTGCTCGCGGTTTGTCCCGGGCATGGGAAGCAGCATGCTGCGTGCCCAGAAGACATCTCGCACTCTCCTGCCTGCCACGAGGCTGCTTCTGAGCACGGAGGCAAGCCTACAAGCCAGCTGAGTTGGGCTTTGCCTAAGAGTCAGGGAAGTGTCGAGCGGAACAAGGGATGTGCTGCACAGCTTCCCTCGCAGGCAGATTCCCTCCTGGGGCTCTTAGTTCTCTTGCCTTAGTGCCCTGCTTTGTTTGGAGGCTGTTTGCGGACAGCAGCACACACAGCGGGAAGGTGCGCGCTGGCCAGCTCCAAGTCTCGGCACATAGAAGCGCAAGCCAGGCACCTGCTCGCGGTTTGTCCCGGGCATGGGAAGCAGCATGCTGCGTGCCCAGAAGACATCTCGCACTGTCCTGCCTGTCACGGGGCTGCTTCTGAGCACGCAGGCATGCCTACAAGCCAGCTGAGATGGGCTTTGCATAAGATTCAGGGAAGTGGCGAGCGGAACAAGGGATGTGCTGCACAGCTTCCCTCGCAGGCAGATTCCCTCCTGGGGCGCTTACTTCTCTTGCCTCAGTGCCCTGTTTTGTTAGGAGGCTGTTTGCGGACAGCAGCACACACTGCGGGAAGGTGCGCGCTGGCCAGCTCCAAGTCTCGGCAGATTGAAGCGCAAGCCAGGCATCTGCTCGCAGTTTGTCCCGGGCATGGGAAGCAGCATGCTGCATGCCCCGATTACTTCTCGCACTGTCCTGCCTTCCTCGGGGCTGCTTCTGAGCACGGAGGCACACCTACAAGCAAGCTGAGATGGGCTTTGCCTAAGAGTGAGGGAAGTGTCGAGCGGAACAAGGGATGTGCTGCACAGCTTCCCTCGCAGGCAGATTCCCTCCTGGGGCGCTTACTTCTCTTGCCTTAGTGCCCTGCTTTGTTTGGAGGCTGTTTACGGACAGCAGCACACACAGCGGGAAGGTGCGCGCTGGCCAGCTCCAAGTCTCGGCACATAGAAGCGCAAGCGAGGCACCTGCTCGCGGTTTGTCCCGGGCATGGGAAGCAGCATGCTGCGTGCCCAGAAGACATCTCGCACTCTCCTGCCTGCCACGAGGCTGCTTCTGAGCATGGAGGCAAGCCTACAAGCCAGCTGAGTTGGGCTTTGCCTAAGAGTCAGGGAAGTGTCGAGCGGAACAAGGGATGTGCTGCACAGCTTCCCTCGCAGGCAGATTCCCTCCTGGGGCTCTTAGTTCTCTTGCCTTAGTGCCCTGCTTTGTTTGGAGGCTGTTTGCGGACAGCAGCACACACAGCGGGAAGGTGCGCGCTGGTCAGCTCCAGGTCTCGGCAGATTGAAGCGCAAGCGAGGCACCTGCTCACGGTTTGTCCCAGGCATGGGAAGCAGCATGCTGCACGCCCCGATTACTTCTCGCACTGTCCTGCCTCCCACGGGGCTGCTTCTGAGCACGGAGGCACGCCTACAAGCCAGCTGAGATGGGCTTTGCCTAAGAGTCAGGGAAGTGGCGAGCGGAACAAGGGATGTGCTGCACAGGTTCCCTCGCAGGCAGATTCCCTCCTGGGGCGCTTACTTCTCTTGCCTTAGTGCCCTGCTTTGTTTGGAGGCTCTTTGCGGACAGCAGCACACACAGCGGGAAGGTGCGCGCTGGCCAGCTCCAAGTCTCGGCAGATTGAAGCGCAAGCCAGGCACCTGCTCGCGGTTTGTCCCGGGCATGGGAAGCAGCATGCTGCGTGCCCAGAAGACATCCCGCACTGTCCTGCCTTCCTCGGGGCTGCTTCTGAGCACCGAGTTAGGCCTACAAGCCAGCTGAGATGGGCTTTGCCTAAGAGTCAGGGAAGTGGCGAGTGGAACAAGGGATGTGCTGCACAGGTTCCCTCGCAGGCAGATTCCCTCCTGGGGCGCTGACTTCTCTTGCCTTAGTGCCCTGCTTTGTTTGGAGGCTGTTTGCGGACAGCAGCACACACAGCTGGAAGGTGCGCGCTGGTCAGCTACAAGTCTCGGCACATAGAAGCGCAAGCCAGGCACCTGCTCGCGGTTTGTCCCGGGCATGGGAAGCAGCATGCTGTGTGCCCAGAAGACATCCCGCACTGTCCTGCCTTCCTCGGGGCTGCTTCTGAGCACGGAGGCACGCCTACAAGCCAGCTGAGATGGGCTTTGCCTAAGAGTCAGGGAAGTGGCGAGCGGAACAAGGGATGTGCTGCACAGCTTCCCTCGCAGGCAGATTCCCTCCTGGGGCTCTTAGTTCTCCTGCCTTAGTGCCCTGCTTTGTTTGGAGGCTGTTTGCGGACAGCAGCACACACAGCGGGAAGGTGCGCGCTGGCCAGCTCCAAGTCTCGGCAGATTGAAGCGCAAGCGAGGCACCTGCTCGCGGTTTGTCCCGGGCATGGGAAGCAGCATGCTGCGTGCCCAGAAGACATCTCGCACTGTCCTGCCTCCCACGGGGCTGCTTCTGAGCACGCAGGCATGCCTACAAGCCAGCTGAGATGGGCTTTGCATAAGAGTCAGGGAAGTGGCGAGCGGAAAAAGGGATGTGCTGCACAGCTTCCCTCGCAGGCAGATTCCCTCCTGGGGCGCTTACTTCTCTTGCCTTAGTGCCCTGCTTTGTTTGGAGGCTGTTTGCGAACAGCAGCACACACAGCGGGAAGGTGCGCGCTGGTCAGCTCCAAGTCTCGGCACATAGAAGCGCAAGCGAGGCACCTGCTCGCGGTTTGTCCCGGGCATGGGAAGCAGCATGCTGCGTGCCCAGAAGACATCCCGCAGTGTCCTGCCTTCCTCGGGGCTGCTTCTGAGCACAGAGGCATGCCTACAAGCAAGCTGAGATGGTCTTTGCATAAGAGTCAGGGAAGTGGCGAGCAGAACAAGGGATGTGCTGCACAGCTTCCCTCGCAGGCAGATTCCCTCCTGGGGCGCTTAGTTCTCCTGCCTTAGTGCCCTGCTTTGTTTGGAGGCTGTTTGCGGACAGCAGCACACACAGCGGGAAGGTGCGCGCTCGCCAGCTCCAAGTCTCGGTACATAGAAGCGCAAGCGAGGCACCTGCTCGCAGTTTGTCCCGGGCATGGGAAGCAGCATGCTGCGTGCCCAGAAGACATCCCGCACTGTCCTGCCTTCCTCGGGGCTGCTTCTGAGCACGGAGGCACGCCTACAAGCCAGCTGAGATGGGCTTTGCCTAAGAGTCAGGGAAGTGTCGAGCGGAACAAGGGATGTGCTGCACAGGTTCCCTCGCAGGCAGATTCCCTCCTGGGGCGCTGACTTCTCTTGCCTTAGTGCCCTGCTTTGTTTGGAGGCTGTTTGCGGACAGCAGCACACACAGCGGGAAGGTGCGCGCTCGCCAGCTCCAAGTCTCGGCACATAGAAGCGCAAGCCAGGCACCTGCTCGCGGTTTGTCCCGGGCATGGGAAGCAGCATGCTGCGTGCCCAGAAGACATCCCGCACTGTCCTGCCTCCCACGGGGCTGCTTCTGAGCACGGAGGCACTCCTACAAGCCAGCTGAGATGGGCTTTGCCTAAGAGTCAGGGAAGTGGCGAGCGGAACAAGGGATGTGCTGCACAGGTTCCCTCGCAGGCAGATTCCCTCCTGGGGCGCTTACTTCTCTTGCCTTAGTGCCCTGCTTTGTTTGGAGGCTGTTTGCGGACAGCAGCACACACAGCGGGAAGGTGCGCGCTGGCCAGCTCCAAGTCTCGGCACATAGAAGCGCAAGCGAGGCACCTGCTCGCAGTTTGTCCCGGGCATGGGAAGCAGCATGCTGCGTGCCCAGAAGACATCCCGCACTGTCCTGCCTCCCACGGGGCTGCTTCTGAGCACGGAGGCACGCCTACAAGCCAGCTGAGATGGGCTTTGCCTAAGAGTTAGGGAAGTGGCGAGCGGAACAAGGGATGTGCTGCACAGCTTCCCTCGCAGGCAGATTCCCTCCTGGGGCTCTTAGTTCTCTTGCCTTAGTGCCCTGCTTTGTTTGGAGGCTGTTTGCGAACAGCAGCACACACAGCGGGAAGGTGCGCGCTGGCCAGCTCCAAGTCTCGGCACATAGAAGCGCAAGCCAGGCACCTGCTCGCAGTTTGTCCCGGGCATGGGAAGCAGCATGCTGCGTGCCCAGAAGACATCCTGCACTGTCCTGCCTTCCTCGGGGCTGCTTCTGAGCACGGAGGCACACCTACAAGCAAGCTGAGATGGTCTTTGCATAAGTCAGGGAAGTGGCGAGCGGAACAAGGGATGTACTGCACAGCTTCCCTCGCAGGCAGATTCCCTCCTGGGACGCTTAGTTCTCCTGCCTTAGTGCCCTGCTTTGTTTGGAGGCTGTTTGCGGACAGCAGCACACACAGCGGGAAAGTGCGCGCTGGCCAGCTCCAAGTCTCGGCACATAGAAGCGCAAGCCAGGCACCTGCTCGCGGTTTGTCCCAGGCATGGGAAGCAGCATGCTGCGTTCCCAGAAGACATCTCGCACTCTCCTGCCTGCCACGAGGCTGCTTCTGAGCACGGAGGCACGCCTACAAGCCAGCTGAGATGGGCTTTGCCTAAGAGTCAGGGAAGTGGCGAGCGGAACAAGGGATGTGCTGCACAGCTTCCCTCGCAGGCAGATTCCCTCCTGGGGCGCTTACTTCTCTTGCCTTAGTGCCCTGCTTTGTTTGGAGGCTGTTTGCGGACAGCAGCACACACTGCGGGAAGGTGCGCGCTGGTCAGCTCCAAGTCTCGGCAGATTGAAGCGCAAGCGAGGCACCTGCTCGCGGTTTGTCCTAGGCGTGGGAAGCAGCATGCTGCGTTCCCAGAAGACATCCCGCACTGTCCTGCCTTCCTCGGGGCTGCTTCTGAGCACCGAGCTAGGCCTACAAGCCAGCTGAGATGGGCTTTGCATAAGAGTCAGGGAAGTGGCTAGCGGAACAAGGGATGTGCTGCACAGGTTCCCTCGCAGGCAGATTCCCTCCTGGGGCTCTTAGTTCTCCTGCCTTAGTGCCCTGCTTTGTTTGGAGGCTGTTTGCGGACAGCAGCACACACAGCGGGAAGGTGCGCGCTGGTCAGCTCCAAGTCTCGGCAGATTGAAGCGCAAGCCAGGCACCTGCTCGCGGTTTGTCCCGGGCATGGGAAGCAGCATGCTGCGTGCCCAGAAGACATCCCGCACTGTCCTGCCTGTCACGGGGCTGCTTCTGAGCACGCAGGCATGCCTACAAGCCAGCTGAGATGGGCTTTGCATAAGATTCAGGGAAGTGGCGAGCGGAACAAGGGATGTGCTGCACAGCTTCCCTCGCAGGCAGATTCCCTCCTGGGGCGCTTACTTCTCTTGCCTCAGTGCCCTGTTTTGTTAGGAGGCTGTTTGCGGACAGCAGCACACACTGCGGGAAGGTGCGCGCTGGCCAGCTCCAAGTCTCGGCAGATTGAAGCGCAAGCCAGGCATCTGCTCGCAGTTTGTCCCGGGCATGGGAAGCAGCATGCTGCATGCCCCGATTACTTCTCGCACTGTCCTGCCTTCCTCGGGGCTGCTTCTGAGCACGGAGGCACACCTACAAGCAAGCTGAGATGGGCTTTGCCTAAGAGTGAGGGAAGTGTCGAGCGGAACAAGGGATGTGCTGCACAGCTTCCCTCGCAGGCAGATTCCCTCCTGGGGCGCTTACTTCTCTTGCCTTAGTGCCCTGCTTTGTTTGGAGGCTGTTTACGGACAGCAGCACACACAGCGGGAAGGTGCGCGCTGGCCAGCTCCAAGTCTCGGCACATAGAAGCGCAAGCGAGGCACCTGCTCGCGGTTTGTCCCGGGCATGGGAAGCAGCATGCTGCGTGCCCAGAAGACATCTCGCACTCTCCTGCCTGCCACGAGGCTGCTTCTGAGCACGGAGGCAAGCCTACAAGCCAGCTGAGTTGGGCTTTGCCTAAGAGTCAGGGAAGTGGCGAGCGGAACAAGGGATGTGCTGCACAGCTTCCCTCGCAGGCAGATTCCCTCCTGGGGCTCTTAGTTCTCTTGCCTTAGTGCCCTGCTTTGTTTGGAGGCTGTTTGCGGACAGCAGCACACACAGCGGGAAGGTGCGCGCTGGTCAGCTCCAGGTCTCGGCAGATTGAAGCGCAAGCGAGGCACCTGCTCACGGTTTGTCCCAGGCATGGGAAGCAGCATGCTGCACGCCCCGATTACTTCTCGCACTGTCCTGCCTCCCACGGGGCTGCTTCTGAGCACGGAGGCACGCCTACAAGCCAGCTGAGATGGGCTTTGCCTAAGAGTCAGGGAAGTGGCGAGCGGAACAAGGGATGTGCTGCACAGCTTCCCTCGCAGGCAGATTCCCTCCTGGGGCGCTTACTTCTCTTGCCTTAGTGCCCTGCTTTGTTTGGAGGCTCTTTGCGGACAGCAGCACACACAATGCGGGAAGGTGCGCGCTGGCCAGCTCCAAGTCTCGGCAGATTGAAGCGCAAGCCAGGCACCTGCTCGCGGTTTGTCCCGGGCATGGGAAGCAGCATGCTGCGTTCCCAGAAGACATCTCGCACTCTCCTGCCTGCCACGAGGCTGCTTCTGAGCACGGAGGCACGCCTACAAGCCAGCTGAGATGGGCTTTGCCTAAGAGTCAGGGAAGTGGCGAGCGGAACAAGGGATGTGCTGCACAGCTTCCCTCGCAGGCAGATTCCCTCCTGGGGCTCTTAGTTCTCTTGCCTTAGTGCCCTGCTTTGTTTGGAGGCTCTTTGCGGACAGCAGCACACACAGTGGGAAGGTGCACGCTGGTCAGCTCCAAGTCTCGGCAGATTGAAGCGCAAGCGAGGCACCTGCTCGCGGTTTGTCCTAGGCGTGGGAAGCAGCATGCTGCGTGCCCAGAAGACATCCCGCACTGTCCTGCCTTCCTCGGGGCTGCTTCTGAGCACCAAGTTAGGCCTACAAGCCAGCTGAGATGGGCTTTGCCTAAGAGTCAGGGAAGTGGCGAGTGGAACAAGGGATGTGCTGCACAGGTTCCCTCGCAGGCAGATTCCCTCCTGGGGCGCTGACTTCTCTTGCCTTAGTGCCCTGCTTTGTTTGGAGGCTGTTTGCGGACAGCAGCACACACAGCAGGAAGGTGCGCGCTGGTCAGCTCCAGGTCTCGGCACATAGAAGCGCAAGCCAGGCACCTGCTCGCGGTTTGTCCCGGGCATGGGAAGCAGCATGCTGTGTGCCCAGAAGACATCCCGCACTGTCCTGCCTTCCTCGGGGCTGCTTCTGAGCACGGAGGCACGCCTACAAGCCAGCTGAGATGGGCTTTGCCTAAGAGTCAGGGAAGTGGCGAGCGGAACAAGGGATGTGCTGCACAGCTTCCCTCGCAGGCAGATTCCCTCCTGGGGCTCTTAGTTCTCCTGCCTTAGTGCCCTGCTTTGTTTGGAGGCTGTTTGCGGACAGCAGCACACACAGCGGGAAGGTGCGCGCTGGCCAGCTCCAAGTCTCGGCACATAGAAGCGCAAGCGAGGCACCTGCTCGCAGTTTGTCCCGGGCATGGGAAGCAGCATGCTGCGTGCCCAGAAGACATCCCGCACTGTCCTGCCTTCCTCGGGGCTGCTTCTGAGCACGGAGGCACGCCTACAAGCCAGCTGAGATGGGCTTTGCCTAAGAGTCAGGGAAGTGGCGAGCGGAACAAGGGATGTGCTGCACAGCTTCCCTCGCAGGCAGATTCCCTCCTGGGGCGCTTACTTCTCTTGCCTTAGTGCCCTGCTTTGTTTGGAGGCTGCTTGCGGACAGCAGCACACACTGCGGGAAGGTGCGCGCTGGCCAGCTCCAAGTCTCGGCAGATTGAAGCGCAAGCCAGGCATCTGCTCGCAGTTTGTCCCGGGCATGGGAAGCAGCATGCTGCATGCCCCGATTACTTCTCGCACTGTCCTGCCTTCCTCGGGGCTGCTTCTGAGCACGGAGGCACACCTACAAGCAAGCTGAGATGGGATTTACCTAAGAGTGAGGGAAGTGTCGAGCGGAACAAGGGATGTGCTGCACAGCTTCCCTCGCAGGCAGATTCCCTCCTGGGGCGCTTACTTCTCCTGCCTTAGTGCCCTGCTTTGTTTGGAGGCTGTTTGCGGACAGCAGCACACACAGCGGGAAGGTGCGCGCTGGTCAGCTTCAAGTCTCGGCACCTAGAAGGGCAAGCGAGGAACCTGCTTGCAGTTTGTCCCGGGCATGGGAAGCAGCATGCTGCATGCCCCGAGTACTTCTCGCACTGTCCTGCCTGCCACGGGGTTTCTTCTGAGCACGGAGGCACGCCTACAAGCCAGCTGAGATGGGCTTTGCCTAAGAGTCAGGGAAGTGGCGAGCGGAACAAGGGATGTGCTGCACAGCTTCCCTCGCAGGCAGATTCCCTCCTGGGGCTCTTAGTTCTCTTGCCTAAGTGCCCTGCTTTGTTTGGAGGCTGTTTGCGGACAGCAGCACACACAGCGGGAAGGTGCGCGCTGGCCAGCTCCAAGTCTCAGCAGATTGAAGCGCAAGCCAGGCACCTGCTCGCGGTTTGTCCCAGGCATGGGAAGCAGCATGCTGCGTGCCCAGAAGACATCTCGCACTCTCCTGCCTGCCACGAGGCTGCTTCTGAGCACGGAGGTACGCCTACAAGCCAGCTGAGTTGGGTTTTGCCTAAGAGTCAGGGAAGTGGCGAGCGGAACAAGGGATGTGCTGCACAGCTTCCCTCGCAGGCAGATTCCCTCCTGGGGCTCTTAGTTCTCTTGCCTTAGTGCCCTGCTTTGTTTGGAGGCTGTTTGCGGACAGCAGCACACACTGCGGGAAGGTGCGCGCTGGCCAGCTCCAAGTCTCGGCAGATTGAAGCGCAAGCCAGGCACCTGCTTGCGGTTTGTCCCGGGCATGGGAAGCAGCATGCTGCATGCCCCGAGTACTTCTCGCACTGTCCTGCCTGCCACGGGGCTGCTTCTGAGCACGGAGGCACGCCTACAAGCCAGCTGAGATGGGCTTTGCCTAAGAGTCAGGGAAGTGGCGAGCGGAACAAGGGATGTGCTGCACAGGTTCCCTCGCAGGCAGATTCCCTCCTGGGGCGCTTACTTCTCTTGCCTTAGTGCCCTGCTTTGTTTGGAGGCTCTTTGCGGACAGCAGCACACACAATGCGGGAAGGTGCGCGCTGGCCAGCTCCAAGTCTCGGCAGATTGAAGCGCAAGCCAGGCACCTGCTCGCGGTTTGTCCCAGGCATGGGAAGCAGCATGCTCCGTTCCCAGAAGACATCTCGCACTCTCCTGCCTGCCACGAGGCTGCTTCTGAGCACGGAGGCAAGCCTACAAGCCAGCTGAGTTGGGCTTTGCCTAAGAGTGAGGGAAGTGTCGAGCGGAACAAGGGATGTGCTGCACAGCTTCCCTCGCAGGCAGATTCCCTCCTGGGGCTCTTAGTTCTCTTGCCTTAGTGCCCTGCTTTGTTTGGAGGCTGTTTGCGGACAGCAGCACACACAGCGGGAAGGTGCGCGCTGGTCAGCTCCAGGTCTCGGCAGATTGAAGCGCAAGCGAGGCACCTGCTCACGGTTTGTCCCAGGCATGGGAAGCAGCATGCTGCACGCCCCGATTACTTCTCGCACTGTCCTGCCTCCCACGGGGCTGCTTCTGAGCACGGAGGCACGCCTACAAGCCAGCTGAGATGGGCTTTGCCTAAGAGTCAGGGAAGTGGCGAGCGGAACAAGGGATGTGCTGCACAGGTTCCCTCGCAGGCAGATTCCCTCCTGGGGCGCTTACTTCTCTTGCCTTAGTGCCCTGCTTTGTTTGGAGGCTCTTTGCGGACAGCAGCACACACAATGCGGGAAGGTGCGCGCTGGCCAGCTCCAAGTCTCGGCAGATTGAAGCGCAAGCCAGGCACCTGCTCGCGGTTTGTCCCGGGCATGGGAAGCAGCATGCTGCGTGCCCAGAAGACATCTCGCACTCTCCTGCCTGCCACGAGGCTGCTTCTGAGCACGGAGGCACGCCTACAAGCCAGCTGAGATGGGCTTTGCCTAAGAGTCAGGGAAGTGGCGAGCGGAACAAGGGATGTGCTGCACAGCTTCCCTCGCAGGCAGATTCCCTCCTGGGGCTCTTAGTTCTCTTGCCTTAGTGCCCTGCTTTGTTTGGAGGCTCTTTGCGGACAGCAGCACACACAGTGGGAAGGTGCACGCTGGTCAGCTCCAAGTCTCGGCAGATTGAAGCGCAAGCGAGGCACCTGCTCGCGGTTTGTCCTAGGCGTGGGAAGCAGCATGCTGCGTGCCCAGAAGACATCCCGCACTGTCCTGCCTTCCTCGGGGCTGCTTCTGAGCACCGAGTTAGGCCTACAAGCCAGCTGAGATGGGCTTTGCCTAAGAGTCAGGGAAGTGGCGAGTGGAACAAGGGATGTGCTGCACAGGTTCCCTCGCAGGCAGATTCCCTCCTGGGGCGCTGACTTCTCTTGCCTTAGTGCCCTGCTTTGTTTGGAGGCTGTTTGCGGACAGCAGCACACACAGCAGGAAGGTGCGCGCTGGTCAGCTCCAAGTCTCGGCACATAGAAGCGCAAGCCAGGCACCTGCTCGCGGTTTGTCCCGGGCATGGGAAGCAGCATGCTGTGTGCCCAGAAGACATCCCGCACTGTCCTGCCTTCCTCGGGGCTGCTTCTGAGCACGGAGGCACGCCTACAAGCCAGCTGAGATGGGCTTTGCCTAAGAGTCAGGGAAGTGGCGAGCGGAACAAGGGATGTGCTGCACAGCTTCCCTCGCAGGCAGATTCCCTCCTGGGGCTCTTAGTTCTCCTGCCTTAGTGCCCTGCTTTGTTTGGAGGCTGTTTGCGGACAGCAGCACACACAGCGGGAAGGTGCGCGCTCGCCAGCTCCAAGTCTCGGCACATAGAAGCGCAAGCGAGGCACCTGCACGCAGTTTGTCCCGGGCATGGGAAGCAGCATGCTGCGTGCCCAGAAGACATCCCGCACTGTCCTGCCTTCCTCGGGGCTGCTTCTGAGCACGGAGGCACGCCTACAAGCCAGCTGAGATGGGCTTTGCCTAAGAGTCAGGGAAGTGGCGAGCGGAACAAGGGATGTGCTGCACAGCTTCCCTCGCAGGCAGATTCCCTCCTGGGGCGCTTACTTCTCTTGCCTTAGTGCCCTGCTTTGTTTGGAGGCTGCTTGCGGACAGCAGCACACACTGCGGGAAGGTGCGCGCTGGCCAGCTCCAAGTCTCGGCAGATTGAAGCGCAAGCCAGGCATCTGCTCGCAGTTTGTCCCGGGCATGGGAAGCAGCATGCTGCATGCCCCGATTACTTCTCGCACTGTCCTGCCTTCCTCGGGGCTGCTTCTGAGCACGGAGGCACACCTACAAGCAAGCTGAGATGGGATTTACCTAAGAGTGAGGGAAGTGTCGAGCGGAACAAGGGATGTGCTGCACAGCTTCCCTCGCAGGCAGATTCCCTCCTGGGGCGCTTACTTCTGCCTTAGTGCCCTGCTTTGTTTGGAGGCTGTTTGCGGACAGCAGCACACACAGCGGGAAGGTGCGCGCTGGTCAGCTTCAAGTCTCGGCACCTAGAAGGGCAAGCGAGGAACCTGCTTGCAGTTTGTCCCGGGCATGGGAAGCAGCATGCTGCATGCCCCGAGTACTTCTCGCACTGTCCTGCCTGCCACGGGGTTTCTTCTGAGCACGGAGGCACGCCTACAAGCCAGCTGAGATGGGCTTTGCCTAAGAGTCAGGGAAGTGGCGAGCGGAACAAGGGATGTGCTGCACAGCTTCCCTCGCAGGCAGATTCCCTCCTGGGGCTCTTAGTTCTCTTGCCTAAGTGCCCTGCTTTGTTTGGAGGCTGTTTGCGGACAGCAGCACACACAGCGGGAAGGTGCGCGCTGGCCAGCTCCAAGTCTCAGCAGATTGAAGCGCAAGCCAGGCACCTGCTCGCGGTTTGTCCCAGGCATGGGAAGCAGCATGCTGCGTGCCCAGAAGACATCTCGCACTCTCCTGCCTGCCACGAGGCTGCTTCTGAGCACGGAGGCACGCCTACAAGCCAGCTGAGTTGGGTTTTGCCTAAGAGTCAGGGAAGTGGCGAGCGGAACAAGGGATGTGCTGCACAGCTTCCCTCGCAGGCAGATTCCCTCCTGGGGCTCTTAGTTCTCTTGCCTTAGTGCCCTGCTTTGTTTGGAGGCTGTTTGCGGACAGCAGCACACACTGCGGGAAGGTGCGCGCTGGCCAGCTCCAAGTCTCGGCACATAGAAGCGCAAGCCAGGCACCTGCTTGCGGTTTGTCCCGGGCATGGGAAGCAGCATGCTGCATGCCCCGAGTACTTCTCGCACTGTCCTGCCTGCCACGGGGCTGCTTCTGAGCACGGAGGCACGCCTACAAGCCAGCTGAGATGGGCTTTGCCTAAGAGTCAGGGAAGTGGCGAGCGGAACAAGGGATGTGCTGCACAGGTTCCCTCGCAGGCAGATTCCCTCCTGGGGCGCTTACTTCTCTTGCCTTAGTGCCCTGCTTTGTTTGGAGGCTCTTTGCGGACAGCAGCACACACAATGCGGGAAGGTGCGCGCTGGCCAGCTCCAAGTCTCGGCAGATTGAAGCGCAAGCGAGGCACCTGCTCGCGGTTTGTCCCAGGCATGGGAAGCAGCATGCTCCGTTCCCAGAAGACATCTCGCACTGTCCTGCCTGCCACGAGGCTGCTTCTGAGCACGGAGGCACGCCTACAAGCCAGCTGAGTTGGGCTTTGCCTAAGAGTCAGGGAAGTGGCGAGCGGAACAAGGGATGTGCTGCACAGCTTCCCTTGCAGGCAGATTCCCTCCTGGGGCTCTTAGTTCTCTTGCCTTAGTGCCCTGCTTTGTTTGGAGGCTGTTTGCGGACAGCAGCACACACAGCGGGAAGGTGCGCGCTGGCCAGCTCCAAGTCTCGGCAGATTGAAGCGCAAGCGAGGCACCTGCTCACGGTTTGTCCCAGGCATGGGAAGCAGCATGCTGCATTCCGAGAAGACATCCCGCACTGTCCTGCCTTCCTCGGGGCTGCTTCTGAGCACGGAGGCACGCCTACAAGCAAGCTGAGATGGTCTTTGCATAAGAGTCAGGGAAGTGGCGAGCGGAACAAGGGATGTGCTGCACAGCTTCCCTCGCAGGCAGATTCCCTCCTGGGGCGCTTAGTTCTCCTGCCTTAGTGCCCTGCTTTGTTTGGAGGCTGTTTGCGGACAGCAGCACACACAGCGGGAAGGTGCGCGCTGGCCAGCTCCAAGTCTCGGCACATAGAAGCGCAAGCCAGGCACCTGCTCGCGGTTTGTCCCGGGCATGGGAAGCAGCATGCTGCGTGCCCAGAAGACATCCCGCACTGTCCTGCCTCCCACGGGGCTGCTTCTGAGCACGGAGGCACGCCTACAAGCCACCTGAGATGGGCTTTGCCTAAGAGTTAGGGAAGTGGCGAGCGGAACAAGGGATGTGCTGCACGGCTTCCCTCGCAGGCAGATTCCCTCCTGGGGCGCTTACTTCTCTTGCCTTAGTGCCCTGCTTTGTTTGGAGGCTCTTTGCGGACAGCAGCACACACAATGCGGGAAGGTGCGCGCTGGCCAGCTCCAAGTCTCGGCAGATTGAAGCGCAAGCCAGGCACCTGCTCGCGGTTTGTCCCAGGCATGGGAAGCAGCATGCTGCGTTCCCAGAAGACATCTCGCACTGTCCTGCCTGCCACGGGGCTGCTTCTGAGCACGGAGGCACGCCTACAAGCCAGCTGAGTTGGGCTTTGCCTAAGAGTCAGGGAAGTGTCGAGCGGAACAAGGGATGTGCTGCACAGCTTCCCTCGCAGGCAGATTCCCTCCTGGGGCTCTTAGTTCTCTTGCCTTAGTGCCCTGCTTTGTTTGGAGGCTGTTTGCGGACAGCAGCACACACAGCGGGAAGGTGCGCGCTCGCCAGCTCCAAGTCTCGGCACATAGAAGCGCAAGCGAGGCATCTGCTTGCAGTTTGTCCCGGGCATGGGAAGCAGCATGCTGCGTGCCCAGAAGACATCTCGCACTGTCCTGCCTGCCACAGGGCTGCTTCTGAGCACGGAGGCACGCCTACAAGCCAGCTGAGATGTGCTTTGCCTAAGAGTTAGGGAAGTGGCGAGCGGAACAAGGGATGTGCTGCACAGCTTCCCTCGCAGGCAGATTCCCTCCTGGGACGCTTAGTTCTCCTGCCTTAGTGCCCTGCTTTGTTTGGAGGCTGTTTGCGGACCGCAGCACACACAGCGGGAAAGTGCGCGCTGGCCAGCTCCAAGTCTCGGCACATAGAAGCGCAAGCCAGGCACCTGCTCGCGGTTTGTCCCAGGCATGGGAAGCAGCATGCTGCGTGCCCAGAAGACATCTCGCACTGTCCTGCCTGCCACGGGGCTGCTTCTGAGCACGGAGGCACGCCTACAAGCCAGCTGAGATGGGCTTTGCCTAAGAGTTAGGGAAGTGGCGAGCGGAACAAGGGATGTGCTGCACAGCTTCCCTCGCAGGCAGATTCCCTCCTGGGGCGCTTACTTCTCTTGCCTTAGTGCCCTGCTTTGTTTGGAGGCTGTTTGCGAACAGCAGCACACACAGCGGGAAGGTGCGCGCTGGCCAGCTCCAAGTCTCGGCAGATTGAAGCGCAAGCCAGGCACCTGCTTGCAGTTTGTCCCGGGCATGGGAAGCAGCATGCTGCATGCCCCGAGTACTTCTCGCACTGTCCTGCCTGCCACGGGGCTGCTTCTGAGCACGGAGGCACGCCTACAAGCCAGCTGAGATGGGCTTTGCCTAAGAGTCAGGGAAGTGGAGAGCGGAACAAGGGATGTGCTGCACAGCTTCCCTCGCAGGCAGATTCCCTCCTGGGGCGCTGACTTCTCTTGCCTCAGTGCCCTGTTTTGTTAGGAGGCTGTTTGCGGACAGCAGCACACACTGCGGGAAGGTGCGCGCTGGCCAGCTCCAAGTCTCGGCAGATTGAAGCGCAAGCCAGGCACCTGCTTGCAGTTTGTCCCGGGCATGGGAAGCAGCATGCTGCATGCCCCGAGTACTTCTCGCACTGTCCTGCCTGCCACGGGGCTGCTTCTGAGCACGGAGGCACGCCTACAAACCAGCTGAGATGGGCTTTGCCTAAGAGTCAGGGAAGTGGCGAGCGGAACAAGGGATGTGCTGCACAGCTTCCCTCGCAGGCAGATTCCCTCCTGGGGCGCTTACTTCTCTTGCCTTAGTGCCCTGCTTTGTTTGGAGGCTCTTTGCGGACAGCAGCACACACAGCGGGAAGGTGCGCGCTGGCCAGCTCCAAGTCTCGGCAGATTGAAGCGCAAGCCAGGCACCTGCTCGCGGTTTGTCCCAGGCATGGGAAGCAGCATGCTGCGTGCCCAGAAGACATCTCGCACTCCCCTGCCTGCCACGAGGCTGCTTCTGAGCACGGAGGCACGCCTACAAGCCAGCTGAGATGGGCTTTGCCTAAGAGTTAGGGAAGTGGCGAGCGGAACAAGGGATGTGCTGCACAGCTTCCCTCGCAGGCAGATTCCCTCCTGGGGCTCTTAGTTCTCTTGCCTTAGTGCCCTGCTTTGTTTGGAGGCTGTTTGCGAACAGCAGCACACACAGCGGGAAGGTGCGCGCTGGCCAGCTCCAAGTCTCGGCACATAGAAGCGCAAGCCAGGCACCTGCTCGCAGTTTGTCCCGGGCATGGGAAGCAGCATGCTGCGTGCCCAGAAGACATCCTGCACTGTCCTGCCTTCCTCGGGGCTGCTTCTGAGCACGGAGGCACACCTACAAGCAAGCTGAGATGGTCTTTGCATAAGTCAGGGAAGTGGCGAGCGGAACAAGGAATGTACTGCACAGCTTCCCTCGCAGGCAGATTCCCTCCTGGGACGCTTAGTTCTCCTGCCTTAGTGCCCTGCTTTGTTTGGAGGCTGTTTGCGAACAGCAGCACACACTGCGGGAAGGCGCGCGCTGGCCAGCTCCAAGAATCTGGCAGATTGAAGCGCAAGCCAGGCACCTGCTTGCAGTTTGTCCCGGGCATGGGAAGCAGCATGCTGCATGCCCCGAGTACTTCTCGCACTGTCCTGCCTCCCACGGGGCTGCTTCTGAGCACGGAGGCACACCTACAAGCCAGCTGAGATGGGCTTTGCCTAAGAGTCAGGGAAGTGGCGAGCGGAACAAGGGATGTGCTGCACAGGTTCCCTCGCAGGCAGATTCCCTCCTGGGGCGCTTACTTCTCTTGCCTTAGTGCCCTGCTTTGTTTGGAGGCTCTTTGCGGACAGCAGCACACACAGCGGGAAGGTGCGCGCTGGCCAGCTCCAAGTCTCGGCAGATTGAAGCGCAAGCCAGGCACCTGCTCGCGGTTTGTCCCAGGCATGGGAAGCAGCATACTGCGTGCCCAGAAGACATCTCGCACTCTCCTGCCTGCCACGAGGCTGCTTCTGAGCACGGAGGCACGCCTACAAGCAAGCTGAGATGGGCTTTGCCTAAGAGTTAGGGAAGTGGCGAGCGGAACAAGGGATGTGCTGCACAGCTTCCCTCGCAGGCAGATTCCCTCCTGGGGCTCTTAGTTCTCTTACCTTAGTGCCCTGCTTTGTTTGGAGGCTGTTTGCGAACAGCAGCACACGCAGCGGGAAGGTGCGCGCTCGCCAGCTCCAAGTCTCGGTACATAGAAGCGCAAGCCAGGCACCTGCTCGCAGTTTGTCCCGGGCATGGGAAGCAGCATGCTGCGTGCCCAGAAGACATCTCGCACTGTCCTGCCTGCCACGGGGCTGCTTCTGAGCACGCAGGCATGCCTACAAGCCAGCTGAGATGGGCTTTGCATAAGAGTCAGGGAAGTGGCGAGCGGAACAAGGGATGTGCTGCACAGCTTCCCTCGCAGGCAGATTCCCTCCTGGGGCGCTTACTTCTCTTGCCTCAGTGCCCTGTTTTGTTAGGAGGCTGTTTGCGGACAGCAGCACACACTGCGGGAAGGTGCGCGCTGGCCAGCTCCAAGTCTCGGCAGATTGAAGCGCAAGCCAGGCACCTGCTCGCGGTTTGTCCCGGGCATGGGAAGCAGCATGCTGCATGCCCCGAGTACTTCTCGCACTGTCCTGCCTGCCACGGGGCTGCTTCTGAGCACGGAGGCACGCCTACAAGCCAGCTGAGATGGGCTTTGCCTAAGAGTCAGGGAAGTGGCGAGCGGAACAAGGGATGTGCTGCACAGGTTCCCTCGCAGGCAGATTCCCTCCTGGGGCGCTTACTTCTCTTGCCTTAGTGCCCTGCTTTGTTTGGAGGCTCTTTGCGGACAGCAGCACACACAATGCGGGAAGGTGCGCGCTGGCCAGCTCCAAGTCTCGGCAGATTGAAGCGCAAGCCAGGCACCTGCTCGCGGTTTGTCCCGGGCATGGGAAGCAGCATGCTGCGTGCCCAGAAGACATCCCGCACTGTCCTGCCTCCCACGGGGCTGCTTCTGAGCACGGAGGCACGCCTACAAGCCACCTGAGATGGGCTTTGCCTAAGAGTTAGGGAAGTGGCGAGCGGAACAAGGGATGTGCTGCACGGCTTCCCTCGCAGGCAGATTCCCTCCTGGGGCGCTTACTTCTCTTGCCTTAGTGCCCTGCTTTGTTTGGAGGCTCTTTGCGGACAGCAGCACACACAATGCGGGAAGGTGCGCGCTGGCCAGCTCCAAGTCTCGGCAGATTGAAGCGCAAGCCAGGCACCTGCTCGCGGTTTGTCCCAGGCATGGGAAGCAGCATGCTGCGTTCCCAGAAGACATCTCGCACTGTCCTGCCTGCCACGGGGCTGCTTCTGAGCACGGAGGCACGCCTACAAGCCAGCTGAGTTGGGCTTTGCCTAAGAGTCAGGGAAGTGGCGAGCGGAACAAGGGATGTGCTGCACAGCTTCCCTCGCAGGCAGATTCCCTCCTGGGGCTCTTAGTTCTCTTGCCTTAGTGCCCTGCTTTGTTTGGAGGCTGTTTGCGGACAGCAGCACACACAGCGGGAAGGTGCGCGCTCGCCAGCTCCAAGTCTCGGCACATAGAAGCGCAAGCGAGGCATCTGCTTGCAGTTTGTCCCGGGCATGGGAAGCAGCATGCTGCGTGCCCAGAAGACATCCCGCACTGTCCTGCCTGCCACGGGGCTGCTTCTGAGCACGGAGGCACGCCTACAAGCCAGCTGAGATGGGCTTTGCCTAAGAGTCAGGGAAGTGGCGAGTGGAACAAGGGATGTGCTGCACAGGTTCCCTCGCAGGCAGATTCCCTCCTGGGGCGCTGACTTCTCTTGCCTTAGTGCCCTGCTTTGTTTGGAGGCTGTTTGCGGACAGCAGCACACACAGCAGGAAGGTGCGCGCTGGTCAGCTCCAAGTCTCGGCACATAGAAGCGCAAGCCAGGCACCTGCTCGCGGTTTGTCCCGGGCATGGGAAGCAGCATGCTGTGTGCCCAGAAGACATCCCGCACTGTCCTGCCTTCCTCGGGGCTGCTTCTGAGCACGGAGGCACGCCTACAAGCCAGCTGAGATGGGCTTTGCCTAAGAGTCAGGGAAGTGGCGAGCGGAACAAGGGATGTGCTGCACAGCTTCCCTCGCAGGCAGATTCCCTCCTGGGGCTCTTAGTTCTCCTGCCTTAGTGCCCTGCTTTGTTTGGAGGCTGTTTGCGGACAGCAGCACACACAGCGGGAAGGTGCGCGCTGGCCAGCTCCAAGTCTCGGCACATAGAAGCGCAAGCGAGGCACCTGCTCGCAGTTTGTCCCGGGCATGGGAAGCAGCATGCTGCGTGCCCAGAAGACATCCCGCACTGTCCTGCCTTCCTCGGGGCTGCTTCTGAGCACGGAGGCACGCCTACAAGCCAGCTGAGATGGGCTTTGCCTAAGAGTCAGGGAAGTGGCGAGCGGAACAAGGGATGTGCTGCACAGCTTCCCTCGCAGGCAGATTCCCTCCTGGGGCGCTTACTTCTCTTGCCTTAGTGCCCTGCTTTGTTTGGAGGCTGCTTGCGGACAGCAGCACACACTGCGGGAAGGTGCGCGCTGGCCAGCTCCAAGTCTCGGCAGATTGAAGCGCAAGCCAGGCATCTGCTCGCAGTTTGTCCCGGGCATGGGAAGCAGCATGCTGCATGCCCCGATTACTTCTCGCACTGTCCTGCCTTCCTCGGGGCTGCTTCTGAGCACGGAGGCACACCTACAAGCAAGCTGAGATGGGCTTTACCTAAGAGTGAGGGAAGTGTCGAGCGGAACAAGGGATGTGCTGCACAGCTTCCCTCGCAGGCAGATTCCCTCCTGGGGCGCTTACTTCTCCTGCCTTAGTGCCCTGCTTTGTTTGGAGGCTGTTTGCGGACAGCAGCACACACAGCGGGAAGGTGCGCGCTGGTCAGCTTCAAGTCTCGGCACCTAGAAGGGCAAGCGAGGAACCTGCTTGCAGTTTGTCCCGGGCATGGGAAGCAGCATGCTGCATTCCGAGAAGACATCCCGCACTGTCCTGCCTTCCTCGGGGCTGCTTCTGAGCACGGAGGCACGCCTACAAGCAAGCTGAGATGGTCTTTGCATAAGAGTCAGGGAAGTGGCGAGCGGAACAAGGGATGTGCTGCACAGGTTCCCTCGCAGGCAGATTCCCTCCTGGGGCGCTTAGTTCTCCTGCCTTAGTGCCCTGCTTTGTTTGGAGGCTGTTTGCGGACAGCAGCACACACAGCGGGAAGGTGCGCGCTGGCCAGCTCCAAGTCTCGGCACATAGAAGCGCAAGCCAGGCACCTGCTCGCGGTTTGTCCCGGGCATGGGAAGCAGCATGCTGCGTGCCCAGAAGACATCCCGCACTGTCCTGCCTGCCACGGGGCTGCTTCTGAGCACGGAGGCACGCCTACAAGCCACCTGAGATGGGCTTTGCCTAAGAGTTAGGGAAGTGGCGAGCGGAACAAGGGATGTGCTGCACGGCTTCCCTCGCAGGCAGATTCCCTCCTGGGGCGCTTACTTCTCTTGCCTTAGTGCCCTGCTTTGTTTGGAGGCTCTTTGCGGACAGCAGCACACACAATGCGGGAAGGTGCGCGCTGGCCAGCTCCAAGTCTCGGCAGATTGAAGCGCAAGCCAGGCACCTGCTCGCGGTTTGTCCCAGGCATGGGAAGCAGCATGCTGCGTTCCCAGAAGACATCTCGCACTGTCCTGCCTGCCACGGGGCTGCTTCTGAGCACGGAGGCACGCCTACAAGCCAGCTGAGTTGGGCTTTGCCTAAGAGTCAGGGAAGTGTCGAGCGGAACAAGGGATGTGCTGCACAGCTTCCCTCGCAGGCAGATTCCCTCCTGGGGCTCTTAGTTCTCTTGCCTTAGTGCCCTGCTTTTTTTGGAGGCTGTTTGCGGACAGCAGCACACACAGCGGGAAGGTGCGCGCTCGCCAGCTCCAAGTCTCGGCAGATTGAAGCGCAAGCGAGGCACCTGCTTGCAGTTTGTCCCGGGCATGGGAAGCAGCATGCTGCGTGCCCAGAAGACATCCCGCACTGTCCTGCCTGCCACGGGGCTGCTTCTGAGCACGGAGGCACGCCTACAAGCCAGCTGAGATGTGCTTTGCCTAAGAGTTAGGGAAGTGGCGAGCGGAACAAGGGATGTGCTGCACAGCTTCCCTCGCAGGCAGATTCCCTCCTGGGACGCTTAGTTCTCCTGCCTTAGTGCCCTGCTTTGTTTGGAGGCTGTTTGCGGACCGCAGCACACACAGCGGGAAAGTGCGCGCTGGCCAGCTCCAAGTCTCGGCACATAGAAGCGCAAGCCAGGCACCTGCTCGCGGTTTGTCCCAGGCATGGGAAGCAGCATGCTGCGTGCCCAGAAGACATCTCGCACTGTCCTGCCTGCCACGGGGCTGCTTCTGAGCACGGAGGCACGCCTACAAGCCAGCTGAGATGGGCTTTGCCTAAGAGTTAGGGAAGTGGCGAGCGGAACAAGGGATGTGCTGCACAGCTTCCCTCGCAGGCAGATTCCCTCCTGGGGCGCTTACTTCTCTTGCCTTAGTGCCCTGCTTTGTTTGGAGGCTGTTTGCGAACAGCAGCACACACAGCGGGAAGGTGCGCGCTGGCCAGCTCCAAGTCTCGGCACATAGAAGCGCAAGCCAGGCACCTGCTCGCAGTTTGTCCCGGGCATGGGAAGCAGCATGCTGCGTGCCCAGAAGACATCTCTCACTGTCCTGCCTGCCACGGGGCTTCTTCTGAGCACGCAGGCATGCCTACAAGCCAGCTGAGATGGGCTTTGCATAAGAGTCAGGGAAGTGGCGAGCGGAACAAGGGATGTGCTGCACAGCTTCCCTCGCAGGCAGATTCCCTCCTGGGGCGCTGACTTCTCTTGCCTCAGTGCCCTGTTTTGTTAGGAGGCTGTTTGCGGACAGCAGCACACACTGCGGGAAGGTGCGCGCTGGCCAGCTCCAAGTCTCGGCAGATTGAAGCGCAAGCCAGGCACCTGCTTGCAGTTTGTCCCGGGCATGGGAAGCAGCATGCTGCATGCCCCGAGTACTTCTCGCACTGTCCTGCCTGCCACGGGGCTGCTTCTGAGCACGGAGGCACGCCTACAAGCCAGCTGAGATGGGCTTTGCCTAAGAGTCAGGGAAGTGGCGAGCGGAACAAGGGATGTGCTGCACAGCTTCCCTCGCAGGCAGATTCCCTCCTGGGGCGCTTACTTCTCTTGCCTTAGTGCCCTGCTTTGTTTGGAGGCTCTTTGCGGACAGCAGCACACACAGCGGGAAGGTGCGCGCTGGCCAGCTCCAAGTCTCGGCAGATTGAAGCGCAAGCCAGGCACCTGCTCGCGGTTTGTCCCAGGCATGGGAAGCAGCATGCTGCGTGCCCAGAAGACATCTCGCACTCTCCTGCCTGCCACGAGGCTGCTTCTGAGCACGGAGGCACGCCTACAAGCCAGCTGAGATGGGCTTTGCCTAAGAGTTAGGGAAGTGGCGAGCGGAACAAGGGATGTGCTGCACAGCTTCCCTCGCAGGCAGATTCCCTCCTGGGGCTCTTAGTTCTCTTACCTTAGTGCCCTGCTTTGTTTGGAGGCTGTTTGCGAACAGCAGCACACACAGCGGGAAGGTGCGCGCTGGCCAGCTCCAAGTCTCGGTACATAGAAGCGCAAGCCAGGCACCTGCTCGCAGTTTGTCCCGGGCATGGGAAGCAGCATGCTGCGTGCCCAGAAGACATCTCGCACTGTCCTGCCTGCCACGGGGCTGCTTCTGAGCACGCAGGCATGCCTACAAGCCAGCTGAGATGGGCTTTGCATAAGAGTCAGGGAAGTGGCGAGCGGAACAAGGGATGTGCTGCACAGCTTCCCTCGCAGGCAGATTCCCTCCTGGGGCGCTTACTTCTCTTGCCTCAGTGCCCTGTTTTGTTAGGAGGCTGTTTGCGGACAGCAGCACACACTGCGGGAAGGTGCGCGCTGGCCAGCTCCAAGTCTCGGCAGATTGAAGCGCAAGCCAGGCACCTGCTCGCGGTTTGTCCCGGGCATGGGAAGCAGCATGCTGCATGCCCCGAGTACTTCTCGCACTGTCCTGCCTGCCACGGGGCTGCTTCTGAGCACGGAGGCACGCCTACAAGCCAGCTGAGATGGGCTTTGCCTAAGAGTCAGGGAAGTGGCGAGCGGAACAAGGGATGTGCTGCACAGCTTCCCTCGCAGGCAGATTCCCTCCTGGGGCGCTTACTTCTCTTGCCTTAGTGCCCTGCTTTGTTTGGAGGCTGTTTGCGGACAGCAGCACACACAGCGGGAAGGTGCGCGCTGGCCAGCTCCAAGTCTCGGCAGATTGAAGCGCAAGCCAGGCACCTGCTCGCGGTTTGTCCCAGGCATGGGAAGCAGCATGCTGCGTGCCCAGAAGACATCTCGCACTCCCCTGCCTGCCACGAGGCTGCTTCTGAGCACGGAGGCACGCCTACAAGCCAGCTGAGATGGGCTTTGCCTAAGAGTTAGGGAAGTGGCGAGCGGAACAAGGGATGTGCTGCACAGCTTCCCTCGCAGGCAGATTCCCTCCTGGGGCTCTTAGTTCTCTTGCCTTAGTGCCCTGCTTTGTTTGGAGGCTGTTTGCGAACAGCAGCACACACAGCGGGAAGGTGCGCGCTGGCCAGCTCCAAGTCTCGGCACATAGAAGCGCAAGCCAGGCACCTGCTCGCAGTTTGTCCCGGGCATGGGAAGCAGCATGCTGCGTGCCCAGAAGACATCCTGCACTGTCCTGCCTTCCTCGGGGCTGCTTCTGAGCACGGAGGCACACCTACAAGCAAGCTGAGATGGTCTTTGCATAAGTCAGGGAAGTGGCGAGCGGAACAAGGAATGTACTGCACAGCTTCCCTCGCAGGCAGATTCCCTCCTGGGACGCTTAGTTCTCCTGCCTTAGTGCCCTGCTTTGTTTGGAGGCTGTTTGCGGACAGCAGCACACACTGCGGGAAGGCGCGCGCTGGCCAGCTCCAAGAATCTGGCAGATTGAAGCGCAAGCCAGGCACCTGCTTGCAGTTTGTCCCGGGCATGGGAAGCAGCATGCTGCATGCCCCGAGTACTTCTCGCACTGTCCTGCCTGCCACGGGGCTGCTTCTGAGCACGCAGGCATGCCTACAAGCCAGCTGAGATGGGCTTTGCATAAGAGTCAGGGAAGTGGCGAGCGGAACAAGGGATGTGCTGCACAGCTTCCCTCGCAGGCAGATTCCCTCCTGGGGCGCTTACTTCTCTTGCCTCAGTGCCCTGTTTTGTTAGGAGGCTGTTTGCGGACAGCAGCACACACTGCGGGAAGGTGCGCGCTGGCCAGCTCCAAGTCTCGGCAGATTGAAGCGCAAGCCAGGCACCTGCTCGTGGTTTGTCCCGGGCATGGGAAGCAGCATGCTGCATGCCCCGAGTACTTCTCGCACTGTCCTGCCTGCCACGGGGCTGCTTCTGAGCACGGAGGCACGCCTACAAGCCAGCTGAGATGGGCTTTGCCTAAGAGTCAGGGAAGTGGCGAGCGGAACAAGGGATGTGCTGCACAGCTTCCCTCGCAGGCAGATTCCCTCCTGGGGCGCTTACTTCTCCTGCCTTAGTGCCCTGCTTTGTTTGGAGGCTCTTTGCGGACAGCAGCACACACAGCGGGAAGGTGCGCGCTGGCCAGCTCCAAGTCTCGGCACATAGAAGCGCAAGCCAGGCACCTGCTCGCAGTTTGTCCCGGGCATGGGAAGCAGCATGCTGCATGCCCAGAAGACATCTCGCACTGTCCTGCCTGCCACGGGGCTGCTTCTGAGCACGGAGGCACGCCTACAAGCCAGCTGAGATGGACTTTGCCTAAGAGTCAGGGAAGTGTCGAGCGGAACAAGGGATGTGCTGCACAGCTTCCCTCGCAGGCAGATTCCCTCCTGGGGCGCTGACTTCTCTTGCCTTAGTGCCCTGCTTTGTTTGGAGGCTGTTTGCGGACAGCAGCACACACAGCGGGAAGGTGCGCGCTGGTCAGCTCCAAGTCTCGGCAGATTGAAGCGCAAGCGAGGCACCTGCTCACGGTTTGTCCCGGGCATGGGAAGCAGCATGCTGCATGCCGAGAAGACATCCCGCACTGTCCTGCCTTCCTCGGGGCTGCTTCTGAGCACGGAGGCACGCCTACAAGCAAGCTGAGATGGTCTTTGCATAAGAGTCAGGGAAGTGGCGAGCGGAACAAGGGATGTGCTGCACAGCTTCCCTCGCAGGCAGATTCCCTCCTGGGGCGCTTAGTTCTCCTGCCTTAGTGCCCTGCTTTTTTTGGAGGCTGTTTGCGGACAGCAGCACACACAGCGGGAAGGTGCGCGCTCGCCAGCTCCAAGTCTCGGCACATAGAAGCGCAAGCGAGGCACCTGCTTGCAGTTTGTCCCGGGCATGGGAAGCAGCATGCTGCATGCTCAGAAGACATCTCGCACTGTCCTGCCTGCCACGGGGCTGCTTCTGAGCACGCAGGCATGCCTACAAGCCAGCTGAGATGGGCTTTGCATAAGAGTCAGGGAAGTGGCGAGCGGAACAAGGGATGTGCTGCACAGCTTCCCTCGCAGGCAGATTCCCTCCTGGGGCGCTTACTTCTCTTGCCTCAGTGCCCTGTTTTGTTAGGAGGCTGTTTGCGGACAGCAGCACACACTGCGGGAAGGTGCGCGCTCTCCAGCTCCAAGAATCTGGCAGATTGAAGCGCAAGCCAGGCACCTGCTTGCAGTTTGTCCCGGGCATGGGAAGCAGCATGCTGCATGCCCCGAGTACTTCTCGCACTGTCCTGCCTGCCACGGGGCTGCTTCTGAGCACAGAGGCACACCTACAAGCCAGCTGAGATGGGCTTTGCCTAAGAGTCAGGGAAGTGGCGAGCGGAACAAGGGATGTGCTGCACAGGTTCCCTCGCAGGCAGATTCCCTCCTGGGGCGCTTACTTCTCTTGCCTTAGTGCCCTGCTTTGTTTGGAGGCTCTTTGCGGACAGCAGCACACACAGCGGGAAGGTGCGCGCTCGCCAGCTCCAAGTCTCGGCACATAGAAGCGCAAGCGAGGCATCTGCTTGCAGTTTGTCCCGGGCATGGGAAGCAGCATGCTGCGTGCCCAGAAGACATCCCGCACTGTCCTGCCTGCCACGGGGCTGCTTCTGAGCACGGAGGCACGCCTACAAGCCAGCTGAGATGTGCTTTGCCTAAGAGTTAAGGAAGTGGCGAGCGGAACAAGGGATGTGCTGCACAGCTTCCCTCGCAGGCAGATTCCCTCCTGGGGCTCTTAGTTCTCCTGCCTTAGTGCCCTGCTTTGTTTGGAGGCTGTTTGCGGACCGCAGCACACACAGCGGGAAAGTGCGCGCTGGCCAGCTCCAAGTCTCGGCACATAGAAGCGCAAGCCAGGCACCTGCTCGCGGTTTGTCCCAGGCATGGGAAGCAGCATGCTGCGTGCCCAGAAGACATCTCGCACTGTCCTGCCTGCCACGGGGCTGCTTCTGAGCACGCAGGCATGCCTACAAGCCAGCTGAGATGGGCTTTGCATAAGAGTCAGGGAAGTGGAGAGCGGAACAAGGGATGTGCTGCACAGCTTCCCTCGCAGGCAGATTCCCTCCTGGGGCGCTGACTTCTCTTGCCTCAGTGCCCTGTTTTGTTAGGAGGCTGTTTGCGGACAGCAGCACACACTGCGGGAAGGTGCGCGCTGGCCAGCTCCAAGTCTCGGCAGATTGAAGCGCAAGCCAGGCACCTGCTTGCAGTTTGTCCCGGGCATGGGAAGCAGCATGCTGCATGCCCCGAGTACTTCTCGCACTGTCCTGCCTGCCACGGGGCTGCTTCTGAGCACGGAGGCACGCCTACAAGCCAGCTGAGATGGGCTTTGCCTAAGAGTCAGGGAAGTGGCGAGCGGAACAAGGGATGTGCTGCACAGCTTCCCTCGCAGGCAGATTCCCTCCTGGGGCGCTTACTTCTCTTGCCTTAGTGCCCTGCTTTGTTTGGAGGCTCTTTGCGGACAGCAGCACACACAGCGGGAAGGTGCGCGCTGGCCAGCTCCAAGTCTCGGCAGATTGAAGCGCAAGCCAGGCACCTGCTCGCGGTTTGTCCCAGGCATGGGAAGCAGCATGCTGCGTGCCCAGAAGACATCTCGCACTCCCCTGCCTGCCACGAGGCTGCTTCTGAGCACGGAGGCACGCCTACAAGCCAGCTGAGATGGGCTTTGCCTAAGAGTTAGGGAAGTGGCGAGCGGAACAAGGGATGTGCTGCACAGGTTCCCTCGCAGGCAGATTCCCTCCTGGGGCGCTTACTTCTCTTGCCTTAGTGCCCTGCTTTGTTTGGAGGCTGTTTGCGGACAGCAGCACACACAGCGGGAAGGTGCGCGCTGGCCAGCTCCAAGTCTCGGCACATAGAAGCGCAAGCCAGGCACCTGCTCGCGGTTTGTCCCGGGCATGGGAAGCAGCATGCTGCGTGCCCAGAAGACATCTCGCACTGTCCTGCCTGCCACGGGGCTGCTTCTGAGCACGGAGGCACGCCTACAAGCCAGCTGAGATGGGCTTTGCCTAAGAGTCAGGGAAGTGGCGAGCGGAACAAGGGATGTGCTGCACAGCTTCCCTCGCAGGCAGATTCCCTCCTGGGGCGCTTACTTCTCTTGCCTTAGTGCCCTGCTTTGTTTGGAGGCTGTTTGCGGACAGCAGCACACACAGCGGGAAGGTGCGCGCTGGCCAGCTCCAAGTCTCGGCAGATTGAAGCGCAAGCCAGGCACCTGCTTCCAGTTTGTCCCGGGCATGGGAAGCAGCATGCTGCATGCCCAGAAGACATCTCGCACTGTCCTGCCTGCCACGGGGCTGCTTCTGAGCACGGAGGCACGCCTACAAGCCAGCTGAGATGGGCTTTGCCTAAGAGTCAGGGAAGTGTCGAGCGGAACAAGGGATGTGCTGCACAGCTTCCCTCGCAGGCAGATTCCCTCCTGGGGCGCTGACTTCTCTTGCCTTAGTGCCCTGCTTTGTTTGGAGGCTGTTTGCGGACAGCAGCACACACAATGCGGGAAGGTGCGCGCTGGTCAGCTCCAAGTCTCGGCAGATTGAAGCGCAAGCGAGGCACCTACTCACGGTTTGTCCCAGGCATGGGAAGCAGCATGCTGCATGCCGAGAAGACATCCCGCACTGTCCTGCCTTCCTCGGGGCTGCTTCTGAGCACGGAGGCACGCCTACAAGCAAGCTGAGATGGTCTTTGCATAAGAGTCAGGGAAGTGGCGAGCGGAACAAGGGATGTGCTGCACAGCTTCCCTCGCAGGCAGATTCCCTCCTGGGGCGCTTAGTTCTCCTGCCTTAGTGCCCTGCTTTTTTTGGAGGCTGTTTGCGGACAGCAGCACACACAGCGGGAAGGTGCGCGCTCGCCAGCTCCAAGTCTCGGCACATAGAAGCGCAAGCGAGGCACCTGCTTGCAGTTTGTCCCGGGCATGGGAAGCAGCATGCTGCATGCCCAGAAGACATCCCGCACTGTCCTGCCTCCCACGGGGCTGCTTCTGAGCACGGAGGCACGCCTACAAGCCAGCTGAGATGGGCTTTGCCTAAGAGTCAGGGAAGTGGCGAGCGGAACAAGGGATGTGCTGCACAGCTTCCCTCGCAGGCAGATTCCCTCCTGGGGCGCTTACTTCTCCTGCCTTAGTGCCCTGCTTTGTTTGGAGGCTCTTTGCGGACAGCAGCACACACAGCGGGAAGGTGCGCGCTGGCCAGCTCCAAGTCTCGGCACATAGAAGCGCAAGCCAGGCACCTGCTCGCAGTTTGTCCCGGGCATGGGAAGCAGCATGCTGCGTGCCCAGAAGACATCTCGCACTGTCCTGCCTGCCACGGGGCTGCTTCTGAGCACGCAGGCATGCCTACAAGCCAGCTGAGATGGGCTTTGCATAAGAGTCAGGGAAGTGGCGAGCGGAACAAGGGATGTGCTGCACAGCTTCCCTCGCAGGCAGATTCCCTCCTGGGGCGCTTACTTCTCTTGCCTCAGTGCCCTGTTTTGTTAGGAGGCTGTTTGCGGACAGCAGCACACACTGCGGGAAGGTGCGCGCTCTCCAGCTCCAAGAATCTGGCAGATTGAAGCGCAAGCCAGGCACCTGCTTGCAGTTTGTCCCGGGCATGGGAAGCAGCATGCTGCATGCCCCGAGTACTTCTCGCACTGTCCTGCCTGCCACGGGGCTGCTTCTGAGCACAGAGGCACACCTACAAGCCAGCTGAGATGGGCTTTGCCTAAGAGTCAGGGAAGTGGCGAGCGGAACAAGGGATGTGCTGCACAGGTTCCCTCGCAGGCAGATTCCCTCCTGGGGCGCTTACTTCTCTTGCCTTAGTGCCCTGCTTTGTTTGGAGGCTCTTTGCGGACAGCAGCACACACAGCGGGAAGGTGCGCGCTGGCCAGCTCCAAGTCTCGGCAGATTGAAGCGCAAGCGAGGCACCTGCTCGCGGTTTGTCCCAGGCATGGGAAGCAGCATGCTGCGTGCCCAGAAGACATCTCGCACTCTCCTGCCTGCCACGAGGCTGCTTCTGAGCACGGAGGCACGCCTACAAGCCAGCTGAGATGGGCTTTGCCTAAGAGTTAGGGAAGTGGCGAGCGGAACAAGGGATGTGCTGCACAGCTTCCCTCGCAGGCAGATTCCCTCCTGGGGCTCTTAGTTCTCTTGCCTTAGTGCCCTGCTTTGTTTGGAGGCTGTTTGTGAACAGCAGCACACACAGCGGGAAGGTGCGCGCTGGCCAGCTCCAAGTCTCGGTACATAGAAGCGCAAGCCAGGCACCTGCTCGCAGTTTGTCCCGGGCATGGGAAGCAGCATGCTGCGTGCCCAGAAGACATCTCGCACTGTCCTGCCTGCCACGGGGCTGCTTCTGAGCACGCAGGCATGCCTACAAGCCAGCTGAGATGGGCTTTGCCTAAGAGTTAGGGAAGTGGCGAGCGGAACAAGGGATGTGCTGCACAGCTTCCCTCGCAGGCAGATTCCCTCCTGGGGCGCTTACTTCTCTTGCCTCAGTGCCCTGTTTTGTTAGGAGGCTGTTTGCGGACAGCAGCACACACAGCGGGAAGGTGCGCGCTGGTCAGCTCCAAGTCTCGGCAGATTGAAGCTCAAGCGAGGCACCTGCTCACGGTTTGTCCCAGGCATGGGAAGCAGCATGCTGCATTCCGAGAAGACATCTCGCACTCTCCTGCCTGCCACGAGGCTGCTTCTGAGCACGGAGGCACGCCTACAAGCCAGCTGAGTTGGGCTTTGCCTAAGAGTCAGGGAAGTGGCGAGCGGAACAAGGGATGTGCTGCACAGCTTCCCTCGCAGGCAGATTCCCTCCTGGGGCTCTTAGTTCTCTTGCCTTAGTGCCCTGCTTTGTTTGGAGGCTGTTTGCGGACCGCAGCACACACAGCGGGAAAGTGCGCGCTGGCCAGCTCCAAGTCTCGGCACATAGAAGCGCAAGCGAGGCACCTGCTCGCGGTTTGTCCCAGGCATGGGAAGCAGCATGCTGCGTGCCCAGAAGACATCTCGCACTCTCCTGCCTGCCACGAGGCTGCTTCTGAGCACGCAGGCATGCCTACAAGCCAGCTGAGATGGGCTTTGCATAAGAGTCAGGGAAGTGGCGAGCGGAACAAGGGATGTGCTGCACAGCTTCCCTCGCAGGCAGATTCCCTCCTGGGGCGCTTACTTCTCCTGCCTTAGTGCCCTGCTTTGTTTGGAGGCTCTTTGCGGACAGCAGCACACACAGCGGGAAGGTGCGCGCTGGCCAGCTCCAAGTCTCGGCACATAGAAGCGCAAGCCAGGCACCTGCTCGCAGTTTGTCCCGGGCATGGGAAGCAGCATGCTGCGTGCCCAGAAGACATCTCGCACTGTCCTGCCTGCCACGGGGCTGCTTCTGAGCACGCAGGCATGCCTACAAGCCAGCTGAGATGGGCTTTGCATAAGAGTCAGGGAAGTGGCGAGCGGAACAAGGGATGTGCTGCACAGCTTCCCTCGCAGGCAGATTCCCTCCTGGGGCGCTTACTTCTCTTGCCTCAGTGCCCTGTTTTGTTAGGAGGCTGTTTGCGGACAGCAGCACACACTGCGGGAAGGTGCGCGCTCTCCAGCTCCAAGAATCTGGCAGATTGAAGCGCAAGCCAGGCACCTGCTTGCAGTTTGTCCCGGGCATGGGAAGCAGCATGCTGCATGCCCCGAGTACTTCTCGCACTGTCCTGCCTGCCACGGGGCTGCTTCTGAGCACAGAGGCACACCTACAAGCCAGCTGAGATGGGCTTTGCCTAAGAGTCAGGGAAGTGGCGAGCGGAACAAGGGATGTGCTGCACAGGTTCCCTCGCAGGCAGATTCCCTCCTGGGGCGCTTACTTCTCTTGCCTTAGTGCCCTGCTTTGTTTGGAGGCTCTTTGCGGACAGCAGCACACACAGCGGGAAGGTGCGCGCTCGCCAGCTCCAAGTCTCGGCACATAGAAGCGCAAGCGAGGCATCTGCTTGCAGTTTGTCCCGGGCATGGGAAGCAGCATGCTGCGTGCCCAGAAGACATCCCGCACTGTCCTGCCTGCCACGGGGCTGCTTCTGAGCACGGAGGCACGCCTACAAGCCAGCTGAGATGTGCTTTGCCTAAGAGTTAAGGAAGTGGCGAGCGGAACAAGGGATGTGCTGCACAGCTTCCCTCGCAGGCAGATTCCCTCCTGGGGCTCTTAGTTCTCCTGCCTTAGTGCCCTGCTTTGTTTGGAGGCTGTTTGCGGACCGCAGCACACACAGCGGGAAAGTGCGCGCTGGCCAGCTCCAAGTCTCGGCACATAGAAGCGCAAGCCAGGCACCTGCTCGCGGTTTGTCCCAGGCATGGGAAGCAGCATGCTGCGTGCCCAGAAGACATCTCGCACTGTCCTGCCTGCCACGGGGCTGCTTCTGAGCACGCAGGCATGCCTACAAGCCAGCTGAGATGGGCTTTGCATAAGAGTCAGGGAAGTGGAGAGCGGAACAAGGGATGTGCTGCACAGCTTCCCTCGCAGGCAGATTCCCTCCTGGGGCGCTGACTTCTCTTGCCTCAGTGCCCTGTTTTGTTAGGAGGCTGTTTGCGGACAGCAGCACACACTGCGGGAAGGTGCGCGCTGGCCAGCTCCAAGTCTCGGCAGATTGAAGCGCAAGCCAGGCACCTGCTTGCAGTTTGTCCCGGGCATGGGAAGCAGCATGCTGCATGCCCCGAGTACTTCTCGCACTGTCCTGCCTGCCACGGGGCTGCTTCTGAGCACGGAGGCACGCCTACAAGCCAGCTGAGATGGGCTTTGCCTAAGAGTCAGGGAAGTGGCGAGCGGAACAAGGGATGTGCTGCACAGCTTCCCTCGCAGGCAGATTCCCTCCTGGGGCGCTTACTTCTCTTGCCTTAGTGCCCTGCTTTGTTTGGAGGCTCTTTGCGGACAGCAGCACACACAGCGGGAAGGTGCGCGCTGGCCAGCTCCAAGTCTCGGCAGATTGAAGCGCAAGCCAGGCACCTGCTCGCGGTTTGTCCCAGGCATGGGAAGCAGCATGCTGCGTGCCCAGAAGACATCTCGCACTCCCCTGCCTGCCACGAGGCTGCTTCTGAGCACGGAGGCACGCCTACAAGCCAGCTGAGATGGGCTTTGCCTAAGAGTTAGGGAAGTGGCGAGCGGAACAAGGGATGTGCTGCACAGGTTCCCTCGCAGGCAGATTCCCTCCTGGGGCGCTTACTTCTCTTGCCTTAGTGCCCTGCTTTGTTTGGAGGCTGTTTGCGGACAGCAGCACACACAGCGGGAAGGTGCGCGCTGGCCAGCTCCAAGTCTCGGCACATAGAAGCGCAAGCCAGGCACCTGCTCGCGGTTTGTCCCGGGCATGGGAAGCAGCATGCTGCGTGCCCAGAAGACATCTCGCACTGTCCTGCCTGCCACGGGGCTGCTTCTGAGCACGGAGGCACGCCTACAAGCCAGCTGAGATGGGCTTTGCCTAAGAGTCAGGGAAGTGGCGAGCGGAACAAGGGATGTGCTGCACAGCTTCCCTCGCAGGCAGATTCCCTCCTGGGGCGCTTACTTCTCTTGCCTTAGTGCCCTGCTTTGTTTGGAGGCTGTTTGCGGACAGCAGCACACACAGCGGGAAGGTGCGCGCTGGCCAGCTCCAAGTCTCGGCAGATTGAAGCGCAAGCCAGGCACCTGCTTCCAGTTTGTCCCGGGCATGGGAAGCAGCATGCTGCATGCCCAGAAGACATCTCGCACTGTCCTGCCTGCCACGGGGCTGCTTCTGAGCACGGAGGCACGCCTACAAGCCAGCTGAGATGGGCTTTGCCTAAGAGTCAGGGAAGTGTCGAGCGGAACAAGGGATGTGCTGCACAGCTTCCCTCGCAGGCAGATTCCCTCCTGGGGCGCTGACTTCTCTTGCCTTAGTGCCCTGCTTTGTTTGGAGGCTGTTTGCGGACAGCAGCACACACAATGCGGGAAGGTGCGCGCTGGTCAGCTCCAAGTCTCGGCAGATTGAAGCGCAAGCGAGGCACCTACTCACGGTTTGTCCCAGGCATGGGAAGCAGCATGCTGCATGCCGAGAAGACATCCCGCACTGTCCTGCCTTCCTCGGGGCTGCTTCTGAGCACGGAGGCACGCCTACAAGCAAGCTGAGATGGTCTTTGCATAAGAGTCAGGGAAGTGGCGAGCGGAACAAGGGATGTGCTGCACAGCTTCCCTCGCAGGCAGATTCCCTCCTGGGGCGCTTAGTTCTCCTGCCTTAGTGCCCTGCTTTTTTTGGAGGCTGTTTGCGGACAGCAGCACACACAGCGGGAAGGTGCGCGCTCGCCAGCTCCAAGTCTCGGCACATAGAAGCGCAAGCGAGGCACCTGCTTGCAGTTTGTCCCGGGCATGGGAAGCAGCATGCTGCATGCCCAGAAGACATCCCGCACTGTCCTGCCTCCCACGGGGCTGCTTCTGAGCACGGAGGCACGCCTACAAGCCAGCTGAGATGGGCTTTGCCTAAGAGTCAGGGAAGTGGCGAGCGGAACAAGGGATGTGCTGCACAGCTTCCCTCGCAGGCAGATTCCCTCCTGGGGCGCTTACTTCTCCTGCCTTAGTGCCCTGCTTTGTTTGGAGGCTCTTTGCGGACAGCAGCACACACAGCGGGAAGGTGCGCGCTGGCCAGCTCCAAGTCTCGGCACATAGAAGCGCAAGCCAGGCACCTGCTCGCAGTTTGTCCCGGGCATGGGAAGCAGCATGCTGCGTGCCCAGAAGACATCTCGCACTGTCCTGCCTGCCACGGGGCTGCTTCTGAGCACGCAGGCATGCCTACAAGCCAGCTGAGATGGGCTTTGCATAAGAGTCAGGGAAGTGGCGAGCGGAACAAGGGATGTGCTGCACAGCTTCCCTCGCAGGCAGATTCCCTCCTGGGGCGCTTACTTCTCTTGCCTCAGTGCCCTGTTTTGTTAGGAGGCTGTTTGCGGACAGCAGCACACACTGCGGGAAGGTGCGCGCTCTCCAGCTCCAAGAATCTGGCAGATTGAAGCGCAAGCCAGGCACCTGCTTGCAGTTTGTCCCGGGCATGGGAAGCAGCATGCTGCATGCCCCGAGTACTTCTCGCACTGTCCTGCCTGCCACGGGGCTGCTTCTGAGCACAGAGGCACACCTACAAGCCAGCTGAGATGGGCTTTGCCTAAGAGTCAGGGAAGTGGCGAGCGGAACAAGGGATGTGCTGCACAGGTTCCCTCGCAGGCAGATTCCCTCCTGGGGCGCTTACTTCTCTTGCCTTAGTGCCCTGCTTTGTTTGGAGGCTCTTTGCGGACAGCAGCACACACAGCGGGAAGGTGCGCGCTGGCCAGCTCCAAGTCTCGGCAGATTGAAGCGCAAGCGAGGCACCTGCTCGCGGTTTGTCCCAGGCATGGGAAGCAGCATGCTGCGTGCCCAGAAGACATCTCGCACTCTCCTGCCTGCCACGAGGCTGCTTCTGAGCACGGAGGCACGCCTACAAGCCAGCTGAGATGGGCTTTGCCTAAGAGTTAGGGAAGTGGCGAGCGGAACAAGGGATGTGCTGCACAGCTTCCCTCGCAGGCAGATTCCCTCCTGGGGCTCTTAGTTCTCTTGCCTTAGTGCCCTGCTTTGTTTGGAGGCTGTTTGTGAACAGCAGCACACACAGCGGGAAGGTGCGCGCTGGCCAGCTCCAAGTCTCGGTACATAGAAGCGCAAGCCAGGCACCTGCTCGCAGTTTGTCCCGGGCATGGGAAGCAGCATGCTGCGTGCCCAGAAGACATCTCGCACTGTCCTGCCTGCCACGGGGCTGCTTCTGAGCACGCAGGCATGCCTACAAGCCAGCTGAGATGGGCTTTGCCTAAGAGTTAGGGAAGTGGCGAGCGGAACAAGGGATGTGCTGCACAGCTTCCCTCGCAGGCAGATTCCCTCCTGGGGCGCTTACTTCTCTTGCCTCAGTGCCCTGTTTTGTTAGGAGGCTGTTTGCGGACAGCAGCACACACAGCGGGAAGGTGCGCGCTGGTCAGCTCCAAGTCTCGGCAGATTGAAGCTCAAGCGAGGCACCTGCTCACGGTTTGTCCCAGGCATGGGAAGCAGCATGCTGCATTCCGAGAAGACATCTCGCACTCTCCTGCCTGCCACGAGGCTGCTTCTGAGCACGGAGGCACGCCTACAAGCCAGCTGAGTTGGGCTTTGCCTAAGAGTCAGGGAAGTGGCGAGCGGAACAAGGGATGTGCTGCACAGCTTCCCTCGCAGGCAGATTCCCTCCTGGGGCTCTTAGTTCTCTTGCCTTAGTGCCCTGCTTTGTTTGGAGGCTGTTTGCGGACCGCAGCACACACAGCGGGAAAGTGCGCGCTGGCCAGCTCCAAGTCTCGGCACATAGAAGCGCAAGCGAGGCACCTGCTCGCGGTTTGTCCCAGGCATGGGAAGCAGCATGCTGCGTGCCCAGAAGACATCTCGCACTCTCCTGCCTGCCACGAGGCTGCTTCTGAGCACGGAGGCACGCCTACAAGCCAGCTGAGATGGGCTTTGCCTAAGAGTAAGGGAAGTGGCGAGCGGAACAAGGGATGTGCTGCACAGCTTCCCTCGCAGGCAGATTCCCTCCTGGGGCTCTTAGTTCTCTTGCCTTAGTGCCCTGCTTTGTTAGGAGGCTGTTTGCAGACAGCAGCACACACTGCGGGAAGGTGCGCGCTCGCCAGCTCCAAGTCTCGGCAGATTGAAGCGCAAGCCAGGCACCTGCTTGCAGTTTGTCCCGGGCATGGGAAGCAGCATGCTGCGTGCCCAGAAGACATCTCTCACTGTCCTGCCTGCCACGGGGCTGCTTCTGAGCACGCAGGCATGCCTACAAGCCAGCTGAGATGGGCTTTGCATAAGAGTCAGGGAAGTGGCGAGCGGAACAAGGGATGTGCTGCACAGCTTCCCTCGCAGGCAGATTCCCTCCTGGGGCGCTTAGTTCTCCTGCCTTAGTGCCCTGCTTTGTTTGGAGGCTGTTTGCGGACAGCAGCACACACAGCGGGAAGGTGCGCGCTGGCCAGCTCCAAGTCTCGGCACATAGAAGCACAAGCCAGGCACCTGCTCGCGGTTTGTCCCGGGCATGGGAAGCAGCATGCTGCGTGCCCAGAAGACATCCCGCACTGTCCTGCCTGCCACGGGGCTGCTTCTGAGCACGGAGGCACGCCTACAAGCCAGCTGAGATGTGCTTTGCCTAAGAGTTAGGGAAGTGGCGAGCGGAACAAGGGATGTGCTGCACAGCTTCCCTCACAGGCAGATTCCCTCCTGGGGCTCTTAGTTCTCTTGCCTTAGTGCCCTGCTTTGTTTGGAGGCTGTTTGCGAACAGCAGCACACACAGCGGGAAGGTGCGCGCTGGCCAGCTCCAAGTCTCGGCACATAGAAGCGCAAGCCAGGCACCTGCTCGCAGTTTGTCCCAGGCATGGGAAGCAGCATGCTGCGTGCCCAGAAGACATCCTGCACTGTCCTGCCTTCCTCGGGGCTGCTTCTGAGCACGGAGGCACACCTATAAGCAAACTGAGATGGTCTTTGCATAAGTCAGGGAAGTGGCGAGCGGAACAAGGGATGTACTGCACAGCTTCCCTCGCAGGCAGATTCCCTCCTGGGACGCTTAGTTCTCCTGCCTTAGTGCCCTGCTTTGTTTGGAGGCTGTTTGCGGACCGCAGCACACACAGCGGGAAAGTGCGCGCTGGCCAGCTCCAAGTCTCGGCACATAGAAGCGCAAGCCAGGCACCTGCTCGCGGTTTGTCCCAGGCATGGGAAGCAGCATGCTGCGTGCCCAGAAGACATCTCGCACTCTCCTGCCTGCCACGAGGCTGCTTCTGAGCACGGAGGCACGCCTACAAGCCAGCTGAGATGGGCTTTGCCTAAGAGTTAGGGAAGTGGCGAGCGGAACAAGGGATGTGCTGCACAGCTTCCCTCGCAGGCAGATTCCCTCCTGGGGCTCTTAGTTCTCTTGCCTTAGTGCCCTGCTTTGTTAGGAGGCTGTTTGCAGACAGCAGCACACACAGCGGGAAGGTGCGCGCTGGCCAGCTCCAAGTCTCGGCAGATTGAAGCGCAAGCCAGGCACCTGCTCGCAGTTTGTCCCGGGCATGGGAAGCAGCATGCTGCGTGCCCAGAAGACATCTCGCACTGTCCTGCCTGCCACGGGGCTGCTTCTGAGCACGCAGGCATGCCTACAAGCCAGCTGAGATGGGCTTTGCCTAAGAGTGAGGGAAGTGTCGAGCGGAACAAGGGATGTGCTGCACAGCTTCCCTCGCAGGCAGATTCCCTCCTGGGGCGCTTACTTCTCTTGCCTTAGTGCCCTGCTTTGTTTGGAGGCTCTTTGCGGACAGCAGCACACACAGCGGGAAGGTGCGCGCTGGCCAGCTCCAAGTCTCGGCAGATTGAAGCGCAAGCCAGGCACCTGCTCGCGGTTTGTCCCGGGCATGGGAAGCAGCATGCTGCGTGCCCAGAAGACATCTCGCACTGTCCTGCCTGCCACGGGGCTGCTTCTGAGCACGGAGGCACGCCTACAAGCCAGCTGAGTTGGGCTTTGCCTAAGAGTCAGGGAAGTGGCGAGCGGAACAAGGGATGTGCTGCACAGCTTCCCTCGCAGGCAGATTGCCTCCTGGGGCTCTTAGTTCTCTTGCCTTAGTGCCCTGCTTTGTTTGGAGGCTGTTTGCGAACAGCAGCACACACAGCGGGAAGGTGCGCGCTGGCCAGCTCCAAGTCTCGGCACATAGAAGCGCAAGCGAGGCACCTGCTCGCAGTTTGTCCCGGGCATGGGAAGCAGCATGCTGCGTGCCCAGAAGACATCCTGCACTGTCCTGCCTTCCTCGGGGCTGCTTCTGAGCACGGAGGCACACCTATAAGCAAACTGAGATGGTCTTTGCATAAGTCAGGGAAGTGGCGAGCGGAACAAGGGATGTACTGCACAGCTTCCCTCGCAGGCAGATTCCCTCCTGGGACGCTTAGTTCTCCTGCCTTAGTGCCCTGCTTTGTTTGGAGGCTGTTTGCGGACCGCAGCACACACAGCGGGAAAGTGCGCGCTGGCCAGCTCCAAGTCTCGGCACATAGAAGCGCAAGCCAGGCACCTGCTCGCGGTTTGTCCCAGGCATGGGAAGCAGCATGCTGCGTGCCCAGAAGACATCTCGCACTCTCCTGCCTGCCACGAGGCTGCTTCTGAGCACGGAGGCACGCCTACAAGCCAGCTGAGATGGGCTTTGCCTAAGAGTTAGGGAAGTGGCGAGCGGAACAAGGGATGTGCTGCACAGCTTCCCTCGCAGGCAGATTCCCTCCTGGGGCGCTTACTTCTCTTGCCTTAGTGCCCTGCTTTGTTTGGAGGCTGTTTGCGAACAGCAGCACACACAGCGGGAAGGTGCGCGCTGGCCAGCTCCAAGTCTTGGCACATAGAAGCGCAAGCCAGGCACCTGCTCGCAGTTTGTCCCGGGCATGGGAAGCAGCATGCTGCGTGCCCAGAAGACATCTCGCACTGTCCTGCCTGCCACGGGGCTGCTTCTGAGCACGGAGGCACGCCTACAAGCCAGCTGAGTTGGGCTTTGCCTAAGAGTCAGGGAAGTGGCGAGCGGAACAAGGGATGTGCTGCACAGCTTCCCTCGCAGGCAGATTGCCTCCTGGGGCTCTTAGTTCTCTTGCCTTAGTGCCCTGCTTTGTTTGGAGGCTGTTTGCGAACAGCAGCACACACAGCGGGAAGGTGCGCGCTGGCCAGCTCCAAGTCTCGGCACATAGAAGCGCAAGCGAGGCACCTGCTCGCAGTTTGTCCCGGGCATGGGAAGCAGCATGCTGCGTGCCCAGAAGACATCCTGCACTGTCCTGCCTTCCTCGGGGCTGCTTCTGAGCACGGAGGCACACCTATAAGCAAACTGAGATGGTCTTTGCATAAGTCAGGGAAGTGGCGAGCGGAACAAGGGATGTACTGCACAGCTTCCCTCGCAGGCAGATTCCCTCCTGGGACGCTTAGTTCTCCTGCCTTAGTGCCCTGCTTTATTTGGAGGCTGTTTGCGGACCGCAGCACACACAGCGGGAAAGTGCGCGCTGGCCAGCTCCAAGTCTCGGCACATAGAAGCGCAAGCCAGGCACCTGCTCGCGGTTTGTCCCAGGCATGGGAAGCAGCATGCTGCGTGCCCAGAAGACATCTCGCACTCTCCTGCCTGCCACGAGGCTGCTTCTGAGCACGGAGGCACGCCTACAAGCCAGCTGAGATGGGCTTTGCCTAAGAGTAAGGGAAGTGGCGAGCGGAACAAGGGATGTGCTGCACAGGTTCCCTCGCAGGCAGATTCCCTCCTGGGGCTCTTAGTTCTCTTGCCTTAGTGCCCTGCTTTGTTAGGAGGCTGTTTGCGGACAGCAGCACACACTGCGGGAAGGTGCGCGCTGGCCAGCTCCAAGTCTCGGCAGATTGAAGCGCAAGCCAGGCACCTGCTTGCAGTTTGTCCCGGGCATGGGAAGCAGCATGCTGCGTGCCCAGAAGACATCTCGCACTGTCCTGCCTGCCACGGGGCTGCTTCTGAGCACGCAGGCATGCCTACAAGCCAGCTGAGATGGGCTTTGCATAAGAGTCAGGGAAGTGGCGAGCGGAACAAGGGATGTGCTGCACAGCTTCCCTCGCAGGCAGATTCCCTCCTGGGGCGCTTACTTCTCTTGCCTTAGTGCCCTGCTTTGTTTGGAGGCTGTTTGCGGACAGCAGCACACACAGCGGGAAGGTGCGCGCTGGCCAGCTCCAAGTCTCGGCAGATTGAAGCGCAAGCCAGGCACCTGCTCGCGGTTTGTCCCAGGCATGGGAAGCAGCATGCTGCGTGCCCAGAAGACATCTCGCACTGTCCTGCCTGCCACGGGGCTGCTTCTGAGCACGGAGGCACGCCTACAAGCCAGCTGAGATGGGCTTTGCCTAAGAGTTAGGGAAGTGGCGAGCGGAACAAGGGATGTGCTGCACAGCTTCCCTCGCAGGCAGATTCCCTCCTGGGGCGCTTACTTCTCTTGCCTTAGTGCCCTGCTTTGTTTGGAGGCTGTTTGCGAACAGCAGCACACACAGCGGGAAGGTGAGCGCTGGCCAGCTCCAAGTCTCGGCACATAGAAGCGCAAGCCAGGCACCTGCTCGCAGTTTGTCCCGGGCATGGGAAGCAGCATGCTGCGTGCCCAGAAGACATCTCTCACTGTCCTGCCTGCCACGGGGCTGCTTCTGAGCACGCAGGCATGCCTACAAGCCAGCTGAGATGGGCTTTGCATAAGAGTCAGGGAAGTGGAGAGCGGAACAAGGGATGTGCTGCACAGCTTCCCTCGCAGGCAGATTCCCTCCTGGGGCGCTGACTTCTCTTGCCTTAGTGCCCTGTTTTGTTAGGAGGCTGTTTGCGGACAGCAGCACACACTGCGGGAAGGTGCGCGCTGGCCAGCTCCAAGTCTCGGCAGATTGAAGCGCAAGCCAGGCACCTGCTTGCAGTTTGTCCCGGGCATGGGAAGCAGCATGCTGCATGCCCCGAGTACTTCTCGCACTGTCCTGCCTGCCACGGGGCTGCTTCTGAGCACGGAGGCACGCCTACAAGCCAGCTGAGATGGGCTTTGCCTAAGAGTCAGGGAAGTGGCGAGCGGAACAAGGGATGTGCTGCACAGGTTCCCTCGCAGGCAGATTCCCTCCTGGGGCGCTTACTTCTCTTGCCTTAGTGCCCTGCTTTGTTTGGAGGCTCTTTGCGGACAGCAGCACACACAGCGGGAAGGTGCGCACTGGCCAGCTCCAAGTCTCGGCAGATTGAAGCGCAAGCCAGGCACCTGCTCGCGGTTTGTCCCAGGCATGGGAAGCAGCATGCTGCGTGCCCAGAAGACATCTCGCACTCCCCTGCCTGCCACGAGGCTGCTTCTGAGCACGGAGGCACGCCTACAAGCCAGCTGAGATGGGCTTTGCCTAAGAGTTAGGGAAGTGGCGAGCGGAACAAGGGATGTGCTGCACAGCTTCCCTCGCAGGCAGATTCCCTCCTGGGGCTCTTAGTTCTCTTGCCTTAGTGCCCTGCTTTGTTTGGAGGCTGTTTGCGAACAGCAGCACACACAGCGGGAAGGTGCGCGCTGGCCAGCTCCAAGTCTCGGCACATAGAAGCGCAAGCCAGGCACCTGCTCGCGGTTTGTCCCGGGCATGGGAAGCAGCATGCTGCGTGCCCAGAAGACATCTCGCACTGTCCTGCCTGCCACGGGGCTGCTTCTGAGCACGCAGGCATGCCTACAAGCCAGCTGAGATGGGCTTTGCATAAGAGTCAGGGAAGTGGCGAGCGGAACAAGGGATGTGCTGCACAGCTTCCCTCGCAGGCAGATTCCCTCCTGGGGCGCTTACTTCTCTTGCCTTAGTGCCCTGCTTTGTTTGGAGGCTCTTTGCGGACAGCAGCACACACAGCGGGAAGGTGCGCGCTGGCCAGCTCCAAGTCTCGGCAGATTGAAGCGCAAGCCAGGCACCTGCTTGCAGTTTGTCCCGGGCATGGGAAGCAGCATGCTGCATGCCCCGAGTACTTCTCGCACTGTCCTGCCTGCCACGGGGCTGCTTCTGAGCACGGAGGCACGCCTACAAGCCAGCTGAGTTGGGCTTTGCCTAAGAGTCAGGGAAGTGGAGAGCGGAACAAGGGATGTGCTGCACAGCTTCCCTCGCAGGCAGATTCCCTCCTGGGGCTCTTAGTTCTCTTGCCTTAGTGCCCTGCTTTGTTTGGAGGCTGTTTGCGAACAGCAGCACACACAGCGGGAAGGTGCGCGCTGGCCAGCTCCAAGTCTCGGCACATAGAAGCGCAAGCGAGGCACCTGCTCGCAGTTTGTCCCGGGCATGGGAAGCAGCATGCTGCGTGCCCAGAAGACATCCTGCACTGTCCTGCCTTCCTCGGGGCTGCTTCTGAGCACGGAGGCACACCTATAAGCAAACTGAGATGGTCTTTGCATAAGTCAGGGAAGTGGCGAGCGGAACAAGGGATGTACTGCACAGCTTCCCTCGCAGGCAGATTCCCTCCTGGGACGCTTAGTTCTCCTGCCTTAGTGCCCTGCTTTGTTTGGAGGCTGTTTGCGGACCGCAGCACACACAGCGGGAAAGTGCGCGCTGGCCAGCTCCAAGTCTCGGCACATAGAAGCGCAAGCCAGGCACCTGCTCGCGGTTTGTCCCAGGCATGGGAAGCAGCATGCTGCGTGCCCAGAAGACATCTCGCACTGTCCTGCCTGCCACGAGGCTGCTTCTGAGCACGGAGGCACGCCTACAAGCCAGCTGAGATGGGCTTTGCCTAAGAGTTAGGGAAGTGGCGAGCGGAACAAGGGATGTGCTGCACAGCTTCCCTCGCAGGCAGATTCCCTCCTGGGGCGCTTACTTCTCTTGCCTTAGTGCCCTGCTTTGTTTGGAGGCTGTTTGCGAACAGCAGCACACACAGCGGGAAGGTGCGCGCTGGCCAGCTCCAAGTCTCGGCACATAGAAGCGCAAGCCAGGCACCTGCTCGCAGTTTGTCCCGGGCATGGGAAGCAGCATGCTGCGTGCCCAGAAGACATCTCGCACTGTCCTGCCTGCCACGGGGCTGCTTCTGAGCACGCAGGCATGCCTACAAGCCAGCTGAGATGGGCTTTGCATAAGAGTAAGGGAAGTGGCGAGCGGAACAAGGGATGTGCTGCACAGCTTCCCTCGCAGGCAGATTCCCTCCTGGGGCTCTTAGTTCTCTTGCCTTAGTGCCCTGCTTTGTTAGGAGGCTGTTTGCGGACAGCAGCACACACTGCGGGAAGGTGCGCGCTGGCCAGCTCCAAGTCTCGGCAGATTGAAGCGCAAGCGAGGCACCTGCTCGCGGTTTGTCCCAGGCATGGGAAGCAGCATGCTGCGTGCCCAGAAGACATCTCGCACTCTCCTGCCTGCCACGAGGCTGCTTCTGAGCACGGAGGCACGCCTACAAGCCAGCTGAGATGGGCTTTGCCTAAGAGTTAGGGAAGTGGCGAGCGGAACAAGGGATGTGCTGCACAGCTTCCCTCGCAGGCAGATTCCCTCCTGGGGCTCTTAGTTCTCTTGCCTTAGTGCCCTGCTTTGTTTGGAGGCTGTTTGTGAACAGCAGCACACACAGCGGGAAGGTGCGCGCTGGCCAGCTCCAAGTCTCGGTACATAGAAGCGCAAGCCAGGCACCTGCTCGCAGTTTGTCCCGGGCATGGGAAGCAGCATGCTGCGTGCCCAGAAGACATCTCGCACTGTCCTGCCTGCCACGGGGCTGCTTCTGAGCACGCAGGCATGCCTACAAGCCAGCTGAGATGGGCTTTGCCTAAGAGTTAGGGAAGTGGCGAGCGGAACAAGGGATGTGCTGCACAGCTTCCCTCGCAGGCAGATTCCCTCCTGGGGCGCTTACTTCTCTTGCCTCAGTGCCCTGTTTTGTTAGGAGGCTGTTTGCGGACAGCAGCACACACAGCGGGAAGGTGCGCGCTGGTCAGCTCCAAGTCTCGGCAGATTGAAGCTCAAGCGAGGCACCTGCTCACGGTTTGTCCCAGGCATGGGAAGCAGCATGCTGCATTCCGAGAAGACATCTCGCACTCTCCTGCCTGCCACGAGGCTGCTTCTGAGCACGGAGGCACGCCTACAAGCCAGCTGAGTTGGGCTTTGCCTAAGAGTCAGGGAAGTGGCGAGCGGAACAAGGGATGTGCTGCACAGCTTCCCTCGCAGGCAGATTCCCTCCTGGGGCTCTTAGTTCTCTTGCCTTAGTGCCCTGCTTTGTTTGGAGGCTGTTTGCGGACCGCAGCACACACAGCGGGAAAGTGCGCGCTGGCCAGCTCCAAGTCTCGGCACATAGAAGCGCAAGCGAGGCACCTGCTCGCGGTTTGTCCCAGGCATGGGAAGCAGCATGCTGCGTGCCCAGAAGACATCTCGCACTCTCCTGCCTGCCACGAGGCTGCTTCTGAGCACGGAGGCACGCCTACAAGCCAGCTGAGATGGGCTTTGCCTAAGAGTAAGGGAAGTGGCGAGCGGAACAAGGGATGTGCTGCACAGCTTCCCTCGCAGGCAGATTCCCTCCTGGGGCTCTTAGTTCTCTTGCCTTAGTGCCCTGCTTTGTTAGGAGGCTGTTTGCAGACAGCAGCACACACTGCGGGAAGGTGCGCGCTCGCCAGCTCCAAGTCTCGGCAGATTGAAGCGCAAGCCAGGCACCTGCTTGCAGTTTGTCCCGGGCATGGGAAGCAGCATGCTGCGTGCCCAGAAGACATCTCTCACTGTCCTGCCTGCCACGGGGCTGCTTCTGAGCACGCAGGCATGCCTACAAGCCAGCTGAGATGGGCTTTGCATAAGAGTCAGGGAAGTGGCGAGCGGAACAAGGGATGTGCTGCACAGCTTCCCTCGCAGGCAGATTCCCTCCTGGGGCGCTTAGTTCTCCTGCCTTAGTGCCCTGCTTTGTTTGGAGGCTGTTTGCGGACAGCAGCACACACAGCGGGAAGGTGCGCGCTGGCCAGCTCCAAGTCTCGGCACATAGAAGCACAAGCCAGGCACCTGCTCGCGGTTTGTCCCGGGCATGGGAAGCAGCATGCTGCGTGCCCAGAAGACATCCCGCACTGTCCTGCCTGCCACGGGGCTGCTTCTGAGCACGGAGGCACGCCTACAAGCCAGCTGAGATGTGCTTTGCCTAAGAGTTAGGGAAGTGGCGAGCGGAACAAGGGATGTGCTGCACAGCTTCCCTCACAGGCAGATTCCCTCCTGGGGCTCTTAGTTCTCTTGCCTTAGTGCCCTGCTTTGTTTGGAGGCTGTTTGCGAACAGCAGCACACACAGCGGGAAGGTGCGCGCTGGCCAGCTCCAAGTCTCGGCACATAGAAGCGCAAGCCAGGCACCTGCTCGCAGTTTGTCCCAGGCATGGGAAGCAGCATGCTGCGTGCCCAGAAGACATCCTGCACTGTCCTGCCTTCCTCGGGGCTGCTTCTGAGCACGGAGGCACACCTATAAGCAAACTGAGATGGTCTTTGCATAAGTCAGGGAAGTGGCGAGCGGAACAAGGGATGTACTGCACAGCTTCCCTCGCAGGCAGATTCCCTCCTGGGACGCTTAGTTCTCCTGCCTTAGTGCCCTGCTTTGTTTGGAGGCTGTTTGCGGACCGCAGCACACACAGCGGGAAAGTGCGCGCTGGCCAGCTCCAAGTCTCGGCACATAGAAGCGCAAGCGAGGCACCTGCTCGCGGTTTGTCCCGGGCATGGGAAGCAGCATGCTGCGTGCCCAGAAGACATCTCGCACTCTCCTGCCTGCCACGAGGCTGCTTCTGAGCACGGAGGCACGCCTACAAGCCAGCTGAGATGGGCTTTGCCTAAGAGTTAGGGAAGTGGCGAGCGGAACAAGGGATGTGCTGCACAGCTTCCCTCGCAGGCAGATTCCCTCCTGGGGCTCTTAGTTCTCTTGCCTTAGTGCCCTGCTTTGTTAGGAGGCTGTTTGCAGACAGCAGCACACACAGCGGGAAGGTGCGCGCTGGCCAGCTCCAAGTCTCGGCAGATTGAAGCGCAAGCCAGGCACCTGCTCGCAGTTTGTCCCGGGCATGGGAAGCAGCATGCTGCGTGCCCAGAAGACATCTCGCACTGTCCTGCCTGCCACGGGGCTGCTTCTGAGCACGCAGGCATGCCTACAAGCCAGCTGAGATGGGCTTTGCCTAAGAGTGAGGGAAGTGTCGAGCGGAACAAGGGATGTGCTGCACAGCTTCCCTCGCAGGCAGATTCCCTCCTGGGGCGCTTACTTCTCTTGCCTTAGTGCCCTGCTTTGTTTGGAGGCTCTTTGCGGACAGCAGCACACACAGCGGGAAGGTGCGCGCTGGCCAGCTCCAAGTCTCGGCAGATTGAAGCGCAAGCCAGGCACCTGCTCGCGGTTTGTCCCGGGCATGGGAAGCAGCATGCTGCGTGCCCAGAAGACATCTCGCACTGTCCTGCCTGCCACGGGGCTGCTTCTGAGCACGGAGGCACGCCTACAAGCCAGCTGAGTTGGGCTTTGCCTAAGAGTCAGGGAAGTGGCGAGCGGAACAAGGGATGTGCTGCACAGCTTCCCTCGCAGGCAGATTGCCTCCTGGGGCTCTTAGTTCTCTTGCCTTAGTGCCCTGCTTTGTTTGGAGGCTGTTTGCGAACAGCAGCACACACAGCGGGAAGGTGCGCGCTGGCCAGCTCCAAGTCTCGGCACATAGAAGCGCAAGCGAGGCACCTGCTCGCAGTTTGTCCCGGGCATGGGAAGCAGCATGCTGCGTGCCCAGAAGACATCCTGCACTGTCCTGCCTTCCTCGGGGCTGCTTCTGAGCACGGAGGCACACCTATAAGCAAACTGAGATGGTCTTTGCATAAGTCAGGGAAGTGGCGAGCGGAACAAGGGATGTACTGCACAGCTTCCCTCGCAGGCAGATTCCCTCCTGGGACGCTTAGTTCTCCTGCCTTAGTGCCCTGCTTTGTTTGGAGGCTGTTTGCGGACCGCAGCACACACAGCGGGAAAGTGCGCGCTGGCCAGCTCCAAGTCTCGGCACATAGAAGCGCAAGCCAGGCACCTGCTCGCGGTTTGTCCCAGGCATGGGAAGCAGCATGCTGCGTGCCCAGAAGACATCTCGCACTCTCCTGCCTGCCACGAGGCTGCTTCTGAGCACGGAGGCACGCCTACAAGCCAGCTGAGATGGGCTTTGCCTAAGAGTTAGGGAAGTGGCGAGCGGAACAAGGGATGTGCTGCACAGCTTCCCTCGCAGGCAGATTCCCTCCTGGGGCGCTTACTTCTCTTGCCTTAGTGCCCTGCTTTGTTTGGAGGCTGTTTGCGAACAGCAGCACACACAGCGGGAAGGTGCGCGCTGGCCAGCTCCAAGTCTTGGCACATAGAAGCGCAAGCCAGGCACCTGCTCGCAGTTTGTCCCGGGCATGGGAAGCAGCATGCTGCGTGCCCAGAAGACATCTCGCACTGTCCTGCCTGCCACGGGGCTGCTTCTGAGCACGGAGGCACGCCTACAAGCCAGCTGAGTTGGGCTTTGCCTAAGAGTCAGGGAAGTGGCGAGCGGAACAAGGGATGTGCTGCACAGCTTCCCTCGCAGGCAGATTGCCTCCTGGGGCTCTTAGTTCTCTTGCCTTAGTGCCCTGCTTTGTTTGGAGGCTGTTTGCGAACAGCAGCACACACAGCGGGAAGGTGCGCGCTGGCCAGCTCCAAGTCTCGGCACATAGAAGCGCAAGCGAGGCACCTGCTCGCAGTTTGTCCCGGGCATGGGAAGCAGCATGCTGCGTGCCCAGAAGACATCCTGCACTGTCCTGCCTTCCTCGGGGCTGCTTCTGAGCACGGAGGCACACCTATAAGCAAACTGAGATGGTCTTTGCATAAGTCAGGGAAGTGGCGAGCGGAACAAGGGATGTACTGCACAGCTTCCCTCGCAGGCAGATTCCCTCCTGGGACGCTTAGTTCTCCTGCCTTAGTGCCCTGCTTTGTTTGGAGGCTGTTTGCGGACCGCAGCACACGCAGCGGGAAAGTGCGCGCTGGCCAGCTCCAAGTCTCGGCACATAGAAGCGCAAGCCAGGCACCTGCTCGCGGTTTGTCCCAGGCATGGGAAGCAGCATGCTGCGTGCCCAGAAGACATCTCGCACTCTCCTGCCTGCCACGAGGCTGCTTCTGAGCACGGAGGCACGCCTACAAGCCAGCTGAGATGGGCTTTGCCTAAGAGTTAGGGAAGTGGCGAGCGGAACAAGGGATGTGCTGCACAGCTTCCCTCGCAGGCAGATTCCCTCCTGGGGCGCTTACTTCTCTTGCCTTAGTGCCCTGCTTTGTTTGGAGGCTGTTTGCGAACAGCAGCACACACAGCGGGAAGGTGCGCGCTGGCCAGCTCCAAGTCTTGGCACATAGAAGCGCAAGCCAGGCACCTGCTCGCAGTTTGTCCCGGGCATGGGAAGCAGCATGCTGCGTGCCCAGAAGACATCTCGCACTGTCCTGCCTGCCACGGGGCTGCTTCTGAGCACGCAGGCATGCCTACAAGCCAGCTGAGATGGGCTTTGCCTAAGAGTAAGGGAAGTGGCGAGCGGAACAAGGGATGTGCTGCACAGGTTCCCTCGCAGGCAGATTCCCTCCTGGGGCTCTTAGTTCTCTTGCCTTAGTGCCCTGCTTTGTTAGGAGGCTGTTTGCGGACAGCAGCACACACTGCGGGAAGGTGCGCGCTGGCCAGCTCCAAGTCTCGGCAGATTGAAGCGCAAGCCAGGCACCTGCTTGCAGTTTGTCCCGGGCATGGGAAGCAGCATGCTGCGTGCCCAGAAGACATCTCGCACTGTCCTGCCTGCCACGGGGCTGCTTCTGAGCACGCAGGCATGCCTACAAGCCAGCTGAGATGGGCTTTGCATAAGAGTCAGGGAAGTGGCGAGCGGAACAAGGGATGTGCTGCACAGCTTCCCTCGCAGGCAGATTCCCTCCTGGGGCGCTTACTTCTCTTGCCTTAGTGCCCTGCTTTGTTTGGAGGCTGTTTGCGGACAGCAGCACACACAGCGGGAAGGTGCGCGCTGGCCAGCTCCAAGTCTCGGCAGATTGAAGCGCAAGCCAGGCACCTGCTCGCGGTTTGTCCCAGGCATGGGAAGCAGCATGCTGCGTGCCCAGAAGACATCTCGCACTGTCCTGCCTGCCACGGGGCTGCTTCTGAGCACGGAGGCACGCCTACAAGCCAGCTGAGATGGGCTTTGCCTAAGAGTTAGGGAAGTGGCGAGCGGAACAAGGGATGTGCTGCACAGCTTCCCTCGCAGGCAGATTCCCTCCTGGGGCGCTTACTTCTCTTGCCTTAGTGCCCTGCTTTGTTTGGAGGCTGTTTGCGAACAGCAGCACACACAGCGGGAAGGTGAGCGCTGGCCAGCTCCAAGTCTCGGCACATAGAAGCGCAAGCCAGGCACCTGCTCGCAGTTTGTCCCGGGCATGGGAAGCAGCATGCTGCGTGCCCAGAAGACATCTCTCACTGTCCTGCCTGCCACGGGGCTGCTTCTGAGCACGCAGGCATGCCTACAAGCCAGCTGAGATGGGCTTTGCATAAGAGTCAGGGAAGTGGAGAGCGGAACAAGGGATGTGCTGCACAGCTTCCCTCGCAGGCAGATTCCCTCCTGGGGCGCTGACTTCTCTTGCCTTAGTGCCCTGTTTTGTTAGGAGGCTGTTTGCGGACAGCAGCACACACTGCGGGAAGGTGCGCGCTGGCCAGCTCCAAGTCTCGGCAGATTGAAGCGCAAGCCAGGCACCTGCTTGCAGTTTGTCCCGGGCATGGGAAGCAGCATGCTGCATGCCCCGAGTACTTCTCGCACTGTCCTGCCTGCCACGGGGCTGCTTCTGAGCACGGAGGCACGCCTACAAGCCAGCTGAGATGGGCTTTGCCTAAGAGTCAGGGAAGTGGCGAGCGGAACAAGGGATGTGCTGCACAGGTTCCCTCGCAGGCAGATTCCCTCCTGGGGCGCTTACTTCTCTTGCCTTAGTGCCCTGCTTTGTTTGGAGGCTCTTTGCGGACAGCAGCACACACAGCGGGAAGGTGCGCACTGGCCAGCTCCAAGTCTCGGCAGATTGAAGCGCAAGCCAGGCACCTGCTCGCGGTTTGTCCCAGGCATGGGAAGCAGCATGCTGCGTGCCCAGAAGACATCTCGCACTCCCCTGCCTGCCACGAGGCTGCTTCTGAGCACGGAGGCACGCCTACAAGCCAGCTGAGATGGGCTTTGCCTAAGAGTTAGGGAAGTGGCGAGCGGAACAAGGGATGTGCTGCACAGCTTCCCTCGCAGGCAGATTCCCTCCTGGGGCTCTTAGTTCTCTTGCCTTAGTGCCCTGCTTTGTTTGGAGGCTGTTTGCGAACAGCAGCACACACAGCGGGAAGGTGCGCGCTGGCCAGCTCCAAGTCTCGGCACATAGAAGCGCAAGCCAGGCACCTGCTCGCGGTTTGTCCCGGGCATGGGAAGCAGCATGCTGCGTGCCCAGAAGACATCTCGCACTGTCCTGCCTGCCACGGGGCTGCTTCTGAGCACGCAGGCATGCCTACAAGCCAGCTGAGATGGGCTTTGCATAAGAGTCAGGGAAGTGGCGAGCGGAACAAGGGATGTGCTGCACAGCTTCCCTCGCAGGCAGATTCCCTCCTGGGGCGCTTACTTCTCTTGCCTTAGTGCCCTGCTTTGTTTGGAGGCTCTTTGCGGACAGCAGCACACACAGCGGGAAGGTGCGCGCTGGCCAGCTCCAAGTCTCGGCAGATTGAAGCGCAAGCCAGGCACCTGCTTGCAGTTTGTCCCGGGCATGGGAAGCAGCATGCTGCATGCCCCGAGTACTTCTCGCACTGTCCTGCCTGCCACGGGGCTGCTTCTGAGCACGGAGGCACGCCTACAAGCCAGCTGAGTTGGGCTTTGCCTAAGAGTCAGGGAAGTGGCGAGCGGAACAAGGGATGTGCTGCACAGCTTCCCTCGCAGGCAGATTCCCTCCTGGGGCTCTTAGTTCTCTTGCCTTAGTGCCCTGCTTTGTTTGGAGGCTGTTTGCGAACAGCAGCACACACAGCGGGAAGGTGCGCGCTGGCCAGCTCCAAGTCTCGGCACATAGAAGCGCAAGCCAGGCACCTGCTCGCAGTTTGTCCCGGGCATGGGAAGCAGCATGCTGCGTGCCCAGAAGACATCTCGCACTGTCCTGCCTGCCACGGGGCTGCTTCTGAGCACGCAGGCATGCCTACAAGCCAGCTGAGATGGGCTTTGCATAAGAGTAAGGGAAGTGGCGAGCGGAACAAGGGATGTGCTGCACAGCTTCCCTCGCAGGCAGATTCCCTCCTGGGGCTCTTAGTTCTCTTGCCTTAGTGCCCTGCTTTGTTAGGAGGCTGTTTGCGGACAGCAGCACACACTGCGGGAAGGTGCGCGCTGGCCAGCTCCAAGTCTCGGCAGATTGAAGCGCAAGCCAGGCACCTGCTTGCAGTTTGTCCCGGGCATGGGAAGCAGCATGCTGCGTGCCCAGAAGACATCTCGCACTGTCCTGCCTGCCACGGGGCTGCTTCTGAGCACGGAGGCATGCCTACAAGCCAGCTGAGATGGGCTTTGCATAAGAGTCAGGGAAGTGGCGAGCGGAACAAGGGATGTGCTGCACAGCTTCCCTCGCAGGCAGATTCCCTCCTGGGGCGCTTACTTCTCTTGCCTTAGTGCCCTGCTTTGTTTGGAGGCTCTTTGCGGACAGCAGCACACACAGCGGGAAGGTGCGCGCTGGCCAGCTCCAAGTCTCGGCAGATTGAAGCGCAAGCCAGGCACCTGCTCGCGGTTTGTCCCGGGCATGGGAAGCAGCATGCTGCGTGCCCAGAAGACATCTCGCACTGTCCTGCCTGCCACGGGGCTGCTTCTGAGCACGGAGGCACGCCTACAAGCCAGCTGAGATGGGCTTTGCCTAAGAGTTAGGGAAGTGGCGAGCGGAACAAGGGATGTGCTGCACAGCTTCCCTCGCAGGCAGATTCCCTCCTTGGGCGCTTACTTCTCTTGCCTTAGTGCCCTGCTTTGTTTGGAGGCTGTTTGCGAACAGCAGCACACACAGCGGGAAGGTGCGCGCTGGCCAGCTCCAAGTCTCGGCACATAGAAGCGCAAGCCAGGCACCTGCTCGCAGTTTGTCCCGGGCATGGGAAGCAGCATGCTGCGTGCCCAGAAGACATCTCTCACTGTCCTGCCTGCCACGGGGCTGCTTCTGAGCACGCAGGCATGCCTACAAGCCAGCTGAGATGGGCTTTGCATAAGAGTCAGGGAAGTGGAGAGCGGAACAAGGGATGTGCTGCACAGCTTCCCTCGCAGGCAGATTCCCTCCTGGGGCGCTGACTTCTCTTGCCTCAGTGCCCTGCTTTGTTAGGAGGCTGTTTGCGGACAGCAGCACACACTGCGGGAAGGTGCGCGCTGGCCAGCTCCAAGTCTCGGCAGATTGAAGCGCAAGCCAGGCACCTGCTTGCAGTTTGTCCCGGGCATGGGAAGCAGCATGCTGCATGCCCCGAGTACTTCTCGCACTGTCCTGCCTGCCACGGGGCTGCTTCTGAGCACGGAGGCACGCCTACAAGCCAGCTGAGATGGGCTTTGCCTAAGAGTCAGGGAAGTGGCGAGCGGAACAAGGGATGTGCTGCACAGCTTCCCTCGCAGGCAGATTCCCTCCTGGGGCGCTTACTTCTCTTGCCTTAGTGCCCTGCTTTGTTTGGAGGCTCTTTGCGGACAGCAGCACACACAGCGGGAAGGTGCGCGCTGGCCAGCTCCAAGTCTCGGCACATAGAAGCGCAAGCCAGGCACCTGCTCGCGGTTTGTCCCGGGCATGGGAAGCAGCATGCTGCGTGCCCAGAAGACATCTCGCACTGTCCTGCCTGCCACGGGGCTGCTTCTGAGCACGCAGGCATGCCTACAAGCCAGCTGAGATGGGCTTTGCATAAGAGTCAGGGAAGTGGCGAGCGGAACAAGGGATGTGCTGCACAGCTTCCCTCGCAGGCAGATTCCCTCCTGGGGCGCTTACTTCTCTTGCCTTAGTGCCCTGCTTTGTTTGGAGGCTCTTTGCGGACAGCAGCACACACAGCGGGAAGGTGCGCGCTGGCCAGCTCCAAGTCTCGGCAGATTGAAGCGCAAGCCAGGCACCTGCTTGCAGTTTGTCCCGGGCATGGGAAGCAGCATGCTGCATGCCCCGAGTACTTCTCGCACTGTCCTTCCTGCCACGGGGCTGCTTCTGAGCACGGAGGCACGCCTACAAGCCAGCTGAGATGGGCTTTGCCTAAGAGTCAGGGAAGTGTCGAGCGGAACAAGGGATGTGCTGCACAGCTTCCCTCGCAGGCAGATTCCCTCCTGGGGCGCTTACTTCTCTTGCCTTAGTGCGCTGCTTTGTTTGGAGGCTGTTTGCGGACAGCAGCACACACAATGCGGGAAGGTGCGCGCTGGCCAGCTCCAAGTCTCGGCAGATTGAAGCGCAAGCCAGGCACCTGCTCGCAGTTTGTCCCAGGAATGGGAAGCAGCATGCTGCGTTCCCAGAAGACATCTCGCACTGTCCTGCCTGCCACGGGGCTGCTTCTGAGCACGGAGGCACGCCTACAAGCCAGCTGAGATGGGCTTTGCCTAAGAGTTAGGGAAGTGGCGAGCGGAACAAGGGATGTGCTGCACAGCTTCCCTCGCAGGCAGATTCCCTCCTGGGGCTCTTAGTTCTCTTGCCTAAGTGCCCTGCTTTGTTTGGAGGCTGTTTGCGGACAGCAGCACACACAGCGGGAAGGTGCGCGCTGGTCAGCTCCAAGTCTCGGCAGATTGAAGCGCAAGCCAGGCACCTGCTCGCAGTTTGTCCCGGGCATGGGAAGCAGCATGCTGCATGCCGAGAAGACATCCCGCACTGTCCTGCCTTCCTCGGGGCTGCTTCTGAGCACGGAGGCACGCCTACAAGCAAGCTGAGATGGTCTTTGCATAAGAGTCAGGGAAGTGGCGAGCGGAACAAGGGATGTGCTGCACAGCTTCCCTCGCAGGCAGATTGCCTCCTGGGGCGCTTAGTTCTCCTGCCTTAGTGCCCTGCTTTTTTTGGAGGCTGTTTGCGGACAGCAGCACACACAGCGGGAAGGTGCGCGCTGGTCAGCTCCAAGTCTCGGCACATAGAAGCGCAAGCGAGGCACCTGCTTGCAGTTTGTCCCGGGCATGGGAAGCAGCATGCTGCATGCCCCGAGTACTTCTCGCACTGTCCTGCCTGCCACGGGGCTGCTTCTGAGCACGGAGGCACGCCTACAAGCCAGCTGAGATGGGCTTTGCCTAAGAGTTAGGGAAGTGGCGAGCGGAACAAGGGATGTGCTGCACAGCTTCCCTCGCAGGCAGATTCCCTCCTGGGGCGCTTACTTCTCCTGCCTTAGTGCCCTGCTTTGTTTGGAGGCTCTTTGCGGACAGCAGCACACACAGCGGGAAGGTGCGCGCTGGCCAGCTCCAAGTCTCGGCAGATTGAAGCGCAAGCCAGGCACCTGCTCGCGGTTTGTCCCGGGCATGGGAAGCAGCATGCTGCGTGCCCAGAAGACATCTCGCACTGTCCTGCCTGCCACGGGGCTGCTTCTGAGCACGGAGGCACGCCTACAAGCCAGCTGAGATGGGCTTTGCCTAAGAGTTAGGGAAGTGGCGAGCGGAACAAGGGATGTGCTGCACAGCTTCCCTCGCAGGCAGATTCCCTCCTGGGGCGCTTACTTCTCTTGCCTTAGTGCCCTGCTTTGTTTGGAGGCTGTTTGCGAACAGCAGCACACACAGCGGGAAGGTGCGCGCTGGCCAGCTCCAAGTCTCGGCACATAGAAGCGCAAGCCAGGCACCTGCTCGCAGTTTGTCCCGGGCATGGGAAGCAGCATGCTGCGTGCCCAGAAGACATCTCTCACTGTCCTGCCTGCCACGGGGCTGCTTCTGAGCACGCAGGCATGCCTACAAGCCAGCTGAGATGGGCTTTGCATAAGAGTCAGGGAAGTGAAGAGCGGAACAAGGGATGTGCTGCACAGCTTCCCTCGCAGGCAGATTCCCTCCTGGGGCGCTGACTTCTCTTGCCTCAGTGCCCTGTTTTGTTAGGAGGCTGTTTGCGGACAGCAGCACACACTGCGGGAAGGTGCGCGCTGGCCAGCTCCAAGTCTCGGCAGATTGAAGCGCAAGCCAGGCACCTGCTTGCAGTTTGTCCCGGGCATGGGAAGCAGCATGCTGCATGCCCCGAGTACTTCTCGCACTGTCCTGCCTGCCACGGGGCTGCTTCTGAGCACGGAGGCACGCCTACAAGCCAGCTGAGATGGGCTTTGCCTAAGAGTCAGGGAAGTGGCGAGCGGAACAAGGGATGTGCTGCACAGCTTCCCTCGCAGGCAGATTCCCTCCTGGGGCGCTTACTTCTCTTGCCTTAGTGCCCTGCTTTGTTTGGAGGCTCTTTGCGGACAGCAGCACACACAGCGGGAAGGTGCGCGCTGGCCAGCTCCAAGTCTCGGCACATAGAAGCGCAAGCCAGGCACCTGCTCGCGGTTTGTCCCGGGCATGGGAAGCAGCATGCTGCGTGCCCAGAAGACATCTCGCACTGTCCTGCCTGCCACGGGGCTGCTTCTGAGCACGCAGGCATGCCTACAAGCCAGCTGAGATGGGCTTTGCATAAGAGTCAGGGAAGTGGCGAGCGGAACAAGGGATGTGCTGCACAGCTTCCCTCGCAGGCAGATTCCCTCCTGGGGCGCTTACTTCTCTTGCCTTAGTGCCCTGCTTTGTTTGGAGGCTCTTTGCGGACAGCAGCACACACAGCGGGAAGGTGCGCGCTGGCCAGCTCCAAGTCTCGGCAGATTGAAGCGCAAGCCAGGCACCTGCTTGCAGTTTGTCCCGGGCATGGGAAGCAGCATGCTGCATGCCCCGAGTACTTCTCGCACTGTCCTTCCTGCCACGGGGCTGCTTCTGAGCACGGAGGCACGCCTACAAGCCAGCTGAGATGGGCTTTGCCTAAGAGTCAGGGAAGTGTCGAGCGGAACAAGGGATGTGCTGCACAGCTTCCCTCGCAGGCAGATTCCCTCCTGGGGCGCTTACTTCTCTTGCCTTAGTGCGCTGCTTTGTTTGGAGGCTGTTTGCGGACAGCAGCACACACAATGCGGGAAGGTGCGCGCTGGCCAGCTCCAAGTCTCGGCAGATTGAAGCGCAAGCCAGGCACCTGCTCGCAGTTTGTCCCAGGAATGGGAAGCAGCATGCTGCGTTCCCAGAAGACATCTCGCACTGTCCTGCCTGCCACGGGGCTGCTTCTGAGCACGGAGGCACGCCTACAAGCCAGCTGAGATGGGCTTTGCCTAAGAGTTAGGGAAGTGGCGAGCGGAACAAGGGATGTGCTGCACAGCTTCCCTCGCAGGCAGATTCCCTCCTGGGGCTCTTAGTTCTCTTGCCTAAGTGCCCTGCTTTGTTTGGAGGCTGTTTGCGGACAGCAGCACACACAGCGGGAAGGTGCGCGCTGGTCAGCTCCAAGTCTCGGCAGATTGAAGCGCAAGCCAGGCACCTGCTCGCAGTTTGTCCCGGGCATGGGAAGCAGCATGCTGCGTGCCCAGAAGACATCCCGCACTGTCCTGCCTCCCACGGGGCTGCTTCTGAGCATGGAGGCACGCCTACAAGCCAGCTGAGATGGACTTTGCCTAAGAGTCAGGGAAGTGTCGAGCGGAACAAGGGATGTGCTGCACAGCTTCCCTCGCAGGCAGATTCCCTCCTGGGGCGCTGACTTCTCTTGCCTTAGTGCCCTGCTTTGTTTGGAGGCTGTTTGCGGACAGCAGCACACACAGCGGGAAGGTGCGCGCTGGTCAGCTCCAAGTCTCGGCAGATTGAAGCGCAAGCGAGGCACCTGCTCACGGTTTGTCCCAGGCATGGGAAGCAGCATGCTGCATGCCGAGAAGACATCCCGCACTGTCCTGCCTTCCTCGGGGCTGCTTCTGAGCACGGAGGCACGCCTACAAGCAAGCTGAGATGGTCTTTGCATAAGAGTCAGGGAAGTGGCGAGCGGAACAAGGGATGTGCTGCACAGCTTCCCTCGCAGGCAGATTCCCTCCTGGGGCGCTTAGTTCTCCTGCCTTAGTGCCCTGCTTTTTTTGGAGGCTGTTTGCGGACAGCAGCACACACAGCGGGAAGGTGCGCGCTGGTCAGCTCCAAGTCTCGGCACATAGAAGCGCAAGCGAGGCACCTGCTTGCAGTTTGTCCCGGGCATGGGAAGCAGCATGCTGCATGCCCCGAGTACTTCTCGCACTGTCCTGCCTGCCACGGGGCTGCTTCTGAGCACGGAGGCACGCCTACAAGCCAGCTGAGATGGGCTTTGCCTAAGAGTTAGGGAAGTGGCGAGCGGAACAAGGGATGTGCTGCACAGCTTCCCTCGCAGGCAGATTCCCTCCTGGGGCGCTTACTTCTCCTGCCTTAGTGCCCTGCTTTGTTTGGAGGCTGTTTGCGGACAGCAGCACACACAGCGGGAAGGTGCGCGCTGGTCAGCTCCAAGTCTCGGCACATAGAAGCGCAAGCCAGGCACCTGCTCGCGGTTTGTCCCGGGCATGGGAAGCAGCATGCTGCGTGCCCAGAAGACATCCCGCACTGTCCTGCCTGCCACGGGGCTGCTTCTGAGCACGGAGGCACGCCTACAAGCCAGCTGAGATGGGCTTTGCCTAAGAGTCAGGGAAGTGTCGAGCGGAACAAGGGATGTGCTGCACAGCTTCCCTCGCAGGCAGATTCCCTCCTGGGGCGCTTACTTCTCTTGCCTTAGTGCGCTGCTTTGTTTGGAGGCTGTTTGCGGACAGCAGCACACACAATGCGGGAAGGTGCGCGCTGGCCAGCTCCAAGTCTCGGCAGATTGAAGCGCAAGCCAGGCACCTGCTCGCAGTTTGTCCCAGGCATGGGAAGCAGCATGCTGCGTTCCCAGAAGACATCTCGCACTCTCCTGCCTGCCACGGGGCTGCTTCTGAGCACGGAGGCACGCCTACAAGCCAGCTGAGATGGGCTTTGCCTAAGAGTTAGGGAAGTGGCGAGCGGAACAAGGGATGTGCTGCACAGCTTCCCTCGCAGGCAGATTCCCTCCTGGGGCTCTTAGTTCTCTTGCCTAAGTGCCCTGCTTTGTTTGGAGGCTGTTTGCGGACAGCAGCACACACAGCGGGAAGGTGCGCGCTGGTCAGCTCCAAGTCTCGGCAGATTGAAGCGCAAGCCAGGCACCTGCTCGCAGTTTGTCCCGGGCATGGGAAGCAGCATGCTGCGTGCCCAGAAGACATCCCGCACTGTCCTGCCTCCCACGGGGCTGCTTCTGAGCATGGAGGCACGCCTACAAGCAAGCTGAGATGGTCTTTGCATAAGAGTCAGGGAAGTGGCGAGCGGAACAAGGGATGTGCTGCACAGCTTCCCTCGCAGGCAGATTCCCTCCTGGGGCGCTGACTTCTCTTGCCTCAGTGCCCTGTTTTGTTAGGAGGCTGTTTGCGGACAGCAGCACACACTGCGGGAAGGTGCGCGCTGGCCAGCTCCAAGTCTCGGCAGATTGAAGCGCAAGCCAGGCACCTGCTTGCAGTTTGTCCCGGGCATGGGAAGCAGCATGCTGCATGCCCCGAGTACTTCTCGCACTGTCCTGCCTGCCACGGGGCTGCTTCTGAGCACGGAGGCACGCCTACAAGCCAGCTGAGATGGGCTTTGCCTAAGAGTCAGGGAAGTGGAGAGCGGAACAAGGGATGTGCTGCACAGCTTCCCTCGCAGGCAGATTCCCTCCTGGGGCGCTTACTTCTCTTGCCTTAGTGCCCTGCTTTGTTTGGAGGCTCTTTGCGGACAGCAGCACACACAGCGGGAAGGTGCGCGCTGGCCAGCTCCAAGTCTCGGCACATAGAAGCGCAAGCCAGGCACCTGCTCGCGGTTTGTCCCGGGCATGGGAAGCAGCATGCTGCGTGCCCAGAAGACATCTCGCACTGTCCTGCCTGCCACGGGGCTGCTTCTGAGCACGCAGGCATGCCTACAAGCCAGCTGAGATGGGCTTTGCATAAGAGTCAGGGAAGTGGCGAGCGGAACAAGGGATGTGCTGCACAGCTTCCCTCGCAGGCAGATTCCCTCCTGGGGCGCTTACTTCTCTTGCCTTAGTGCCCTGCTTTGTTTGGAGGCTCTTTGCGGACAGCAGCACACACAGCGGGAAGGTGCGCGCTGGCCAGCTCCAAGTCTCGGCAGATTGAAGCGCAAGCCAGGCACCTGCTTGCAGTTTGTCCCGGGCATGGGAAGCAGCATGCTGCATGCCCCGAGTACTTCTCGCACTGTCCTTCCTGCCACGGGGCTGCTTCTGAGCACGGAGGCACGCCTACAAGCCAGCTGAGATGGGCTTTGCCTAAGAGTCAGGGAAGTGTCGAGCGGAACAAGGGATGTGCTGCACAGCTTCCCTCGCAGGCAGATTCCCTCCTGGGGCGCTTACTTCTCTTGCCTTAGTGCGCTGCTTTGTTTGGAGGCTGTTTGCGGACAGCAGCACACACAATGCGGGAAGGTGCGCGCTGGCCAGCTCCAAGTCTCGGCAGATTGAAGCGCAAGCCAGGCACCTGCTCGCAGTTTGTCCCAGGAATGGGAAGCAGCATGCTGCGTTCCCAGAAGACATCTCGCACTGTCCTGCCTGCCACGGGGCTGCTTCTGAGCACGGAGGCACGCCTACAAGCCAGCTGAGATGGGCTTTGCCTAAGAGTTAGGGAAGTGGCGAGCGGAACAAGGGATGTGCTGCACAGCTTCCCTCGCAGGCAGATTCCCTCCTGGGGCTCTTAGTTCTCTTGCCTAAGTGCCCTGCTTTGTTTGGAGGCTGTTTGCGGACAGCAGCACACACAGCGGGAAGGTGCGCGCTGGTCAGCTCCAAGTCTCGGCAGATTGAAGCGCAAGCCAGGCACCTGCTCGCAGTTTGTCCCGGGCATGGGAAGCAGCATGCTGCGTGCCCAGAAGACATCCCGCACTGTCCTGCCTCCCACGGGGCTGCTTCTGAGCATGGAGGCACGCCTACAAGCCAGCTGAGATGGACTTTGCCTAAGAGTCAGGGAAGTGTCGAGCGGAACAAGGGATGTGCTGCACAGCTTCCCTCGCAGGCAGATTCCCTCCTGGGGCGCTGACTTCTCTTGCCTTAGTGCCCTGCTTTGTTTGGAGGCTGTTTGCGGACAGCAGCACACACAGCGGGAAGGTGCGCGCTGGTCAGCTCCAAGTCTCGGCAGATTGAAGCGCAAGCGAGGCACCTGCTCACGGTTTGTCCCAGGCATGGGAAGCAGCATGCTGCATGCCGAGAAGACATCCCGCACTGTCCTGCCTTCCTCGGGGCTGCTTCTGAGCACGGAGGCACGCCTACAAGCAAGCTGAGATGGTCTTTGCATAAGAGTCAGGGAAGTGGCGAGCGGAACAAGGGATGTGCTGCACAGCTTCCCTCGCAGGCAGATTCCCTCCTGGGGCGCTTAGTTCTCCTGCCTTAGTGCCCTGCTTTTTTTGGAGGCTGTTTGCGGACAGCAGCACACACAGCGGGAAGGTGCGCGCTGGTCAGCTCCAAGTCTCGGCACATAGAAGCGCAAGCGAGGCACCTGCTTGCAGTTTGTCCCGGGCATGGGAAGCAGCATGCTGCATGCCCCGAGTACTTCTCGCACTGTCCTGCCTGCCACGGGGCTGCTTCTGAGCACGGAGGCACGCCTACAAGCCAGCTGAGATGGGCTTTGCCTAAGAGTTAGGGAAGTGGCGAGCGGAACAAGGGATGTGCTGCACAGCTTCCCTCGCAGGCAGATTCCCTCCTGGGGCGCTTACTTCTCCTGCCTTAGTGCCCTGCTTTGTTTGGAGGCTGTTTGCGGACAGCAGCACACACAGCGGGAAGGTGCGCGCTGGTCAGCTCCAAGTCTCGGCACATAGAAGCGCAAGCCAGGCACCTGCTCGCGGTTTGTCCCGGGCATGGGAAGCAGCATGCTGCGTGCCCAGAAGACATCCCGCACTGTCCTGCCTGCCACGGGGCTGCTTCTGAGCACGGAGGCACGCCTACAAGCCAGCTGAGATGGGCTTTGCCTAAGAGTTAGGGAAGTGGCGAGCGGAACAAGGGATGTGCTGCACAGCTTCCCTCGCAGGCAGATTCCCTCCTGGGGCGCTTACTTCTCTTGCCTTAGTGCGCTGCTTTGTTTGGAGGCTGTTTGCGGACAGCAGCACACACAATGCGGGAAGGTGCGCGCTGGCCAGCTCCAAGTCTCGGCAGATTGAAGCGCAAGCCAGGCACCTGCTCGCAGTTTGTCCCAGGCATGGGAAGCAGCATGCTGCGTTCCCAGAAGACATCTCGCACTCTCCTGCCTGCCACGGGGCTGCTTCTGAGCACGGAGGCACGCCTACAAGCCAGCTGAGATGGGCTTTGCCTAAGAGTTAGGGAAGTGGCGAGCGGAACAAGGGATGTGCTGCACAGCTTCCCTCGCAGGCAGATTCCCTCCTGGGGCTCTTAGTTCTCTTGCCTAAGTGCCCTGCTTTGTTTGGAGGCTGTTTGCGGACAGCAGCACACACAGCGGGAAGGTGCGCGCTGGTCAGCTCCAAGTCTCGGCAGATTGAAGCGCAAGCCAGGCACCTGCTCGCAGTTTGTCCCGGGCATGGGAAGCAGCATGCTGCGTGCCCAGAAGACATCCCGCACTGTCCTGCCTCCCACGGGGCTGCTTCTGAGCATGGAGGCACGCCTACAAGCAAGCTGAGATGGTCTTTGCATAAGAGTCAGGGAAGTGGCGAGCGGAACAAGGGATGTGCTGCACAGCTTCCCTCGCAGGCAGATTCCCTCCTGGGGCTCTTAGTTCTCCTGCCTTAGTGCCCTGCTTTTTTTGGAGGCTGTTTGCGGACAGCAGCACACACAGCGGGAAGGTGCGCGCTGGCCAGCTCCAAGTCTCGGCACATAGAAGCGCAAGCGAGGCACCTGCTCGCAGTTTGTCCCGGGCATGGGAAGCAGCATGCTGCATGCCCAGAAGACATCTCGCACTGTCCTGCCTGCTACGGGGCTGCTTCTGAGCACGGAGGCACGCCTACAAGCCAGCTGAGATGGACTTTGCATAAGAGTCAGGGAAGTGTCGAGCGGAACAAGGGATGTGCTGCACAGCTTCCCTCGCAGGCAGATTCCCTCCTGGGGCGCTGACTTCTCTTGCCTTAGTGCCCTGCTTTGTTTGGAGGCTGTTTGCGGACAGCAGCACACACAGCGGGAAGGTGCGCGCTGGTCAGCTCCAAGTCTCGGCAGATTGAAGCGCAAGCGAGGCACCTGCTCACGGTTTGTCCCAGGCATGGGAAGCAGCATGCTGCATGCCGAGAAGACATCCCGCACTGTCCTGCCTTCCTCGGGGCTGCTTCTGAGCACGGAGGCACGCCTACAAGCAAGCTGAGATGGTCTTTGCATAAGAGTCAGGGAAGTGGCGAGCGGAACAAGGGATGTGCTGCACAGCTTCCCTCGCAGGCAGATTCCCTCCTGGGGCGCTTAGTTCTCCTGCCTTAGTGCCCTGCTTTTTTTGGAGGCTGTTTGCGGACAGCAGCACACACAGCGGGAAGGTGCGCGCTCGCCAGCTCCAAGTCTCGGCACATAGAAGCGCAAGCGAGGCACCTGCTTGCAGTTTGTCCCGGGCATGGGAAGCAGCATGCTGCATGCCCCGAGTACTTCTCGCACTGTCCTGCCTGCCACGGGGCTGCTTCTGAGCACGGAGGCACGCCTACAAGCCAGCTGAGATGGGCTTTGCCTAAGAGTCAGGGAAGTGGCGAGCGGAACAAGGGATGTGCTGCACAGCTTCCCTCGCAGGCAGATTCCCTCCTGGGGCGCTTAGTTCTCCTGCCTTAGTGCCCTGCTTTGTTTGGAGGCTGTTTGCGGACAGCAGCACACACAGCGGGAAGGTGCGCGCTGGTCAGCTCCAAGTCTCGGCACATAGAAGCGCAAGCCAGGCACCTGCTCGCAGTTTGTCCCGGGCATGGGAAGCAGCATGCTGCGTGCCCAGAAGACATCTCGCACTGTCCTGCCTGCCACGGGGCTGCTTCTGAGCACGCAGGCATGCCTACAAGCCAGCTGAGATGGGCTTTGCCTAAGAGTGAGGGAAGTGGCGAGCGGAACAAGGGATGTGCTGCACAGCTTCCCTCGCAGGCAGATTCCCTCCTGGGGCGCTTACTTCTCTTGCCTCAGTGCCCTGTTTTGTTAGGAGGCTGTTTGCGGACAGCAGCACACACTGCGGGAAGGTGCGCGCTGGCCAGCTCCAAGAATCTGGCAGATTGAAGCGCAAGCCAGGCACCTGCTTGCAGTTTGTCCCGGGCATGGGAAGCAGCATGCTGCATGCCCCGAGTACTTCTCGCACTGTCCTGCCTGCCACGGGGCTGCTTCTGAGCACGGAGGCACACCTACAAGCCAGCTGAGATGGGCTTTGCCTAAGAGTCAGGGAAGTGGCGAGCGGAACAAGGGATGTGCTGCACAGGTTCCCTCGCAGGCAGATTCCCTCCTGGGGCGCTTACTTCTCTTGCCTTAGTGCCCTGCTTTGTTTGGAGGCTCTTTGCGGACAGCAGCACACACAGCGGGAAGGTGCGCGCTGGCCAGCTCCAAGTCTCGGCAGATTGAAGCGCAAGCCAGGCACCTGCTCGCGGTTTGTCCCAGGCATGGGAAGCAGCATGCTGCGTGCCCAGAAGACATCTCGCACTCTCCTGCCTGCCACGAGGCTGCTTCTGAGCACGGAGGCACGCCTACAAGCCAGCTGAGATGGGCTTTGCCTAAGAGTTAGGGAAGTGGCGAGCGGAACAAGGGATGTGCTGCACAGCTTCCCTCGCAGGCAGATTCCCTCCTGGGGCTCTTAGTTCTCTTGCCTTAGTGCCCTGCTTTGTTTGGAGGCTGTTTGCGAACAGCAGCACACACAGCGGGAAGGTGCGCGCTGGCCAGCTCCAAGTCTCGGTACATAGAAGCGCAAGCCAGGCACCTGCTCGCAGTTTGTCCTGGGCATGGGAAGCAGCATGCTGCGTGCCCAGAAGACATCTCGCACTGTCCTGCCTGCCACGGGGCTGCTTCTGAGCACGCAGGCATGCCTACAAGCCAGCTGAGATGGGCTTTGCATAAGAGTCAGGGAAGTGGCGAGCGGAACAAGGGATGTGCTGCACAGCTTCCCTCGCAGGCAGATTCCCTCCTGGGGCGCTTAGTTCTCCTGCCTTAGTGCCCTGCTTTTTTTGGAGGCTGTTTGCGGACAGCAGCACACACAGCGGGAAGGTGCGCGCTCGCCAGCTCCAAGTCTCGGCACATAGAAGCGCAAGCGAGGCACCTGCTTGCAGTTTGTCCCGGGCATGGGAAGCAGCATGCTGCATGCCCCGAGTACTTCTCGCACTGTCCTGCCTGCCACGGGGCTGCTTCTGAGCACGGAGGCACGCCTACAAGCCAGCTGAGATGGGCTTTGCCTAAGAGTTAGGGAAGTGGCGAGCGGAACAAGGGATGTGCTGCACAGCTTCCCTCGCAGGCAGATTCCCTCCTGGGGCGCTTAGTTCTCCTGCCTTAGTGCCCTGCTTTGTTTGGAGGCTGTTTGCGGACAGCAGCACACACAGCGGGAAGGTGCGCGCTGGCCAGCTCCAAGTCTCGGCACATAGAAGCGCAAGCCAGGCACCTGCTCGCGGTTTGTCCCGGGCATGGGAAGCAGCATGCTGCGTGCCCAGAAGACATCCCGCACTGTCCTGCCTCCCACGGGGCTGCTTCTGAGCACGGAGGCACGCCTACAAGCCAGCTGAGATGGGCTTTGCCTAAGAGTGAGGGAAGTGGCGAGCGGAACAAGGGATGTGCTGCACAGCTTCCCTCGCAGGCAGATTCCCTCCTGGGGCTCTTAGTTCTCTTGCCTTAGTGCCCTGCTTTGTTTGGAGGCTCTTTGCGGACAGCAGCACACACAGCGGGAAGGTGCGCGCTCGCCAGCTCCAAGTCTCGGCACATAGAAGCGCAAGCCAGGCACCTGCTCGCGGTTTGTCCCGGGCATGGGAAGCAGCATGCTGCGTGCCCAGAAGACATCCCGCACTGTCCTGCCTGCCACGGGGCTGCTTCTGAGCACGGAGGCACGCCTACAAGCCAGCTGAGATGGGCTTTGCCTAAGAGTGAGGGAAGTGGCGAGCGGAACAAGGGATGTGCTGCACAGCTTCCCTCGCAGGCAGATTCCCTCCTGGGGCGCTTACTTCTCTTGCCTTAGTGCCCTGCTTTGTTTGGAGGCTCTTTGCGGACAGCAGCACACACAGCGGGAAGGTGCGCGCTGGTCAGCTACAAGTCTCGGCACATAGAAGCGCAAGCCAGGCACCTGCTCGCAGTTTGTCCCGGGCATGGGAAGCAGCATGCTGCGTGCCCAGAAGACATCTCGCACTGTCCTGCCTGCCACGGGGCTGCTTCTGAGCACGCAGGCATGCCTACAAGCCAGCTGAGATGGGCTTTGCCTAAGAGTCAGGGAAGTGGCGAGCGGAACAAGGGATGTGCTGCACAGCTTCCCTCGCAGGCAGATTCCCTCCTGGGGCGCTTACTTCTCTTGCCTCAGTGCCCTGTTTTGTTAGGAGGCTGTTTGCGGACAGCAGCACACACAGCGGGAAGGTGCGCGCTGGTCAGCTCCAAGTCTCGGCAGATTGAAGCGCAAGCGAGGCACCTGCTCACGGTTTGTCCCAGGCATGGGAAGCAGCATGCTGCATTCCGAGAAGACATCCCGCACTGTCCTGCCTTCCTCGGGGCTTCTTCTGAGCACGGAGGCACGCCTACAAGCAAGCTGAGATGGTCTTTGCATAAGAGTCAGGGAAGTGGCGAGCGGAACAAGGGATGTGCTGCACAGCTTCCCTCGCAGGCAGATTCCCTCCTGGGGCGCTTAGTTCTCCTGCCTTAGTGCCCTGCTTTGTTTGGAGGCTGTTTGCGGACAGCAGCACACACAGCGGGAAGGTGCGCGCTGGCCAGCTCCAAGTCTCGGCACATAGAAGCACAAGCCAGGCACCTGCTCGCGGTTTGTCCCGGGCATGGGAAGCAGCATGCTGCGTGCCCAGAAGACATCCCGCACTGTCCTGCCTCCCACGGGGCTGCTTCTGAGCATGGAGGCACGCCTACAAGCCAGCTGAGATGGGCTTTGCCTAAGAGTCAGGGAAGTGGCGAGCGGAACAAGGGATGTGCTGCACAGGTTCCCTCGCAGGCAGATTCCCTCCTGGGGCTCTTAGTTCTCTTGCCTTAGTGCCCTGCTTTTTTTGGAGGCTCTTTGCGGACAGCAGCACACACAATGCGGGAAGGTGCGCGCTGGCCAGCTCCAAGTCTCGGCAGATTGAAGCGCAAGCCAGGCACCTGCTCGCAGTTTGTCCCGGGCATGGGAAGCAGCATGCTGCGTGCCCAGAAGACATCTCGCACTGTCCTGCCTCCCACGGGGCTGCTTCTGAGCATGGAGGCACGCCTACAAGCAAGCTGAGATGGTCTTTGCATAAGAGTCAGGGAAGTGGCGAGCGGAACAAGGGATGTGCTGCACAGCTTCCCTCGCAGGCAGATTCCCTCCTGGGGCTCTTAGTTCTCCTGCCTTAGTGCCCTGCTTTGTTTGGAGGCTGTTTGCGGACAGCAGCACACACAGCGGGAAGGTGCGCGCTGGCCAGCTCCAAGTCTCGGCACATAGAAGCGCAAGCCAGGCACCTGCTCGCAGTTTGTCCCGGGCATGGGAAGCAGCATGCTGCATGCCCAGAAGACATCTCGCACTGTCCTGCCTGCCACGGGGCTGCTTCTGAGCACGGAGGCACGCCTACAAGCCAGCTGAGATGGACTTTGCCTAAGAGTCAGGGAAGTGTCGAGCGGAACAAGGGATGTGCTGCACAGCTTCCCTCGCAGGCAGATTCCCTCCTGGGGCGCTGACTTCTCTTGCCTTAGTGCCCTGCTTTGTTTGGAGGCTGTTTGCGGACAGCAGCACACACAGCGGGAAGGTGCGCGCTGGTCAGCTCCAAGTCTCGGCAGATTGAAGCGCAAGCGAGGCACCTGCTCACGGTTTGTCCCAGGCATGGGAAGCAGCATGCTGCATGCCGAGAAGACATCCCGCACTGTCCTGCCTTCCTCGGGGCTGCTTCTGAGCACGGAGGCACGCCTACAAGCAAGCTGAGATGGTCTTTGCATAAGAGTCAGGGAAGTGGCGAGCGGAACAAGGGATGTGCTGCACAGCTTCCCTCGCAGGCAGATTCCCTCCTGGGGCGCTTAGTTCTCCTGCCTTAGTGCCCTGCTTTTTTTGGAGGCTGTTTGCGGACAGCAGCACACACAGCGGGAAGGTGCGCGCTCGCCAGCTCCAAGTCTCGGCACATAGAAGCGCAAGCGAGGCACCTGCTTGCAGTTTGTCCCGGGCATGGGAAGCAGCATGCTGCATGCCCCGAGTACTTCTCGCACTGTCCTGCCTGCCACGGGGCTGCTTCTGAGCACGGAGGCACGCCTACAAGCCAGCTGAGATGGGCTTTGCCTAAGAGTTAGGGAAGTGGCGAGCGGAACAAGGGATGTGCTGCACAGCTTCCCTCGCAGGCAGATTCCCTCCTGGGGCGCTTAGTTCTCCTGCCTTAGTGCCCTGCTTTGTTTGGAGGCTGTTTGCGGACAGCAGCACACACAGCGGGAAGGTGCGCGCTGGTCAGCTCCAAGTCTCGGCACATAGAAGCGCAAGCCAGGCACCTGCTCGCGGTTTGTCCCGGGCATGGGAAGCAGCATGCTGCGTGCCCAGAAGACATCCCGCACTGTCCTGCCTCCCACGGGGCTGCTTCTGAGCACGGAGGCACGCCTACAAGCCAGCTGAGATGGGCTTTGCCTAAGAGTGAGGGAAGTGGCGAGCGGAACAAGGGATGTGCTGCACAGCTTCCCTCGCAGGCAGATTCCCTCCTGGGGCGCTTACTTCTCTTGCCTTAGTGCCCTGCTTTGTTTGGAGGCTCTTTGCGGACAGCAGCACACACAGCGGGAAGGTGCGCGCTGGCCAGCTACAAGTCTCGGCACATAGAAGCGCAAGCCAGGCACCTGCTCGCGGTTTGTCCCGGGCATGGGAAGCAGCATGCTGCGTGCCCAGAAGACATCCCGCACTGTCCTGCCTGCCACGGGGCTGCTTCTGAGCACGGAGGCACGCCTACAAGCCAGCTGAGATGGGCTTTGCCTAAGAGTGAGGGAAGTGGCGAGCGGAACAAGGGATGTGCTGCACAGCTTCCCTCGCAGGCAGATTCCCTCCTGGGGCGCTTACTTCTCTTGCCTTAGTGCCCTGCTTTGTTTGGAGGCTGTTTGCGGACAGCAGCACACACAGCGGGAAGGTGCGCGCTGGCCAGCTACAAGTCTCGGCACATAGAAGCGCAAGCCAGGCACCTGCTCGCAGTTTGTCACGGGCATGGGAAGCAGCATGCTGCGTGCCCAGAAGACATCTCGCACTGTCCTGCCTGCCACGGGGCTGCTTCTGAGCACGCAGGCATGCCTACAAGCCAGCTGAGATGGGCTTTGCCTAAGAGTCAGGGAAGTGGCGAGCGGAACAAGGGATGTGCTGCACAGCTTCCCTCGCAGGCAGATTCCCTCCTGGGGCGCTTACTTCTCTTGCCTCAGTGCCCTGTTTTGTTAGGAGGCTGTTTGCGGACAGCAGCACACACTGCGGGAAGGTGCGCGCTGGCCAGCTCCAAGAAACTGGCAGATTGAAGCGCAAGCCAGGCACCTGCTTGCAGTTTGTCCCGGGCATGGGAAGCAGCATGCTGCATGCCCCGAGTACTTCTCGCACTGTCCTGCCTGCCACGGGGCTGCTTCTGAGCACGGAGGCACACCTACAAGCCAGCTGAGATGGTCTTTGCCTAAGAGTCAGGGAAGTGGCGAGCGGAACAAGGGATGTGCTGCACAGGTTCCCTCGCAGGCAGATTCCCTCCTGGGGCGCTTACTTCTCTTGCCTTAGTGCCCTGCTTTGTTTGGAGGCTCTTTGCGGACAGCAGCACACACAGCGGGAAGGTGCGCGCTGGCCAGCTCCAAGTCTCGGCAGATTGAAGCGCAAGCCAGGCACCTGCTCGCGGTTTGTCCCAGGCATGGGAAGCAGCATGCTGCGTTCCCAGAAGACATCTCGCACTCTCCTGCCTGCCACGAGGCTGCTTCTGAGCACGGAGGCACGCCTACAAGCCAGCTGAGATGGGCTTTGCCTAAGAGTTAGGGAAGTGGCGAGCGGAACAAGGGATGTGCTGCACAGCTTCCCTCGCAGGCAGATTCCCTCCTGGGGCTCTTAGTTCTCTTGCCTTAGTGCCCTGCTTTGTTTGGAGGCTGTTTGCGAACAGCAGCACACACAGCGGGAAGGTGCGCGCTGGCCAGCTCCAAGTCTCGGTACATAGAAGCGCAAGCCAGGCACCTGCTCGCAGTTTGTCCCGGGCATGGGAAGCAGCATGCTGCGTGCCCAGAAGACATCTCGCACTGTCCTGCCTGCCACGGGGCTGCTTCTGAGCACGCAGGCATGCCTACAAGCCAGCTGAGATGGGCTTTGCATAAGAGTCAGGGAAGTGGCGAGCGGAACAAGGGATGTGCTGCACAGCTTCCCTCGCAGGCAGATTCCCTCCTGGGGCGCTTACTTCTCTTGCCTCAGTGCCCTGTTTTGTTAGGAGGCTGTTTGCGGACAGCAGCACACACAGCGGGAAGGTGCGCGCTGGTCAGCTCCAAGTCTCGGCAGATTGAAGCGCAAGCGAGGCACCTGCTCACGGTTTGTCCCAGGCATGGGAAGCAGCATGCTGCATTCGGAGAAGACATCCCGCACTGTCCTGCCTTCCTCGGGGCTTCTTCTGAGCACGGAGGCACGCCTACAAGCAAGCTGAGATGGTCTTTGCATAAGAGTCAGGGAAGTGGCGAGCGGAAAAAGGGATGTGCTGCACAGCTTCCCTCGCAGGCAGATTCCCTCCTGGGGCGCTTAGTTCTCCTGCCTTAGTGCCCTGCTTTGTTTGGAGGCTGTTTGCGGACAGCAGCACACACAGCGGGAAGGTGCGCGCTGGCCAGCTCCAAGTCTCGGCACATAGAAGCACAAGCCAGGCACCTGCTCGCGGTTTGTCCCGGGCATGGGAAGCAGCATGCTGCGTGCCCAGAAGACATCCCGCACTGTCCTGCCTCCCACGGGGCTGCTTCTGAGCATGGAGGCACGCCTACAAGCCAGCTGAGATGGGCTTTGCCTAAGAGTCAGGGAAGTGGCGAGCGGAACAAGGGATGTGCTGCACAGCTTCCCTCGCAGGCAGATTCCCTCCTGGGGCTCTTAGTTCTCTTGCCTTAGTGCCCTGCTTTTTTTGGAGGCTCTTTGCGGACAGCAGCACACACAATGCGGGAAGGTGAGCGCTGGCCAGCTCCAAGTCTCGGCAGATTGAAGCGCAAGCCAGGCACCTGCTCGCAGTTTGTCCCGGGCATGGGAAGCAGCATGCTGCGTGCCCAGAAGACATCTCGCACTGTCCTGCCTCCCACGGGGCTGCTTCTGAGCATGGAGGCACGCCTACAAGCAAGCTGAGATGGTCTTTGCATAAGAGTCAGGGAAGTGGCGAGCGGAACAAGGGATGTGCTGCACAGCTTCCCTCGCAGGCAGATTCCCTCCTGGGGCTCTTAGTTCTCCTGCCTTAGTGCCCTGCTTTGTTTGGAGGCTGTTTGCGGACAGCAGCACACACAGCGGGAAGGTGCGCGCTGGCCAGCTCCAAGTCTCGGCACATAGAAGCGCAAGCCAGGCACCTGCTCGCAGTTTGTCCCGGGCATGGGAAGCAGCATGCTGCATGCCCAGAAGACATCTCGCACTGTCCTGCCTGCCACGGGGCTGCTTCTGAGCACGGAGGCACGCCTACAAGCACGCTGAGATGGACTTTGCCTAAGAGTCAGGGAAGTGTCGAGCGGAACAAGGGATGTGCTGCACAGCTTCCCTCGCAGGCAGATTCCCTCCTGGGGCGCTGACTTCTCTTGCCTTAGTGCCCTGCTTTGTTTGGAGGCTGTTTGCGGACAGCAGCACACACAGCGGGAAGGTGCGCGCTGGTCAGCTCCAAGTCTCGGCAGATTGAAGCGCAAGCGAGGCACCTGCTCACGGTTTGTCCCAGGCATGGGAAGCAGCATGCTGCATGCCGAGAAGACATCCCGCACTGTCCTGCCTTCCTCGGGGCTGCTTCTGAGCACGGAGGCACGCCTACAAGCAAGCTGAGATGGTCTTTGCATAAGAGTCAGGGAAGTGGCGAGCGGAACAAGGGATGTGCTGCACAGCTTCCCTCGCAGGCAGATTCCCTCCTGGGGCGCTTAGTTCTCCTGCCTTAGTGCCCTGCTTTTTTTGGAGGCTGTTTGCGGACAGCAGCACACACAGCGGGAAGGTGCGCGCTGGCCAGCTCCAAGTCTCGGCACATAGAAGCGCAAGCGAGGCACCTGCTTGCAGTTTGTCCCGGGCATGGGAAGCAGCATGCTGCATGCCCCGAGTACTTCTCGCACTGTCCTGCCTGCCACGGGGCTGCTTCTGAGCACGGAGGCACGCCTACAAGCCAGCTGAGATGGGCTTTGCCTAAGAGTTAGGGAAGTGGCGAGCGGAACAAGGGATGTGCTGCACAGCTTCCCTCGCAGGCAGATTCCCTCCTGGGGCGCTTAGTTCTCCTGCCTTAGTGCCCTGCTTTGTTTGGAGGCTGTTTGCGGACAGCAGCACACACAGCGGGAAGGTGCGCGCTGGTCAGCTCCAAGTCTCGGCACATAGAAGCGCAAGCCAGGCACCTGCTCGCGGTTTGTCCCGGGCATGGGAAGCAGCATGCTGCGTGCCCAGAAGACATCCCGCACTGTCCTGCCTCCCACGGGGCTGCTTCTGAGCACGGAGGCACGCCTACAAGCCAGCTGAGATGGGCTTTGCCTAAGAGTGAGGGAAGTGGCGAGCGGAACAAGGGATGTGCTGCACAGCTTCCCTCGCAGGCAGATTCCCTCCTGGGGCGCTTACTTCTCTTGCCTTAGTGCCCTGCTTTGTTTGGAGGCTCTTTGCGGACAGCAGCACACACAGCGGGAAGGTGCGCGCTGGCCAGCTCCAAGTCTCGGCACATAGAAGCGCAAGCCAGGCATCTGCTCGCGGTTTGTCCCGGGCATGGGAAGCAGCATGCTGCGTGCCCAGAAGACATCCCGCACTGTCCTGCCTGCCACGGGGCTGCTTCTGAGCACGGAGGCACGCCTACAAGCCAGCTGAGATGGGCTTTGCCTAAGAGTCAGGGAAGTGGCGAGCGGAACAAGGGATGTGCTGCACAGCTTCCCTCGCAGGCAGATTCCCTCCTGGGGTGCTTACTTCTCTTGCCTTAGTGCCCTGCTTTGTTTGGAGGCTCTTTGCGGACAGCAGCACACACAGCGGGAAGGTGCGCGCTGGCCAGCTACAAGTCTCGGCACATAGAAGCGCAAGCGAGGCACCTGCTCGCAGTTTGTCCCGGGCATGGGAAGCAGCATGCTGCGTGCCCAGAAGACATCTCGCACTGTCCTGCCTGCCACGGGGCTGCTTCTGAGCACGCAGGCATGCCTACAAGCCAGCTGAGATGGGCTTTGCCTAAGAGTCAGGGAAGTGGCGAGCGGAACAAGGGATGTGCTGCACAGCTTCCCTCGCAGGCAGATTCCCTCCTGGGGTGCTTACTTCTCTTGCCTCAGTGCCCTGTTTTGTTAGGAGGCTGTTTGCGGACAGCAGCACACACTGCGGGAAGGTGAGCGCTGGCCAGCTCCAAGAATCTGGCAGATTGAAGCGCAAGCCAGGCACCTGCTTGCAGTTTGTCCCGGGCATGGGAAGCAGCATGCTGCATGCCCCGAGTACTTCTCGCACTGTCCTGCCTGCCACGGGGCTGCTTCTGAGCACGGAGGCACACCTACAAGCCAGCTGAGATGGTCTTTGCCTAAGAGTCAGGGAAGTGGCGAGCGGAACAAGGGATGTGCTGCACAGGTTCCCTCGCAGGCAGATTCCCTCCTGGGGCGCTTACTTCTCTTGCCTTAGTGCCCTGCTTTGTTTGGAGGCTCTTTGCGGACAGCAGCACACACAGCGGGAAGGTGCGCGCTGGCCAGCTCCAAGTCTCGGCAGATTGAAGCGCAAGCCAGGCACCTGCTCGCGGTTTGTCCCAGGCATGGGAAGCAGCATGCTGCGTGCCCAGAAGACATCTCGCACTCTCCTGCCTGCCACGAGGCTGCTTCTGAGCACGGAGGCACGCCTACAAGCCAGCTGAGATGGGCTTTGCCTAAGAGTTAGGGAAGTGGCGAGCGGAACAAGGGATGTGCTGCACAGCTTCCCTCGCAGGCAGATTCCCTCCTGGGGCTCTTAGTTCTCTTGCCTTAGTGCCCTGCTTTGTTTGGAGGCTGTTTGCGAACAGCAGCACACACAGCGGGAAGGTGCGCGCTGGCCAGCTCCAAGTCTCGGCAGATACAAGCGCAAGCGAGGCACCTGCTCGCAGTTTGTCCCGGACATGGGAAGCAGCATGCTGCGTGCCCAGAAGACATCTCGCTCTGTCCTGCCTGCCACGGGGCTGCTTCTGAGCACGCAGGCATGCCTACAAGCCAGCTGAGATGGGCTTTGCCTAAGAGTGAGGGAAGTGGCGAGCGGAACAAGGGATGTGCTGCACAGCTTCCCTCGCAGGCAGATTCCCTCCTGGGGCGCTTACTTCTCTTGCCTCAGTGCCCTGTTTTGTTAGGAGGCTGTTTGCGGACAGCAGCACACACAGCGGGAAGGTGCGCGCTGGTCAGCTCCAAGTCTCTGCAGATACAAGCGCAAGCGAGGCACCTGCTCACGGTTTGTCCCAGGCATGGGAAGCAGCATGCTGCATTCCGAGAAGACATCCCGCACTGTCCTGCCTTCCTCGGGGCTGCTTCTGAGCACGGAGGCACGCCTACAAGCCAGCTGAGATGGGCTTTGCATAAGAGTCAGGGAAGTGGCGAGCGGAACAAGGGATGTGCTGCACAGCTTCCCTCGCAGGCAGATTCCCTCCTGGGGCGCTTAGTTCTCTTGCCTTAGTGCCCTGCTTTGTTTGGAGGCTCTTTGCGGACAGCAGCACACACAATGCGGGAAGGTGCGCGCTGGCCAGCTCCAAGTCTCGGCAGATTGAAGCGCAAGCCAGGCACCTGCTCGCGGTTTGTCCCAGGCATGGGAAGCAGCATGCTACGTTCCCAGAAGACATCTCGCACTCTCCTGCCTGCCACGAGGCTGCTTCTGAGCACGGAGGCACGCCTACAAGCCAGCTGAGTTGGGCTTTGCCTAAGAGTCAGGGAAGTGGCGAGCGGAACAAGGGATGTGCTGCACAGCTTCCCTCGCAGGCAGATTCCCTCCTGGGGCTCTTAGTTCTCTTGCCTTAGTGCCCTGCTTTGTTTGGAGGCTGTTTGCGGACAGCAGCACACACAGCAGGAAGGTGCGCGCTCGCCAGCTCCAAGTCTCGGCACATAGAAGCGCAAGCGAGGCACCTGCTTGCAGTTTGTCCCGGGCATGGGAAGCAGCATGCTGCGTGCCCAGAAGACATCCCGCACTGTCCTGCCTGCCACGGGGCTGCTTCTGAGCACGGAGGCACGCCTACAAGCCAGCTGAGATGTGCTTTGCCTAAGAGTTAGGGAAGTGGCGAGCGGAACAAGGGATGTGCTGCACAGCTTCCCTCACAGGCAGATTCCCTCCTGGGGCTCTTAGTTCTCTTGCCTTAGTGCCCTGCTTTGTTTGGAGGCTGTTTGCGAGCAGCAGCACACACAGCGGGAAGGTGCGCGCTGGCCAGCTCCAAGTCTCGGCACATAGAAGCGCAAGCCAGGCACCTGCTCGCAGTTTGTCCCGGGCATGGGAAGCAGCATGCTGCGTGCCCAGAAGACATCCTGCACTGTCCTGCCTTCCTCGGGGCTGCTTCTGAGCACGGAGGCACACCTATAAGCAAACTGAGATGGTCTTTGCATAAGTCAGGGAAGTGGCGAGCGGAACAAGGGATGTACTGCACAGCTTCCCTCGCAGGCAGATTCCCTCCTGGGACGCTTAGTTCTCCTGCCTTAGTGCCCTGCTTTGTTTGGAGGCTGTTTGCGGACCGCAGCACACACAGCGGGAAAGTGCGCGCTGGCCAGCTCCAAGTCTCGGCACATAGAAGCGCAAGCCAGGCACCTGCTCGCGGTTTGTCCCAGGCATGGGAAGCAGCATGCTGCATGCCCAGAAGACATCTCGCACTGTCCTGCCTGCCACGGGGCTGCTTCTGAGCACGGAGGCACGCCTACAAGCCAGCTGAGATGGGCTTTGCCTAAGAGTTAGGGAAGTGGCGAGCGGAACAAGGGATGTGCTGCACAGCTTCCCTCGCAGGCAGATTCCCTCCTGGGGCTCTTAGTTCTCTTGCCTTAGTGCCCTGCTTTGTTTGGAGGCTGTTTGCGAACAGCAGCACACACAGCGGGAAGGTGCGCGCTGGCCAGCTCCAAGTCTCGGCACATAGAAGCGCAAGCGAGGCACCTGCTCGCGGTTTGTCCCGGGCATGGGAAGCAGCATGCTGCGTGCCCAGAAGACATCTCGCACTGTCCTGCCTGCCACGGGGCTGCTTCTGAGCACGGAGGCATGCCTACAAGCCAGCTGAGATGGGCTTTGCATAAGAGTCAGGGAAGTGGCGAGCGGAACAAGGGATGTGCTGCACAGCTTCCCTCGCAGGCAGATTCCCTCCTGGGGCTCTCAGTTCTCTTGCCTTAGTGCCCTGCTTTGTTAGGAGGCTGTTTGCGGACAGCAGCACACACTGCGGGAAGGTGCGCGCTGGCCAGCTCCAAGTCTCGGCAGATTGAACCGCAAGCCAGGCACCTGCTTGCAGTTTGTCCCGGGCATGGGAAGCAGCATGCTGCATGCCCAGAAGACAGCTCGCACTGTTCTGCCTGCCACGGGGCTGCTTCTGAGCACGGAGGCATGCCTACAAGCCAGCTGAGATGGGCTTTGCCTAAGAGTCAGGGAAGTGGCGAGCGGAACAAGGGATGTGCTGCACAGGTTCCCTCGCAGGCAGATTCCCTCCTGGGGCGCTTACTTCTCTTGCCTTAGTGCCCTGCTTTGTTTGGAGGCTCTTTGCGGACAGCAGCACACACAGCGGGAAGGTCCGCGCTGGCCAGCTCCAAGTCTCGGCAGATTGAAGCGCAAGCGAGGCACCTGCTCGCGGTTTGTCCCGGGCATGGGAAGCAGCATGCTGCGTGCCCAGAAGACATCTCGCACTCTCCTGCCTGCCACGAGGCTGCTTCTGAGCACGGAGGCACGCCTACAAGCCAGCTGAGTTGGGCTTTGCCTAAGAGTCAGGGAAGTGGCGAGCGGAACAAGGGATGTGCTGCACAGCTTCCCTCGCAGGCAGATTCCCTCCTGGGGCTCTTAGTTCTCTTGCCTTAGTGCCCTGCTTTGTTTGGAGGCTGTTTGCGAACAGCAGCACACACAGTGGGAAGGTGCGCGCTGGCCAGCTCCAAGTCTCGGCACATAGAAGCGCAAGCCAGGCACCTGCTCGCAGTTTGTCCCGGGCATGGGAAGCAGCATGCTGCGTGCCCAGAAGACATCCTGCACTGTCCTGCCTTCCTCGGGGCTGCTTCTGAGCACGGAGGCACACCTATAAGCAAACTGAGATGGGCTTTGCCTAAGAGTCAGGGAAGTGGCGAGCGGAACAAGGGATGTACTGCACAGCTTCCCTCGCAGGCAGATTCCCTCCTGGGGCGCTTAGTTCTCTTGCCTTAGTGCCCTGCTTTGTTTGGAGGCTGTTTGCGGACCGCAGCACACACAGCGGGAAAGTGCGCGCTGGCCAGCTCCAAGTCTCGGCACATAGAAGCGCAAGCCAGGCACCTGCTCGCGGTTTGTCCCAGGCATGGGAAGCAGCATGCTGCGTGCCCAGAAGACATCTCGCACTCTCCTGCCTGCCACGAGGCTGCTTCTGAGCACGGAGGCACGCCTACAAGCCAGCTGAGATGGGCTTTGCCTAAGAGTTAGGAAGTGGCGAGCGGAACAAGGGATGTGCTGCACAGCTTCCCTCGCAGGCAGATTCCCTCCTGGGGCGCTTACTTCTCTTGCCTTAGTGCCCTGCTTTGTTTGGAGGCTGTTTGCGAACAGCAGCACACACAGCGGGAAGGTGCGCGCTGGCCAGCTCCAAGTCTCGGCACATAGAAGCGCAAGCCAGGCACCTGCTCGCAGTTTGTCCCGGGCATGGGAAGCAGCATGCTGCGTGCCCAGAAGACATCTCGCACTGTCCTGCCTGCCACGGGGCTGCTTCTGAGCACGCAGGCATGCCTACAAGCCAGCTGAGATGGGCTTTGCATAAGAGTCAGGGAAGTGGCGAGCGGAACAAGGGATGTGCTGCACAGCTTCCCTCGCAGGCAGATTCCCTCCTGGGGCTCTTAGTTCTCTTGCCTTAGTGCCCTGCTTTGTTAGGAGGCTGTTTGCGGACAGCAGCACACACTGCGGGAAGGTGCGCGCTGGCCAGCTCCAAGTCTCGGCAGATTGAAGCGCAAGCCAGGCACCTGCTTGCAGTTTGTCCCGGGCATGGGAAGCAGCATGCTGCGTGCCCAGAAGACATCTCGCACTGTCCTGCCTGCCACGGGGCTGCTTCTGAGCACGGAGGCATGCCTACAAGCCAGCTGAGATGGGCTTTGCATAAGAGTCAGGGAAGTGGCGAGCGGAACAAGGGATGTGCTGCACAGCTTCCCTCGCAGGCAGATTCCCTCCTGGGGCGCTTACTTCTCTTGCCTTAGTGCCCTGCTTTGTTTGGAGGCTCTTTGCGGACAGCAGCACACACAGCGGGAAGGTGCGCGCTGGCCAGCTCCAAGTCTCGGCACATAGAAGCGCAAGCCAGGCACCTGCTCGCAGTTTGTCCCGGGCATGGGAAGCAGCATGCTGCGTGCCCAGAAGACATCTCGCACTGTCCTGCCTGCCACGGGGCTGCTTCTGAGCACGCAGGCATGCCTACAAGCCAGCTGAGATGGGCTTTGCCTAAGAGTCAGGGAAGTGGCGAGCGGAACAAGGGATGTGCTGCACAGCTTCCCTCGCAGGCAGATTCCCTCCTGGGGCTCTTAGTTCTCTTGCCTTAGTGCCCTGCTTTGTTAGGAGGCTGTTTGCGGACAGCAGCACACACTGCGGGAAGGTGCGCGCTGGCCAGCTCCAAGTCTCGGCAGATTGAAGCGCAAGCCAGGCACCTGCTTGCAGTTTGTCCCGGGCATGGGAAGCAGCATGCTGCGTGCCCAGAAGACATCTCGCACTCTCCTGCCTGCCACGGGGCTGCTTCTGAGCACGGAGGCATGCCTACAAGCCAGCTGAGATGGGCTTTGCATAAGAGTCAGGGAAGTGGCGAGCGGAACAAGGGATGTGCTGCACAGCTTCCCTCGCAGGCAGATTCCCTCCTGGGGCTCTTAGTTCTCTTGCCTTAGTGCCCTGCTTTGTTAGGAGGCTGTTTGCGGACAGCAGCACACACTGCGGGAAGGTGCGCGCTGGCCAGCTCCAAGTCTCGGCAGATTGAAGCGCAAGCCAGGCACCTGCTTGCAGTTTGTCCCGGGCATGGGAAGCAGCATGCTGCGTGCCCAGAAGACATCTCGCACTCTCCTGCCTGCCACGGGGCTGCTTCTGAGCACGGAGGCATGCCTACAAGCCAGCTGAGATGGGCTTTGCATAAGAGTCAGGGAAGTGGCGAGCGGAACAAGGGATGTGCTGCACAGCTTCCCTCGCAGGCAGATTCCCTCCTGGGGCGCTTACTTCTCTTGCCTTAGTGCCCTGCTTTGTTTGGAGGCTCTTTGCGGACAGCAGCACACACAGCGGGAAGGTGCGCGCTGGCCAGCTCCAAGTCTCGGCACATAGAAGCGCAAGCCAGGCACCTGCTCGCAGTTTGTCCCGGGCATGGGAAGCAGCATGCTGCGTGCCCAGAAGACATCTCGCACTGTCCTGCCTGCCACGGGGCTGCTTCTGAGCACGCAGGCATGCCTACAAGCCAGCTGAGATGGGCTTTGCATAAGAGTCAGGGAAGTGGCGAGCGGAACAAGGGATGTGCTGCACAGCTTCCCTCGCAGGCAGATTCCCTCCTGGGGCTCTTAGTTCTCTTGCCTTAGTGCCCTGCTTTGTTAGGAGGCTGTTTGCGGACAGCAGCACACACTGCGGGAAGGTGCGCGCTGGCCAGCTCCAAGTCTCGGCAGATTGAAGCGCAAGCCAGGCACCTGCTTGCAGTTTGTCCCGGGCATGGGAAGCAGCATGCTGCGTGCCCAGAAGACATCTCGCACTGTCCTGCCTGCCACGGGGCTGCTTCTGAGCACGGAGGCATGCCTACAAGCCAGCTGAGATGGGCTTTGCATAAGAGTCAGGGAAGTGGCGAGCGGAACAAGGGATGTGCTGCACAGGTTCCCTCGCAGGCAGATTCCCTCCTGGGGCGCTTACTTCTCTTGCCTTAGTGCCCTGCTTTGTTTGGAGGCTCTTTGCGGACAGCAGCACACACAGCGGGAAGGTGCGCGCTGGCCAGCTCCAAGTCTCGGCAGATTGAAGCGCAAGCCAGGCACCTGCTCGCGGTTTGTCCCGGGCATGGGAAGCAGCATGCTGCGTGCCCAGAAGACATCTCGCACTGTCCTGCCTGCCACGGGGCTGCTTCTGAGCACGGAGGCACGCCTACAAGCCAGCTGAGATGGGCTTTGCCTAAGAGTCAGGGAAGTGGCGAGCGGAACAAGGGATGTGCTGCACAGCTTCCCTCGCAGGCAGATTCCCTCCTGGGGCTCTTAGTTCTCTTGCCTTAGTGCCCTGCTTTGTTTGGAGGCTGTTTGCGAACAGCAGCACACACAGCGGGAAGGTGCGCGCTGGCCAGCTCCAAGTCTCGGCACATAGAAGCGCAAGCCAGGCACCTGCTCGCAGTTTGTCCCGGGCATGGGAAGCAGCATGCTGCGTGCCCAGAAGACATCTCGCACTGTCCTGCCTGCCACGGGGCTGCTTCTGAGCACGCAGGCATGCCTACAAGCCAGCTGAGATGGGCTTTGCCTAAGAGTCAGGGAAGTGGCGAGCGGAACAAGGGATGTGCTGCACAGCTTCCCTCGCAGGCAGATTCCCTCCTGGGGCTCTTAGTTCTCTTGCCTTAGTGCCCTGCTTTGTTAGGAGGCTGTTTGCGGACAGCAGCACACACTGCGGGAAGGTGCGCGCTGGCCAGCTCCAAGTCTCGGCAGATTGAAGCGCAAGCCAGGCACCTGCTTGCAGTTTGTCCCGGGCATGGGAAGCAGCATGCTGCATGCCCAGAAGACAGCTCGCACTGTCCTGCCTGCCACGGGGCTGCTTCTGAGCACGGAGGCACGCCTACAAGCCAGCTGAGATGGGCTTTGCCTAAGAGTCAGGGAAGTGTCGAGCGGAACAAGGGATGTGCTGCACAGGTTCCCTCGCAGGCAGGTTCCCTCCTGGGGCGCTTACTTCTCTTGCCTTAGTGCCCTGCTTTGTTTGGAGGCTGTTTGCGGACAGCAGCACACACAATGCGGGAAGGTGCGCGCTGGCCAGCTCCAAGTCTCGGCAGATTGAAGCGCAAGCCAGGCACCTGCTCGCGGTTTGTCCCAGGCATGGGAAGCAGCATGCTGCGTTCCCAGAAGACATCTCGCACTCTCCTGCCTGCCACGAGGCTGCTTCTGAGCACGGAGGCACGCCTACAAGCCAGCTGAGTTGGGCTTTGCCTAAGAGTGAGGGAAGTGGCGAGCGGAACAAGGGATGTGCTGCACAGCTTCCCTCGCAGGCAGATTCCCTCCTGGGGCTCTTAGTTCTCTTGCCTTAGTGCCCTGCTTTGTTTGGAGGCTGTTTGCGGACAGCAGCACACACAGCGGGAAGGTGCGCGCTCGCCAGCTCCAAGTCTCGGCACATAGAAGCGCAAGCGAGGCACCTGCTTGCAGTTTGTCCCGGGCATGGGAAGCAGCATGCTGCGTGCCCAGAAGACATCCCGCACTGTCCTGCCTGCCACGGGGCTGCTTCTGAGCACGGAGGCACGCCTACAAGCCAGCTGAGATGTGCTTTGCCTAACAGTCAGGGAAGTGGCGAGCGGAACAAGGGATGTGCTGCACAGCTTCCCTCGCAGGCAGATTCCCTCTTGGGGCTCTTAGTTCTCTTGCCTTAGTGCCCTGCTTTGTTTGGAGGCTGTTTGCGAACAGCAGCACACACAGCGGGAAGGTGCGCGCTGGCCAGCTCCAAGTCTCGGCACATAGAAGCGCAAGCCAGGCACCTGCTCGCAGTTTGTCCCGGGCATGGGAAGCAGCATGCTGCGTGCCCAGAAGACATCCTGCACTGTCCTGCCTTCCTCGGGGCTGCTTCTGAGCACGGAGGCACACCTATAAGCAAACTGAGATGGTCTTTGCATAAGTCAGGGAAGTGGCGAGCGGAACAAGGGATGTACTGCACAGCTTCCCTCGCAGGCAGATTCCCTCCTGGGACGCTTAGTTCTCCTGCCTTAGTGCCCTGCTTTGTTTGGAGGCTGTTTGCGGACCGCAGCACACACAGCGGGAAGGTGCGCGCTGGTCAGCTCCAAGTCTCGGCACATAGAAGCGCAAGCCAGGCACCTGCTCGCGGTTTGTCCCAGGCATGGGAAGCAGCATGCTGCGTGCCCAGAAGACATCTCGCACTCTCCTGCCTGCCACGAGGCTGCTTCTGAGCACGGAGGCACGCCTACAAGCCAGCTGAGATGGGCTTTGCCTAAGAGTTAGGGAAGTGGCGAGCGGAACAAGGGATGTGCTGCACAGCTTCCCTCGCAGGCAGATTCCCTCCTGGGGCTCTTAGTTCTCTTGCCTTAGTGCCCTGCTTTGTTAGGAGGCTGTTTGCGGACAGCAGCACACACTGCGGGAAGGTGCGCGCTCGCCAGCTCCAAGTCTCGGCAGATTGAAGCGCAAGCCAGGCACCTGCTTGCAGTTTGTCCCGGGCATGGGAAGCAGCATGCTGCGTGCCCAGAAGACATCTCGCACTGTCCTGCCTGCCACGGGGCTGCTTCTGAGCACGGAGGCATGCCTACAAGCCAGCTGAGATGGGCTTTGCATAAGAGTCAGGGAAGTGGCGAGCGGAACAAGGGATGTGCTGCACAGCTTCCCTTGCAGGCAGATTCCCTCCTGGGGCTCTTAGTTCTCCTGCCTTAGTGCCCTGCTTTGTTTGGAGGCTGTTTGCGGACAGCAGCACACACAGCGGGAAGGTGCGCGCTGGCCAGCTCCAAGTCTCGGCACATAGAAGCGCAAGCCAGGCACCTGCTCGCAGTTTGTCCCGGGCATGGGAAGCAGCATGCTCCGTTCCCAGAAGACATCTCGCACTGTCCTGCCTGCCACGGGGCTGCTTCTGAGCACGGAGGCACGCCTACAAGCCAGCTGAGATGGACTTTGCCTAAGAGTCAGGGAAGTGGCGAGCGGAACAAGGGATGTGCTGCACAGGTTCCCTCGCAGGCAGATTCCCTCCTGGGGCGCTGACTTCTCTTGCCTTAGTGCCCTGCTTTGTTTGGAGGCTGCTTGCGGACAGCAGCACACACAGCGGGAAGGTGTGCGCTGGTCAGCTCCAAGTCTCGGCAGATTGAAGCGCAAGCCAGGCACCTGCTCACGGTTTGTCCCAGGCATGGGAAGCAGCATGCTGCATGCCGAGAAGACATCCCGCACTGTCCTGCCTTCCTCGGGGCTGCTTCTGAGCACGGAGGCACGCCTACAAGCAAGCTGAGATGGTCTTTGCATAAGAGTCAGGGAAGTGGCGAGCGGAACAAGGGATGTGCTGCACAGCTTCCCTCGCAGGCAGATTCCCTCCTGGGGCGCTTAGTTCTCCTGCCTTAGTGCCCTGCTTTTTTTGGAGGCTGTTTGCGGACAGCAGCACACACAGCGGGAAGGTGCGCGCTCGCCAGCTCCAAGTCTCGGCACATAGAAGCGCAAGCGAGGCACCTGCTTGCAGTTTGTCCCGGGCATGGGAAGCAGCATGCTGCATGCCCCGAGTACTTCTCGCACTGTCCTGCCTGCCACGGGGCTGCTTCTGAGCACGGAGGCACGCCTACAAGCCAGCTGAGATGGGCTTTGCCTAAGAGTTAGGGAAGTGGCGAGCGGAACAAGGGATGTGCTGCACAGCTTCCCTCGCAGGCAGATTCCCTCCTGGGGCGCTTAGTTCTCCTGCCTTAGTGCCCTGCTTTGTTTGGAGGCTGTTTGCGGACAGCAGCACACACAGCGGGAAGGTGCGCGCTGGTCAGCTCCAAGTCTCGGCACATAGAAGCGCAAGCCAGGCACCTGCTCGCGGTTTGTCCCGGGCATGGGAAGCAGCATGCTGCGTGCCCAGAAGACATCCCGCACTGTCCTGCCTGCCACGGGGCTGCTTCTGAGCACGGAGGCACGCCTACAAGCCAGCTGAGATGGGCTTTGCCTAAGAGTCAGGGAAGTGGCGAGCGGAACAAGGGATGTGCTGCACAGGTTCCCTCGCAGGCAGATTCCCTCCTGGGGCGCTTAGTTCTCCTGCCTTAGTGCCCTGCTTTGTTTGGAGGCTGTTTGCGGACAGCAGCACACACAGCGGGAAGGTGCGCGCTGGCCAGCTCCAAGTCTCGGCAGATTGAAGCGCAAGCCAGGCACCTGCTCGCAGTTTGTCCCGGGCATGGGAAGTAGCAGGCTGCATGCCCAGAGTACTTCTCGCACTGTCCTGCCTGCCACGGGGCTGCTTCTGAGCACGGAGGCACGCCTACAAGCCAGCTGAGATGGGCTTTGCCTAAAAGTCAGGGAAGTGGCGAGCGGAACAAGGCATGTGCTGCACAGCTTCCCTCGCAGGCAGATTCCCTCCTGGGGCTCTTAGTTCTCTTGCCTTAGTGCCCTGCTTTGTTTGGAGGCTGTTTGCAGACAGCAGCACACACAGCGGGAAGGTGCGCACTGGCCAGCTCGAAATCTCGGCACATAGACGCGCAAGTGAGGCACCTGCTCGCAGTTTGTCCCGGGCATGGGAAGCAGCATGCTGCATGCCCAGATTACTTCTCGCACTGTCCTGCCTGCCACGGGGCTGCTTCTGAGCATGGAGGCACGCCTACAAGCCAGCTGAGATGGGCTTTGCCTAAGAGTGAGGGAAGTGGCGAGCGGAACAAGGGATGTGCTGTACAGCTTCCCTCGCAGGCAGATTCCCTCCTGGGGCGCTTACTTCTCCTGCCTTAGTGCCCTGCTTTGTTTGGAGGCTGTTTGCGGACAGCAGCACACACAGCGGGAAGGTGCGCACTGGTCAGCTCCAAGTCTCGGCAGATTGAAGCGCAAGCGAGGCACCTGCTCGCAGTTTGTCCCGGGCATGGGAAGCAGCATGCTGCATGCCCAGAAGACATCTCGCACTGTCCTGCCTTCCTCGGGGCTGCTTCTGAGCACGGAGGCACGCCTACAAGCCAGCTGAGATGGGCTTTGCCTAAGAGTCAGGGAAGTGGCGAGCGGAACAAGGGATGTGCTGCACAGGTTCCCTCGCAGGCAGATTCCCTCCTGGGGCGCTTACTTCTCCTGCCTTAGCGCCCTGCTTTGTTTGGAGGCTGTTTGCGGACAGCAGCACACACAGCGGGAAGGTGCGCGCTGGCCAGCTCCAAGTCTCGGCACATAGAAGCGCAAGCCAGGCACCTGCTCGCAGTTTGTCCCGGGCATGGGAAGCAGCATGCTGCGTGCCCAGAAGACATCTCGCACTGTCCTGCCTGCCACGGGGCTGCTTCTGAGCACGGAGGCACGCCTACAAGCCAGCTGAGATGGGCTTTGCCTAAGAGTCAGGGAAGTGGCGAGCGGAACAAGGGATGTGCTGTACAGCTTCCCTCGCAGGCAGATTCCCTCCTGGGGCGCTTACTTCTCCTGCCTTAGTGCCCTGCTTTGTTTGGAGGCTGTTTGCGGACAGCAGCACACACAGCGGGAAGGTGCGCGCTGGTCAGCTCGAAATCTCGGCACATAGAAGCGCAAGCGAGGCACCTGCTCGCAGTTTGTCCCGGGCATGGGAAGCAGCAGGCTGCATGCCCAGATTACTTCTCGCACTGTCCTGCCTTCCTCGGGGCTGCTTCTGAGCACGGAGGCACGCCTACAAGCCAGCTGAGATGGGCTTTGCCTAAGAGTAAGGGAAGTGGCGAGCGGAACAGGGGATGTGCTGCACAGCTTCCCTCGCAGGCAGATTCCCTCCTGGGGCGCTTACTTCTCCTGCCTTAGTGCCCTGCTTTGTTTGGAGGCTGTTTGCGGACAGCAGCACACACAGCGGGAAGGTGCGCACTGGTCAGCTCCAAGTCTCGGCAGATTGAAGCGTAAGCGAGGCACCTGCTCGCAGTTTGTCCCGGGCATGGGAAGCAGCATGCTGCATGCCCAGAAGACATCTCGCACTGTCCTGCCTGCCACGGGGCTGCTTCTGAGCACGGAGGCACGCCTACAAGCCAGCTGAGATGGGCTTTGCCTAAGAGTCAGGGAAGTGGCGAGCGGAACAAGGGATGTGCTGCACAGGTTCCCTCGCAGGCAGATTCCCTCCTGGGGCTCTTAGTTCTCTTGCCTTAGTGCCCTGCTTTGTTTGGAGGCTGTTTGCAGACAGCAGCACACACAGCGGGAAGGTGCGCACTGGCCAGCTCGAAATCTCGGCACATAGACGCGCAAGCGAGGCACCTGCTCGCAGTTTGTCCCGGGCATGGGAAGCAGCATGCTGCATGCCCAGATTACTTCTCGCACTGTCCTGCCTGCCACGGGGCTGCTTCTGAGCACGGAGGCACGCCTACAAGCCAGCTGAGATGGGCTTTGCCTAAGAGTAAGGGAAGTGGCGAGCGGAACAAGGGATGTGCTGCACAGCTTCCCTTGCAGGCAGATTCCCTCCTGGGGCGCTTACTTCTCCTGCCTTAGTGCCCTGCTTTGTTTGGAGGCTGTTTGCAGACAGCAGCACACACAGCGGGAAGGTGCGCGCTGGCCAGCTCCAAGTCTCGGCAGATAGAAGTGCAAGCGAGGCACCTGCTCGCAGTTTGTCCCGGGCATGGGAAGCAGCATGCTGCGTGCCCAGAAGACATCTCGCACTGTCCTGCCTGCCACGGGGCTGCTTCTGAGCACGGAGGCACGCCTACAAGCCAGCTGAGATGGGCTTTGCCTAAGAGTGAGGGAAGTGGCGAGCGGAACAAGGGATGTGCTGTACAGCTTCCCTCGCAGGCAGATTCCCTCCTGGGGCGCTTACTTCTCCTGCCTTAGTGCCCTGCTTTGTTTGGAGGCTGTTTGCGGACAGCAGCACACACAGCGGGAAGGTGCGCACTGGTCAGCTCCAAGTCTCGGCAGATTGAAGCGCAAGCGAGGCACCTGCTCGCAGTTTGTCCCGGGCATGGGAAGCAGCATGCTGCATGCCCAGAAGACATCTCGCACTGTCCTGCCTTCCTCGGGGCTGCTTCTGAGCACGGAGGCACGCCTACAAGCCAGCTGAGATGGGCTTTGCCTAAGAGTGAGGGAAGTGGCGAGCAGAACAAGGGATGTGCTGCACAGCTTCCCTCGCTGGCAGATTCCCTCCTGGGGCGCTTACTTCTCCTGCCTTAGCGCCCTGCTTTGTTTGGAGGCTGTTTGCGGACAGCAGCACACACAGCGGGAAGGTGCGCGCTGGCCAGCTCCAAGTCTCGGCAGATAGAAGTGCAAGCGAGGCACCTGCTCGCAGTTTGTCCCGGGAATGGGAAGCAGCATGCTGCGTGCCCAGAAGACATCTCGCACTGTCCTGCCTGCCACGGGGCTGCTTCTGAGCACGGAGGCACGCCTACAAGCCCGCTGTGATGGGATTTGCCTAAGAGTCAGGGAAGTGGCGAGCGGAACAAGGGATGTGCTGCACAGCTTCCCTCGCTGGCAGATTCCCTCCTGGGGCGCTTACTTCTCCTGCCTTAGTGCCCTGCTTTGTTTGGAGGCTGTTTGCGGACAGCAGCACACACAGCGGGAAGGTGCGCACTGGCCAGCTCGAAATCTCGGCACATAGACGCGCAAGCGAGGCACCTGCTCACAGTTTGTCCCGGGCATGGGAAGCAGCATGCTGCATGCCCAGATTACTTCTCGCACTGTCCTGCCTGCCACGGGGCTGCTTCTGAGCACGGAGGCACGCCTACAAGCAGCTGAGATGGGCTTTGCCTAAGAGTAAGGGAAGTGGCGAGCGGAACAAGGGATGTGCTGCACAGCTTCCCTCGCAGGCAGATTCCCTCCTGGGGCGCTTACTTCTCCTGCCTTAGTGCCCTGCTTTGTTTGGAGGCTGTTTGCGGACAGCAGCACACACAGCGGGAAGGTGCGCACTGGCCAGCTCCAAGTCTCGGCAGATTGAAGTGTAAGCCAGGCACCTGCTCGCAGTTTGTCCCGGGCATGGGAAGCAGCATGCTGCATGCCCAGAAGACATCTCGCACTGTCCTGCCTGCCACGGGGCTGCTTCTGAGCACGGAGGCACGCCTACAAGCCAGCTGAGATGGGCTTTGCCTAAGAGTCAGGGAAGTGGCGAGCGGAACAAGGCATGTGCTGCACAGCTTCCCTCGCAGGCAGATTCCCTCCTGGGGCTCTTAGTTCTCTTGCCTTAGTGCCCTGCTTTGTTTGGAGGCTGTTTGCGGACAGCAGCACACACAGCGGGAAGGTGCGCACTGGCCAGCTCGAAATCTCGGCACATAGACGCGCAAGCGAGGCACCTGCTCGCAGTTTGTCCCGGGCATGGGAAGCAGCATGCTGCATGCCCAGATTACTTCTCGCACTGTCCTGCCTGCCACGGGGCTGCTTCTGAGCACGGAGGCATGCCTACAAGCAGCTGAGATGGGCTTTGCCTAAGAGTAAGGGAAGTGGCGAGCGGAACAAGGGATGTGCTGCACAGCTTCCCTTGCAGGCAGATTCCCTCCTGGGGTGCTTACTTCTCCTGCCTTAGTGCCCTGCTTTGTTTGGAGGCTCTTTGCGGACAGCAGCACACACAGCGGGAAGGTGCGCGCTGGTCAGCTCCAAGTCTCGGCAGATAGAAGTGCAAGCGAGGTACCTGCTCGCAGTTTGTCCCGGGCATGGGAAGCAGCATGCTGCGTGCCCAGAAGACATCTCGCACTGTCCTGCCTGCCACGGGGCTGCTTCTGAGCACGGAGGCACGCCTACAAGCCAGCTGAGATGGGCTTTGCCTAAGAGTGAGGGAAGTGGCGAGCGGAACAAGGCATGTGCTGTACAGCTTCCCTCGCAGGCAGATTCCCTCCTGGGGCGCTTACTTCTCCTGCCTTAGTGCCCTGCTTTGTTTGGAGGCTGTTTGCGGACAGCAGCACACACAGCGGGAAGGTGCGCACTGGTCAGCTCCAAGTCTCGGCAGATTGAAGCGCAAGCGAGGCACCTGCTCGCAGTTTGTCCCGGGCTTGGGAAGCAGCATGCTGCATGCCCAGAAGACATCTCGCACTGTCCTGCCTTCCTCGGGGCTGCTTCTGAGCACGGAGGCACGCCTACAAGACAGCTGAGATGGGCTTTGCCTAAGAGTGAGGGAAGTGGCGAGCGGAACAAGGCATGTGCTGCACAGCTTCCCTCGCAGGCAGATTCCCTCCTGGGGCGCTTACTTCTCCTGCCTTAGCGCCCTGCTTTGTTTGGAGGCTGTTTGCGGACAGCAGCACACACAGCGGGAAGGTGCGCGCTGGCCAGCTCCAAGTCTCGGCACATAGAAGCGCAAGCGAGGCACCTGCTCGCAGTTTGTCCCAGGCAAGGGAATTAGCAGGCTGCATGCCCAGAGTACTTCTCGCACTGTCCTTCCTGCCACGGGGCTGCTTCTGAGCACGGAGGCACGCCTACAAGCCAGCTGAGATGGGCTTTGCCTAAGAGTCAGGGAAGTGGCGAGCGGAACAAGGGATGTGCTGCACAGCTTCCCTCGCAGGCAGATTCCCTCCTGGGGCTCTTAGTTCTCTTGCCTTAGTGCCCTGCTTTGTTTGGAGGCTGTTTGCAGACAGCAGCACACACAGCGGGAAGGTGCGCACTGGCCAGCTCGAAATCTCGGCACATAGACGCGCAAGCGAGGCACCTGCTCGCAGTTTGTCCCGGGCATGGGAAGCAGCATGCTGCATGCCCAGATTACTTCTCGCACTGTCCTGCCTGCCACGGGGCTGCTTCTGAGCACGGAGGCACGCCTACAAGCCAGCTGAGATGGGCTTTGCCTAAGAGTAAGGGAAGTGACGAGCGGAACAAGGGATGTGCTGCACAGCTTCCCTCGCAGGCAGATTCCCTCCTGGGGCGCTTACTTCTCCTGCCTTAGTGCCCTGCTTTGTTTGGAGGCTGTTTGCGGACAGCAGCACACACAGCGGGAAGGTGCGCACTGGTCAGCTCCAAGTCTCGGCAGATTGAAGCGCAAGCCAGGCACCTGCTCGCAGTTTGTCCCGGGCATGGGAAGCAGCATGCTGCATGCCCAGAAGACATCTCGCACTGTCCTGCCTTCCTCGGGGCTGCTTCTGAGCACGGAGGCACGCCTACAAGCCAGCTGAGATGGGCTTTGCCTAAGAGTCAGGGAAGTGGCGAGCGGAACAAGGGATGTGCTGCACAGCTTCCCTCGCAGGCAGATTCCCTCCTGGGGCGCTTACTTCTCCTGCCTTAGTGCCCTGCTTTGTTTGGAGGCTGTTTGCGGACAGCAGCACACACAGCGGGAAGGTGCGCGCTGGCCAGCTCCAAGTCTCGGCACATAGAAGCGCAAGCGAGGCACCTGCTCGCAGTTTGTCCCGGGCATGGGAAGCAGCATGCTGCATGCCCAGAGTACTTCTCGCACTGTCCTGCCTGCCACGGGGCTGCTTCTGAGCACGGAGGCACGCCTACAAGCCAGCTGAGATGGGCTTTGCCTAAGAGTAAGGGAAGTGGCGAGCGGAACAAGGGATGTGCTGCACAGCTTCCCTCGCAGGCAGATTCCCTCCTGGGGCACTTACTTCTCCTGCCTTAGCGCCCTGCTTTGTTTGGAGGCTGTTTGCGGACAGCAGCACACACAGCGGGAAGGTGCGCACTGGCCAGCTCCAAGTCTCGGCAGATTGAAGCGCAAGCGAGGCACCTGCTCGCAGTTTGTCCCGGGCATGGGAAGCAGCATGCTGCATGCCCAGAAGACATCTCGCACTGTCCTGCCTGCCACGGGGCTGCTTCTGAGCACGGAGGCACGCCTACAAGCCAGCTGAGATGGGCTTTGCCTAAAAGTCAGGGAAGTGGCGAGCGGAACAAGGGATGTGCTGCACAGCTTCCCTCGCAGGCAGATTCCCTCCTGGGGCGCTTACTTCTCCTGCCTTAGTGCCCTGCTTTGTTTGGAGGCTGTTTGCGGACAGCAGCACACACAGCGGGAAGGTGCGCGCTGGCCAGCTCCAAGTCTCGGCAGATAGAAGTGCAAGCGAGGCACCTGCTCGCAGTTTGTCCCGGGCATGGGAAGCAGCATGCTGCGTGCCCAGAAGACATCTCGCACTGTCCTGCCTGCCACGGGGCTGCTTCTGAGCACGGAGGCACGCCTACAAGCCAGCTGAGATGGGCTTTGCCTAAGAGTGAGGGAAGTGGCGAGCGGAACAAGGCATGTGCTGCACAGCTTCCCTCGCAGGCAGATTCCCTCCTGGGGCTCTTACTTCTCCTGCCTTAGTGCCCTGCTTTGTTTGGAGGCTGTTTGCGGACAGCAGCACACACAGCGGGAAGGTGCGCGCTGGCCAGCTCCAAGTCTCGGCACATAGAAGCGCAAGCCAGGCACCTGCTCGCAGTTTGTCCCGGGCATGGGAAGCAGCATGCTGCATGCCCAGATTACTTCTCGCACTGTCCTGCCTGCCACGGGGCTGCTTCTGAGCACGGAGGCACGCCTACAAGCCAGCTGAGATGGGCTTTGCCTAAGAGTCAGGGAAGTGGCGAGCGGAACAAGGGATGTGCTGCACAGCTTCCCTCGCAGGCAGATTCCCTCCTGGGGCGCTTACTTCTCCTGCCTTAGTGCCCTGCTTTGTTTGGAGGCTGTTTGCGGACAGCAGCACACACAGCGGGAAGGTGCGCGCTGGCCAGCTCCAAGTCTCGGCACATAGAAGTGCAAGCGAGGCACCTGCTCGCAGTTTGTCCCGGGCATGGGAAGCAGCATGCTGCATGCCCAGAAGACATCTCGCACTGTCCTGCCTGCCTCGGGGCTGCTTCTGAGCACGGAGGCACGCCTACAAGCCAGCTGAGATGGGATTTGCCTAAGAGTCAGGGAAGTGGCGAGCGGAACAAGGGATGTGCTGCACAGCTTCCCTCGCTGGCAGATTCCCTCCTGGGGCGCTTACTTCTCCTGCCTTAGTGCCCTGCTTTGTTTGGAGGCTGTTTGCGGACAGCAGCACACACAGCGGGAAGGTGCGCACTGGTCAGCTCCAAGTCTCGGCAGATTGAAGCGCAAGCCAGGCACCTGCTCGCAGTTTGTCCCGGGCATGGGAAGCAGCATGCTGCATGCCCAGAAGACATCTCGCACTGTCCTGCCTTCCTCGGGGCTGCTTCTGAGCACGGAGGCACGCCTACAAGCCAGCTGAGATGGGCTTTGCCTAAGAGTCAGGGAAGTGGCGAGCGGAACAAGGCATGTGCTGCACAGCTTCCCTCGCAGGCAGATTCCCTCCTGGGGCGCTTACTTCTCCTGCCTTAGTGCCCTGCTTTGTTTGGAGGCTGTTTGCGGACAGCAGCACACACAGCGGGAAGGTGCGCGCTGGTCAGCTCCAAGTCTCGGCACATAGAAGCGCAAGCCAGGCACCTGCTCGCAGTTTGTCCCGGGCATGGGAAGCAGCATGCTGCGTGCCCAGAAGACATCTCGCACTGTCCTGCCTGCCACGGGGCTGCTTCTGAGCACGGAGGCACGCCTACAAGCCAGCTGAGATGGGCTTTGCCTAAGAGTGAGGGAAGTGGCGAGCGGAACAAGGGATGTGCTGCACAGCTTCCCTTGCAGGCAGATTCCCTCCTGGGGCGCTTACTTCTCCTGCCTTAGTGCCCTGCTTTGTTTGGAGGCTGTTTGCGGACAGCAGCACACACAGCGGGAAGGTGCGCACTGGTCAGCTCCAAGTCTCGGCAGATTGAAGCGCAAGCGAGGCACCTGCTCGCAGTTTGTCCCGGGCATGGGAAGCAGCATGCTGCATGCCCAGAAGACATCTCGCACTGTCCTGCCTGCCTCGGGGCTGCTTCTGAGCACGGAGGCACGCCTACAAGCCAGCTGAGATGGGATTTGCCTAAGAGTCAGGGAAGTGGCGAGCGGAACAAGGGATGTGCTGCACAGCTTCCCTCGCTGGCAGATTCCCTCCTGGGGCGCTTACTTCTCCTGCCTTAGTGCCCTGCTTTGTTTGGAGGCTGTTTGCGGACAGCAGCACACACAGCGGGAAGGTGCGCACTGGTCAGCTCCAAGTCTCGGCAGATTGAAGCGCAAGCCAGGCACCTGCTCGCAGTTTGTCCCGGGCATGGGAAGCAGCATGCTGCATGCCCAGAAGACATCTCGCACTGTCCTGCCTTCCTCGGGGCTGCTTCTGAGCACGGAGGCACGCCTACAAGCCAGCTGAGATGGGCTTTGCCTAAGAGTCAGGGAAGTGGCGAGCGGAACAAGGGATGTGCTGCACAGCTTCCCTCGCAGGCAGATTCCCTCCTGGGGTGCTTACTTCTCCTGCCTTAGTGCCCTGCTTTGTTTGGAGGCTGTTTGCGGACAGCAGCACACACAGCGGGAAGGTGCGCGCTGGCCAGCTCGAAATCTCGGCACATAGAAGCGCAAGCGAGGCACCTGCTCGCAGTTTGTCCCGGGCATGGGAAGCAGCATGCTGCATGCCCAGAGTACTTCTCGCACTGTCCTGCCTTCCTCGGGGCTGCTTCTGAGCACGGAGGCACGCCTACAAGCCAGCTGAGATGGGCTTTGCCTAAGAGTCAGGGAAGTGGCGAATGGAACAAGGGATGTGCTGCACAGCTTCCCTCGCAGGCAGATTCCCTCCTGGGGCGCTTACTTCTCTTGCCTTAGCGCCCTGCTTTGTTTGGAGGCTGTTTGCGGACAGCAGCACACACAGCGGGAAGGTGCGCGCTGGCCAGCTCCAAGTCTCGGCAGATAGAAGTGCAAGCGAGGCACCTGCTCGCAGTTTGTCCCGGGCATGGGAAGCAGCATGCTGCGTGCCCAGAAGACATCTCGCTCTGTCCTGCCTGCCTCGGGGCTGCTTCTGAGCACAGAGGCACGCCTACAAGCAGCTGAGATGGGCTTTGCCTAAGAGTCAGGGAAGTGGCGAGCGGAACAAGGGATGTGCTGCACAGCTTCCCTTGCAGACAGATTCCCTCCTGGGGCGCTTACTTCTCCTGCCTTAGTGCCCTGCTTTGTTTGGAGGCTGTTTGCGGACAGCAGCACACACAGCGGGAAGGTGCGCACAAGTCAGCTCCAAGTCTCGGCAGATTGAAGCGCAAGCGAGGCACCTGCTCGCAGTTTGTCCCGGGCATGGGAAGTAGCAGGCTGCATGCCCAGAGTACTTCTCGCACTGTCCTGCCTTCCTCGGGGCTGCTTCTGAGCACGGAGGCACGCCTACAAGCCAGCTGAGATGGGCTTTGCCTAAGAGTCAGGGAAGTGGCGAGCGGAACAAGGGATGTGCTGCACAGCTTCCCTCGCAGGCAGATTCCCTCCTGGGGCGCTTACTTCTCCTGCCTTAGTGCCCTGCTTTGTTTGGAGGCTGTTTGCGGACAGCAGCACACACAGCGGGAAGGTGCGCGCTGGCCAGCTCCAAGTCTCGGCAGATAGAAGTGCAAGCGAGGCACCTGCTCGCAGTTTGTCCCGGGCATGGGAAGCAGCATGCTGCGTGCCCAGAAGACATCTCGCACTGTCCTGCCTGCCACGGGGCTGCTTCTGAGCACGGAGGCACGCCTACAAGCCAGCTGAGATGGGCTTTGCCTAAGAGTGAGGGAAGTGGCGAGCGGAACAAGGGATGTGCTGCACAGCTTCCCTCGCAGGCAGATTCCCTCCTGGGGCGCTTAGTTCTCTTGCCTTAGTGCCCTGCTTTGTTTGGAGGCTGTTTGCGGACAGCAGCACACACAGCGGGAAGGTGCGCACAAGTCAGCTCCAAGTCTCGGCAGATTGAAGCGCAAGCGAGGCACCTGCTCGCAGTTTGTCCCGGGCATGGGAAGTAGCAGGCTGCATGCCCAGAGTACTTCTCGCACTGTCCTGCCTTCCTCGGGGCTGCTTCTGAGCACGGAGGCACGCCTACAAGCCAGCTGAGATGGGCTTTGCCTAAGAGTCAGGGAAGTGGCGAGCGGAACAAGGGATGTGCTGCACAGCTTCCCTCGCAGGCAGATTCCCTCCTGGGGCGCTTACTTCTCCTGCCTTAGTGCCCTGCTTTGTTTGGAGGCTGTTTGCGGACAGCAGCACACACAGCGGGAAGGTGCGCACTGGTCAGCTCCAAGTCTCGGCAGATTGAAGCGCAAGCGAGGCACCTGCTCGCAGTTTGTCCCGGGCATGGGAAGTAGCAGGCTGCATGCCCAGAGTACTTCTCGCACTGTCCTGCCTTCCTCGGGGCTGCTTCTGAGCACGGAGGCACGCCTACAAGCCAGCTGAGATGGGCTTTGCCTAAGAGTCAGGGAAGTGGCGAGCGGAACAAGGCATGTGCTGCACAGCTTCCCTCGCAGGCAGATTCCCTCCTGGGGCTCTTAGTTCTCTTGCCTTAGTGCCCTGCTTTGTTTGGAGGCTGTTTGCGGACAGCAGCACACACAGCGGGAAGGTGCGCACTGGCCAGCTCGAAATCTCGGCACATAGACGCGCAAGCGAGGCACCTGCTCGCAGTTTGTCCCGGGCATGGGAAGCAGCATGCTGCATGCCCAGATTACTTCTCGCACTGTCCTGCCTGCCACGGGGCTGCTTCTGAGCACGGAGGCACGCCTACAAGCAGCTGAGATGGGCTTTACATAAAGAAAGGGAAGTGGCGAGCGGAACAAGGGATGTGCTGCACAGCTTCCCTCGCAGGCAGATTCCCTCCTGGGGCACTTACTTCTCCTGCCTTAGTGCCCTGCTTTGTTTGGAGGCTGTTTGCGGACAGCAGCACACACAGCGGGAAGGTGCGCACTGGTCAGCTCCAAGTCTCGGCAGATTGAAGCGCAAGCGAGGCACCTGCTCGCAGTTTGTCCCGGGCATGGGAAGCAGCATGCTGCGTGCCCAGAAGACATCTCGCACTGTCCTGCCTGCCACGGGGCTGCTTCTGAGCACAGAGGCACACCTACAAGCCAGCTGAGATGGGCTTTGCCTAAGAGTCAGGGAAGTAGCGAGCGGAACAAGGCATGTGCTGCACAGCTTCCCTCGCAGGCAGATTCCCTCCTGGGGCTCTTAGTTCTCTTGCCTTAGTGCCCTGCTTTGTTTGGAGGCTGTTTGCAGACAGCAGCACACACAGCGGGAAGGTGTGCGCTGGCCAGCTCCAAGTCTCGGCACATAGAAGCGCAAGCCAGGCACCTGCTCGCAGTTTGTCCCGGGCATGGGAAGCAGCATGCTGCATGCCCAGAGTACTTCTCGCACTGTCCTGCCTGCCACGGGGCTGCTTCTGAGCACGGAGGCACGCCTACAAGCCAGCTGAGATGGGCTTTGCCTAAGAGTCAGGGAAGTGGCGAGCGGAACAAGGGATGTGCTGCACAGCTTCCCTCGCAGGCAGATTCCCTCCTGGGGCGCTTACTTCTCTTGCCTTAGCGCCCTGCTTTGTTTGGAGGCTGTTTGCGGACAGCAGCACACACAGCGGGAAGGTGCGCGCTGGCCAGCTCGAAATCTCGGCACATAGAAGCGCAAGCGAGGCACCTGCTCGCAGTTTGTCCCGGGCATGGGAAGCAGCATGCTGCATGCCCAGATTACTTCTCGCACTGTCCTGCCTGCCACGGGGCTGCTTCTGAGCACGGAGGCACGCCTACAAGCCAGCTGAGATGGGCTTTGCCTAAGAGTCAGGGAAGTGGCGAGCGGAACAAGGGATGTGCTGCACAGCTTCCCTTGCAGGCAGATTCCCTCCTGGGGCGCTTACTTCTCCTGCCTTAGTGCCCTGCTTTGTTTGGAGGCTGTTTGCGGACAGCAGCACACACAGCGGGAAGGTGCGCACTGGTCAGCTCCAAGTCTCGGCAGATTGAAGCGCAAGCGAGGCACCTGCTCGCAGTTTGTTCCGGGCATGGGAAGCAGCAGGCTGCATGCCCAGAAGACATCTCGCACTGTCCTGCCTTCCTCGGGGCTGCTTCTGAGCACGGAGGCACACCTACAAGCCAGCTGAGATGGGCTTTGCCTAAGAGTCAGGGAAGTAGCGAGCGGAACAAGGCATGTGCTGCACAGCTTCCCTCGCAGGCAGATTCCCTCCTGGGGCTCTTAGTTCTCTTGCCTTAGTGCCCTGCTTTGTTTGGAGGCTGTTTGCAGACAGCAGCACACACAGCGGGAAGGTGCGCGCTGGCCAGCTCCAAGTCTCGGCACATAGAAGCGCAAGCCAGGCACCTGCTCGCAGTTTGTCCCGGGCATGGGAAGCAGCATGCTGCATGCCCAGAGTACTTCTCGCACTGTCCTGCCTGCCACGGGGCTGCTTCTGAGCACGGAGGCACGCCTACAAGCCAGCTGAGATGGGCTTTGCCTAAGAGTCAGGGAAGTGGCGAACGGAACAAGGGATGTGCTGCACAGCTTCCCTCGCAGGCAGATTCCCTCCTGGGGCGCTTACTTCTCCTGCCTTAGTGCCCTGCTTTGTTTGGAGGCTGTTTGCAGACAGCAGCACACACAGCGGGAAGGTGCGCGCTGGCCAGCTCCAAGTCTCGGCACATAGAAGCGCAAGCGAGGCACCTGCTCGCAGTTTGTCCCGGGCATGGGAAGCAGCATGCTGCGTGCCCAGAAGACATCTCGCTCTGTCCTGCCTGCCTCGGGGCTGCTTCTGAGCACGGAGGCACGCCTACAAGCAGCTGAGATGGGCTTTGCCTAAGAGTCAGGGAAGTGGCGAGCGGAACAAGGGATGTGCTGCACAGCTTCCCTTGCAGGCAGATTCCCTCCTGGGGCGCTTACTTCTCCTGCCTTAGTGCCCTGCTTTGTTTGGAGGCTGTTTGCGGACAGCAGCACACACAGCGGGAAGGTGCGCACAAGTCAGCTCCAAGTCTCGGCAGATTGAAGCGCAAGCGAGGCACCTGCTCGCAGTTTGTCCCGGGCATGGGAAGTAGCAGGCTGCATGCCCAGAGTACTTCTCGCACTGTCCTGCCTTCCTCGGGGCTGCTTCTGAGCACGGAGGCACGCCTACAAGCCAGCTGAGATGGGCTTTGCCTAAGAGTCAGGGAAGTGGCGAGCGGAACAAGGGATGTGCTGCACAGCTTCCCTCGCAGGCAGATTCCCTCCTGGGGCGCTTACTTCTCCTGCCTTAGTGCCCTGCTTTGTTTGGAGGCTGTTTGCGGACAGCAGCACACACAGCGGGAAGGTGCGCACTGGTCAGCTCCAAGTCTCGGCAGATTGAAGCGCAAGCGAGGCACCTGCTCGCAGTTTGTCCCGGGCATGGGAAGCAGCATGCTGCATGCCCAGAAGACATCTCGCACTGTCCTGCCTTCCTCGGGGCTGCTTCTGAGCACGGAGGCACGCCTACAAGCCAGCTGAGATGGGCTTTGCCTAAGAGTCAGGGAAGTGGCGAGCGGAACAAGGCATGTGCTGCACAGCTTCCCTCGCAGGCAGATTCCCTCCTGGGGCACTTACTTCTCCTGCCTTAGTGCCCTGCTTTGTTTGGAGGCTGTTTGCGGACAGCAGCACACACAGCGGGAAGGTGCGCACTGGTCAGCTCCAAGTCTCGGCAGATTGAAGCGCAAGCGAGGCACCTGCTCGCAGTTTGTCCCGGGCATGGGAAGTAGCAGGCTGCATGCCCAGAGTACTTCTCGCACTGTCCTGCCTGCCACGGGGCTGCTTCTGAGCACGGAGGCACGCCTACAAGCAGCTGAGATGGGCTTTGCATAAAGAAAGGGAAGTGGCGAGCGGAACAAGGGATGTGCTGCACAGCTTCCCTCGCAGGCAGATTCCCTCCTGGGGCACTTACTTCTCCTGCCTTAGTGCCCTGCTTTGTTTGGAGGCTGTTTGCGGACAGCAGCACACACAGCGGGAAGGTGCGCACTGGTCAGCTCCAAGTCTCGGCAGATTGAAGCGCAAGCGAGGCACCTGCTCGCAGTTTGTCCCGGGCATGGGAAGCAGCATGCTGCATGCCCAGAAGACATCTCGCACTGTCCTGCCTGCCACGGGGCTGCTTCTGAGCACGGAGGCACACCTACAAGCCAGCTGAGATGGGCTTTGCCTAAGAGTCAGGGAAGTAGCGAGCGGAACAAGGCATGTGCTGCACAGCTTCCCTCGCAGGCAGATTCCCTCCTGGGGCTCTTAGTTCTCTTGCCTTAGTGCCCTGCTTTGTTTGGAGGCTGTTTGCAGACAGCAGCACACACAGCGGGAAGGTGCGCGCTGGCCAGCTCCAAGTCTCGGCACATAGAAGCGCAAGCCAGGCACCTGCTCGCAGTTTGTCCCGGGCATGGGAAGCAGCATGCTGCATGCCCAGAGTACTTCTCGCACTGTCCTGCCTGCCACGGGGCTGCTTCTGAGCACGGAGGCACGCCTACAAGCCAGCTGAGATGGGCTTTGCCTAAGAGTCAGGGAAGTGGCGAGCGGAACAAGGGATGTGCTGCACAGCTTCCCTCGCAGGCAGATTCCCTCCTGGGGCGCTTACTTCTCCTGCCTTAGTGCCCTGCTTTGTTTGGAGGCTGTTTGCGGACAGCAGCACACACAGCGGGAAGGTGCGCACTGGCCAGCTCGAAATCTCGGCACATAGACGCGCAAGCGAGGCACCTGCTCGCAGTTTGTCCCGGGCATGGGAAGCAGCATGCTGCATGCCCAGATTACTTCTCGCACTGTCCTGCCTGCCACGGGGCTGCTTCTGAGCACGGAGGCACGCCTACAAGCAGCTGAGATGGGCTTTGCATAAAGAAAGGGAAGTGGCGAGCGGAACAAGGGATGTGCTGCACAGCTTCCCTCGCAGGCAGATTCCCTCCTGGGGCGCTTACTTCTCCTGCCTTAGTGCCCTGCTTTGTTTGGAGGCTGTTTGCGGACAGCAGCACACACAGCGGGAAGGTGCGCACTGGTCAGCTCCAAGTCTCGGCAGATTGAAGCGCAAGCGAGGCACCTGCTCGCAGTTTGTCCCGGGCATGGGAAGCAGCATGCTGCGTGCCCAGAAGACATCTCGCACTGTCCTGCCTGCCACGGGGCTGCTTCTGAGCACAGAGGCACACCTACAAGCCAGCTGAGATGGGCTTTGCCTAAGAGTCAGGGAAGTAGCGAGCGGAACAAGGCATGTGCTGCACAGCTTCCCTCGCAGGCAGATTCCCTCCTGGGGCTCTTAGTTCTCTTGCCTTAGTGCCCTGCTTTGTTTGGAGGCTGTTTGCAGACAGCAGCACACACAGCGGGAAGGTGTGCGCTGGCCAGCTCCAAGTCTCGGCACATAGAAGCGCAAGCCAGGCACCTGCTCGCAGTTTGTCCCGGGCATGGGAAGCAGCATGCTGCATGCCCAGAGTACTTCTCGCACTGTCCTGCCTGCCACGGGGCTGCTTCTGAGCACGGAGGCACGCCTACAAGCCAGCTGAGATGGGCTTTGCCTAAGAGTCAGGGAAGTGGCGAGCGGAACAAGGGATGTGCTGCACAGCTTCCCTCGCAGGCAGATTCCCTCCTGGGGCGCTTACTTCTCTTGCCTTAGCGCCCTGCTTTGTTTGGAGGCTGTTTGCGGACAGCAGCACACACAGCGGGAAGGTGCGCGCTGGCCAGCTCGAAATCTCGGCACATAGAAGCGCAAGCGAGGCACCTGCTCGCAGTTTGTCCCGGGCATGGGAAGCAGCATGCTGCATGCCCAGATTACTTCTCGCACTGTCCTGCCTGCCACGGGGCTGCTTCTGAGCACGGAGGCACGCCTACAAGCCAGCTGAGATGGGCTTTGCCTAAGAGTCAGGGAAGTGGCGAGCGGAACAAGGGATGTGCTGCACAGCTTCCCTTGCAGGCAGATTCCCTCCTGGGGCGCTTACTTCTCCTGCCTTAGTGCCCTGCTTTGTTTGGAGGCTGTTTGCGGACAGCAGCACACACAGCGGGAAGGTGCGCACTGGTCAGCTCCAAGTCTCGGCAGATTGAAGCGCAAGCGAGGCACCTGCTCGCAGTTTGTTCCGGGCATGGGAAGCAGCAGGCTGCATGCCCAGAAGACATCTCGCACTGTCCTGCCTTCCTCGGGGCTGCTTCTGAGCACGGAGGCACGCCTACAAGCCAGCTGAGATGGGCTTTGCCTAAGAGTCAGGGAAGTGGCGAGCGGAACAAGGGATGTGCTGCACAGCTTCCCTCGCAGGCAGATTCCCTCCTGGGGCTCTTAGTTCTCTTGCCTTAGTGCCCTGCTTTGTTTGGAGGCTGTTTGCGGACAGCAGCACACACAGCGGGAAGGTGCGCACTGGCCAGCTCGAAATCTCGGCACATAGACGCGCAAGCGAGGCACCTGCTCGCAGTTTGTCCCGGGCATGGGAAGCAGCATGCTGCATGCCCAGATTACTTCTCGCACTGTCCTGCCTGCCACGGGGCTGCTTCTGAGCACGGAGGCACGCCTACAAGCAGCTGAGATGGGCTTTGCATAAAGAAAGGGAAGTGGCGAGCGGAACAAGGGATGTGCTGCACAGCTTCCCTCGCAGGCAGATTCCCTCCTGGGGCACTTACTTCTCCTGCCTTAGTGCCCTGCTTTGTTTGGAGGCTGTTTGCGGACAGCAGCACACACAGCGGGAAGGTGCGCACTGGTCAGCTCCAAGTCTCGGCAGATTGAAGCGCAAGCGAGGCACCTGCTCGCAGTTTGTCCCGGGCATGGGAAGCAGCATGCTGCATGCCCAGAAGACATCTCGCACTGTCCTGCCTGCCACGGGGCTGCTTCTGAGCACGGAGGCACACCTACAAGCCAGCTGAGATGGGCTTTGCCTAAGAGTCAGGGAAGTAGCGAGCGGAACAAGACATGTGCTGCACAGCTTCCCTCGCAGGCAGATTCCCTCCTGGGGCTCTTAGTTCTCTTGCCTTAGTGCCCTGCTTTGTTTGGAGGCTGTTTGCAGACAGCAGCACACACAGCGGGAAGGTGCGCGCTGGCCAGCTCCAAGTCTCGGCACATAGAAGCGCAAGCCAGGCACCTGCTCGCAGTTTGTCCCGGGCATGGGAAGCAGCATGCTGCATGCCCAGAGTACTTCTCGCACTGTCCTGCCTGCCACGGGGCTGCTTCTGAGCACGGAGGCACGCCTACAAGCCAGCTGAGATGGGCTTTGCCTAAGAGTCAGGGAAGTGGCGAACGGAACAAGGGATGTGCTGCACAGCTTCCCTCGCAGGCAGATTCCCTCCTGGGGCGCTTACTTCTCCTGCCTTAGTGCCCTGCTTTGTTTGGAGGCTGTTTGCAGACAGTAGTACACACAGCGGGAAGGTGCGCGCTGGCCAGCTCCAAGTCTCGGCACATAGAAGCGCAAGCGAGGCACCTGCTCGCAGTTTGTCCCGGGCATGGGAAGCAGCATGCTGCGTGCCCAGAAGACATCTCGCTCTGTCCTGCCTGCCTCGGGGCTGCTTCTGAGCACGGAGGCACGCCTACAAGCAGCTGAGATGGGCTTTGCCTAAGAGTCAGGGAAGTGGCGAGCGGAACAAGGGATGTGCTGCACAGCTTCCCTTGCAGGCAGATTCCCTCCTGGGGCGCTTACTTCTCCTGCCTTAGTGCCCTGCTTTGTTTGGAGGCTGTTTGCGGACAGCAGCACACACAGCGGGAAGGTGCGCACAAGTCAGCTCCAAGTCTCGGCAGATTGAAGCGCAAGCGAGGCACCTGCTCGCAGTTTGTCCCGGGCATGGGAAGTAGCAGGCTGCATGCCCAGAGTACTTCTCGCACTGTCCTGCCTTCCTCGGGGCTGCTTCTGAGCACGGAGGCACGCCTACAAGCCAGCTGAGATGGGCTTTGCCTAAGAGTCAGGGAAGTGGCGAGCGGAACAAGGGATGTGCTGCACAGCTTCCCTCGCAGGCAGATTCCCTCCTGGGGCGCTTACTTCTCCTGCCTTAGTGCCCTGCTTTGTTTGGAGGCTGTTTGCGGACAGCAGCACACACAGCGGGAAGGTGCGCACTGGTCAGCTCCAAGTCTCGGCAGATTGAAGCGCAAGCGAGGCACCTGCTCGCAGTTTGTCCCGGGCATGGGAAGCAGCATGCTGCATGCCCAGAAGACATCTCGCACTGTCCTGCCTTCCTCGGGGCTGCTTCTGAGCACGGAGGCACGCCTACAAGCCAGCTGAGATGGGCTTTGCCTAAGAGTCAGGGAAGTGGCGAGCGGAACAAGGCATGTGCTGCACAGCTTCCCTCGCAGGCAGATTCCCTCCTGGGGCGCTTACTTCTCCTGCCTTAGTGCCCTGCTTTGTTTGGAGGCTGTTTGCGGACAGCAGCACACACAGCGGGAAGGTGCGCACTGGTCAGCTCCAAGTCTCGGCAGATTGAAGCGCAAGCGAGGCACCTGCTCGCAGTTTGTCCCGGGCATGGGAAGTAGCAGGCTGCATGCCCAGAGTACTTCTCGCACTGTCCTGCCTGCCACGGGGCTGCTTCTGAGCACGGAGGCACGCCTACAAGCAGCTGAGATGGGCTTTGCATAAAGAAAGGGAAGTGGCGAGCGGAACAAGGGATGTGCTGCACAGCTTCCCTCGCAGGCAGATTCCCTCCTGGGGCACTTACTTCTCCTGCCTTAGTGCCCTGCTTTGTTTGGAGGCTGTTTGCGGACAGCAGCACACACAGCGGGAAGGTGCGCACTGGTCAGCTCCAAGTCTCGGCAGATTGAAGCGCAAGCGAGGCACCTGCTCGCAGTTTGTCCCGGGCATGGGAAGCAGCATGCTGCATGCCCAGAAGACATCTCGCACTGTCCTGCCTGCCACGGGGCTGCTTCTGAGCACGGAGGCACACCTACAAGCCAGCTGAGATGGGCTTTGCCTAAGAGTCAGGGAAGTAGCGAGCGGAACAAGGCATGTGCTGCACAGCTTCCCTCGCAGGCAGATTCCCTCCTGGGGCTCTTAGTTCTCTTGCCTTAGTGCCCTGCTTTGTTTGGAGGCTGTTTGCAGACAGCAGCACACACAGCGGGAAGGTGCGCGCTGGCCAGCTCCAAGTCTCGGCACATAGAAGCGCAAGCCAGGCACCTGCTCGCAGTTTGTCCCGGGCATGGGAAGCAGCATGCTGCATGCCCAGAGTACTTCTCGCACTGTCCTGCCTGCCACGGGGCTGCTTCTGAGCACGGAGGCACGCCTACAAGCCAGCTGAGATGGGCTTTGCCTAAGAGTCAGGGAAGTGGCGAGCGGAACAAGGGATGTGCTGCACAGCTTCCCTCGCAGGCAGATTCCCTCCTGGGGCGCTTACTTCTCCTGCCTTAGTGCCCTGCTTTGTTTGGAGGCTGTTTGCGGACAGCAGCACACACAGCGGGAAGGTGCGCACTGGCCAGCTCGAAATCTCGGCACATAGACGCGCAAGCGAGGCACCTGCTCGCAGTTTGTCCCGGGCATGGGAAGCAGCATGCTGCATGCCCAGATTACTTCTCGCACTGTCCTGCCTGCCACGGGGCTGCTTCTGAGCACGGAGGCACGCCTACAAGCAGCTGAGATGGGCTTTGCATAAAGAAAGGGAAGTGGCGAGCGGAACAAGGGATGTGCTGCACAGCTTCCCTCGCAGGCAGATTCCCTCCTGGGGCACTTACTTCTCCTGCCTTAGTGCCCTGCTTTGTTTGGAGGCTGTTTGCGGACAGCAGCACACACAGCGGGAAGGTGCGCACTGGTCAGCTCCAAGTCTCGGCAGATTGAAGCGCAAGCGAGGCACCTGCTCGCAGTTTGTCCCGGGCATGGGAAGCAGCATGCTGCATGCCCAGAAGACATCTCGCACTGTCCTGCCTGCCACGGGGCTGCTTCTGAGCACGGAGGCACACCTACAAGCCAGCTGAGATGGGCTTTGCCTAAGAGTCAGGGAAGTAGCGAGCGGAACAAGGCATGTGCTGCACAGCTTCCCTCGCAGGCAGATTCCCTCCTGGGGCTCTTAGTTCTCTTGCCTTAGTGCCCTGCTTTGTTTGGAGGCTGTTTGCAGACAGCAGCACACACAGCGGGAAGGTGCGCGCTGGCCAGCTCCAAGTCTCGGCACATAGAAGCGCAAGCCAGGCACCTGCTCGCAGTTTGTCCCGGGCATGGGAAGCAGCATGCTGCATGCCCAGAGTACTTCTCGCACTGTCCTGCCTGCCACAGGGCTGCTTCTGAGCACGGAGGCACGCCTACAAGCCAGCTGAGATGGGCTTTGCCTAAGAGTCAGGGAAGTGGCGAGCGGAACAAGGGATGTGCTGCACAGCTTCCCTCGCAGGCAGATTCCCTCCTGGGGCGCTTACTTCTCCTGCCTTAGTGCCCTGCTTTGTTTGGAGGCTGTTTGCAGACAGCAGCACACACAGCGGGAAGGTGCGCGCTGGCCAGCTCCAAGTCTCGGCACATAGAAGCGCAAGCGAGGCACCTGCTCGCAGTTTGTCCCGGGCATGGGAAGCAGCATGCTGCGTGCCCAGAAGACATCTCGCTCTGTCCTGCCTGCCTCGGGGCTGCTTCTGAGCACGGAGGCACGCCTACAAGCAGCTGAGATGGGCTTTGCCTAAGAGTCAGGGAAGTGGCGAGCGGAACAAGGGATGTGCTGCACAGCTTCCCTTGCAGGCAGATTCCCTCCTGGGGCGCTTACTTCTCCTGCCTTAGTGCCCTGCTTTGTTTGGAGGCTGTTTGCGGACAGCAGCACACACAGCGGGAAGGTGCGCACAAGTCAGCTCCAAGTCTCGGCAGATTGAAGCGCAAGCGAGGCACCTGCTCGCAGTTTGTCCCGGGCATGGGAAGTAGCAGGCTGCATGCCCAGAGTACTTCTCGCACTGTCCTGCCTTCCTCGGGGCTGCTTCTGAGCACGGAGGCACGCCTACAAGCCAGCTGAGATGGGCTTTGCCTAAGAGTCAGGGAAGTGGCGAGCGGAACAAGGGATGTGCTGCACAGCTTCCCTCGCAGGCAGATTCCCTCCTGGGGCGCTTACTTCTCCTGCCTTAGTGCCCTGCTTTGTTTGGAGGCTGTTTGCGGACAGCAGCACACACAGCGGGAAGGTGCGCACTGGTCAGCTCCAAGTCTCGGCAGATTGAAGCGCAAGCGAGGCACCTGCTCGCAGTTTGTCCCGGGCATGGGAAGCAGCATGCTGCATGCCCAGAAGACATCTCGCACTGTCCTGCCTTCCTCGGGGCTGCTTCTGAGCACGGAGGCACGCCTACAAGCCAGCTGAGATGGGCTTTGCCTAAGAGTCAGGGAAGTGGCGAGCGGAACAAGGGATGTGCTGCACAGCTTCCCTCGCAGGCAGATTCCCTCCTGGGGCTCTTAGTTCTCTTGCCTTAGTGCCCTGCTTTGTTTGGAGGCTGTTTGCGGACAGCAGCACACACAGCGGGAAGGTGCGCACTGGCCAGCTCGAAATCTCGGCACATAGACGCGCAAGCGAGGCACCTGCTCGCAGTTTGTCCCGGGCATGGGAAGCAGCATGCTGCATGCCCAGATTACTTCTCGCACTGTCCTGCCTGCCACGGGGCTGCTTCTGAGCACGGAGGCACGCCTACAAGCAGCTGAGATGGGCTTTGCATAAAGAAAGGGAAGTGGCGAGCGGAACAAGGGATGTGCTGCACAGCTTCCCTCGCAGGCAGATTCCCTCCTGGGGCACTTACTTCTCCTGCCTTAGTGCCCTGCTTTGTTTGGAGGCTGTTTGCGGACAGCAGCACACACAGCGGGAAGGTGCGCACTGGTCAGCTCCAAGTCTCGGCAGATTGAAGCGCAAGCGAGGCACCTGCTCGCAGTTTGTCCCGGGCATGGGAAGCAGCATGCTGCATGCCCAGAAGACATCTCGCACTGTCCTGCCTGCCACGGGGCTGCTTCTGAGCACGGAGGCACACCTACAAGCCAGCTGAGATGGGCTTTGCCTAAGAGTCAGGGAAGTAGCGAGCGGAACAAGGCATGTGCTGCACAGCTTCCCTCGCAGGCAGATTCCCTCCTGGGGCTCTTAGTTCTCTTGCCTTAGTGCCCTGCTTTGTTTGGAGGCTGTTTGCAGACAGCAGCACACACAGCGGGAAGGTGCGCGCTGGCCAGCTCCAAGTCTCGGCACATAGAAGCGCAAGCCAGGCACCTGCTCGCAGTTTGTCCCGGGCATGGGAAGCAGCATGCTGCATGCCCAGAGTACTTCTCGCACTGTCCTGCCTGCCACGGGGCTGCTTCTGAGCACGGAGGCACGCCTACAAGCCAGCTGAGATGGGCTTTGCCTAAGAGTCAGGGAAGTGGCGAGGGGAACAAGGGATGTGCTGCACAGCTTCCCTCGCAGGCAGATTCCCTCCTGGGGCGCTTACTTCTCCTGCCTTAGTGCCCTGCTTTGTTTGGAGGCTGTTTGCGGACAGCAGCACACACAGCGGGAAGGTGCGCACTGGCCAGCTCGAAATCTCGGCACATAGACGCGCAAGCGAGGCACCTGCTCGCAGTTTGTTCCGGGCATGGGAAGCAGCAGGCTGCATGCCCAGATTACTTCTCGCACTGTCCTGCCTGCCACGGGGCTGCTTCTGAGCACGGAGGCACGCCTACAAGCAGCTGAGATGGGCTTTGCATAAAGAAAGGGAAGTGGCGAGCGGAACAAGGGATGTGCTGCACAGCTTCCCTCGCAGGCAGATTCCCTCCTGGGGCACTTACTTCTCCTGCCTTAGTGCCCTGCTTTGTTTGGAGGCTGTTTGCGGACAGCAGCACACACAGCGGGAAGGTGCGCACTGGTCAGCTCCAAGTCTCGGCAGATTGAAGCGCAAGCGAGGCACCTGCTCGCAGTTTGTCCCGGGCATGGGAAGCAGCATGCTGCATGCCCAGAAGACATCTCGCACTGTCCTGCCTGCCACGGGGCTGCTTCTGAGCACAGAGGCACACCTACAAGCCAGCTGAGATGGGCTTTGCCTAAGAGTCAGGGAAGTAGCGAGCGGAACAAGGCATGTGCTGCACAGCTTCCCTCGCAGGCAGATTCCCTCCTGGGGCTCTTAGTTCTCTTGCCTTAGTGCCCTGCTTTGTTTGGAGGCTGTTTGCAGACAGCAGCACACACAGCGGGAAGGTGCGCGCTGGCCAGCTCCAAGTCTCGGCACATAGAAGCGCAAGCCAGGCACCTGCTCGCAGTTTGTCCCGGGCATGGGAAGCAGCATGCTGCATGCCCAGAGTACTTCTCGCACTGTCCTGCCTGCCACGGGGCTGCTTCTGAGCACGGAGGCACGCCTACAAGCCAGCTGAGATGGGCTTTGCCTAAGAGTCAGGGAAGTGGCGAGCGGAACAAGGGATGTGCTGCACAGCTTCCCTCGCAGGCAGATTCCCTCCTGGGGCGCTTACTTCTCTTGCCTTAGCGCCCTGCTTTGTTTGGAGGCTGTTTGCGGACAGCAGCACACACAGCGGGAAGGTGCGCGCTGGCCAGCTCGAAATCTCGGCACATAGACGCGCAAGCGAGGCACCTGCTCGCAGTTTGTCCCGGGCATGGGAAGCAGCATGCTGCATGCCCAGATTACTTCTCGCACTGTCCTGCCTGCCACGGGGCTGCTTCTGAGCACGGAGGCACGCCTACAAGCCAGCTGAGATGGGCTTTGCCTAAGAGTCAGGGAAGTGGCGAGCGGAACAAGGGATGTGCTGCACAGCTTCCCTTGCAGGCAGATTCCCTCCTGGGGCGCTTACTTCTCCTGCCTTAGTGCCCTGCTTTGTTTGGAGGCTGTTTGCGGACAGCAGCACACACAGCGGGAAGGTGCGCACTGGTCAGCTCCAAGTCTCGGCAGATTGAAGCGCAAGCGAGGCACCTGCTCGCAGTTTGTTCCGGGCATGGGAAGCAGCAGGCTGCATGCCCAGAAGACATCTCGCACTGTCCTGCCTTCCTCGGGGCTGCTTCTGAGCACGGAGGCACGCCTACAAGCCAGCTGAGATGGGCTTTGCCTAAGAGTCAGGGAAGTGGCGAGCGGAACAAGGGATGTGCTGCACAGCTTCCCTCGCAGGCAGATTCCCTCCTGGGGCTCTTAGTTCTCTTGCCTTAGTGCCCTGCTTTGTTTGGAGGCTGTTTGCGGACAGCAGCACACACAGCGGGAAGGTGCGCACTGGTCAGCTCCAAGTCTCGGCAGATTGAAGCGCAAGCGAGGCACCTGCTCGCAGTTTGTCCCGGGCATGGGAAGCAGCATGCTGCATGCCCAGAAGACATCTCGCACTGTCCTGCCTGCCACGGGGCTGCTTCTGAGCACAGAGGCACACCTACAAGCCAGCTGAGATGGGCTTTGCCTAAGAGTCAGGGAAGTAGCGAGCGGAACAAGGCATGTGCTGCACAGCTTCCCTCGCAGGCAGATTCCCTCCTGGGGCTCTTAGTTCTCTTGCCTTAGTGCCCTGCTTTGTTTGGAGGCTGTTTGCAGACAGCAGCACACACAGCGGGAAGGTGCGCGCTGGCCAGCTCCAAGTCTCGGCACATAGAAGCGCAAGCCAGGCACCTGCTCGCAGTTTGTCCCGGGCATGGGAAGCAGCATGCTGCATGCCCAGAGTACTTCTCGCACTGTCCTGCCTGCCACGGGGCTGCTTCTGAGCACGGAGGCACGCCTACAAGCCAGCTGAGATGGGCTTTGCCTAAGAGTCAGGGAAGTGGCGAGCGGAACAAGGGATGTGCTGCACAGCTTCCCTCGCAGGCAGATTCCCTCCTGGGGCGCTTACTTCTCTTGCCTTAGCGCCCTGCTTTGTTTGGAGGCTGTTTGCGGACAGCAGCACACACAGCGGGAAGGTGCGCGCTGGCCAGCTCGAAATCTCGGCACATAGACGCGCAAGCGAGGCACCTGCTCGCAGTTTGTCCCGGGCATGGGAAGCAGCATGCTGCATGCCCAGATTACTTCTCGCACTGTCCTGCCTGCCACGGGGCTGCTTCTGAGCACGGAGGCACGCCTACAAGCCAGCTGAGATGGGCTTTGCCTAAGAGTCAGGGAAGTGGCGAGCGGAACAAGGGATGTGCTGCACAGCTTCCCCTGCAGGCAGATTCCCTCCTGGGGCGCTTACTTCTCCTGCCTTAGTGCCCTGCTTTGTTTGGAGGCTGTTTGCGGACAGCAGCACACACAGCGGGAAGGTGCGCACTGGTCAGCTCCAAGTCTCGGCAGATTGAAGCGCAAGCGAGGCACCTGCTCGCAGTTTGTTCCGGGCATGGGAAGCAGCAGGCTGCATGCCCAGAAGACATCTCGCACTGTCCTGCCTTCCTCGGGGCTGCTTCTGAGCACGGAGGCACGCCTACAAGCCAGCTGAGATGGGCTTTGCCTAAGAGTCAGGGAAGTGGCGAGCGGAACAAGGGATGTGCTGCACAGCTTCCCTCGCAGGCAGATTCCCTCCTGGGGCTCTTAGTTCTCTTGCCTTAGTGCCCTGCTTTGTTTGGAGGCTGTTTGCGGACAGCAGCACACACAGCGGGAAGGTGCGCACTGGCCAGCTCGAAATCTCGGCACATAGACGCGCAAGCGAGGCACCTGCTCGCAGTTTGTCCCGGGCATGGGAAGCAGCATGCTGCATGCCCAGATTACTTCTCGCACTGTCCTGCCTGCCACGGGGCTGCTTCTGAGCACGGAGGCACGCCTACAAGCAGCTGAGATGGGCTTTGCATAAAGAAAGGGAAGTGGCGAGCGGAACAAGGGATGTGCTGCACAGCTTCCCTCGCAGGCAGATTCCCTCCTGGGGCACTTACTTCTCCTGCCTTAGTGCCCTGCTTTGTTTGGAGGCTGTTTGCGGACAGCAGCACACACAGCGGGAAGGTGCGCACTGGTCAGCTCCAAGTCTCGGCAGATTGAAGCGCAAGCGAGGCACCTGCTCGCAGTTTGTCCCGGGCATGGGAAGCAGCATGCTGCATGCCCAGAAGACATCTCGCACTGTCCTGCCTGCCACGGGGCTGCTTCTGAGCACGGAGGCACACCTACAAGCCAGCTGAGATGGGCTTTGCCTAAGAGTCAGGGAAGTAGCGAGCGGAACAAGGCATGTGCTGCACAGCTTCCCTCGCAGGCAGATTCCCTCCTGGGGCTCTTAGTTCTCTTGCCTTAGTGCCCTGCTTTGTTTGGAGGCTGTTTGCAGACAGCAGCACACACAGCGGGAAGGTGCGCGCTGGCCAGCTCCAAGTCTCGGCACATAGAAGCGCAAGCCAGGCACCTGCTCGCAGTTTGTCCCGGGCATGGGAAGCAGCATGCTGCATGCCCAGAGTACTTCTCGCACTGTCCTGCCTGCCACGGGGCTGCTTCTGAGCACGGAGGCACGCCTACAAGCCAGCTGAGATGGGCTTTGCCTAAGAGTCAGGGAAGTGGCGAGCGGAACAAGGGATGTGCTGCACAGCTTCCCTCGCAGGCAGATTCCCTCCTGGGGCGCTTACTTCTCTTGCCTTAGCGCCCTGCTTTGTTTGGAGGCTGTTTGCGGACAGCAGCACACACAGCGGGAAGGTGCGCGCTGGCCAGCTCGAAATCTCGGCACATAGAAGCGCAAGCGAGGCACCTGCTCGCAGTTTGTCCCGGGCATGGGAAGCAGCATGCTGCATGCCCAGATTACTTCTCGCACTGTCCTGCCTGCCACGGGGCTGCTTCTGAGCACGGAGGCACGCCTACAAGCCAGCTGAGATGGGCTTTGCCTAAGAGTGAGGGAAGTGGCGAGCGGAACAAGGGATGTGCTGCACAGCTTCCCTTGCAGGCAGATTCCCTCCTGGGGCGCTTACTTCTCCTGCCTTAGTGCCCTGCTTTGTTTGGAGGCTGTTTGCGGACAGCAGCACACACAGCGGGAAGGTGCGCACTGGTCAGCTCCAAGTCTCGGCAGATTGAAGCGCAAGCCAGGCACCTGCTCGCAGTTTGTTCCGGGCATGGGAAGCAGCAGGCTGCATGCCCAGAAGACATCTCGCACTGTCCTGCCTTCCTCGGGGCTGCTTCTGAGCACGGAGGCACGCCTACAAGCCAGCTGAGATGGGCTTTGCCTAAGAGTCAGGGAAGTGGCGAGCGGAACAAGGGATGTGCTGCACAGCTTCCCTCGCAGGCAGATTCCCTCCTGGGGCTCTTAGTTCTCTTGCCTTAGTGCCCTGCTTTGTTTGGAGGCTGTTTGCGGACAGCAGCACACACAGCGGGAAGGTGCGCACTGGCCAGCTCGAAATCTCGGCACATAGACGCGCAAGCGAGGCACCTGCTCGCAGTTTGTCCCGGGCATGGGAAGCAGCATGCTGCATGCCCAGATTACTTCTCGCACTGTCCTGCCTGCCACGGGGCTGCTTCTGAGCACGGAGGCACGCCTACAAGCAGCTGAGATGGGCTTTGCATAAAGAAAGGGAAGTGGCGAGCGGAACAAGGGATGTGCTGCACAGCTTCCCTCGCAGGCAGATTCCCTCCTGGGGCACTTACTTCTCCTGCCTTAGTGCCCTGCTTTGTTTGGAGGCTGTTTGCGGACAGCAGCACACACAGCGGGAAGGTGCGCACTGGTCAGCTCCAAGTCTCGGCAGATTGAAGCGCAAGCGAGGCACCTGCTCGCAGTTTGTCCCGGGCATGGGAAGCAGCATGCTGCATGCCCAGAAGACATCTCGCACTGTCCTGCCTGCCACGGGGCTGCTTCTGAGCACGGAGGCACACCTACAAGCCAGCTGAGATGGGCTTTGCCTAAGAGTCAGGGAAGTAGCGAGCGGAACAAGGCATGTGCTGCACAGCTTCCCTCGCAGGCAGATTCCCTCCTGGGGCTCTTAGTTCTCTTGCCTTAGTGCCCTGCTTTGTTTGGAGGCTGTTTGCAGACAGCAGCACACACAGCGGGAAGGTGCGCGCTGGCCAGCTCCAAGTCTCGGCACATAGAAGCGCAAGCCAGGCACCTGCTCGCAGTTTGTCCCGGGCATGGGAAGCAGCATGCTGCATGCCCAGAGTACTTCTCGCACTGTCCTGCCTGCCACGGGGCTGCTTCTGAGCACGGAGGCACGCCTACAAGCCAGCTGAGATGGGCTTTGCCTAAGAGTCAGGGAAGTGGCGAGCGGAACAAGGGATGTGCTGCACAGCTTCCCTCGCAGGCAGATTCCCTCCTGGGGCGCTTACTTCTCTTGCCTTAGCGCCCTGCTTTGTTTGGAGGCTGTTTGCGGACAGCAGCACACACAGCGGGAAGGTGCGCGCTGGCCAGCTCGAAATCTCGGCACATAGAAGCGCAAGCGAGGCACCTGCTCGCAGTTTGTCCCGGGCATGGGAAGCAGCATGCTGCATGCCCAGATTACTTCTCGCACTGTCCTGCCTGCCACGGGGCTGCTTCTGAGCACGGAGGCACGCCTACAAGCCAGCTGAGATGGGCTTTGCCTAAGAGTGAGGGAAGTGGCGAGCGGAACAAGGGATGTGCTGCACAGCTTCCCTTGCAGGCAGATTCCCTCCTGGGGCGCTTACTTCTCCTGCCTTAGTGCCCTGCTTTGTTTGGAGGCTGTTTGCGGACAGCAGCACACACAGCGGGAAGGTGCGCACTGGTCAGCTCCAAGTCTCGGCAGATTGAAGCGCAAGCCAGGCACCTGCTCGCAGTTTGTTCCGGGCATGGGAAGCAGCAGGCTGCATGCCCAGAAGACATCTCGCACTGTCCTGCCTTCCTCGGGGCTGCTTCTGAGCACGGAGGCACGCCTACAAGCCAGCTGAGATGGGCTTTGCCTAAGAGTCAGGGAAGTAGCGAGCGGAACAAGGGATGTGCTGCACAGCTTCCCTCGCAGGCAGATTCCCTCCTGGGGCGCTTACTTCTCCTGCCTTAGTGCCCTGCTTTGTTTGGAGGCTGTTTGCGGACAGCAGCACACACAGCGGGAAGGTGCGCGCTGGCCAGCTCCAAGTCTCGGCACATAGAAGCGCAAGCCAGGCACCTGCTCGCAGTTTGTCCCGGGCATGGGAAGCAGCATGCTGCATGCCCAGAGTACTTCTCGCACTGTCCTGCCTGCCACGGGGCTGCTTCTGAGCACGGAGGCACGCCTACAAGCCAGCTGAGATGGGCTTTGCCTAAGAGTCAGGGAAGTGGCGAACGGAACAAGGGATGTGCTGCACAGCTTCCCTCGCAGGCAGATTCCCTCCTGGGGCGCTTACTTCTCTTGCCTTAGCGCCCTGCTTTGTTTGGAGGCTGTTTGCGGACAGCAGCACACACAGCTTGAAGGTGCGCGCTGGCCAGCTCCAAGTCTCGGCACATAGAAGCGCAAGCGAGGCACCTGCTCGCAGTTTGTCCCGGGCATGGGAAGCAGCATGCTGCGTGCCCAGAAGACATCTCGCTCTGTCCTGCCTGCCTCGGGGCTGCTTCTGAGCACGGAGGCACGCCTACAAGCAGCTGAGATGGGCTTTGCCTAAGAGTCAGGGAAGTGGCGAGCGGAACAAGGGATGTGCTGCACAGCTTCCCTTGCAGGCAGATTCCCTCCTGGGGCGCTTACTTCTCCTGCCTTAGTGCCCTGCTTTGTTTGGAGGCTGTTTGCGGACAGCAGCACACACAGCGGGAAGGTGCGCGCTGGCCAGCTCCAAGTCTCGGCAGATGGAAGCACAAGCCAGGCACCTGCTCGCAGTTTGTCCCGGGCGTGGAAGCAGCATGCTGCATGCCCAGAGTACTTCTCGCACTGTCCTGCCTGCCACGGGGGTGCTTCTGAGCATGGAGGCACACCTACAAGCCAGCTGAGATGGGCTTTGCCTAAGAGTCAGGGAAGTGGCGAGCGGAACAAGGGATGTGCTGCACAGCTTCCCTCGCAGGCAGATTCCCTCCTGGGGCTCTTAGTTCTCTTGCCTTAGTGCCCTGCTTTGTTTGGAGGCTGTCTGCGGACAGCAGCACACACTGCGGGAAGGTGCGCGCTGGCCAGCTCCAAGTCTCGGCACATAGAAGCGCAAGCGAGGCACCTGCTCGCAGTTTGTCCCGGGCATGGGAAGCAGCATGCTGCGTGCCCAGAAGACATCTCGCACTGTCCTGCCTGCCACGGGGCTGCTTCTGAGCACGGAGGCACGCCTACAAGCCAGCTGAGATGGGCTTTGCCTAAGAGTCAGGGAAGTGGCGAGCGGAACAAGGGATGTGCTGCACAGGTTCCCTCGCAGGCAGATTCCCTCCTGGGGCGCTTACTTCTCCTGCCTTAGTGCCCTGCTTTGTTAGAAGGCTGGTTGCGGATAGCAGCACACAGAGCGGGAAGGTGCGCGCTGGCCAGCTCCAAGTCTCGGCAGATTGAAGCGCAAGCCAGGCACCTGCTCGCAGTTTGTCCCGGGCATGGGAAGCAGCATGCTGCGTGCCCAGAAGACATCCCGCACTGTCCTGCCTGCCACGGGGCTGCTTCTGAGCACGGAGGCACGCCTACAAGCCAGCTGAGATGGGCTTTGCCTAAGAGTCAGGGAAGTGGCGAGCGGAACAAGGGATGTGCTGCACAGGTTCCCTCGCAGGCAGATTCCCTCCTGGGGCGCTTACTTCTCTTGCCTTAGTGCCCTGCTTTGTTTGGAGGCTGTTTGCGGACAGCAGCACACACAGCGGGAAGGTGCGCGCTGGCCAGCTCCAAGTCTCGGCACATAGAAGCGCAAGCCAGGCACCTGCTCGCAAATTGTCCCGGGCGTGGGAAGCAGCATGCTGCATGCCCAGAAGACATCTCGCACTGTCCTGCCTGCCACGGGGCTGCTTCTGAGCACGGAGGCACGCCTACAAGCCAGCTGAGATGGGCTTTGCCTAAGAGTCAGGGAAGTGGCGAGCGGAACAAGGGATGTGCTGCACAGCTTCCCTCGCAGGCAGATTCCCTCCTGGGGCGCTTACTTCTCCTGCCTTAGTGCCCTGCTTTGTTTGGAGGCTGTTTGCGGACAGCAGCACACACAGCGGGAAGGTGCGCGCTGGCCAGCTCCAAGTCTCGGCAGATGGAAGCACAAGCCAGGCACCTGCTCGCAGTTTGTCCCAGGCATGGGAAGCAGTATGCTGCGTGCCCAGAGTACTTCTCGCACTGTCCTGCCTGCCACGGGGCTGCTTCTGAGCACGGAGGCACGCCTACAAGCCAGCTGAGATGGGCTTTGCCTAAGAGTCAGGGAAGTGGCGAGCGGAACAAGGGATGTGCTGCACAGCTTCCCTCGCAGGCAGATTCCCTCCTGGGGCGCTTACTTCTCTTGCCTTAGTGCCCTGCTTTGTTTGGAGGCTGTTTGCAGACAGCAGCACACACAGCGGGAAGGTGCGCGTTGGCCAGCTCCAAGTCTCGGCACATAGAAGCGCAAGCCAGGCACCTGCTCGCAGTTTGTCCCGGGCGTGGGAAGCAGCATGCTGCGTGCCCAGAAGACATCCCGCACTGTCCTGCCTGCCACGGGGCTGCTTCTGAGCACGGAGGCACGCCTACAAGCCAGCTGAGATGGGCTTTGCCTAAGAGTCAGGGAAGTGGCGAGCGGAACAAGGGATGTGCTGCACAGGTTCCCTCGCAGGCAGATTCCCTCCTGGGGCGCTTACTTCTCCTGCCTTAGTGCCCTGCTTTGTTTGGAGGCTGTTTGCGGACAGCAGCACACACAGCGGGAAGGTGCGCGCTGGCCAGCTCCAAGTCTCGACACATAGAAGCGCAAGCGAGGCACCTGCTCGCAGTTTGTCCCGGGCGTGGGAAGCAGCATGCTGCGTGCCCAGAAGACATCCCACACTGTCCTGCCCGCCACGGGGCTGCTTCTGAGCACGGAGGCACGCCTACAAGCCAGCCCAGATGGGCTTTGCCTAAGAGTCAGGGAAGTGGCGAGCGGAACAAGGGATGTGCTGCACAGCTTCCCTCGCAGGCAGATTCCCTCCTGGGGCTCTTACTTCTCTTGCCTCAGTGCCCTGCTTTGTTTGGAGGCTGTTTGCGGACAGCAGCACACACAGCGGGAAGGTGCGCGCTGGCCAGCTCCAAGTCTCGGCACATAGAAGCGCAAGCCAGGCACCTGCTCGGAGTTTGTCCCGGGCATGGGAAGCAGCATGCTGCGTGCCCAGAAGACATCCCGCACTGTCCTGCCTGCCACGGGGCTGCTTCTGAGCACGGAGGCACGCCTACAAGCCAGCTGAGATGGGCTTTGCCTAAGAGTCAGGGAAGTGGCGAGCGGAACAAGGGATGTGCTGCACAGCTTGCCTCGCAGGCAGATTCCCTCCTTGGACTCTTAGTTCTCTTGCCTTAGTGCCCTGCTTTGTTTGGAGGCTGTTTGCGGACAGCAGCACACACAGCGGGAAGGTGCGCGCTGGCCAGCTCCAAGTCTCGGCACATAGAAGCGCAAGCCAGGCACCTGCTCGGAGTTTGTCCCGGGCATGGGAGCAGCATGCTGCGTGCCCAGAAGACATCCCGCACTGTCCTGCCTGCCACGGGGCTGCTTCTGAGCACGGAGGCACGCCTACAAGCCAGCTGAGATGGGCTTTGCCTAAGAGTCAGGGAAGTGGCGAGCGGAACAAGGGATGTGCTGCACAGCTTCCCTCGCAGGCAGATTCCCTCCTGGGGCGCTTACTTCTCTTGCCTTAGTGCCCTGCTTTGTTTGGAGGCTGTTTGCGGACAGCAGCACACAAGGCGGGAAGGTGCGCGCTGGCCAGCTCCAAGTCTCGGCACATAGAAGCGCAAGCCAGGCACCTGCTCGGAGTTTGTCCCGGGCGTGGGAAGCAGCATGCTGCGTGCCCAGAAGACATCCCGCACTGTCCTGCCTGCCACGGGGCTGCTTCTGAGCACGGAGGCACGCCTACAAGCCAGCTGAGATGGGCTTTGCCTAAGAGTCAGGGAAGTGGCGAGCGGAACAAGGCCTGTGCTGCACAGGTTCCCTCGCAGGCAGATTCCCTCCTGGGGCGCTTACTTCTCTTGCCTTAGTGCCCTGCTTTGTTTGGAGGCTGTTTGCGGACAGCAGCACACAAGGCGGGAAGGTGCGCGCTGGCCAGCTCCAAGTCTCGGCACATAGAAGCGCAAGCGAGGCACCTGCTCGCAATTTGTCCCGGGCGTGGGAAGCAGCATGCTGCATGCCCAGAAGACATCTCGCACTGTCCTGCCTGCCACGGGGCTGCTTCTGAGCACGGAGGCACGCCTACAAGCCAGCTGAGATGGGCTTTGCCTAAGAGTCAGGGAAGTGGCGAGCGGAACAAGGGATGTGCTGCACAGCTTCCCTCGCAGGCAGATTCCCTCCTGGGGCTCTTAATTCTCCTGCCTTAGTGCCCTGCTTTGTTTGGAGGCTGTTTGCGGACAGCAGCACACACAGCGGGAAGGTGCGCGCTGGCCAGCTCCAAGTCTCGGCACATAGAAGCGCAAGCCAGGCACCTGCTCGCAGTTTGTCCCGGGCATGGGAAGCAGCATGCTGCGTGCCCAGAAGACATCCCGCACTGTCCTGCCTGCCACGGGGCTGCTTCTGAGCACGGAGGCACGCCTACAAGCCAGCTGAAATGGGCTTTGCCTAAGAGTCAGGGAAGTGGCGAGCGGAACAAGGGATGTGCTGCACAGCTTCCCTCGCAGGCAGATTCCCTCCTGGGGCGCTTACTTCTCTTGCCTTAGTGCCCTGCTTTGTTTGGAGGCTGTTTGCGGACAGCAGCACACACAGCGGGAAGGTGCGCGCTGGCCAGCTCCAAGTCTCGACACATAGAAGCGCAAGCCAGGCACCTGCTCGCAGTTTGTCCCGGGCATGGGAAGCAGCATGCTGCGTGCCCAGAAGACATCCCGCACTGTCCTGCCTGCCACGGGGCTGCTTCTGAGCACGGAGGCACGCCTACAAGCCAGCTGAGATGGGCTTTGCCTAAGAGTCAGGGAAGTGGCGAGCGGAACAAGGGATGTGCTGCACAGCTTGCCTCACAGGCAGATTCCCTCCTGGGGCTCTTAGTTCTCCTGCCTTAGTGCCCTGCTTTGTTTGGAGGCTGTTTGCGGACAGCAGCACACACAGCGGGAAGGTGCGCGTTGGCCAGCTCCAAGTCTCGGCACATAGAAGTGCAAGCCAGGCACCTGCTCGCAGTTTGTCCCGGGCATGGGAAGCAGCATGCTGCGTGCCCAGAAGACATCTCGCACTGTCCTGCCTGCCACGGGGCTGCTTCTGAGCACGGAGGCACGCCTACAAGCCAGCTGAGATGGGCTTTGCCTAAGAGTCAGGGGAAGTGGCGAGCGGAACAAGGATGTGCTGCACAGGTTCCCTCGCAGGCAGATTCCCTCCTGGGGCGCTTACTTCTCCTGCCTTAGTGCCCTGCTTTGTTTGGAGGCTGGTTGCGGACAGCAGCACACAGAGCGGGAAGGTACGCGCTGGCCAGCTCCAAGTCTCGGCAGATTGAAGCGCAAGCCAGGCACCTGCTCGCAGTTTGTCCCGGGCATGGGAAGCAGCATGCTGCGTGCCCAGAAGACATCCCGCACTGTCCTGCCCGCCACGGGGCTGCTTCTGAGCACGGAGGCACGCCTACAAGCCAGCTGAGATGGGCTTTGCCTAAGAGTCAGGGAAGTGGCGAGCGGAACAAGGGATGTGCTGCACAGCTTCCCTCGCAGGCAGATTTCCTCCTGGGGCGCTTACTTCTCTTGCCTTAGTGCCCTGCTTTGTTTGGAGGCTGTTTGCAGACAGCAGGACACACAGCGGGAAGGTGCGCGCTGGCCAGCTCCAAGACTCGGCACATAGAAGCGCAAGCCAGGCACCTGCTCGCAGTTTGTCCCGGGCATGGGAAGCAGCATGCTGCGTGCCCAGAAGACATCCCGCACTGTCCTGCCTGCCACGGGCTGCTTCTGAGCACGGAGGCACGCCTACAAGCCAGCTGAGATGGGCTTTGCCTAAGAGTCAGGGAAGTGGCGAGCGGAACAAGGCCTGTGCTGCACAGCTTCCCTCGCAGGCAGATTCCCTCCTGGGGCGCTTACTTCTCCTGCCTTAGTGCCCTGCTTTGTTTGGAGGCTGTTTGCGGACAGCAGCACACAAGGCGGGAAGGTGCGCGCTGGCCAGCTCCAAGTCTCGGCACATAGAAGCGCAAGCGAGGCACCTGCTCGCAATTTGTCCCGGGCATGGGAAGCAGCATGCTGCATGCCCAGAAGACATCTCGCACTGTCCTGCCTGCCACGGGGCTGCTTCTGAGCACGGAGGCACGCCTACAAGCCAGCTGAGATGGGCTTTGCCTAAGAGTCAGGGAAGTGGCGAGCGGAACAAGGGATGTGCTGCACAGCTTCCCTCGCAGGCAGATTCCCTCCTGGGGCGCTTACTTCTCCTGCCTTAGTGCCCTGCTTTGTTTGGAGGCTGTTTGCGGACAGCAGCACACACAGCGGGAAGGTGCGCGCTGGCCAGCTCCAAGTCTCGGCAGATGGAAGCACAAGCCAGGGACCTGCTCGCAGTTTGTCCCGGGCATGGGAAGCAGTATGCTGCGTGCCCAGAGTACTTCTCGCACTGTCCTGCCTGCCACGGGGCTGCTTCTGAGCACGGAGGCACGCCTACAAGCCAGCTGAGATGGGCTTTGCTTAAGAGTCAGGGAAGTGGCGAGCGGAACAATGGATGTGCTGCACAGCTTCCCTCGTAGGCAGATTCCCTCCTGGGGTGCTTACTTCTCTTGCCTTAGTGCCCTACTTTGTTTGGAGGCTGTTTGCAGACAGCAGCACACACAGCGGGAAGGTGCGCGCTGGCCAGCTCCAAGTCTCGGCACATAGAAGCGCAAGCCAGGCACCTGCTCGCAGTTTGTCCCGGCATGGGAAGCAGCATGCTGTGTGCCCAGAAGACATCCCGCACTGTCCTGCCTGCCACGGGGCTGCTTCTGAGCACGGAGGCACGCCTACAAGCCAGCTGAGATGGGCTTTGCCTAAGAGTCAGGGAAGTGGCGAGCGGAACAAGGGATGTGCTGCACAGCTTCCCTCGCAGGCAGATTCCCTCCTGGGGCGCTTACTTCTCTTGCCTTAGTGCCCTGCTTTGTTTGGAGGCTGTTTGCGGACAGCAGCACACACAGCGGGAAGGTGCGCGCTGGCCAGCTCCAAGTCTCGACACATAGAAGCGCAAGCGAGGCACCTGCTCGCAGTTTGTCCCGGGCGTGGGAAGCAGCATGCTGCGTGCCCAGAAGACATCCCGCACTGTCCTGCCTGCCACGGAGCTGCTTCTGAGCACGGAGGCACGCCTACAAGCCAGCTGAGATGGCTTTGCCTAAGAGTCAGGGAAGTGGCGAGCGGAACAAGGGATGTGCTGCACAGCTTCCCTCGCAGGCAGATTCCCTCCTGGGCTCTTAGTTCTCTTGCCTTAGTGCCCTGCTTTGTTTGGAGGCTGTTTGCGGACAGCAGCACACACAGCGGGAAGGTGCGCGCTGGCCAGCTCCAAGTCTCGGCACATAGAAGCGCAAGCCAGGCACCTGCTCGCAGTTTGTCCCGGGCGTATGAAGCAGCATGCTGCGTGCCCAGAAGACATCCCGCACTGTCCTGCCTGCCACGGGGCTGCTTCTGAGCACGGAGGCACGCCTACAAGCCAGCTGAGATGGGCTTTGCCTAAGAGTCAGGGAAGTGGCGAGCGGAACAAGGGATGTGCTGCACAGCTTCCCTCGCAGGCAGATTCCCTCCTGGGGCGCTTACTTCTCCTGCCTTAGTGCCCTGCTTTGTTTGGAGGCTGTTTGCGGACAGCAGCACACACAGCGGGAAGGTGCACGCTGGCCAGCTCCAAGTCTCGGCACATAGAAGCGCAAGCCAGGCACCTGCTCGCGGTTTGTCCCGGGCATGGGAAGCAGCATGCTGCGTGCCCAGAAGACATCCCGCACTGTCCTGCCTGCCACGGGCTGCTTCTGAGCACGGAGGCACGCCTACAAGCCAGCTGAGATGGGCTTTGCCTAAGAGTCAGGGAAGTGGCGAGCGGAACAAGGGATGTGCTGCACAGCTTCCCTCGCAGGCAGATTCCCTCCTGGGGCGCTTACTTCTCCTGCCTTAGTGCCCTGCTTTGTTTGGAGGCTGTTTGCGGACAGCAGCACACAACAGCGGGAAGGTGCACGCTGGCCAGCTCCAAGTCTCGGCACATAGAAGCGCAAGCCAGGCACCTGCTCGCGGTTTGTCCCGGGCATGGGAAGCAGCATGCTGCGTGCCCAGAAGACATCTCGCACTGTCCTGCCTGCCACGGGGCTGCTTCTGAGCACGGAGGCACGCCTACAAGCCAGCTGAGATGGGCTTTGCCTAAGAGTCAGGGAAGTGTCGAGCGGAACAAGGGATGTGCTGCACAGGTTCCCTCGCAGGCAGATTCCCTCCTGGGGCGCTTACTTCTCTTGCCTTAGTGCCCTGCTTTGTTTGGAGGCTGTTTGCAGACAGCAGCACACACAGCGGGAAGGTGCGCGCTGGCCAGCTCCAAGTCTCGGCACATAGAAGCGCAAGCCAGGCACCTGCTCGCAATTTGTCCCGGGCGTGGGAGCAGCATGCTGCGTGCCCAGAAGACATCCCGCACTGTCCTGCCTGCCACGGGGCTGCTTCTGAGCACGGAGGCACGCCTACAAGCCAGCTGAGATGGGCTTTGCCTAAGAGTCAGGGAAGTGGCGAGCGGAACAAGGGATGTGCTGCACAGCTTCCCTCGCAGGCAGATTCCCTCCTGGGGCGCTTACTTCTCTTGCCTTAGTGCCCTGCTTTGTTTGGAGGCTGTTTGCGGACAGCAGCACACAAGGCGGGAAGGTGCGCGCTGGCCAGCTCCAAGTCTCGGCACATAGAAGCGCAAGCCAGGCACCTGCTCGGAGTTTGTCCCGGGCGTGGGAAGCAGCATGCTGCGTGCCCAGAAGACATCCCGCACTGTCCTGCCTGCCACGGGGCTGCTTCTGAGCACGGAGGCACGCCTACAAGCCAGCTGAGATGGGCTTTGCCTAAGAGTCAGGGAAGTGGCGAGCGGAACAAGGGATGTGCTGCACAGCTTGCCTCGCAGGCAGATTCCCTCCTTGGACTCTTAGTTCTCTTGCCTTAGTGCCCTGCTTTGTTTGGAGGCTGTTTGCGGACAGCAGCACACACAGCGGGAAGGTGCGCGCTGGCCAGCTCCAAGTCTCGGCACATAGAAGCGCAAGCCAGGCACCTGCTCGGAGTTTGTCCCGGGCATGGGAGCAGCATGCTGCGTGCCCAGAAGACATCCCGCACTGTCCTGCCTGCCACGGGGCTGCTTCTGAGCACGGAGGCACGCCTACAAGCCAGCTGAGATGGGCTTTGCCTAAGAGTCAGGGAAGTGGCGAGCGGAACAAGGGATGTGCTGCACAGCTTCCCTCGCAGGCAGATTCCCTCCTGGGGCGCTTACTTCTCTTGCCTTAGTGCCCTGCTTTGTTTGGAGGCTGTTTGCGGACAGCAGCACACAAGGCGGGAAGGTGCGCGCTGGCCAGCTCCAAGTCTCGGCACATAGAAGCGCAAGCCAGGCACCTGCTCGGAGTTTGTCCCGGGCGTGGGAAGCAGCATGCTGCGTGCCCAGAAGACATCCCGCACTGTCCTGCCTGCCACGGGGCTGCTTCTGAGCACGGAGGCACGCCTACAAGCCAGCTGAGATGGGCTTTGCCTAAGAGTCAGGGAAGTGGCGAGCGGAACAAGGCCTGTGCTGCACAGGTTCCCTCGCAGGCAGATTCCCTCCTGGGGCGCTTACTTCTCTTGCCTTAGTGCCCTGCTTTGTTTGGAGGCTGTTTGCGGACAGCAGCACACAAGGCGGGAAGGTGCGCGCTGGCCAGCTCCAAGTCTCGGCACATAGAAGCGCAAGCGAGGCACCTGCTCGCAATTTGTCCCGGGCGTGGGAAGCAGCATGCTGCATGCCCAGAAGACATCTCGCACTGTCCTGCCTGCCACGGGGCTGCTTCTGAGCACGGAGGCACGCCTACAAGCCAGCTGAGATGGGCTTTGCCTAAGAGTCAGGGAAGTGGCGAGCGGAACAAGGGATGTGCTGCACAGCTTCCCTCGCAGGCAGATTCCCTCCTGGGGCTCTTAATTCTCCTGCCTTAGTGCCCTGCTTTGTTTGGAGGCTGTTTGCGGACAGCAGCACACACAGCGGGAAGGTGCGCGCTGGCCAGCTCCAAGTCTCGGCACATAGAAGCGCAAGCCAGGCACCTGCTCGCAGTTTGTCCCGGGCGTGGGAAGCAGCATGCTGCGTGCCCAGAAGACATCCCGCACTGTCCTGCCTGCCACGGGGCTGCTTCTGAGCACGGAGGCACGCCTACAAGCCAGCTGAGATGGGCTTTGCCTAAGAGTCAGGGAAGTGGCGAGCGGAACAAGGCATGTGCTGCACAGCTTCCCTCGCAGGCAGATTCCCTCCTGGGGCGCTTACTTCTCTTGCCTTAGTGCCCTGCTTTGTTTGGAGGCTGTTTGCGGACAGCAGCACACACAGCGGGAAGGTGCGCGCTGGCCAGCTCCAAGTCTCGACACATAGAAGCGCAAGCCAGGCACCTGCTCGCAGTTTGTCCCGGGCATGGGAAGCAGCATGCTGCGTGCCCAGAAGACATCCCGCACTGTCCTGCCTGCCACGGGGCTGCTTCTGAGCACGGAGGCACGCCTACAAGCCAGCTGAGATGGGCTTTGCCTAAGAGTCAGGGAAGTGGCGAGCGGAACAAGGGATGTGCTGCACAGCTTGCCTCACAGGCAGATTCCCTCCTGGGGCTCTTAGTTCTCTTGCCTTAGTGCCCTGCTTTGTTTGGAGGCTGTTTGCGGACAGCAGCACACACAGCGGGAAGGTGCGCGTTGGCCAGCTCCAAGTCTCGGCACATAGAAGTGCAAGCCAGGCACCTGCTCGCAGTTTGTCCCGGGCATGGGAAGCAGCATGCTGCGTGCCCAGAAGACATCTCGCACTGTCCTGCCTGCCACGGGGCTGCTTCTGAGCACGGAGGCACGCCTACAAGCCAGCTGAGATGGGCTTTGCCTAAGAGTCAGGGAAGTGGCGAGCGGAACAAGGGATGTGCTGCACAGCTTCCCTCGCAGGCAGATTCCCTCCTGGGGCGCTTACTTCTCTTGCCTTAGTGCCCTGCTTTGTTTGGAGGCTGTTTGCGGACAGCAGCACACACAGCGGGAAGGTGCGCGTTGGCCAGCTCCAAGTCTCGGCACATAGAAGCGCAAGCGAGGCACCTGCTCGGAGTTTGTCCCGGGCATGGGAAGCAGCATGCTGCGTGCCCAGAAGACATCCCGCACTGTCCTGCCTGCCACGGGGCTGCTTCTGAGCACGGAGGCACGCCTACAAGCCAGCTGAGATGGGCTTTGCCTAAGAGTCAGGGAAGTGGCGAGCGGAACAAGGCCTGTGCTGCACAGCTTCCCTCGCAGGCAGATTCCCTCCTGGGGCGCTTACTTCTCTTGCCTTAGTGCCCTGCTTTGTTTGGAGGCTGTTTGCGGACAGCAGCACACACAGCGGGAAGGTGCGCGCTGGCCAGCTCCAAGTCTCGGCACATAGAAGCGCAAGCCAGGCACCTGCTCGCAGTTTGTCCCGGGCATGGGAAGCAGCATGCTGCATGCCCAGAGTACTTCTAGCACTGTCCTGCTTTCCTCGGGGCTGCTTCTGAGCATGGAGGCAGGCCTACAAGCCAGCTGAGATGGGCTTTGCCTAAGAGTCAGGGAAGTGTCGAGCGGAACAAGGGATGTGCTGCACAGCTTCCCTCGCAGGCAGATTCCCTCCTGGGGCGCTTACTTCTCTTGCCTCAGTGCCCTGCTTTGTTAGAAGGCTGGTTGCGGACAGCAGCACACACAGCGGGAAGGTGCGCGCTGGCCAGCTCCAAGTCTCGGCACATAGAAGCGCAAGCCAGGCACCTGCTCGCAGTTTGTCCCGGGCGTGGAAGCAGCATGCTGCATGCCCAGAGTACTTCTCGCACTGTCCTGCCTGCCACGGGGGTGCTTCTGAGCATGGAGGCACACCTACAAGCCAGCTGAGATGGGCTTTGCCTAAGAGTCAGGGAAGTGGCGAGCGGAACAAGGGATGTGCTGCACAGCTTCCCTCGCAGGCAGATTCCCTCCTGGGGCTCTTAGTTCTCTTGCCTTAGTGCCCTGCTTTGTTTGGAGGCTGTCTGCGGACAGCAGCACACACTGCGGGAAGGTGCGCGCTGGCCAGCTCCAAGTCTCGGCAGATTGAAGCGCAAGCGAGGCACCTGCTCGCGGTTTGTCCCAGGCATGGGAAGCAGCATTCTGCGTGCCCAGAAGACATCTCGCACTGTCCTGCCTGCCACGGGGCTGCTTCTGAGCACGCAGGCACGCCTACAAGACAGCTGAGATGGGCTTTGCCTAAGAGTCAGGGAAGTGGCGAGCGGAACAAGGGATGTGCTGCACAGCTTCCCTCGCAGGCAGATTCCCTCCTGGGGCTCTTAATTCTCCTGCCTTAGTGCCCTGCTTTGTTTGGAGGCTGTTTGCGGACAGCAGCACACACAGCGGGAAGGTGCGCGCTGGCCAGCTCCAAGTCTCGGCACATAGAAGCGCAAGCGAGGCACCTGCTCGCAGTTTTGTCCCGGGCATGGGAAGCAGCATGCTGCGTGCCCAGAAGACATCCCGCACTGTCCTGCCTGCCACGGGGCTGCTTCTGAGCACGGAGGCACGCCTACAAGCCAGCTGAGATGGGCTTTGCCTAAGAGTCAGGGAAGTGGCGAGCGGAACAAGGGATGTGCTGCACAGCTTCCCTCGCAGGCAGATTCCCTCCTGGGGCTCTTAATTCTCCTGCCTTAGTGCCCTGCTTTGTTTGGAGGCTGTTTGCGGACAGCAGCACACACAGCGGGAAGGTGCGCGCTGGCCAGCTCCAAGTCTCGGCACATAGAAGCGCAAGCCAGGCACCTGCTCGCAGTTTGTCCCGGGCATGGGAAGCAGCATGCTGCGTGCCCAGAAGACATCCCACACTGTCCTGCCTGCCACGGGGCTGCTTCTGAGCACGGAGGCACGCCTACAAGCCAGCTGAGATGGGCTTTGCCTAAGAGTCAGGGAAGTGGCGAGCGGAACAAGGGATGTGCTGCACAGCTTCCCTCGCAGGCAGATTCCCTCCTGGGGCGCTTACTTCTCTTGCCTTAGTGCCCTGCTTTGTTTGGAGGCTGTTTGCGGACAGCAGCACACACAGCGGGAAGGTGCGCGTTGGCCAGCTCCAAGTCTCGGCACATAGAAGCGCAAGCGAGGCACCTGCTCGGAGTTTGTTCCGGGCATGGGAAGCAGCATGCTGCGTGCCCAGAAGACATCCCGCACTGTCCTGCCTGCCACGGGGCTGCTTCTGAGCACGGAGGCACGCCTACAAGCCAGCTGAGATGGGCTTTGCCTAAGAGTCAGGGAAGTGGCGAGCGGAACAAGGGATGTGCTGCACAGGTTCCCTCGCAGGCAGATTTCCTCCTGGGGCGCTTACTTCTCCTGCCTTAGTGCCCTGCTTTGTTTGGAGGCTGTTTGCGGACAGCAGCACACACAGCGGGAAGGTGCGCGCTGGCCAGCTCCAAGTCTCGGCACATAGAAGCGCAAGCCAGGTACCTGCTCGCAGTTTGTCCCGGGCATCGGAAGCAGCATGCTGCGTGCCCAGAAGACATCCCGCACTGTCCTGCCTGCCACGGGGCTGCTTCTGAGCATGGAGGCACGCCTACAAGCCAGCTGAGATGGGCTTTGCCTAAGAGTCAGGGAAGTGGCGAGCGGAACAAGGCCTGTGCTGCACAGCTTCCCTCGCAGGCAGATTCCCTCCTGGGGCGCTTACTTCTCTTGCCTTAGTGCCCTGCTTTGTTTGGAGGCTGTTTGCGGACAGCAGCACACACAGCGGGAAGGTGCGCGCTGGCCAGCTCCAAGTCTCGGCACATAGAAGCGCAAGCCAGGCACCTGCTCGCAGTTTGTCCCGGGCATGGGAAGCAGCATGCTGCATGCCCAGAGTACTTCTCGCACTGTCCTGCCTTCCTCGGGGCTGCTTCTGAGCATGGAGGCAGGCCTACAAGCCAGCTGAGATGGGCTTTGCCTAAGAGTCAGGGAAGTGTCGAGCGGAACAAGGGATGTGCTGCACAGCTTCCCTCGCAGGCAGATTCCCTCCTGGGGCGCTTACTTCTCTTGCCTCAGTGCCCTGCTTTGTTAGAAGGCTGGTTGCGGACAGCAGCACACACAGCGGGAAGGTGCGCGCTGGCCAGCTCCAAGTCTCGGCACATAGAAGCGCAAGCCAGGCACCTGCTCGCAGTTTGTCCCGGGCGTGGAAGCAGCATGCTGCATGCCCAGAGTACTTCTCGCACTGTCCTGCCTGCCACGGGGGTGCTTCTGAGCATGGAGGCACACCTACAAGCCAGCTGAGATGGGCTTTGCCTAAGAGTCAGGGAAGTGGCGAGCGGAACAAGGGATGTGCTGCACAGCTTCCCTCGCAGGCAGATTCCCTCCTGGGGCTCTTAGTTCTCTTGCCTTAGTGCCCTGCTTTGTTTGGAGGCTGTCTGCAGACAGCAGCACACACTGCGGGAAGGTGCGCGCTGGCCAGCTCCAAGTCTCGGCAGATTGAAGCGCAAGCGAGGCACCTGCTCGCGGTTTGTCCCAGGCATGGGAAGCAGCATTCTGCGTGCCCAGAAGACATCTCGCACTGTCCTGCCTGCCACGGGGCTGCTTCTGAGCACGCAGGCACGCCTACAAGACAGCTGAGATGGGCTTTGCCTAAGAGTCAGGGAAGTGGCGAGCGGAACAAGAGATGTGCTGCACAGCTTCCCTCGCAGGCAGATTCCCTCCTGGGGCGCTTACTTCTCTTGCCTTAGCGCCCTGCTTTGTTTGGAGGCTTTTTGTGGACAGCAGCACACACAGCGGGAAGGTGCGCGCTGGTCAGCTCCAAGTCTCGGCACATAGAAGCGCAAGCGAGGCACCTGCTCGCAGTTTGTCCCGGGCATGGGAAGCAGCATGCTGCGTGCCCAGAAGACATCTCGCACTGTCCTGCCTGCCACGGGGCTGCTTCTGAGCACGGAGGCACGCCTACAAGCCAGCTGAGATGGGCTTTGCCTAAGAGTCAGGGAAGTGGCGAGCGGAACAAGGGATGTGCTGCACAGCTTCCCTCGCAGGCAGATTCCCTCCTGGGGCGCTTACTTCTCTTGCCTTAGTGCCCTGCTTTGTTTGGAGGCTGTTTGCGGACAGCAGCACACACAGCGGGAAGGTGCGCGCTGGCCAGCTCCAAGTCTCGGCACATAGAAGCGCAAGCCAGGCACCTGCTCGCAGTTTGTCCCGGGCATGGGAAGCAGCATGCTGCGTGCCCAGAAGACATCCCGCACTGTCCTGCCTGCCACGGGGCTGCTTCTGAGCACGGAGGCACGCCTACAAGCCAGCTGAGATGGGCTTTGCCTAAGAGTCAGGGAAGTGGCGAGCGGAACAAGGGATGTGCTGCACAGGTTCCCTCGCAGGCAGATTCCCTCCTGGGGCGCTTACTTCTCTTGCCTTAGTGCCCTGCTTTGTTTGGAGGCTGTTTGCGGACAGCAGCACACACAGCGGGAAGGTGCGCGCTGGCCAGCTCCAAGTCTCGGCACATAGAAGCGCAAGCCAGGCACCTGCTCGCAAATTGTCCCGGGCGTGGGAAGCAGCATGCTGCATGCCCAGAAGACATCTCGCACTGTCCTGCCTGCCACGGGGCTGCTTCTGAGCACGGAGGCACGCCTACAAGCCAGCTGAGATGGGCTTTGCCTAAGAGTCAGGGAAGTGGCGAGCGGAACAAGGGATGTGCTGCACAGCTTCCCTCGCAGGCAGATTCCCTCCTGGGGCGCTTACTTCTCCTGCCTTAGTGCCCTGCTTTGTTTGGAGGCTGTTTGCGGACAGCAGCACACACAGCGGGAAGGTGCGCGCTGGCCAGCTCCAAGTCTCGGCAGATGGAAGCACAAGCCAGGCACCTGCTCGCAGTTTGTCCCAGGCATGGGAAGCAGTATGCTGCGTGCCCAGAGTACTTCTCGCACTGTCCTGCCTGCCACGGGGCTGCTTCTGAGCACGGAGGCACGCCTACAAGCCAGCTGAGATGGGCTTTGCCTAAGAGTCAGGGAAGTGGCGAGCGGAACAAGGGATGTGCTGCACAGCTTCCCTCGCAGGCAGATTCCCTCCTGGGGCGCTTACTTCTCTTGCCTTAGTGCCCTGCTTTGTTTGGAGGCTGTTTGCAGACAGCAGCACACACAGCGGGAAGGTGCGCGCTGGCCAGCTCCAAGTCTCGGCACATAGAAGCGCAAGCCAGGCACCTGCTCGCAGTTTGTCCCGGGCGTGGGAAGCAGCATGCTGCGTGCCCAGAAGACATCCCGCACTGTCCTGCCTGCCACGGGGCTGCTTCTGAGCACGGAGGCACGCCTACAAGCCAGCTGAGATGGGCTTTGCCTAAGAGTCAGGGAAGTGGCGAGCGGAACAAGGGATGTGCTGCACAGGTTCCCTCGCAGGCAGATTCCCTCCTGGGGCTCTTAGTTCTCTTGCCTTAGTGCCCTGCTTTGTTTGGAGGCTGTTTGCGGACAGCAGCACACACAGCGGGAAGGTGCGCGCTGGCCAGCTCCAAGTCTCGACACATAGAAGCGCAAGCGAGGCACCTGCTCGCAGTTTGTCCCGGGCGTGGGAAGCAGCATGCTGCGTGCCCAGAAGACATCCCGCACTGTCCTGCCTGCCACGGAGCTGCTTCTGAGCACGGAGGCACGCCTACAAGCCAGCTGAGATGGGCTTTGCCTAAGAGTCAGGGAAGTGGCGAGCGGAACAAGGCATGTGCTGCACAGCTTCCCTCGCAGGCAGATTCCCTCCTGGGGCGCTTAGTTCTCTTGCCTTAGTGCCCTGCTTTGTTTGGAGGCTGTTTGCGGACAGCAGCACACACAGCGGGAAGGTGCGCGCTGGCCAGCTCCAAGTCTCGGCACATAGAAGCGCAAGCCAGGCACCTGCTCGCAGTTTGTCCCGGGCATGGGAAGCAGCATGCTGCGTGCCCAGAAGACATCCCGCACTGTCCTGCCTGCCACGGGGCTGCTTCTGAGCACGGAGGCACGCCTACAAGCCAGCTGAGATGGGCTTTGCCTAAGAGTCAGGGAAGTGGCGAGCGGAACAAGGGATGTGCTGCACAGCTTCCCTCGCAGGCAGATTCCCTCCTGGGGCGCTTACTTCTCTTGCCTTAGTGCCCTGCTTTGTTTGGAGGCTGTTTGCAGACAGCAGCACACACAGCGGGAAGGTGCGCACTGGCCAGCTCCAAGTCTCGGCACATAGAAGCGCAAGCGAGGCACCTGCTCGCAGTTTGTCCCGGGCATGGGAAGCAGCATGCTGCGTGCCCAGAAGACATCCCGCACTGTCCTGCCTGCCACGGGGCTGCTTCTGAGCACGGAGGCACGCCTACAAGCCAGCTGAGATGGGTTTTGCCTAAGAGTCAGGGAAGTGGCGAGCGGAACAAGGGATGTGCTGCACAGGTTCCCTCGCAGGCAGATTCCCTCCTGGGGCGCTTACTTCTCTTGCCTTAGTGCCCTGCTTTGTTTGGAGGCTGTTTGCGGACAGCAGCACACACAGCGGGAAGGTGCGCGCTGGCCAGCTCCAAGTCTCGGCACATAGAAGCGCAAGCCAGGCACCTGCTCGCAGTTTGTCCCGGGCATGGGAAGCAGCATGCTGCGTGCCCAGAAGACATCCCGCACTGTCCTGCCTGCCACGGGGCTGCTTCTGAGCACGGAGGCACGCCTACAAGCCAGCTGAGATGGGCTTTGCCTAAGAGTCAGGGAAGTGGCGAGCGGAACAAGGCATGTGCTGCATAGGTTCCCTCGCAGGCAGATTCCCTCCTGGAGCGCTTACTTCTCTTGCCTTAGTGCCCTGCTTTGTTTGGAGGCTGTTTGCGGACAGCAGCACACACAGCGGGAAGGTGCGCGCTGGCCAGCTCCAAGTCTCGGCACATAGAAGCGCAAGCCAGGCACCTGCTCGCAAATTGTCCCGGGCGTGGGAAGCAGCATGCTGCATGCCCAGAAGACATCTCGCACTGTCCTGCCTGCCACGGGGCTGCTTCTGAGCACGGAGGCATGCCTACAAGCCAGCTGAGATGGGCTTTGCCTAAGAGTCAGGGAAGTGGCGAGCGGAACAAGGCATGTGCTGCACAGCTTCCCTCGCAGGCAGATTCCCTCCTGGGGCGCTTAATTCTCTTGCCTTAGTGCCCTGCTTTGTTTGGAGGCTGTTTGCGGACAGCAGCACACACAGCGGGAAGGTGCGCGCTGGCCAGCTCCAAGTCTCGGCACATAGAAGCGCAAGCGAGGCACCTGCTCGCAGTTTGTCCCGGGCATGGGAAGCAGCATGCTGCGTGCCCAGAAGACATCCCGCACTGTCCTGCCTGCCACGGGGCTGCTTCTGAGCACGGAGGCACGCCTACAAGCCAGCTGAGATGGGCTTTGCCTAAGAGTCAGGGAAGTGGCGAGCGGAACAAGGGATGTGCTGCACAGGTTCCCTCGCAGGCAGATTCCCTCCTGGGGCGCTTACTTCTCTTGCCTTAGTGCCCTGCTTTGTTTGGAGGCTGTTTGCGGACAGCAGCACACAGAGCGGGAAGGTGCGCGCTGGCCAGCTCCAAGTCTCGGCACATAGAAGCGCAAGCCAGGCACCTGCTCGCAGTTTGTCCCGGGCATGGGAAGCAGCATGCTGCGTGCCCAGAAGACATCCCGCACTGTCCTGCCCGCCACGGGGCTGCTTCTGAGCACGGAGGCACGCCTACAAGCCAGCTGAGATGGGCTTTGCCTAAGAGTCAGGGAAGTGGCGAGCGGAACAAGGGATGTGCTGCACAGCTTCCCTCGCAGGCAGATTCCCTCCTGGGGCGCTTAATTCTCTTGCCTTAGTGCCCTGCTTTGTTTGGAGGCTGTTTGCGGACAGCAGCACACACAGCGGGAAGGTGCGCGCTGGCCAGCTCCAAGTCTCGGCACATAGAAGCGCAAGCGAGGCACCTGCTCGCAGTTTGTCCCGGGCATGGGAAGCAGCATGCTGCGTGCCCAGAAGACATCCCGCACTGTCCTGCCTGCCACGGGGCTGCTTCTGAGCACGGAGGCATGCCTACAAGCCAGCTGAGATGGGCTTTGCCTAAGAGTCAGGGAAGTGGCGAGCGGAACAAGGGATGTGCTGCACAGGTTCCCTCGCAGGCAGATTCCCTCCTGGGGCACTTACTTCTCTTGCCTTAGTGCCCTGCTTTGTTTGGAGGCTGTTTGCGGACAGCAGCACACACAGCGGGAAGGTGCGCGCTGGCCAGCTCCAAGTCTCGGCACATAGAAGCGCAAGCCAGGCACCTGCTCGCGGTTTGTCCCGGGCATGGGAAGCAGCATGCTGCGTGCCCAGAAGACATCCCGCACTGTCCTGCCTGCCACGGGGCTGCTTCTGAGCACGGAGGCACGCCTACAAGCCAGCCCAGATGGGCTTTGCCTAAGAGTCAGGGAAGTGGCGAGCGGAACAAGGGATGTGCTGCACAGGTTCCCTCGCAGGCAGATTCCCTCCTGGGGCTCTTAATTCTCCTGCCTTAGTGCCCTGCTTTGTTTGGAGGCTGTTTGCGGACAGCAGCACACACAGCGGGAAGGTGCGCGCTGGCCAGCTCCAAGTCTCGGCACATAGAAGCGCAAGCCAGGCACCTGCTCGCAGTTTGTCCCGGGCATGGGAAGCAGCATGCTGCGTGCCCAGAAGACATCCCGCACTGTCCTGCCTGCCACGGGGCTGCTTCTGAGCACGGAGGCACGCCTACAAGCCAGCTGAGATGGGCTTTGCCTAAGAGTCAGGGAAGTGGCGAGCGGAACAAGGGATGTGCTGCACAGCTTCCCTCGCAGGCAGATTTCCTCCTGGGGCGCTTACTTCTCTTGCCTTAGTGCCCTGCTTTGTTTGGAGGCTGTTTGCGGACAGCAGCACACACAGCGGGAAGGTGCGCGCTGGCCAGCTCCAAGTCTCGGCACATAGAAGCGCAAGCCAGGCACCTGCTCGCAGTTTGTCCCGGGCGTGTGAAGCAGCATGCTGCGTGCCCAGAAGACATCTCGCACTGTCCTGCCTGCCACGGGGCTGCTTCTGAGCACGGAGGCACGCCTACAAGCCAGCTGAGATGGGCTTTGCCTAAGAGTCAGGGAAGTGGCGAGCGGAACAAGGGATGTGCTGCACAGCTTCCCTCGCAGGAAGATTCCCTCCTGGGGCACTTACTTCTCCTGCCTTAGTGCCCTGCTTTGTTTGGAGGCTCTTTGCAGACAGCAGCACACACAGCGGGAAGGTGCGCGCTGGCCAGCTCCAAGTCTCGACACATAGAAGCGCAAGCGAGGCACCTGCTCGCGGTTTGTCCCGGGCATGGGAAGCAGCATGCTGCGTGCCCAGAAGACATCCCGCACTGTCCTGCCTGCCACGGGGCTGCTTCTGAGCACGGAGGCACGCCTACAAGCCAGCTGAGATGGGCTTTGCCTAAGAGTCAGGGAAGTGGCGAGCGGAACAAGGCATGTGCTGCACAGCTTCCCTCACAGGCAGATTCCCTCCTGGGGCGCTTACTTCTCTTGCCTTAGTGCCCTGCTTTGTTTGGAGGCTGTTTGCGGACAGCAGCACACACAGCGGGAAGGTGCGCGCTGGCCAGCTCCAAGTCTCGGCACATAGAAGCGCAAGCCAGGCACCTGCTCGGAGTTTGTCCCGGGCATGGGAAGCAGCATGCTGCATGCCCAGAAGACATCCCGCACTGTCCTGCCTGCCATGGGGCTGCTTCTGAGCACGGAGGCACGCCTACAAGCCAGCTGAGATGGGCTTTGCCTAAGAGTGAGGGAAGTGGCGAGCGGAACAAGGGATGTGCTGCACAGGTTCCCTCGCAGGCAGATTCCCTCCTGGGGCGCTTAGTTCTCTTGCCTTAGTGCCCTGCTTTGTTTGGAGGCTGTTTGCGGACAGCAGCACACACAGCGGGAAGGTGCGCGCTGGCCAGCTCCAAGTCTCGGCACATAGAAGCGCAAGCCAGGCACCTGCTCGCAGTTTGTCCCGGGCATGGGAAGCAGCATGCTGCGTGCCCAGAAGACATCCCGCACTGTCCTGCCTGCCACGGGGCTGCTTCTGAGCACGGAGGCACGCCTACAAGCCAGCTGAGATGGGCTTTGCCTAAGAGTCAGGGAAGTGGCGAGCGGAACAAGGGATGTGCTGCACAGCTTCCCTCGCAGGCAGATTCCCTCCTGGGGCGCTTACTTCTCTTGCCTTAGTGCCCTGCTTTGTTTGGAGGCTGTTTGCGGACAGCAGCACACACAGCGGGAAGGTGCGCGCTGGCCAGCTCCAAGTCTCGGCACATAGAAGCGCAAGCCAGGCACCTGCTCGCAGTTTGTCCCGGGCATGGGAAGCAGCATGCTGCGTGCCCAGAAGACATCCCGCACTGTCCTGCCTGCCACGGGGCTGCTTCTGAGCACGGAGGCACGCCTACAAGCCAGCTGAGATGGGCTTTGCCTAAGAGTCAGGGAAGTGGCGAGCGGAACAAGGGATGTGCTGCACAGGTTCCCTCGCAGGCAGATTCCCTCCTGGGGCGCTTACTTCTCTTGCCTTAGTGCCCTGCTTTGTTTGGAGGCTGTTTGCGGACAGCAGCACACACAGCGGGAAGGTGCGCGCTGGCCAGCTCCAAGTCTCGGCACATAGAAGCGCAAGCCAGGCACCTGCTCGCAAATTGTCCCGGGCGTGGGAAGCAGCATGCTGCATGCCCAGAAGACATCTCGCACTGTCCTGCCTGCCACGGGGCTGCTTCTGAGCACGGAGGCACGCCTACAAGCCAGCTGAGATGGGCTTTGCCTAAGAGTCAGGGAAGTGGCGAGCGGAACAAGGGATGTGCTGCACAGCTTCCCTCGCAGGCAGATTCCCTCCTGGGGCGCTTACTTCTCCTGCCTTAGTGCCCTGCTTTGTTTGGAGGCTGTTTGCGGACAGCAGCACACACAGCGGGAAGGTGCGCGCTGGCCAGCTCCAAGTCTCGGCAGATGGAAGCACAAGCCAGGCACCTGCTCGCAGTTTGTCCCAGGCATGGGAAGCAGTATGCTGCGTGCCCAGAGTACTTCTCGCACTGTCCTGCCTGCCACGGGGCTGCTTCTGAGCACGGAGGCACGCCTACAAGCCAGCTGAGATGGGCTTTGCCTAAGAGTCAGGGAAGTGGCGAGCGGAACAAGGGATGTGCTGCACAGCTTCCCTCGCAGGCAGATTCCCTCCTGGGGCGCTTACTTCTCTTGCCTTAGTGCCCTGCTTTGTTTGGAGGCTGTTTGCGGACAGCAGCACACACAGCGGGAAGGTGCGCGCTGGCCAGCTCCAAGTCTCGGCACATAGAAGCGCAAGCCAGGCACCTGCTCGCAGTTTGTCCCGGGCATGGGAAGCAGCATGCTGCGTGCCCAGAAGACATCCCGCACTGTCCTGCCTGCCACGGGGCTGCTTCTGAGCACGGAGGCACGCCTACAAGCCAGCTGAGATGGGCTTTGCCTAAGAGTCAGGGAAGTGGCGAGCGGAACAAGGGATGTGCTGCACAGGTTCCCTCGCAGGCAGATTCCCTCCTGGGGCGCTTACTTCTCTTGCCTTAGTGCCCTGCTTTGTTTGGAGGCTGTTTGCGGACAGCAGCACACACAGCGGGAAGGTGCGCGCTGGCCAGCTCCAAGTCTCGGCACATAGAAGCGCAAGCCAGGCACCTGCTCGCAAATTGTCCCGGGCGTGGGAAGCAGCATGCTGCATGCCCAGAAGACATCTCGCACTGTCCTGCCTGCCACGGGGCTGCTTCTGAGCACGGAGGCACGCCTACAAGCCAGCTGAGATGGGCTTTGCCTAAGAGTCAGGGAAGTGGCGAGCGGAACAAGGGATGTGCTGCACAGCTTCCCTCGCAGGCAGATTCCCTCCTGGGGCGCTTACTTCTCCTGCCTTAGTGCCCTGCTTTGTTTGGAGGCTGTTTGCGGACAGCAGCACACACAGCGGGAAGGTGCGCGCTGGCCAGCTCCAAGTCTCGGCAGATGGAAGCACAAGCCAGGCACCTGCTCGCAGTTTGTCCCAGGCATGGGAAGCAGTATGCTGCGTGCCCAGAGTACTTCTCGCACTGTCCTGCCTGCCACGGGGCTGCTTCTGAGCACGGAGGCACGCCTACAAGCCAGCTGAGATGGGCTTTGCCTAAGAGTCAGGGAAGTGGCGAGCGGAACAAGGCATGTGCTGCACAGGTTCCCTCGCAGGCAGATTCCCTCCTGGGGCGCTTACTTCTCTTGCCTTAGTGCCCTGCTTTGTTTGGAGGCTGTTTGCGGACAGCAGCACACACAGCGGGAAGGTGCACGCTGGCCAGCTCCAAGTCTCGGCACATAGAAGCGCAAGCCAGGCACCTGCTCGCAAATTGTCCCGGGCGTGGGAAGCAGCATGCTGCATGCCCAGAAGACATCTCGCACTGTCCTGCCTGCCACGGGGCTGCTTCTGAGCACGGAGGCACGCCTACAAGCCAGCTGAGATGGGCTTTGCCTAAGAGTCAGGGAAGTGGCGAGCGGAACAAGGGATGTGCTGCACAGCTTCCCTCGCAGGCAGATTCCCTCCTGGGGCGCTTACTTCTCCTGCCTTAGTGCCCTGCTTTGTTTGGAGGCTGTTTGCGGACAGCAGCACACACAGCGGGAAGGTGCGCGCTGGCCAGCTCCAAGTCTCGGCAGATGGAAGCGCAAGCCAGGCACCTGCTCGCAGTTTGTCCCAGGCATGGGAAGCAGTATGCTGCGTGCCCAGAGTACTTCTCGCACTGTCCTGCCTGCCACGGGGCTGCTTCTGAGCACGGAGGCACGCCTACAAGCCAGCTGAGATGGGCTTTGCCTAAGAGTCAGGGAAGTGGCGAGCGGAACAAGGGATGTGCTGCACAGGTTCCCTCGCAGGCAGATTCCCTCCTGGGGCTCTTAGTTCTCTTGCCTTAGTGCCCTGCTTTGTTTGGAAGCTGTTTGCGGACAGCAGCACACACAGCGGGAAGGTGCGCGCTGGCCAGCTCCAAGTCTCGACACATAGAAGCGCAAGCGAGGCACCTGCTCGCAGTTTGTCCCGGGCGTGGGAAGCAGCATGCTGCGTGCCCAGAAGAAATCCCGCACTGTCCTGCCTGCCACGGAGCTGCTTCTGAGCACGGAGGCACGCCTACAAGCCAGCTGAGATGGGCTTTGCCTAAGAGTCAGGGAAGTGGCGAGCGGAACAAGGCATGTGCTGCACAGCTTCCCTCGCAGGCAGATTCCCTCCTGGGGCGCTTAGTTCTCTTGCCTTAGTGCCCTGCTTTGTTTGGAGGCTGTTTGCGGACAGCAGCACACACAGCGGGAAGGTGCGCGCTGGCCAGCTCCAAGTCTCGGCACATAGAAGCGCAAGCCAGGCACCTGCTCGCAGTTTGTCCCGGGCATGGGAAGCAGCATGCTGCGTGCCCAGAAGACATCCCGCACTGTCCTGCCTGCCACGGGTCTGCTTCTGAGCACGGAGGAACGCCTACAAGCCAGCTGAGATGGGATTTGCCTAAGAGTCAGGGAAGTGGCGAGCGGAACAAGGGATGTGCTGCACAGCTTCCCTCGCAGGCAGATTCCCTCCTGGGGCGCTTACTTCTCTTGCCTTAGTGCCCTGCTTTGTTTGGAGGCTGTTTGCAGACAGCAGCACACACAGCGGGAAGGTGCGCACTGGCCAGCTCCAAGTCTCGGCACATAGAAGCGCAAGCGAGGCACCTGCTCGCAGTTTGTCCCGGGCATGGGAAGCAGCATGCTGCGTGCCCAGAAGACATCCCGCACTGTCCTGCCTGCCACGGGGCTGCTTCTGAGCACGGAGGCACGCCTACAAGCCAGCTGAGATGGGTTTTGCCTAAGAGTCAGGGAAGTGGCGAGCGGAACAAGGGATGTGCTGCACAGGTTCCCTCGCAGGCAGATTCCCTCCTGGGGCGCTTACTTCTCTTGCCTTAGTGCCCTGCTTTGTTTGGAGGCTGTTTGCGGACAGCAGCACACACAGCGGGAAGGTGCGCGCTGGCCAGCTCCAAGTCTCGGCACATAGAAGCGCAAGCCAGGCACCTGCTCGGAGTTTGTCCCGGGCATGGGAAGCAGCATGCTGCGTGCCCAGAAGACATCCCGCACTGTCCTGCCTGCCACGGGGCTGCTTCTGAGCACGGAGGCACGCCTACAAGCCAGCTGAGATGGGCTTTGCCTAAGAGTCAGGGAAGTGGCGAGCGGAACAAGGCATGTGCTGCATAGGTTCCCTCGCAGGCAGATTCCCTCCTGGAGCGCTTACTTCTCTTGCCTTAGTGCCCTGCTTTGTTTGGAGGCTGTTTGCGGACAGCAGCACACACAGCGGGAAGGTGCGCGCTGGCCAGCTCCAAGTCTCGACACATAGAAGCGCAAGCCAGGCACCTGCTCGCAAATTGTCCCGGGCGTGGGAAGCAGCATGCTGCATGCCCAGAAGACATCTCGCACTGTCCTGCCTGCCACGGGGCTGCTTCTGAGCACGGAGGCATGCCTACAAGCCAGCTGAGATGGGCTTTGCCTAAGAGTCAGGGAAGTGGCGAGCGGAACAAGGCATGTGCTGCACAGCTTCCCTCGCAGGCAGATTCCCTCCTGGGGCGCTTAATTCTCTTGCCTTAGTGCCCTGCTTTGTTTGGAGGCTGTTTGCGGACAGCAGCACACACAGCGGGAAGGTGCGCGCTGGCCAGCTCCAAGTCTCGGCACATAGAAGCGCAAGCGAGGCACCTGCTCGCAGTTTGTCCCGGGCATGGGAAGCAGCATGCTGCGTGCCCAGAAGACATCCCGCACTGTCCTGCCTGCCACGGGGCTGCTTCTGAGCACGGAGGCACGCCTACAAGCCAGCTGAGATGGGCTTTGCCTAAGAGTCAGGGAAGTGGCGAGCGGAACAAGGGATGTGCTGCACAGGTTCCCTCGCAGGCAGATTCCCTCCTGGGGCGCTTACTTCTCTTGCCTTAGTGCCCTGCTTTGTTTGGAGGCTGTTTGCGGACAGCAGCACACAGAGCGGGAAGGTGCGCGCTGGCCAGCTCCAAGTCTCGGCACATAGAAGCGCAAGCCAGGCACCTGCTCGCAGTTTGTCCCGGGCATGGGAAGCAGCATGCTGCGTGCCCAGAAGACATCCCGCACTGTCCTGCCTGCCACGGGGCTGCTTCTGAGCACGGAGGCACGCCTACAAGCCAGCTGAGATGGGCTTTGCCTAAGAGTCAGGGAAGTAGCGAGCAGAACAAGGCATGTGCTGCACAGCTTCCCTCGCAGGCAGATTCCCTCCTGGGGCTCTTAGTTCTCTTGCCTTAGTGCCCTGCTTTGTTTGGAGGCTGTTTGCAGACAGCAGCACACACAGCGGGAAGGTGCGCGCTGGCCAGCTCCAAGTCTCGGCAGATAGAAGTGCAAGCGAGGCACCTGCTCGCAGTTTGTCCCGGGCATGGGAAGCAGCATGCTGCATGCCCAGATTACTTCTCGCACTGTCCTGCCTGCCACGGGGCTGCTTCTGAGCACGGAGGCACGGCTACAAGCAGCTGAGATGGGCTTTGCCTAAGAGTCAGGGAAGTGGCGAGCGGAACAAGGGATGTGCTGCACAGCTTCCCTTGCAGGCAGATTCCCTCCTGGGGCGCTTACTTCTCCTGCCTTAGCGCCCTGCTTTGTTTGGAGGCTGTTTGCGGACAGCAGCACACACAGCGGGAAGGTGCGCGCTGGTCAGCTCCAAGTCTCGGCAGATAGAAGTGCAAGCGAGGCACCTGCTCGCAGTTTGTCCCGGGCATGGGAAGCAGCATGCTGCGTGCCCAGAAGACATCTCGCACTGTCCTGCCTGCCACGGGGCTGCTTCTGAGCACGGAGGCACGCCTACAAGCCAGCTGAGATGGGCTTTGCCTAAGAGTGAGGGAAGTGGCGAGCGGAACAAGGGATGTGCTGCACAGCTTCCCTCGCAGGCAGATTCCCTCCTGGGGCGCTTACTTCTCCTGCCTTAGTGCCCTGCTTTGTTTGGAGGCTGTTTGCGGACAGCAGCACACACAGCGGGAAGGTGCGCACTGGTCAGCTCCAAGTCTCGGCAGATTGAAGCGCAAGCCAGGCACCTGCTCGCAGTTTGTCCCGGGCATGGGAAGCAGCATGCTGCATGCCCAGAAGACATCTCGCACTGTCCTGCCTGCCACGGGGCTGCTTCTGAGCACGGAGGCACGCCTACAAGCCAGCTGAGATGGGCTTTGCCTAAGAGTCAGGGAAGTAGCGAGCGGAACAAGGCATGTGCTGCACAGCTTCCCTCGCAGGCAGATTCCCTCCTGGGGCTCTTAGTTCTCTTGCCTTAGTGCCCTGCTTTGTTTGGAGGCTGTTTGCAGACAGCAGCACACACAGCGGGAAGGTGCGCGCTGGCCAGCTCCAAGTCTCGGCACATAGAAGCGCAAGCCAGGCACCTGCTCGCAGTTTGTCCCGGGCATGGGAAGCAGCATGCTGCATGCCCAGATTACTTCTCGCACTGTCCTGCCTGCCACGGGGCTGCTTCTGAGCACGGAGGCACGCCTACAAGCCAGCTGAGATGGGCTTTGCCTAAGAGTCAGGGAAGTGGCGAGCGGAACAAGGGATGTGCTGCACAGCTTCCCTTGCAGGCAGATTCCCTCCTGGGGCGCTTACTTCTCCTGCCTTAGTGCCCTGCTTTGTTTGGAGGCTGTTTGCGGACAGCAGCACACACAGCGGGAAGGTGCGCACTGGTCAGCTCCAAGTCTCGGCAGATTGAAGCGCAAGCCAGGCACCTGCTCGCAGTTTGTTCCGGGCATGGGAAGCAGCAGGCTGCATGCCCAGAAGACATCTCGCACTGTCCTGCCTTCCTCGGGGCTGCTTCTGAGCACGGAGGCACGCCTACAAGCCAGCTGAGATGGGCTTTGCCTAAGAGTCAGGGAAGTAGCGAGCGGAACAAGGGATGTGCTGCACAGCTTCCCTCGCAGGCAGATTCCCTCCTGGGGCGCTTACTTCTCCTGCCTTAGTGCCCTGCTTTGTTTGGAGGCTGTTTGCGGACAGCAGCACACACAGCGGGAAGGTGCGCGCTGGCCAGCTCCAAGTCTCGGCACATAGAAGCGCAAGCCAGGCACCTGCTCGGAGTTTGTCCCGGGCATGGGAAGCAGCATGCTGCATGCCCAGAGTACTTCTCGCACTGTCCTGCCTGCCACGGGGCTGCTTCTGAGCACGGAGGCACGCCTACAAGCCAGCTGAGATGGGCTTTGCCTAAGAGTCAGGGAAGTGGCGAACGGAACAAGGGATGTGCTGCACAGCTTCCCTCGCAGGCAGATTCCCTCCTGGGGCGCTTACTTCTCTTGCCTTAGCGCCCTGCTTTGTTTGGAGGCTGTTTGCGGACAGCAGCACACACAGCGGGAAAGTGCGCGCTGGCCAGCTCCAAGTCTCGGCACATAGAAGTGCAAGCGAGGCACCTGCTCGCAGTTTGTCCCAGGCATGGGAAGCAGCATGCTGCGTGCCCAGAAGACATCTCGCACTGTCCTGCCTGCCACGGGGCTGCTTCTGAGCACGGAGGCACGCCTACAAGCCAGCTGAGATGGGCTTTGCCTAAGAGTCAGGGAAGTGGCGAGCGGAACAAGGCATGTGCTGCACAGGTTCCCTCGCAGGCAGATTCCCTCCTGGGGCGCTTACTTCTCCTGCCTTAGTGCCCTGCTTTGTTTGGAGGCTGTTTGCAGACAGCAGCACACACAGCGGGAAGGTGCGCGCTGGCCAGCTCCAAGTCTCGGCACATAGAAGCGCAAGCGAGGCACCTGCTCGCAGTTTGTCCCGGGCATGGGAAGCAGCATGCTGCGTGCCCAGAAGACATCTCGCTCTGTCCTGCCTGCCTCGGGGCTGCTTCTGAGCACGGAGGCACGCCTACAAGCAGCTGAGATGGGCTTTGCCTAAGAGTCAGGGAAGTGGCGAGCGGAACAAGGGATGTGCTGCACAGCTTCCCTTGCAGGCAGATTCCCTCCTGGGGCGCTTACTTCTCCTGCCTTAGTGCCCTGCTTTGTTTGGAGGCTGTTTGCGGACAGCAGCACACACAGCGGGAAGGTGCGCACTGGTCAGCTCCAAGTCTCGGCAGATTGAAGCGCAAGCCAGGCACCTGCTCGCAGTTTGTCCCGGGCATGGGAAGCAGCATGCTGCATGCCCAGAAGACATCTCGCACTGTCCTGCCTTCCTCGGGGCTGCTTCTGAGCACGGAGGCACGCCTACAAGCCAGCTGAGATGGGCTTTGCCTAAGAGTCAGGGAAGTGGCGAGCGGAACAAGGCATGTGCTGCACAGCTTCCCTCGCAGGCAGATTCCCTCCTGGGGCGCTTACTTCTCCTGCCTTAGTGCCCTGCTTTGTTTGGAGGCTGTTTGCGGACAGCAGCACACACAGCGGGAAGGTGCGCACTGGTCAGCTCCAAGTCTCGGCACATAGAAGCGCAAGCCAGGCACCTGCTCGCAGTTTGTCCCGGGCATGGGAAGCAGCAGGCTGCATGCCCAGATTACTTCTCGCACTGTCCTGCCTGCCACGGGGCTGCTTCTGAGCACGGAGGCACGCCTACAAGCCAGCTGAGATGGGATTTGCCTAAGAGTGAGGGAAGTGGCGAGCGGAACAAGGGATGTGCTGCACAGCTTCCCTCGCAGGCAGATTCCCTCCTAGGGCGCTTACTTCTCCTGCCTTAGTGCCCTGCTTTGTTTGGAGGCTGTTTGCGGACAGCAGCACACACAGCGGGAAGGTGCGCGCTGGTCAGCTCCAAGTCTCGGCAGATAGAAGTGCAAGCGAGGCACCTGCTCGCAGTTTGTCCCGGGCATGGGAAGCAGCATGCTGCGTGCCCAGAAGACATCTCGGACTGTCCTGCCTGCCACGGGGCTACTTCTGAGCACGGAGGCACGCCTACAAGCCAGCTGAGATGGGCTTTGCCTAAGAGTCAGGGAAGTGGAGAGCGGAACAAGGGATGTGCTGCACAGCTTCCCTCGCAGGCAGATTCCCTCCTGGGGCGCTTACTTCTCCTGCCTTAGTGCCCTGCTTTGTTTGGAGGCTGTTTGCGGACAGCAGCACACACAGCGGGAAGGTGCGCGCTGGCCAGCTCCAAGTCTCGGCAGATTGAAGCGCAAGCGAGGCACCTGCTCGCAGTTTGTCCCGGGCATGGGAAGCAGCATGCTGCATGCCCAGAAGACATCTCGCACTGTCCTGCCTGCCACGGGGCTGCTTCTGAGCACGGAGGCACGCCTACAAGCCAGCTGAGATGGGCTTTGCCTAAGAGTGAGGGAAGTGGCGAGCGGAACAAGGGATGTGCTGCACAGCTTCCCTCGCAGGCAGATTCCCTCCTGGGGCGCTTACTTCTCCTGCCTTAGTGCCCTGCTTTGTTTGGAGGCTGTTTGCGGACAGCAGCACACACAGCGGGAAGGTGCGCGCTGGCCAGCTCCAAGTCTCGGCAGATTGAAGCGCAAGCGAGGCACCTGCTCGCAGTTTGTCCCGGGCATGGGAAGCAGCATGCTGCATGCCCAGAAGACATCTCGCACTGTCCTGCCTGCCACGGGGCTGCTTCTGAGCACGGAGGCACGCCTACAAGCCAGCTGAGATGGGCTTTGCCTAAGAGTCAGGGAAGTAGCGAGCAGAACAAGGCATGTGCTGCACAGCTTCCCTCGCAGGCAGATTCCCTCCTGGGGCTCTTAGTTCTCTTGCCTTAGTGCCCTGCTTTGTTTGGAGGCTGTTTGCAGACAGCAGCACACACAGCGGGAAGGTGCGCGCTGGCCAGCTCCAAGTCTCGGCAGATAGAAGTGCAAGCGAGGCACCTGCTCGCAGTTTGTCCCGGGCATGGGAAGCAGCATGCTGCATGCCCAGATTACTTCTCGCACTGTCCTGCCTGCCACGGGGCTGCTTCTGAGCACGGAGGCACGCCTACAAGCAGCTGAGATGGGCTTTGCCTAAGAGTAAGGGAAGTGGCGAGCGGAACAAGGGATGTGCTGCACAGCTTCCCTTGCAGGCAGATTCCCTCCTGGGGCGCTTACTTCTCCTGCCTTAGCGCCCTGCTTTGTTTGGAGGCTGTTTGCGGACAGCAGCACACACAGCGGGAAGGTGCGCGCTGGTCAGCTCCAAGTCTCGGCAGATAGAAGTGCAAGCGAGGCACCTGCTCGCAGTTTGTCCCGGGCATGGGAAGCAGCATGCTGCGTGCCCAGAAGACATCTCGCACTGTCCTGCCTGCCACGGGGCTGCTTCTGAGCACGGAGGCACGCCTACAAGCCAGCTGAGATGGGCTTTGCCTAAGAGTGAGGGAAGTGGCGAGCGGAACAAGGGATGTGCTGCACAGCTTCCCTCGCAGGCAGATTCCCTCCTGGGGCGCTTACTTCTCCTGCCTTAGTGCCCTGCTTTGTTTGGAGGCTGTTTGCGGACAGCAGCACACACAGCGGGAAGGTGCGCACTGGTCAGCTCCAAGTCTCGGCAGATTGAAGCGCAAGCGAGGCACCTGCTCGCAGTTTGTCCCGGGCATGGGAAGCAGCATGCTGCGTGCCCAGAAGACATCTCGCACTGTCCTGCCTGCCACGGGGCTGCTTCTGAGCATGGAGGCACGCCTACAAGCCAGCTGAGATGGGCTTTGCCTAAGAGTCAGGGAAGTGGAGAGCGGAACAAGGCATGTGCTGCACAGCTTCCCTCGCAGGCAGATTCCCTCCTGGGGCGCTTACTTCTCCTGCCTTAGTGCCCTGCTTTGTTTGGAGGCTGTTTGCGGACAGCAGCACACACAGCGGGAAGGTGCGCGCTGGCCAGCTCCAAGTCTCGGCAGATTGAAGCGCAAGCGAGGCACCTGCTCGCAGTTTGTCCCGGGCATGGGAAGTAGCAGGCTGCATGCCCAGAGTACTTCTCGCACTGTCCTGCCTGCCACGGGGCTGCTTCTGAGCACGGAGGCACGCCTACAAGCAGCTGAGATGGGCTTTGCATAAAGAAAGGGAAGTGGCGAGCGGAACAAGGGATGTGCTGCACAGCTTCCCTTGCAGGCAGATTCCCTCCTGGGGCGCTTACTTCTCCTGCCTTAGTGCCCTGCTTTGTTTGGAGGCTGTTTGCGGACAGCAGCACACACAGCGGGAAGGTGCGCACTGGTCAGCTCCAACTCTCGGCAGATTGAAGCGCAAGCGAGGTACCTGCTCGCAGTTTGTCCCGGGCATGGGAAGTAGCAGGCTGCATGCCCAGAGTACTTCTCGCACTGTCCTGCCTTCCTCGGGGCTGCTTCTGAGCACGGAGGCACGCCTACAAGCCAGCTGAGATGGGCTTTGCCTAAGAGTAAGGGAAGTGGCGAGCGGAACAAGGGATGTGCTGCACAGCTTCCCTCGCAGGCAGATTCCCTCCTAGGGCTCTTACTTCTCCTGCCTTAGCGCCCTGCTTTGTTTGGAGGCTGTTTGCGGACAGCAGCACACACAGCGGGAAGGTGCGCGCTGGTCAGCTCCAAGTCTCGGCAGATAGAAGTGCAAGCGAGGCACCTGCTCGCAGTTTGTCCCGGGCATGGGAAGCAGCATGCTGCGTGCCCAGAAGACATCTCGGACTGTCCTGCCTGCCACGGGGCTACTTCTGAGCACGGAGGCACGCCTACAAGCCAGCTGAGATGGGCTTTGCCTAAGAGTCAGGGAAGTGGCGAGCGGAACAAGGGATGTGCTGCACAGCTTCCCTCGCAGGCAGATTCCCTCCTGGGGCGCTTACTTCTCCTGCCTTAGTGCCCTGCTTTGTTTGGAGGCTGTTTGCGGACAGCAGCACACACAGCGGGAAGGTGCGCGCTGGCCAGCTCCAAGTCTCGGCAGATTGAAGCGCAAGCGAGGCACCTGCTCGCAGTTTGTCCCGGGCATGGGAAGCAGCATGCTGCATGCCCAGAAGACATCTCGCACTGTCCTGCCTGCCACGGGGCTGCTTCTGAGCACGGAGGCACGCCTACAAGCCAGCTGAGATGGGCTTTGCCTAAGAGTCAGGGAAGTAGCGAGCAGAACAAGGCATGTGCTGCACAGCTTCCCTCGCAGGCAGATTCCCTCCTGGGGCTCTTAGTTCTCTTGCCTTCGTGCCCTGCTTTGTTTGGAGGCTGTTTGCAGACAGCAGCACACACAGCGGGAAGGTGCGCGCTGGCCAGCTCCAAGTCTCGGCAGATAGAAGTGCAAGCGAGGCACCTGCTCGCAGTTTGTCCCGGGCATGGGAAGCAGCATGCTGCATGCCCAGATTACTTCTCGCACTGTCCTGCCTGCCACGGGGCTGCTTCTGAGCACGGAGGCACGCCTACAAGCAGCTGAGATGGGCTTTGCCTAAGAGTAAGGGAAGTGGCGAGCGGAACAAGGGATGTGCTGCACAGCTTCCCTTGCAGGCAGATTCCCTCCTGGGGCGCTTACTTCTCCTGCCTTAGCGCCCTGCTTTGTTTGGAGGCTGTTTGCGGACAGCAGCACACACAGCGGGAAGGTGCGCGCTGGTCAGCTCCAAGTCTCGGCAGATAGAAGTGCAAGCGAGGCACCTGCTCGCAGTTTGTCCCGGGCATGGGAAGCAGCATGCTGCGTGCCCAGAAGACATCTCGCACTGTCCTGCCTGCCACGGGGCTGCTTCTGAGCACGGAGGCACGCCTACAAGCCAGCTGAGATGGGCTTTGCCTAAGAGTGAGGGAAGTGGCGAGCGGAACAAGGGATGTGCTGCACAGCTTCCCTCGCAGGCAGATTCCCTCCTGGGGCGCTTACTTCTCCTGCCTTAGTGCCCTGCTTTGTTTGGAGGCTGTTTGCGGACAGCAGCACACACAGCGGGAAGGTGCGCACTGGTCAGCTCCAAGTCTCGGCAGATTGAAGCGCAAGCGAGGCACCTGCTCGCAGTTTGTCCCGGGCATGGGAAGCAGCATGCTGCATGCCCAGAAGACATCTCGCACTGTCCTGCCTGCCACGGGGCTGCTTCTGAGCACGGAGGCACACCTACAAGCCAGCTGAGATGGGCTTTGCCTAAGAGTCAGGGAAGTAGCGAGCGGAACAAGGCATGTGCTGCACAGCTTCCCTCGCAGGCAGATTCCCTCCTGGGGCTCTTAGTTCTCTTGCCTTAGTGCCCTGCTTTGTTTGGAGGCTGTTTGCAGACAGCAGCACACACAGCGGGAAGGTGCGCGCTGGCCAGCTCCAAGTCTCGGCACATAGAAGCGCAAGCCAGGCACCTGCTCGCAGTTTGTCCCGGGCATGGGAAGCAGCATGCTGCATGCCCAGAGTACTTCTCGCACTGTCCTGCCTGCCACGGGGCTGCTTCTGAGCACGGAGGCACGCCTACAAGCCAGCTGAGATGGGCTTTGCCTAAGAGTCAGGGAAGTGGCGAGCGGAACAAGGGATGTGCTGCACAGCTTCCCTCGCAGGCAGATTCCCTCCTGGGGCGCTTACTTCTCCTGCCTTAGCGCCCTGCTTTGTTTGGAGGCTGTTTGCGGACAGCAGCACACACAGCGGGAAGGTGCGCGCTGGCCAGCTTGAAATCTCGGCACATAGAAGCGCAAGCGAGGCACCTGCTCGCAGTTTGTCCCGGGCATGGGAAGCAGCATGCTGCATGCCCAGATTACTTCTCGCACTGTCCTGCCTGCCACGGGGCTGCTTCTGAGCACGGAGGCACGCCTACAAGCCAGCTGAGATGGGCTTTGCCTAAGAGTGAGGGAAGTGGCGAGCGGAACAAGGGATGTGCTGCACAGCTTCCCTTGCAGGCAGATTCCCTCCTGGGGCGCTTACTTCTCCTGCCTTAGTGCCCTGCTTTGTTTGGAGGCTGTTTGCGGACAGCAGCACACACAGCGGGAAGGTGCGCACTGGTCAGCTCCAAGTCTCGGCAGATTGAAGCGCAAGCCAGGCACCTGCTCGCAGTTTGTTCCGGGCATGGGAAGCAGCAGGCTGCATGCCCAGAAGACATCTCGCACTGTCCTGCCTGCCACGGGGCTGCTTCTGAGCACGGAGGCACGCCTACAAGCCAGCTGAGATGGGCTTTGCCTAAGAGTCAGGGAAGTGGCGAACGGAACAAGGGATGTGCTGCACAGCTTCCCTCGCAGGCAGATTCCCTCCTGGGGCGCTTACTTCTCTTGCCTTAGCGCCCTGCTTTGTTTGGAGGCTGTTTGCGGACAGCAGCACACACAGCGGGAAAGTGCGCGCTGGCCAGCTCCAAGTCTCGGCACATAGAAGTGCAAGCGAGGCACCTGCTCGCAGTTTGTCCCAGGCATGGGAAGCAGCATGCTGCGTGCCCAGAAGACATCTCGCACTGTCCTGCCTGCCACGGGGCTGCTTCTGAGCACGGAGGCACGCCTACAAGCCAGCTGAGATGGGCTTTGCCTAAGAGTGAGGGAAGTGGCGAGCGGAACAAGGGATGTGCTGCACAGCTTCCCTCGCAGGCAGATTCCCTCCTGGGGCGCTTACTTCTCCTGCCTTAGTGCCCTGCTTTGTTTGGAGGCTGTTTGCAGACAGCAGCACACACAGCGGGAAGGTGCGCGCTGGCCAGCTCCAAGTCTCGGCACATAGAAGCGCAAGCGAGGCACCTGCTCGCAGTTTGTCCCGGGCATGGGAAGCAGCATGCTGCGTGCCCAGAAGACATCTCTCTCTGTCCTGCCTGCCTCGGGGCTGCTTCTGAGCACGGAGGCACGCCTACAAGCAGCTGAGATGGGCTTTGCCTAAGAGTCAGGGAAGTGGCGAGCGGAACAAGGGATGTGCTGCACAGCTTCCCTCGCAGGCAGATTCCCTCCTGGGGCGCTTACTTCTCCTGCCTTAGTGCCCTGCTTTGTTTGGAGGCTGTTTGCGGACAGCAGCACACACAGCGGGAAGGTGCGCACTGGTCAGCTCCAAGTCTCGGCAGATTGAAGCGCAAGCCAGGCACCTGCTCGCAGTTTGTCCCGGGCATGGGAAGCAGCATGCTGCATGCCCAGAAGACATCTCGCACTGTCCTGCCTTCCTCGGGGCTGCTTCTGAGCACGGAGGCACGCCTACAAGCCAGCTGAGATGGGCTTTGCCTAAGAGTCAGGGAAGTGGCGAGCGGAACAAGGCATGTGCTGCACAGCTTCCCTCGCAGGCAGATTCCCTCCTGGGGCGCTTACTTCTCCTGCCTTAGTGCCCTGCTTTGTTTGGAGGCTGTTTGCGGACAGCAGCACACACAGCGGGAAGGTGCGCGCTGGCCAGCTCCAAGTCTCGGCACATAGAAGCGCAAGCCAGGCACCTGCTCGCAGTTTGTCCCGGGCATGGGAAGCAGCAGGCTGCATGCCCAGATTACTTCTCGCACTGTCCTGCCTGCCACGGGGCTGCTTCTGAGCACGGAGGCACGCCTACAAGCCAGCTGAGATGGGATTTGCCTAAGAGTGACGGAAGTGGCGAGCGGAACAAGGGATGTGCTGCACAGCTTCCCTCGCAGGCAGATTCCCTCCTGGGGCGCTTACTTCTCCTGCCTTAGTGCCCTGCTTTGTTTGGAGGCTGTTTGCAGACAGCAGCACACACAGCGGGAAGGTGCGCACTGGCCAGCTCGAAATCTCGGCACATAGACGCGCAAGCGAGGCACCTGCTCGCAGTTTGTCCCGGGCATGGGAAGTAGCAGGCTGCATGCCCAGAGTACTTCTCGCACTGTCCTGCCTGCCACGGGGCTGCTTCTGAGCACGGAGGCACGCCTACAAGCAGCTGAGATGGGCTTTGCATAAAGAAAGGGAAGTGGCGAGCGGAACAAGGGATGTGCTGCACAGCTTCCCTTGCAGGCAGATTCCCTCCTGGGGCGCTTACTTCTCCTGCCTTAGTGCCCTGCTTTGTTTGGAGGCTGTTTGCGGACAGCAGCACACACAGCGGGAAGGTGCGCACTGGTCAGCTCCAACTCTCGGCAGATTGAAGCGCAAGCGAGGTACCTGCTCGCAGTTTGTCCCGGGCATGGGAAGTAGCAGGCTGCATGCCCAGAGTACTTCTCGCACTGTCCTGCCTTCCTCGGGGCTGCTTCTGAGCACGGAGGCACGCCTACAAGCCAGCTGAGATGGGCTTTGCCTAAGAGTAAGGGAAGTGGCGAGCGGAACAAGGGATGTGCTGCACAGCTTCCCTCGCAGGCAGATTCCCTCCTAGGGCGCTTACTTCTCCTGCCTTAGCGCCCTGCTTTGTTTGGAGGCTGTTTGCGGACAGCAGCACACACAGCGGGAAGGTGCGCGCTGGTCAGCTCCAAGTCTCGGCAGATAGAAGTGCAAGCGAGGCACCTGCTCGCAGTTTGTCCCGGGCATGGGAAGCAGCATGCTGCGTGCCCAGAAGACATCTCGGACTGTCCTGCCTGCCACGGGGCTACTTCTGAGCACGGAGGCACGCCTACAAGCCAGCTGAGATGGGCTTTGCCTAAGAGTCAGGGAAGTGGAGAGCGGAACAAGGGATGTGCTGCACAGCTTCCCTCGCAGGCAGATTCCCTCCTGGGGCGCTTACTTCTCCTGCCTTAGTGCCCTGCTTTGTTTGGAGGCTGTTTGCGGACAGCAGCACACACAGCGGGAAGGTGCGCGCTGGCCAGCTCCAAGTCTCGGCAGATTGAAGCGCAAGCCAGGCACCTGCTCGCAGTTTGTCCCGGGCATGGGAAGCAGCATGCTGCATGCCCAGAAGACATCTCGCACTGTCCTGCCTGCCACGGGGCTGCTTCTGAGCACGGAGGCACGCCTACAAGCCAGCTGAGATGGGCTTTGCCTAAGAGTGAGGGAAGTGGCGAGCGGAACAAGGGATGTGCTGCACAGCTTCCCTCGCAGGCAGATTCCCTCCTGGGGCGCTTACTTCTCCTGCCTTAGTGCCCTGCTTTGTTTGGAGGCTGTTTGCGGACAGCAGCACACACAGCGGGAAGGTGCACGCTGGCCAGCTCCAAGTCTCGGCAGATTGAAGCGCAAGCGAGGCACCTGCTCGCAGTTTGTCCCGGGCATGGGAAGCAGCATGCTGCATGCCCAGAAGACATCTCGCACTGTCCTGCCTGCCACGGGGCTGCTTCTGAGCACGGAGGCACGCCTACAAGCCAGCTGAGATGGGCTTTGCCTAAGAGTCAGGGAAGTGGCGAGCGGAACAAGGGATGTGCTGCACAGCTTCCCTCGCAGGCAGATTCCCTCCTGGGGCGCTTACTTCTCCTGCCTTAGTGCCCTGCTTTGTTTGGAGGCTGTTTGCGGACAGCAGCACACACAGCGGGAAGGTGCGCGCTGGCCAGCTCCAAGTCTCGGCACATAGAAGCGCAAGCGAGGCACCTGCTCGCAGTTTGTCCCGGGCATGGGAAGCAGCATGCTGCTTGCCCAGAAGACATCTCGCACTGTCCTGCCTGCCTCGGGGCTGCTTCTGAGCACAGAGGCACGCCTACAAGCCAGCTGAGATGGGCTTTGCCTAAGAGTCAGGGAAGTGGCGAGCGGAACAAGGGATGTGCTGCACAGCTTCCCTCGCAGGCAGATTCCCTCCTGGGGCACTTACTTCTCCTGCCTTAGTGCCCTGCTTTGTTTGGAGGCTGTTTGCGGAGAGCAGCACACACAGCGGGAAGGTGCGCGCTGGCCAGCTCCAAGTCTCGGCAGATTGAAGCGCAAGCCAGGCACCTGCTCGCAGTTTGTCCCGGGCATGGGAAGCAGCATGCTGCATGCCCAGAAGACATCTCGCACTGTCCTGCCTGCCACGGGGCTGCTTCTGAGCACGGAGGCACGCCTACAAGCCAGCTGAGATGGGCTTTGCCTAAGAGTCAGGGAAGTAGCGAGCGGAACAAGGCATGTGCTGCACAGCTTCCCTCGCAGGCAGATTCCCTCCTGGGGCTCTTAGTTCTCTTGCCTTAGTGCCCTGCTTTGTTTGGAGGCTGTTTGCAGACAGCAGCACACACAGCGGGAAGGTGCGCGCTGGCCAGCTCCAAGTCTCGGCACATAAAAGCGCAAGCCAGGCACCTGCTCGCAGTTTGTCCCGGGCATGGGAAGCAGCATGCTGCATGCCCAGAGTACTTCTCGCACTGTCCTGCCTGCCACGGGGCTGCTTCTGAGCACGGAGGCACGCCTACAAGCCAGCTGAGATGGGCTTTGCCTAAGAGTGAGGGAAGTGGCGAGCGGAACAAGGGATGTGCTGCACAGGTTCCCTCGCAGGCAGATTCCCTCCTGGGGCGCTTACTTCTCTTGCCTTAGCGCCCTGCTTTGTTTGGAGGCTGTTTGCGGACAGCAGCACACACAGCGGGAAGGTGCGCGCTGGTCAGCTCGAAATCTCGGCACATAGAAGCGCAAGCGAGGCACCTGCTCGCAGTTTGTCCCGGGCATGGGAAGCAGCATGCTGCATGCCCAGATTACTTCTCGCACTGTCCTGCCTGCCACGGGGCTGCTTCTGAGCACGGAGGCACGCCTACAAGCAGCTGAGATGGGCTTTGCCTAAGAGTAAGGGAAGTGGCGAGCGGAACAAGGGATGTGCTGCACAGCTTCCCTTGCAGGCAGATTCCCTCCTGGGGCGCTTACTTCTCCTGCCTTAGTGCCCTGCTTTGTTTGGAGGCTGTTTGCGGACAGCAGCACACACAGCGGGAAGGTGCGCACTGGTCAGCTCCAAGTCTCGGCAGATTGAAGCGCAAGCGAGGCACCTGCTCGCAGTTTGTCCCGGGCATGGGAAGCAGCAGGCTGCATGCCCAGAAGACATCTCGCACTGTCCTGCCTTCCTCGGGGCTGCTTCTGAGCACGGAGGCACGCCTACAAGCCAGCTGAGATGGGCTTTGCCTAAGAGTCAGGGAAGTGGCGAGCGGAACAAGGGATGTGCTGCACAGCTTCCCTCGCAGGCAGATTCCCTCCTGGGGCGCTTACTTCTCCTGCCTTAGTGCCCTGCTTTGTTTGGAGGCTGTTTGCGGACAGCAGCACACACAGCGGGAAGGTGCGCGCTGGCCAGCTCCAAGTCTCGGCACATAGAAGCGCAAGCGAGGCACCTGCTCGCAGTTTGTCCCGGGCATGGGAAGCAGCATGCTGCATGCCCAGAGTACTTCTCGCACTGTCCTGCCTGCCACGGGGCTGCTTCTGAGCACGGAGGCACGCCTACAAGCCAGCTGAGATGGGCTTTGCCTAAGAGTCAGGGAAGTGGCGAACGGAACAAGGGATGTGCTGCACAGCTTCCCTCGCAGGCAGATTCCCTCCTGGGGCGCTTACTTCTCTTGCCTTAGCGCCCTGCTTTGTTTGGAGGCTGTTTGCGGACAGCAGCACACACAGCGGGAAGGTGCGCGCTGGCCAGCTCCAAGTCTCGGCAGATAGAAGTGCAAGCGAGGCACCTGCTCGCAGTTTGTCCCGGGCATGGGAAGCAGCATGCTGCGTGCCCAGAAGACATCTCGCACTGTCCTGCTTGCCACGGGGCTGCTTCTGAGCACGGAGGCATGCCTACAAGCCAGCTGAGATGGGCTTTGCCTAAGAGTGAGGGAAGTGGCGAGCGGAACAAGGGATGTGCTGCACAGCTTCCCTCGCAGGCAGATTCCCTCCTGGGGCGCTTACTTCTCCTGCCTTAGTGCCCTGCTTTGTTTGGAGGCTGTTTGCAGACAGCAGCACACACAGCGGGAAGGTGCGCACTGGCCAGCTCCAAGTCTCGGCACATAGAAGCGCAAGCGAGGCACCTGCTCGCAGTTTGTCCCGGGCATGGGAAGCAGCATGCTGCGTGCCCAGAAGACATCTCGCTCTGTCCTGCCTGCCACGGGGCTGCTTCTGAGCACGGAGGCACGCCTACAAGCCAGCTGAGATGGGCTTTGCCTAAGAGTGAGGGAAGTGGCGAGCGGAACAAGGGATGTGCTGCACAGCTTCCCTCGCAGGCAGATTCCCTCCTGGGGCGCTTACTTCTCTTGCCTTAGCGCCCTGCTTTGTTTGGAGGCTGTTTGCAGACAGCAGCACACACAGCGGGAAGGTGCGCGCTGGCCAGCTCCAAGTCTCGGCAGATAGAAGTGCAAGCGAGGCACCTGCTCACAGTTTGTCCCGGGCATGGGAAGCAGCATGCTGCGTGCCCAGAAGACATCTCGCACTGTCCTGCCTGCCACGGGGCTGCTTCTGAGCACGGAGGCACGCCTACAAGCCAGCTGAGATGGGCTTTGCCTAAGAGTCAGGGAAGTGGCGAGCGGAACAAGGCATGTGCTGCACAGCTTCCCTTGCAGGCAGATTCCCTCCTGGGGCTCTTAGTTCTCTTGCCTTAGTGCCCTGCTTTGTTTGGAGGCTGTTTGCAGACAGCAGCACACACAGCGGGAAGGTGCGCGCTGGTCAGCTCGAAATCTCGGCACATAGACGCGCAAGCGAGGCACCTGCTCGCAGTTTGTCCCGGGCATGGGAAGCAGCATGCTGCATGCCCAGATTACTTCTCGCACTGTCCTGCCTGCCACGGGGCTGCTTCTGAGCACGGAGGCACGCCTACAAGCAGCTGAGATGGGCTTTGCCTAAGAGTAAGGGAAGTGGCGAGCGGAACAAGGGATGTGCTGCACAGCTTCCCTTGCAGGCAGATTCCCTCCTGGGGCGCTTACTTCTCCTGCCTTAGTGCCCTGCTTTGTTTGGAGGCTGTTTGCGGACAGCAGCACACACAGCGGGAAGGTGCGCACTGGTCAGCTCCAAGTCTCGGCAGATTGAAGCGCAAGCGAGGCACCTGCTCGCAGTTTGTCCCGGGCATGGGAAGCAGCAGGCTGCATGCCCAGAAGACATCTCGCACTGTCCTGCCTTCCTCGGGGCTGCTTCTGAGCACGGAGGCACGCCTACAAGCCAGCTGAGATGGGCTTTGCCTAAGAGTCAGGGAAGTGGCGAGCGGAACAAGGCATGTGCTGCACAGCTTCCCTCGCAGGCAGATTCCCTCCTGGGGCGCTTACTTCTCCTGCCTTAGTGCCCTGCTTTGTTTGGAGGCTGTTTGCGGACAGCAGCACACACAGCGGGAAGGTGCGCGCTGGCCAGCTCCAAGTCTCGGCACATAGAAGCGCAAGCGAGGCACCTGCTCGCAGTTTGTCCCGGGCATGGGAAGCAGCATGCTGCATGCCCAGAGTACTTCTCGCACTGTCCTGCCTGCCACGGGGCTGCTTCTGAGCACGGAGGCACGCCTACAAGCCAGCTGAGATGGGCTTTGCCTAAGAGTCAGGGAAGTGGCGAACGGAACAAGGGATGTGCTGCACAGCTTCCCTCGCAGGCAGATTCCCTCCTGGGGCGCTTACTTCTCCTGCCTTAGTGCCCTGCTTTGTTTGGAGGCTGTTTGCGGACAGCAGCACACACAGCGGGAAGGTGCGCGCTGGTCAGCTCCAAGTCTCGGCAGATAGAAGTGCAAGCGAGGCACCTGCTCGCAGTTTGTCCCGGGCATGGGAAGCAGCATGCTGCGTGCCCAGAAGACATCTCGCACTGTCCTGCTTGCCACGGGGCTGCTTCTGAGCACGGAGGCATGCCTACAAGCCAGCTGAGATGGGCTTTGCCTAAGAGTCAGGGAAGTGGCGAGCGGAACAAGGGATGTGCTGCACAGCTTCCCTCGCAGGCAGATTCCCTCCTGGCGCGCTTACTTCTCCTGCCTTAGTGCCCTGCTTTGTTTGGAGGCTGTTTGCGGACAGCAGCACACACAGCGGGAAGGTGCGCGCTGGCCAGCTCCAAGTCTCGGCAGATAGAAGTGCAAGCGAGGCACCTGCTCGCAGTTTGTCCCGGGCATGGGAAGCAGCATGCTGCGTGCCCAGAAGACATCTCGCACTGTCCTGCCTGCCACGGGGCTGCTTCTGAGCACGGAGGCACGCCTACAAGCCAGCTGAGATGGGCTTTGCCTAAGAGTGAGGGAAGTGGCGAGCGGAACAAGGGATGTGCTGCACAGCTTCCCTCGCAGGCAGATTCCCTCCTGGGGCGCTTACTTCTCCTGCCTTAGTGCCCTGCTTTGTTTGGAGGCTGTTTGCGGACAGCAGCACACACAGCGGGAAGGTGCGCACTGGTCAGCTCCAAGTCTCGGCAGATTGAAGCGCAAGCGAGGCACCTGCTCGCAGTTTGTCCCGGGCATGGGAAGCAGCATGCTGCATGCCCAGAAGACATCTCGCACTGTCCTGCCTTCCTCGGGGCTGCTTCTGAGCACGGAGGCACGCCTACAAGCCAGCTGAGATGGGCTTTGCCTAAGAGTCAGGGAAGTGGCGAGCGGAACAAGGCATGTGCTGCACAGCTTCCCTCGCAGGCAGATTCCCTCCTGGGGCGCTTACTTCTCCTGCCTTAGTGCCCTGCTTTGTTTGGAGGCTGTTTGCGGACAGCAGCACACACAGCGGGAAGGTGCGCGCTGGCCAGCTCCAAGTCTCGGCACATAGAAGCGCAAGCCAGGCACCTGCTCGCAGTTTGTCCCGGGCATGGGAAGTAGCATGCTGCATGCCCTGATTACTCCTCGCACTGTCCTGCCTGCCACGGGGCTGCTTCTGAGCACGGAGGCACGCCTACAAGCCAGCTGAGATGGGATTTGCCTAAGAGTGAGGGAAGTGGCGAGCGGAACAAGGGATGTGCTGCACAGCTTCCCTCGCAGGCAGATTCCCTCCTGGGGCGCTTACTTCTCTTGCCTTAGCGCCCTGCTTTGTTTGGAGGCTGTTTGCGGACAGCAGCACACACAGCGGGAAGGTGCGCGCTGGTCAGCTCGAAATCTCGGCACATAGAAGCGCAAGCGAGGCACCTGCTCGCAGTTTGTCCCGGGCATGGGAAGCAGCATGCTGCGTGCCCAGAAGACATCTCGCACTGTCCTGCCTGCCACGGGGCTGCTTCTGAGCACGGAGGCACGCCTACAAGCCAGCTGAGATGGGCTTTGCCTAAGAGTCAGGGAAGTGGCGAGCGGAACAAGGGATGTGCTGCACAGCTTCCCTCGCAGGCAGATTCCCTCCTGGCGCGCTTAGTTCTCCTGCCTTAGTGCCCTGCTTTGTTTGGAGGCTGTTTGCGGACAGCAGCACACACAGCGGGAAGGTGCGCGCTGGCCAGCTCCAAGTCTCGGCAGATAGAAGTGCAAGCGAGGCACCTGCTCGCAGTTTGTCCCGGGCATGGGAAGCAGCATGCTGCGTGCCCAGAAGACATCTCGCACTGTCCTGCCTTCCTCGGGGCTGCTTCTGAGCACGGAGGCACGCCTACAAGCCAGCTGAGATGGGCTTTGCCTAAGAGTCAGGGAAGTGGCGAGCGGAACAAGGCATGTGCTGCACAGCTTCCCTCGCAGGCAGATTCCCTCCTGGGGCGCTTACTTCTCCTGCCTTAGTGCCCTGCTTTGTTTGGAGGCTGTTTGCGGACAGCAGCACACACAGCGGGAAGGTGCGCGCTGGCCAGCTCCAAGTCTCGGCACATAGAAGCGCAAGCCAGGCACCTGCTCGCAGTTTGTCCCGGGCATGGGAAGTAGCATGCTGCATGCCCAGATTACTCCTCGCACTGTCCTGCCTGCCACGGGGCTGCTTCTGAGCACGGAGGCACGCCTACAAGCCAGCTGAGATGGGCTTTGCCTAAGAGTCAGGGAAGTGGCGAGCGGAACAAGGGATGTGCTGCACAGCTTCCCTCGCAGGCAGATTCCCTCCTGGGGCTCTTAGTTCTCTTGCCTTAGTGCCCTGCTTTGTTTGGAGGCTGTTTGCAGACAGCAGCACACACAGCGGGAAGGTGCGCACTGGCCAGCTCGAAATCTCGGCACATAGACGCGCAAGCGAGGCACCTGCTCGCAGTTTGTCCCGGGCATGGGAAGCAGCATGCTGCATGCCCAGATTACTTCTCGCACTGTCCTGCCTGCCACGGGGCTGCTTCTGAGCACGGAGGCACGCCTACAAGCAGCTGAGATGGGCTTTGCATAAAGAAAGGGAAGTGGCGAGCGGAACAAGGGATGTGCTGCACAGCTTCCCTTGCAGGCAGATTCCCTCCTGGGGCGCTTACTTCTCCTGCCTTAGTGCCCTGCTTTGTTTGGAGGCTGTTTGCGGACAGCAGCACACACAGCGGGAAGGTGCGCACTGGTCAGCTCCAACTCTCGGCAGATTGAAGCGCAAGCGAGGTACCTGCTCGCAGTTTGTCCCGGGCATGGGAAGTAGCAGGCTGCATGCCCAGAGTACTTCTCGCACTGTCCTGCCTTCCTCGGGGCTGCTTCTGAGCACGGAGGCACGCCTACAAGCCAGCTGAGATGGGCTTTGCCTGAGAGTCAGGGAAGTGGCGAGCGGAACAAGGCATGTGCTGCACAGCTTCCCTCGCAGGCAGATTCCCTCCTGGGGCGCTTACTTCTCCTGCCTTAGTGCCCTGCTTTGTTTGGAGGCTGTTTGCGGACAGCAGCACACACAGCGGGAAGGTGCGCGCTGGCCAGCTCCAAGTCTCGGCACATAGAAGCGCAAGCCAGGCACCTGCTCGCAGTTTGTCCCGGGCATGGGAAGTAGCATGCTGCATGCCCAGATTACTTCTCGCACTGTCCTGCCTGCCACGGGGCTGCTTCTGAGCACGGAGGCACGCCTACAAGCCAGCTGAGATGGGCTTTGCCTAAGAGTCAGGGAAGTGGCGAGCGGAACAAGGCATGTGCTGCACAGCTTCCCTCGCAGGCAGATTCCCTCCTGGGGCGCTTACTTCTCCTGCCTTAGTGCCCTGCTTTGTTTGGAGGCTGTTTGCGGACAGCAGCACACACAGCGGGAAGGTGCGCGCTGGCCAGCTCCAAGTCTCGGCACATAGAAGCGCAAGCCAGGCACCTGCTCGCAGTTTGTCCCGGGCATGGGAAGCAGCATGCTGCATGCCCAGATTACTTCTCGCACTGTCCTGCCTGCCACGGGGCTGCTTCTGAGCACGGAGGCACGCCTACAAGCCAGCTGAGATGGGATTTGCCTAAGAGTGAGGGAAGTGGCGAGCGGAACAAGGGATGTGCTGCACAGCTTCCCTCGCAGGCAGATTCCCTCCTGGGGCGCTTACTTCTCCTGCCTTAGTGCCCTGCTTTGTTTGGAGGCTGTTTGCGGACAGCAGCACACACAGCGGGAAGGTGCGCACTGGTCAGCTCCAAGTCTCGGCAGATTGAAGCGCAAGCCAGGCACCTGCTCGCAGTTTGTCCCGGGCATGGGAAGTAGCAGGCTGCATGCCCAGCGTACTTCTCGCTCTGTCCTGCCTGCCACGGGGCTGCTTCTGAGCACGGAGGCACGCCTACAAGCCAGCTGAGATGGGCTTTGCCTAAGAGTGAGGGAAGTGGCGAGCGGAACAAGGGATGTGCTGCACAGCTTCCCTCGCAGGCAGATTCCCTCCTGGGGCTCTTAGTTCTCTTGCCTTAGTGCCCTGCTTTGTTTGGAGGCTGTTTGCAGACAGCAGCACACACAGCGGGAAGGTGCGCACTGGCCAGCTCGAAATCTCGGCACATAGACGCGCAAGCGAGGCACCTGCTCGCAGTTTGTCCCGGGCATGGGAAGCAGCATGCTGCATGCCCAGAAGACATCTCGCACTGTCCTGCCTGCCACGGGGCTGCTTCTGAGCACGGAGGCACGCCTACAAGCCAGCTGAGATGGGCTTTGCCTAAGAGTCAGGGAAGTAGCGAGCGGAACAAGGCATGTGCTGCACAGCTTCCCTCGCAGGCAGATTCCCTCCTGGGGCTCTTAGTTCTCTTGCCTTAGTGCCCTGCTTTGTTTGGAGGCGGTTTGCAGACAGCAGCACACACAGCGGGAAGGTGCGCGCTGGCCAGCTCCAAGTCTCGGCACATAAAAGCGCAAGCCAGGCACCTGCTCGCAGTTTGTCCCGGGCATGGGAAGCAGCATGCTGCATGCCCAGAGTACTTCTCGCACTGTCCTGCCTGCCACGGGGCTGCTTCTGAGCACGGAGGCACGCCTACAAGCCAGCTGAGATGGGCTCTGCCTAAGAGTGAGGGAAGTGGCGAGCGGAACAAGGGATGTGCTGCACAGGTTCCCTCGCAGGCAGATTCCCTCCTGGGGCGCTTACTTCTCTTGCCTTAGCGCCCTGCTTTGTTTGGAGGCTGTTTGCGGACAGCAGCACACACAGCGGGAAGGTGCGCGCTGGTCAGCTCGAAATCTCGGCACATAGAAGCGCAAGCGAGGCACCTGCTCGCAGTTTGTCCCGGGCATGGGAAGCAGCATGCTGCGTGCCCAGAAGACATCTCGCACTGTCCTGCCTGCCACGGGGCTGCTTCTGAGCACGGAGGCACGCCTACAAGCCAGCTGAGATGGGCTTTGCCTAAGAGTCAGGGAAGTGGCGAGCGGAACAAGGGATGTGCTGCACAGCTTCCCTCGCAGGCAGATTCCCTCCTGGGGCGCTTACTTCTCCTGCCTTAGTGCCCTGCTTTGTTTGGAGGCTGTTTGCGGACAGCAGCACACACAGCGGGAAGGTGCGCGCTGGCCAGCTCCAAGTCTCGGCAGATAGAAGTGCAAGCGAGGCACCTGCTCGCAGTTTGTCCCGGGCATGGGAAGCAGCATGCTGCGTGCCCAGAAGACATCTCGCACTGTCCTGCCTGCCACGGGGCTGCTTCTGAGCACGGAGGCATGCCTACAAGCCAGCTGAGATGGGCTTTGCCTAAGAGTGAGGGAAGTGGCGAGCGGAACAAGGCATGTGCTGCACAGCTTCCCTCGCAGGCAGATTCCCTCCTGGGGCACTTACTTCTCCTGCCTTAGTGCCCTGCTTTGTTTGGAGGCTGTTTGCGGACAGCAGCACACACAGCGGGAAGGTGCGCACTGGTCAGCTCCAAGTCTCGGCAGATTGAAGCGCAAGCGAGGCACCTGCTCGCAGTTTGTCCCGGGCATGGGAAGCAGCATGCTGCATGCCCAGAAGACATCTCGCACTGTCCTGCCTTCCTCGGGGCTGCTTCTGAGCACGGAGGCACGCCTACAAGCCAGCTGAGATGGGCTTTGCCTAAGAGTCAGGGAAGTGGCGAGCGGAACAAGGCATGTGCTGCACAGCTTCCCTCGCAGGCAGATTCCCTCCTGGGGCGCTTACTTCTCCTGCCTTAGTGCCCTGCTTTGTTTGGAGGCTGTTTGCGGACAGCAGCACACACAGCGGGAAGGTGCGCGCTGGCCAGCTCCAAGTCTCGGCACATAGAAGCGCAAGCCAGGCACCTGCTCGCAGTTTGTCCCGGGCATGGGAAGTAGCATGCTGCATGCCCAGATTACTCCTCGCACTGTCCTGCCTGCCACGGGGCTGCTTCTGAGCACGGAGGCACGCCTACAAGCCAGCTGAGATGGGCTTTGCCTAAGAGTGAGGGAAGTGGCGAGCGGAACAAGGGATGTGCTGCACAGCTTCCCTCGCAGGCAGATTCCCTCCTGGGGCTCTTAGTTCTCTTGCCTTAGTGCCCTGCTTTGTTTGGAGGCTGTTTGCAGACAGCAGCACACACAGCGGGAAGGTGCGCACTGGCCAGCTCGAAATCTCGGCACATAGACGCGCAAGCGAGGCACCTGCTCGCAGTTTGTCCCGGGCATGGGAAGCAGCATGCTGCATGCCCAGATTACTTCTCGCACTGTCCTGCCTTCCTCGGGGCTGCTTCTGAGCACGGAGGCACGCCTACAAGCCAGCTGAGATGGGCTTTGCCTAAGAGTCAGGGAAGTGGCGAGCGGAACAAGGGATGTGCTGCACAGCTTCCCTTGCAGGCAGATTCCCTCCTGGGGCGCTTACTTCTCCTGCCTTAGTGCCCTGCTTTGTTTGGAGGCTGTTTGCGGACAGCAGCACACACAGCGGGAAGGTGCGCACTGGTCAGCTCCAACTCTCGGCAGATTGAAGCGCAAGCGAGGTACCTGCTCGCAGTTTGTCCCGGGCATGGGAAGTAGCATGCTGCATGCCCAGAGTACTTCTCGCACTGTCCTGCCTTCCTCGGGGCTGCTTCTGAGCACGGAGGCACGCCTACAAGCCAGCTGAGATGGGCTTTGCCTAAGAGTCAGGGAAGTGGCGAGCGGAACAAGGGATGTGCTGCACAGCTTCCCTCGCAGGCAGATTCCCTCCTGGGGCGCTTACTTCTCTTGCCTTAGCGCCCTGCTTTGTTTGGAGGCTGTTTGCGGACAGCAGCACACACAGCGGGAAGGTGCGCGCTGGCCAGCTCCAAGTCTCGGCACATAGAAGCGCAAGCGAGGCACCTGCTCGCAGTTTGTCCCGGGCATGGGAAGCAGCATGCTGCGTGCCCAGAAGACATCTCGCACTGTCCTGCCTGCCACGGGGCTGCTTCTGAGCACGGAGGCACGCCTACAAGCCAGCTGAGATGGGCTTTGCCTAAGAGTGAGGGAAGTGGCGAGCGGAACAAGGGATGTGCTGCACAGCTTCCCTCGCAGGCAGATTCCCTCCTGGGGCGCTTACTTCTCCTGCCTTAGTGCCCTGCTTTGTTTGGAGGCTGTTTGCAGACAGCAGCACACACAGCGGGAAGGTGCGCACTGGCCAGCTCCAAGTCTCGGCACATAGAAGCGCAAGCGAGGCACCTGCTCGCAGTTTGTCCCGGGCATGGGAAGCAGCATGCTGCGTGCCCAGAAGACATCTCGCTCTGTCCTGCCTGCCTCGGGGCTGCTTCTGAGCACGGAGGCACGCCTACAAGCAGCTGAGATGGGCTTTGCCTAAGAGTGAGGGAAGTGGCGAGCGGAACAAGGGATGTGCTGCACAGCTTCCCTCGCAGGCAGATTCCCTCCTGGGGCGCTTACTTCTCCTGCCTTAGTGCCCTGCTTTGTTTGGAGGCTGTTTGCGGACAGCAGCACACACAGCGGGAAGGTGCGCGCTGGCCAGCTCCAAGTCTCGGCACATAGAAGCGCAAGCCAGGCACCTGCTCGCAGTTTGTCCCGGGCATGGGAAGTAGCATGCTGCATGCCCAGATTACTCCTCGCACTGTCCTGCCTGCCACGGGGCTGCTTCTGAGCACGGAGGCACGCCTACAAGCCAGCTGAGATGGGCTTTGCCTAAGAGTGAGGGAAGTGGCGAGCGGAACAAGGGATGTGCTGCACAGCTTCCCTCGCAGGCAGATTCCCTCCTGGGGCTCTTAGTTCTCTTGCCTTAGTGCCCTGCTTTGTTTGGAGGCTGTTTGCAGACAGCAGCACACACAGCGGGAAGGTGCGCACTGGCCAGCTCGAAATCTCGGCACATAGACGCGCAAGCGAGGCACCTGCTCGCAGTTTGTCCCGGGCATGGGAAGCAGCATGCTGCATGCCCAGATTACTTCTCGCACTGTCCTGCCTGCCACGGGGCTGCTTCTGAGCACGGAGGCACGCCTACAAGCAGCTGAGATGGGCTTTGCATAAAGAAAGGGAAGTGGCGAGCGGAACAAGGGATGTGCTGCACAGCTTCCCTTGCAGGCAGATTCCCTCCTGGGGCGCTTACTTCTCCTGCCTTAGTGCCCTGCTTTGTTTGGAGGCTGTTTGCGGACAGCAGCACACACAGCGGGAAGGTGCGCACTGGTCAGCTCCAACTCTCGGCAGATTGAAGCGCAAGCGAGGTACCTGCTCGCAGTTTGTCCCGGGCATGGGAAGTAGCAGGCTGCATGCCCAGATTACTTCTCGCACTGTCCTGCCTGCCACGGGGCTGCTTCTGAGCACGGAGGCACGCCTACAAGCCAGCTGAGATGGGCTTTGCCTAAGAGTGAGGGAAGTGGCGAGCGGAACAAGGGATGTGCTGCACAGCTTCCCTCGCAGGCAGATTCCCTCCTGGGGCGCTTACTTCTCCTGCCTTAGTGCCCTGCTTTGTTTGGAGGCTGTTTGCAGACAGCAGCACACACAGCGGGAAGGTGCGCGCTGGCCAGCTCCAAGTCTCGGCACATAGAAGCGCAAGCGAGGCACCTGCTCACAGTTTGTCCCGGGCATGGGAAGCAGCATGCTGCGTGCCCAGAAGACATCTCGCTCTGTCCTGCCTGCCTCGGGGCTGCTTCTGAGCACGGAGGCACGCCTACAAGCAGCTGAGATGGGCTTTGCCTAAGAGTCAGGGAAGTGGCGAGCGGAACAAGGGATGTGCTGCACAGCTTCCCTTGCAGGCAGATTCCCTCCTGGGGCGCTTACTTCTCCTGCCTTAGTGCCCTGCTTTGTTTGGAGGCTGTTTGCGGACAGCAGCACACACAGCGGGAAGGTGCGCACTGGTCAGCTCCAAGTCTCGGCAGATTGAAGCGCAAGCGAGGCACCTGCTCGCAGTTTGTCCCGGGCATGGGAAGTAGCAGGCTGCATGCCCAGAGTACTTCTCGCACTGTCCTGCCTTCCTCGGGGCTGCTTCTGAGCACGGAGGCACGCCTACAAGCCAGCTGAGATGGGCTTTGCCTAAGAGTCAGGGAAGTGGCGAGCGGAACAAGGGATGTGCTGCACAGCTTCCCTTGCAGGCAGATTCCCTCCTGGGGCGCTTACTTCTCCTGCCTTAGTGCCCTGCTTTGTTTGGAGGCTGTTTGCGGACAGCAGCACACACAGCGGGAAGGTGCGCGCTGGCCAGCTCCAAGTCTCGGCAGATAGAAGCGCAAGCGAGGCACCTGCTCGCAGTTTGTCCCGGGCATGGGAAGCAGCATGCTGCGTGCCCAGAAGACATCTCGCACTGTCCTGCCTGCCACGGGGCTGCTTCTGAGCACGCAGGCACGCCTACAAGCCAGCTGAGATGGGCTTTGCCTAAGAGTGAGGGAAGTGGCGAGCGGAACAAGGGATGTGCTGCACAGCTTCCCTCGCAGGCAGATTCCCTCCTGGGGCACTTACTTCTCCTGCCTTAGTGCCCTGCTTTGTTTGGAGGCTGTTTGCGGACAGCAGCACACACAGCGGGAAGGTGCGCGCTGGCCAGCTCCAAGTCTCGGCAGATAGAAGTGCAAGCGAGGCACCTGCTCGCAGTTTGTCCCGGGCATGGGAAGCAGCATGCTGCGTGCCCAGAAGACATCTCGCACTGTCCTGCCTTCCTCGGGGCTGCTTCTGAGCACGGAGGCACGCCTACAAGCCAGCTGAGATGGGCTTTGCCTAAGAGTCAGGGAAGTGGCGAGCGGAACAAGGCATGTGCTGCACAGCTTCCCTCGCAGGCAGATTCCCTCCTGGGGCGCTTACTTCTCCTGCCTTAGCGCCCTGCTTTGTTTGGAGGCTGTTTGCGGACAGCAGCACACACAGCGGGAAGGTGCGCGCTGGCCAGCTCCAAGTCTCGGCACATAGAAGCGCAAGCCAGGCACCTGCTCGCAGTTTGTCCCGGGCATGGGAAGCAGCATGCTGCATGCCCAGATTACTTCTCGCACTGTCCTGCCTGCCACGGGGCTGCTTCTGAGCACGGAGGCACGCCTACAAGCCAGCTGAGATGGGATTTGCCTAAGAGTGAGGGAAGTGGCGAGCGGAACAAGGGATGTGCTGCACAGCTTCCCTCGCAGGCAGATTCCCTCCTGGGGCGCTTACTTCTCCTGCCTTAGTGCCCTGCTTTGTTTGGAGGCTGTTTGCGGACAGCAGCACACACAGCGGGAAGGTGCGCACTGGTCAGCTCCAAGTCTCGGCACATAGAAGCGCAAGCGAGGCACCTGCTCGCAGTTTGTCCCGGGCATGGGAAGCAGCATGCTGCATGCCCAGAAGACATCTCGCACTGTCCTGCCTGCCACGGGGCTGCTTCTGAGCACGGAGGCACGCCTACAAGCCAGCTGAGATGGGCTTTGCCTAAGAGTCAGGGAAGTGGCGAGCGGAACAAGGCATGTGCTGCACAGCTTCCCTCGCAGGCAGATTCCCTCCTGGGGCGCTTACTTCTCCTGCCTTAGTGCCCTGCTTTGTTTGGAGGATGTTTGCAGACAGCAGCACACACAGCGGGAAGGTGCGCGCTGGCCAGCTCCAAGTCTCGGCAGATTGAAGCGCAAGCGAGGCACCTGCTCGCAGTTTGTCCCGGGCATGGGAAGCAGCATGCTGCGTGCCCAGAAGACATCTCGCTCTGTCCTGCCTGCCTCGGGGCTGCTTCTGAGCACGGAGGCACGCCTACAAGCAGCTGAGATGGGCTTTGCCTAAGAGTAAGGGAAGTGGCGAGCGGAACAAGGGATGTGCTGCACAGCTTCCCTCGCAGGCAGATTCCCTCCTGGGGCACTTACTTCTCTTGCCTTAGTGCCCTGCTTTGTTTGGAGGCTGTTTGCAGACAGCAGCACACACAGCGGGAAGGTGCGCACTGGTCAGCTCCAAGTCTCGGCAGATTGAAGCGCAAGCCAGGCACCTGCTCGCAGTTTGTCCCGGGCATGGGAAGCAGCATGCTGCATGCCCAGAAGACATCTCGCACTGTCCTGCCTGCCACGGGGCTGCTTCTGAGCACGGAGGCACACCTACAAGCCAGCTGAGATGGGCTTTGCCTAAGAGTCAGGGAAGTGGCGAGCGGAACAAGGCATGTGCTGCACAGCTTCCCTCGCAGGCAGATTCCCTCCTGGGGCGCTTACTTCTCCTGCCTTAGTGCCCTGCTTTGTTTGGAGGCTGTTTGCGGACAGCAGCACACACAGCGGGAAGGTGCGCGCTGGCCAGCTCCAAGTCTCGGCACATAGAAGCGCAAGCGAGGCACCTGCTCGCAGTTTGTCCCGGGCATGGGAAGCAGCATGCTGCATGCCCAGAGTACTTCTCGCACTGTCCTGCCTTCCTCGGGGCTGCTTCTGAGCACGGAGGCACGCCTACAAGCAGCTGAGATGGGCTTTGCCTAAGAGTCAGGGAAGTGGCGAGCGGAACAAGGGATGTGCTGCACAGGTTCCCTCGCAGGCAGATTCCCTCCTGGGGCGCTTACTTCTCCTGCCTTAGTGCCCTGCTTTGTTTGGAGGCTGTTTGCGGACAGCAGCACACACAGCGGGAAGGTGCGAACTGGTCAGCTCCAAGTCTCGGCAGATTGAAGTGCAAGCGAGGCACCTGCTCGCAGTTTGTCCCGGGCATGGGAAGAAGCAGGCTGCATGCCCAGAGTACTTCTCGCACTGTCCTGCCTTCCTCGGGGCTGCTTCTGAGCACGGAGGCACGCCTACAAGCCAGCTGAGATGGGCTTTGCCTAAGAGTCAGGGAAGTGGCGAGCGGAACAAGGGATGTGCTGCACAGCTTCCCTCGCAGGCAGATTCCCTCCTGGGGCGCTTACTTCTCCTGCCTTAGTGCCCTGCTTTGTTTGGAGGCTGTTTGCGGACAGCAGCACACACAGCGGGAAGGTGCGCGCTGGCCCGCTCCAAGTCTCGGCAGATAGAAGTGCAAGCGAGGCACCTGCTCGCAGTTTGTCCCGGGCATGGGAAGCAGCATGCTGCGTGCCCAGAAGACATCTCGCACTGTCCTGCCTGCCACGGGGCTGCTTCTGAGCACGGAGGCACGCCTACAAGCCAGCTGAGATGGGATTTGCCTAAGAGTGAGGGAAGTGGCGAGCGGAACAAGGCATGTGCTGCACAGCTTCCCTTGCAGGCAGATTCCCTCCTGGGGCGCTTACTTCTCCTGCCTTAGTGCCCTGCTTTGTTTGGAGGCTGTTTGCGGACAGCAGCACACACAGCGGGAAGGTGCGCGCTGGCCAGCTCCAAGTCTCGGCACATAGAAGCGCAAGCCAGGCACCTGCTCGCAGTTTGTCCTGGGCATGGGAAGCAGCATGCTGCATGCCCAGAGTACTTCTCGCACTGTCCTGCCTGCCACGGGGCTGCTTCTGAGCACGGAGGCACGCCTACAAGCCAGCTGAGATGGGATTTGCCTAAGAGTGAGGGAAGTGGCGAGCGGAACAAGGGATGTGCTGCACAGCTTCCCTCGCAGGCAGATTCCCTCCTGGGGCGCTTACTTCTCCTGCCTTAGTGCCCTGCTTTGTTTGGAGGCTGTTTGCGGACAGCAGCACACACAGCGGGAAGGTGCGCACTGGTCAGCTCCAAGTCTCGGCAGATTGAAGCGCAAGCGAGGCACCTGCTCGCAGTTTGTCCCGGGCATGGGAAGCAGCATGCTGCATGCCCAGAAGACATCTCGCACTGTCCTGCCTTCCTCGGGGCTGCTTCTGAGCACGGAGGCACGCCTACAAGCCAGCTGAGATGGGCTTTGCCTAAGAGTCAGGGAAGTGGCGAGCGGAACAAGGCATGTGCTGCACAGCTTCCCTCGCAGGCAGATTCCCTCCTGGGGCGCTTACTTCTCTTGCCTTAGTGCCCTGCTTTGTTTGGAGGCTGTTTGCGGACAGCAGCACACACAGCGGGAAGGTGCGCGCTGGCCAGCTCCAAGTCTCGGCAGATAGAAGCGCAAGCGAGGCACCTGCTCGCAGTTTGTCCCGGGCATGGGAAGCAGCATGCTGCGTGCCCAGAAGACATCTCGCACTGTCCTGCCTTCCTCGGGGCTGCTTCTGAGCACGGAGGCACGCCTAAAAGCCAGCTGAGATGGGCTTTGCCTAAGAGTCAGGGAAGTGGCGAGCGGAACAAGGCATGTGCTGCACAGCTTCCCTCGCAGGCAGATTCCCTCCTGGGGCGCTTACTTCTCCTGCCTTAGCGCCCTGCTTTGTTTGGAGGCTGTTTGCGGACAGCAGCACACACAGCGGGAAGGTGCGCGCTGGCCAGCTCCAAGTCTCGGCACATAGAAGCGCAAGCGAGGCACCTGCTCGCAGTTTGTCCCGGGCATGGGAAGCAGCATGCTGCATGCCCAGATTACTTCTCGCACTGTCCTGCCTGCCACGGGGCTGCTTCTGAGCACGGAGGCACGCCTACAAGCCAGCTGAGATGGGATTTGCCTAAGAGTGAGGGAAGTGGCGAGCGGAACAAGGGATGTGCTGCACAGCTTCCCTCGCAGGCAGATTCCCTCCTGGGGCGCTTACTTCTCCTGCCTTAGTGCCCTGCTTTGTTTGGAGGCTGTTTGCGGACAGCAGCACACACAGCGGGAAGGTGCGCACTGGTCAGCTCCAAGTCTCGGCAGATTGAAGCGCAAGCCAGGCACCTGCTCGCAGTTTGTCCCGGGCATGGGAAGCAGCATGCTGCATGCCCAGAAGACATCTCGCACTGTCCTGCCTTCCTCGGGGCTGCTTCTGAGCACGGAGGCACGCCTACAAGCCAGCTGAGATGGGCTTTGCCTAAGAGTCAGGGAAGTGGCGAGCGGAACAAGGGATGTGCTGCACAGCTTCCCTCGCAGGCAGATTCCCTCCTGGGGCGCTTACTTCTCCTGCCTTAGTGCCCTGCTTTGTTTGGAGGCTGTTTGCGGACAGCAGCACACACAGCGGGAAGGTGCGCGCTGGCCAGCTCCAAGTCTCGGCAGATTGAAGCGCAAGCCAGGCACCTGCTCGCAGTTTGTCCCGGGCATGGGAAGCAGCATGCTGCATGCCCAGAGTACTTCTCGCACTGTCCTGCCTGCCACGGGGCTGCTTCTGAGCACGGAGGCACGCCTACAAGCCAGCTGAGATGGGCTTTGCCTAAGAGTCAGGGAAGTGGCGAACGGAACAAGGGATGTGCTGCACAGCTTCCCTCGCAGGCAGATTCCCTCCTGGGGCGCTTACTTCTCTTGCCTTAGCGCCCTGCTTTGTTTGGAGGCTGTTTGCGGACAGCAGCACACACAGCGGGAAGGTGCGCGCTGGCCAGCTCCAAGTCTCGGCAGATAGAAGTGCAAGCGAGGCACCTGCTCGCAGTTTGTCCCGGGCATGGGAAGCAGCATGCTGCGTGCCCAGAAGACATCTCGCACTGTCCTGCCTGCCACGGGGCTGCTTCTGAGCACGGAGGCACGCCTACAAGCCAGCTGAGATGGGCTTTGCCTAAGAGTCAGGGAAGTGGCGAGCGGAACAAGGCATGTGCTGCACAGGTTCCCTCGCAGGCAGATTCCCTCCTGGGGCGCTTACTTCTCCTGCCTTAGTGCCCTGCTTTGTTTGGAGGCTGTTTGCGGACAGCAGCACACACAGCGGGAAGGTGCGCGCTGGTCAGCTCCAAGTCTCGGCACATAGAAGCGCAAGCGAGGCACCTGCTCGCAGTTTGTCCCGGGCATGGGAAGCAGCATGCTGCATGCCCAGAGTACTTCTCGCACTGTCCTGCCTTCCTCGGGGCTGCTTCTGAGCACGGAGGCACGCCTACAAGCAGCTGAGATGGGCTTTGCCTAAGAGTCAGGGAAGTGGCGAGCGGAACAAGGGATATGCTGCACAGCTTCCCTTGCAGGCAGATTCCCTCCTGGGGCGCTTACTTCTCCTGCCTTAGTGCCCTGCTTTGTTTGGAGGCTGTTTGCGGACAGCAGCACACACAGCGGGAAGGTGCGAACTGGTCAGCTCCAAGTCTCGGCAGATTGAAGCGCAAGCGAGGCACCTGCTCGCAGTTTGTCCCGGGCATGGGAAGAAGCAGGCTGCATGCCCAGAGTACTTCTCGCACTGTCCTGCCTGCCACGGGGCTGCTTCTGAGCACGGAGGCACGCCTACAAGCCAGCTGAGATGGGATTTGCCTAAGAGTGAGGGAAGTGGCGAGCGGAACAAGGGATGTGCTGCACAGCTTCCCTCGCAGGCAGATTCCCTCCTGGGGCGCTTACTTCTCCTGCCTTAGTGCCCTGCTTTGTTTGGAGGCTGTTTGCGGACAGCAGCACACACAGCGGGAAGGTGCGCACTGGTCAGCTCCAAGTCTCGGCAGATTGAAGCGCAAGCCAGGCACCTGCTCGCAGTTTGTCCCGGGCATGGGAAGTAGCAGGCTGCATGCCCAGCGTACTTCTCGCTCTGTCCTGCCTTCCTCGGGGCTGCTTCTGAGCACGGAGGCACGCCTACAAGCCAGCTGAGATGGGCTTTGCCTAAGAGTGAGGGAAGTGGCGAGCGGAACAAGGCATGTGCTGCACAGCTTCCCTCGCAGGCAGATTCCCTCCTGGGGCTCTTAGTTCTCTTGCCTTAGTGCCCTGCTTTGTTTGGAGGCTGTTTGCAGACAGCAGCACACACAGCGGGAAGGTGCGCACTGGCCAGCTCGAAATCTCGGCACATAGACGCGCAAGCGAGGCACCTGCTCGCAGTTTGTCCCGGGCATGGGAAGCAGCATGCTGCATGCCCAGATTACTTCTCGCACTGTCCTGCCTGCCACGGGGCTGCTTCTGAGCACGGAGGCACGCCTACAAGCAGCTGAGATGGGCTTTGCATAAAGAAAGGGAAGTGGCGAGCGGAACAAGGGATGTGCTGCACAGCTTCCCTTGCAGGCAGATTCCCTCCTGGGGCGCTTACTTCTCCTGCCTTAGTGCCCTGCTTTGTTTGGAGGCTGTTTGCGGACAGCAGCACACACAGCGGGAAGGTGCGCACTGGTCAGCTCCAACTCTCGGCAGATTGAAGCGCAAGCGAGGTACCTGCTCGCAGTTTGTCCCGGGCATGGGAAGTAGCAGGCTGCATGCCCAGAGTACTTCTCGCACTGTCCTGCCTTCCTCGGGGCTGCTTCTGAGCACGGAGGCACGCCTACAAGCCAGCTGAGATGGGCTTTGCCTAAGAGTCAGGGAAGTGGCGAGCGGAACAAGGCATGTGCTGCACAGCTTCCCTCGCAGGCAGATTCCCTCCTGGGGCGCTTACTTCTCCTGCCTTAGTGCCCTGCTTTGTTTGGAGGCTGTTTGCGGACAGCAGCACACACAGCGGGAAGGTGCGCGCTGGCCAGCTCCAAGTCTCGGCAGATAGAAGTGCAAGCGAGGCACCTGCTCGCAGTTTGTCCCGGGCATGGGAAGCAGCATGCTGCATGCCCAGAAGACATCTCGCACTGTCCTGCCTGCCACGGGGCTGCTTCTGAGCACGGAGGCACGCCTACAAGCCAGCTGAGATGGGCTTTGCCTAAGAGTCAGGGAAGTGGCGAGCGGAACAAGGGATGTGCTGCACAGCTTCCCTCGCAGGCAGATTCCCTCCTGGGGCGCTTACTTCTCCTGCCTTAGTGCCCTGCTTTGTTTGGAGGCTGTTTGCGGACAGCAGCACACACAGCGGGAAGGTGCGCACTGGTCAACTCCAAGTCTCGGCAGATTGAAGCGCAAGCCAGGCACCTGCTCGCGGTTTGTCCCGGGCATGGGAAGCAGCATGCTGCGTGCCCAGAAGACATCTCGCACTGTCCTGCCTGCCACGGGGCTGCTTCTGAGCACGGAGGCACGCCTACAAGCCAGCTGAGATGGGCTTTGCCTAAGAGTGAGGGAAGTGGCGAGCGGAACAGGGCATGTGCTGCACAGCTTCCCTCGCAGGCGGATTCCCTCCTGGGGCTCTTAGTTCTCTTGCCTTAGTGCCCTGCTTTGTTTGGAGGCTGTTTGCAGACAGCAGCACACACAGCGGGAAGGTGCGCGCTGGCCAGCTCCAAGTCTCGGCACATAGAAGCGCAAGCCAGGCACCTGCTCCCAGTTTGTCCCGGGCATGGGAAGCAGCATGCTGCATGCCCAGATTACTTCTCGCACTGTCCTGCCTGCCACGGGGCTGCTTCTGAGCACGGAGGCACGCCTACAAGCCAGCTGAGATGGGCTTTGCCTAAGAGTGAGGCAAGTGGCGAGCGGAACAAGGCATGTGCTGCACAGGTTCCCTCGCAGGCAGATTCCCTCCTGGGGCGCTTACTTCTCTTGCCTTAGCGCCCTGCTTTGTTTGGAGGCTGTTTGCGGACAGCAGCACACACAGCGGGAAGGTGCGCGCTGGCCAGCTCGAAATCTCGGCACATAGAAGCGCAAGCGAGGCACCTGCTCGCAGTTTGTCCCGGGCATGGGAAGCAGCAGGCTGCATGCCCAGATTACTTCTCGCACTGTCCTGCCTGCCACGGGGCTGCTTCTGAGCACGGAGGCACGCCTACAAGCCAGCTGAGATGGGCTTTGCCTAAGAGTAAGGGAAGTGGCGAGCGGAACAAGGCATGTGCTGCACAGCTTCCCTCGCAGGCAGTTTCCCTCCTGGGGCACTTACTTCTCCTGCCTTAGCGCCCTGCTTTGTTTGGAGGCTGTTTGCAGACAGCAGCACACACCGCGGGAAGGTGCGCGCTGGTCAGCTCGAAATCTCGGCACATAGAAGCGCAAGCGAGGCACCTGCTCGCAGTTTGTCCCGGGCATGGGAAGCAGCAGGCTGCATGCCCAGACAACTTCTCGCACTGTCCTGCCTTCCTCGGGCTGCTTCTGAGCACGGAGGCACGCCTACAAGCCAGCTGAGATGGGCTTTGCCTAAGAGTCAGGGAAGTGGCGAGCGGAACAAGGCATGTGCTGCACAGCTTCCCTCGCAGGCAGATTCCCTCCTGGGGCGCTTACTTCTCCTGCCTTAGTGCCCTGCTTTGTTTGGAGGCTGTTTGCGAACAGCAGCACACACAGCGGGAAGGTGCGCACTGGTCAGCTCCAACTCTCGGCAGATTGAAGCGCAAGCGAGGCACCTGCTCGCAGTTTGTCCCGGGCATGGGAAGCAGCATGCTGCATGCCCAGAAGACATCTCGCACTGTCCTGCCTGCCACAGGGCTGCTTCTGAGCACGGAGGCACACCTACAAGCCAGCTGAGATGGGCTTTGCCTAAGAGTCAGGGAAGTAGTGAGCGGAACAAGGCATGTGCTGCACACCTTCCCTCGCAGGCAGATTCCCTCCTGGGGCTCTTAGTTCTTTTGCCTTAGTGCCCTGCTTTGTTTGGAGGCTGTTTGCAGACAGCAGCACACACAGCGGGAAGGTGCGCGCTGGCCAGCTCCAAGTCTCGGCACATAGAAGCGCAAGCCAGGCACCTGCTCGCAGTTTGTCCCGGGCATGGGAAGTAGCATGCTGCATGCCCAGATTACTTCTCGCACTGTCCTGCCTGCCACGGGGCTGCTTCTGAGCACGGAGGCACGCCTACAAGCCAGCTGAGATGGGCTTTGCCTAAGAGTCAGGGAAGTGGCGAACGGAACAAGGGATGTGCTGCACAGCTTCCCTCGCAGGCAGATTCCCTCCTGGGGCGCTTACTTCTCTTGCCTTAGCGCCCTGCTTTGTTTGGAGGCTGTTTGCGGACAGCAGCACACACAGCGGGAAGGTGCGCGCTGGCCAGCTCCAAGTCTCGGCACATAGAAGCGCAAGCGAGGCACCTGCTCGCAGTTTGTCCCGGGCATGGGAAGCAGCATGCTGCGTGCCCAGAAGACATCTCGCACTGTCCTGCCTGCCACAGGGCTGCTTCTGAGCACGGAGGCACGCCTACAAGCCAGCTGAGATGGGCTTTGCCTAAGAGTCAGGGAAGTGGCGAGCGGAACAAGGGATGTGCTGCACAGCTTCCCTCGCAGGCAGATTCCCTCCTGGGGCGCTTACTTCTCCTGCCTTAGTGCCCTGCTTTGTTTGGAGGCTGTTTGCAGACAGCAGCACACACAGCGGGAAGGTGCGCGCTGGCCAGCTCCAAGTCTCGGCACATAGAAGCGCAAGCGAGGCACCTGCTCGCAGTTTGTCCCGGGCATGGGAAGCAGCATGCTGCGTGCCCAGAAGATATCTCGCTCTGTCCTGCCTGCCTCGGGGCTGCTTCTGAGCACGGAGGCACGCCTACAAGCAGCTGAGATGGGCTTTGCCTAAGAGTAAGGGAAGTGGCGAGCGGAACAAGGGATGTGCTGCACAGGTTCCCTTCCAGGCAGATTCCCTCCTGGGGCGCTTACTTCTCCTGCCTTAGTGCCCTGCTTTGTTTGGAGGCTGTTTGCGGACAGCAGCACACACAGCGGGAAGGTGCGCACTGGTCAGCTCCAAGTCTCGGCAGATTGAAGCGCAAGCGAGGCACCTGCTCGCAGTTTGTCCCGGGCATGGGAAGTAGCAGGCTGCATGCCCAGAGTACTTCTCACACTGTCCTGCCTTCCTCGGGGCTGCTTCTGAGCACGGAGGCACGCCTACAAGCCAGCTGAGATGGGCTTTGCCTAAGAGTGAGGGAAGTGGCGAGCGGAACAAGGGATGTGCTGCACAGGTTCCCTCGCAGGCAGATTCCCTCCTGGGGCGCTTACTTCTCCTGCCTTAGTGCCCTGCTTTGTTTGGAGGCTGTTTGCGGACAGCAGCACACACAGCGGGAAGGTGCGCGCTGGCCAGCTCCAAGTCTCGGCAGATAGAAGTGCAAGCGAGGCACCTGCTCGCAGTTTGTCCCGGGCATGGGAAGCAGCATGCTGCGTGCCCAGAAGACATCTCGCACTGTCCTGCCTGCCACGGGGCTGCTTCTGAGCACGGAGGCACGCCTACAAGCCAGCTGAGATGGGCTTTGCCTAAGAGTGAGGGAAGTGGCGAGCGGAACAAGGGATGTGCTGCACAGCTTCCCTCGCAGGCAGATTCCCTCCTGGGGCGCTTACTTCTCCTGCCTTAGCGCCCTGCTTTGTTTGGAGGCTGTTTGCGGACAGCAGCACACACAGCGGGAAGGTGCGCGCTGGCCAGCTCCAAGTCTCGGCACATAGAAGCGCAAGCCAGGCACCTGCTCGCAGTTTGTCCCGGGCATGGGAAGCAGCATGCTGCATGCCCAGATTACTTCTCGCACTGTCCTGCCTGCCACGGGGCTGCTTCTGAGCACGGAGGCACGCCTACAAGCCAGCTGAGATGGGATTTGCCTAAGAGTTAGGGAAGTGGCGAGCGGAACAAGGGATGTGCTGCACAGCTTCCCTCGCAGGCAGATTCCCTCCTGGGGCGCTTACTTCTCCTGCCTTAGTGCCCTGCTTTGTTTGGAGGCTGTTTGCGGACAGCAGCACACACAGCGGGAAGGTGCGCACTGGTCAGCTCCAAGTCTCGGCAGATTGAAGCGCAAGCGAGGCACCTGCTCGCAGTTTGTCCCGGGCATGGGAAGCAGCATGCTGCATGCCCAGAAGACATCTCGCACTGTCCTGCCTTCCTCGGGGCTGCTTCTGAGCACGGAGGCACGCCTACAAGCCAGCTGAGATGGGCTTTGCCTAAGAGTCAGGGAAGTGGCGAGCGGAACAAGGGATGTGCTGCACAGGTTCCCTCGCAGGCAGATTCCCTCCTGGGGCGCTTACTTCTCCTGCCTTAGTGCCCTGCTTTGTTTGGAGGCTGTTTGCAGACAGCAGCACACACAGCGGGAAGGTGCGCGCTGGCCAGCTCCAAGTCTCGGCACATAGAAGCGCAAGCGAGGCACCTGCTCGCAGTTTGTCCCGGGCATGGGAAGCAGCATGCTGCGTGCCCAGAAGACATCTCGCTCTGTCCTGCCTGCCTCGGGGCTGCTTCTGAGCACGGAGGCACGCCTACAAGCAGCTGAGATGGGCTTTGCCTAAGAGTCAGGGAAGTGGCGAGCGGAACAAGGGATGTGCTGCACAGCTTCCCTCGCAGGCAGATTCCCTCCTGGGGCGCTTACTTCTCCTGCCTTAGCGCCCTGCTTTGTTTGGAGGCTGTTTGCGGACAGCAGCACACACAGCGGGAAGGTGCGCGCTGGCCAGCTCCAAGTCTCGGCAGATTGAAGCGCAAGCGAGGCACCTGCTCGCAGTTTGTCCCGGGCATGGGAAGCAGCATGCTGCGTGCCCAGAAGACATCTCGCACTGACCTGCCTGCCACGGGGCTGCTTCTGAGCACGGAGGCACGCCTAGAAGCGCGCTGTGATGGGATTTGCCTAAGAGTCAGGGAAGTGGCGAGCGGAACAAGGGATGTGCTGCACAGCTTCCCTCGCAGGCAGATTCCCTCCTGGGGCGCTTACTTCTCCTGCCTTAGTGCCCTGCTTTGTTTGGAGGCTGTTTGCGGACAGCAGCACACACAGCGGGAAGGTGCGCACTGGTCAGCTCCAAGTCTCGGCAGATTGAAGCGCAAGCGAGGCACCTGCTCGCAGTTTGTCCCGGGCATGGGAAGAAGCAGGCTGCATGCCCAGAGTACTTCTCGCACTGTCCTGCCTTCCTCGGGGCTGCTTCTGAGCACGGAGGCACGCCTACAAGCCAGCTGAGATGGGCTTTGCCTAAGAGTCAGGGAAGTGGCGAGCGGAACAAGGCATGTGCTGCACAGCTTCCCTCGCAGGCAGATTCCCTCCTGGGGCGCTTACTTCTCCTGCCTTAGTGCCCTGCTTTGTTTGGAGGCTGTTTGCGGACAGCAGCACACACAGCGGGAAGGTGCGCGCTGGCCCGCTCCAAGTCTCGGCAGATAGAAGTGCAAGCGAGGCACCTGCTCGCAGTTTGTCCCGGGCATGGGAAGCAGCATGCTGCGTGCCCAGAAGACATCTCGCACTGTCCTGCCTGCCACGGGGCTGCTTCTGAGCACGGAGGCACGCCTACAAGCCAGCTGAGATGGGCTTTGCCTAAGAGTCAGGGAAGTGGCGAGCGGAACAAGGCATGTGCTGCACAGCTTCCCTCGCAGGCAGATTCCCTCCTGGGGCGCTTACTTCTCCTGCCTTAGCGCCCTGCTTTGTTTGGAGGCTGTTTGCGGACAGCAGCACACACAGCGGGAAGGTGCGCGCTGGCCAGCTCCAAGTCTCGGCACATAGAAGCGCAAGCCAGGCACCTGCTCGCAGTTTGTCCCGGGCATGGGAAGCAGCATGCTGCATGCCCAGATTACTTCTCGCACTGTCCTGCCTGCCACGGGGCTGCTTCTGAGCACGGAGGCACGCCTACAAGCAGCTGAGATGGGCTTTGCCTAAGAGTCAGGGAAGTGGCGAGCGGAACAAGGGATGTGCTGCACAGCTTCCCTTGCAGGCAGATTCCCTCCTGGGGCGCTTACTTCTCCTGCCTTAGTGCCCTGCTTTGTTTGGAGGCTGTTTGCGGACAGCAGCACACACAGCGGGAAGGTGCGAACTGGTCAGCTCCAAGTCTCGGCAGATTGAAGCGCAAGCGAGGCACCTGCTCGCAGTTTGTCCCGGGCATGGGAAGAAGCAGGCTGCATGCCCAGAGTACTTCTCGCACTGTCCTGCCTGCCACGGGGCTGCTTCTGAGCACGGAGGCACGCCTACAAGCCAGCTGAGATGGGCTTTGCCTAAGAGTCAGGGAAGTGGCGAGCGGAACAAGGGATGTGCTGCACAGCTTCCCTCGCAGGCAGATTCCCTCCTGGGGCGCTTACTTCTCCTGCCTTAGTGCCCTGCTTTGTTTGGAGGCTGTTTGCGGACAGCAGCACACACAGCGGGAAGGTGCGCGCTGGCCAGCTCCAAGTCTCGGCAGATAGAAGTGCAAGCGAGGCACCTGCTCGCAGTTTGTCCCGGGCATGGGAAGCAGCATGCTGCGTGCCCAGAAGACATCTCGCACTGTCCTGCCTGCCACGGGGCTGCTTCTGAGCACGGAGGCACGCCTACAAGCCAGCTGAGATGGGCTTTGCCTAAGAGTCAGGGAAGTGGCGAGCGGAACAAGGCATGTGCTGCACAGCTTCCCTCGCAGGCAGATTCCCTCCTGGGGCGCTTACTTCTCCTGCCTTAGCGCCCTGCTTTGTTTGGAGGCTGTTTGCGGACAGCAGCACACACAGCGGGAAGGTGCGCGCTGGCCAGCTCCAAGTCTCGGCACATAGAAGCGCAAGCCAGGCACCTGCTCGCAGTTTGTCCCGGGCATGGGAAGCAGCATGCTGCATGCCCAGATTACTTCTCGCACTGTCCTGCCTGCCACGGGGCTGCTTCTGAGCACGGAGGCACGCCTACAAGCCAGCTGAGATGGGATTTGCCTAAGAGTGAGGGAAGTGGCGAGCGGAACAAGGGATGTGCTGCACAGCTTCCCTCGCAGGCAGATTCCCTCCTGGGGCGCTTACTTCTCCTGCCTTAGTGCCCTGCTTTGTTTGGAGCCTTTTTGCGGACAGCAGCACACACAGCGGGAAGGTGCGCACTGGTCAGCTCCAAGTCTCGGCAGATTGAAGCGCAAGCCAGGCACCTGCTCGCAGTTTGTCCCGGGCATGGGAAGCAGCATGCTGCATGCCCAGAAGACATCTCGCACTGTCCTGCCTTCCTCGGGGCTGCTTCTGAGCACGGAGGCACGCCTACAAGCCAGCTGAGATGGGCTTTGCCTAAGAGTCAGGGAAGTGGCGAGCGGAACAAGGGATGTGCTGCACAGCTTCCCTCGCAGGCAGATTCCCTCCTGGGGCGCTTACTTCTCCTGCCTTAGTGCCCTGCTTTGTTTGGAGGCTGTTTGCGGACAGCAGCACACACAGCGGGAAGGTGCGCGCTGGCCAGCTCGAAATCTCGGCACATAGAAGCGCAAGCGAGGCACCTGCTCGCAGTTTGTCCCGGGCATGGGAAGCAGCAGGCTGCATGCCCAGATTACTTCTCGCACTGTCCTGCCTTCCTCGGGGCTGCTTCTGAGCACGGAGGCACGCCTACAAGCCAGCTGAGATGGGCTTTGCCTAAGAGTCAGGGAAGTGGCGAGCGGAACAAGGGATGTGCTGCACAGCTTCCCTCGCAGGCAGTTTCCCTCCTGGGGCACTTACTTCTCCTGCCTTAGCGCCCTGCTTTGTTTGGAGGCTGTTTGCAGACAGCAGCACACACCGCGGGAAGGTGCGCGCTGGTCAGCTCGAAATCTCGGCACATAGAAGCGCAAGCGAGGTACCTGCTCGCAGTTTGTCCCGGGCATGGGAAGCAGCAGGCTGCATGCCCAGACAACTTCTCGCAAAGTCCTGCCTTCCTCGGGCTGCTTCTGAGCACGGAGGCACGCCTACAAGCCAGCTGAGATGGGCTTTGCCTAAGAGTCAGGGAAGTGGCGAGCGGAACAAGGGATGTGCTGCACAGCTTCCCTCGCAGGCAGATTCCCTCCTGGGGCGCTTACTTCTCCTGCCTTAGCGCCCTGCTTTGTTTGGAGGCTGTTTGCGGACAGCAGCACACACAGCGGGAAGGTGCGCGCTGGCCAGCTCCAAGTCTCGGCAGATAGAAGTGCAAGCGAGGCACCTGCTCGCAGTTTGTCCCGGGCATGGGAAGCAGCATGCTGCATGCCCAGAAGACATCTCGCACTGACCTGCCTGCCACGGGGCTGCTTCTGAGCACGGAGGCACGCCTACAAGCGCGCTGTGATGGGATTTGCCTAAGAGTCAGGGAAGTGGCGAGCGGAACAAGGCATGTGCTGCACAGCTTCCCTCGCAGGCAGATTCCCTCCTGGGGCGCTTACTTCTCCTGCCTTAGTGCCCTGCTTTGTTTGGAGGCTGTTTGCGGACAGCAGCACACACAGCGGGAAGGTGCGCACTGGTCAGCTCCAAGTCTCGGCAGATTGAAGCGCAAGCCAGGCACCTGCTCGCAGTTTGTCCCGGGCATGGGAAGCAGCATGCTGCATGCCCAGAAGACATCTCGCACTGTCCTGCCTGCCACGGGGCTGCTTCTGAGCACGGAGGCACGCCTACAAGCCAGCTGAGATGGGCTTTGCCTAAGAGTCAGGGAAGTGGCGAGCGGAACAAGGCATGTGCTGCACAGCTTCCCTCGCAGGCAGATTCCCTCCTGGGGCGCTTACTTCTCCTGCCTTAGTGCCCTGCTTTGTTTGGAGGCTGTTTGCGGACAGCAGCACACACAGCGGGAAGGTGCGCGCTGGCCAGCTCCAAGTCTCGGCACATAGAAGCGCAAGCGAGGCACCTGCTCGCAGTTTGTCCCGGGCATGGGAAGCAGCATGCTGCATGCCCAGAGTACTTCTCGCACTGTCCTGCCTTCCTCGGGGCTGCTTCTGAGCACCGAGGCACGCCTACAAGCAGCTGAGATGGGCTTTGCCTAAGAGTCAGGGAAGTGGCGAGCGGAACAAGGGATGTGCTGCACAGGTTCCCTCGCAGGCAGATTCCCTCCTGGGGCGCTTACTTCTCCTGCCTTAGTGCCCTGCTTTGTTTGGAGGCTGTTTGCGGACAGCAGCACACACAGCGGGAAGGTGCGAACTGGTCAGCTCCAAGTCTCGGCAGATTGAAGCGCAAGCGAGGCACCTGCTCGCAGTTTGTCCCGGGCATGGGAAGAAGCAGGCTGCATGCCCAGAGTACTTCTCGCACTGTCCTGCCTTCCTCGGGGCTGCTTCTGAGCACGGAGGCACGCCTACAAGCCAGCTGAGATGGGCTTTGCCTAAGAGTCAGGGAAGTGGCGAGCGGAACAAGGGATGTGCTGCACAGCTTCCCTCGCAGGCAGATTCCCTCCTGGGGCGCTTACTTCTCCTGCCTTAGCGCCCTGCTTTGTTTGGAGGCTGTTTGCGGACAGCAGCACACACAGCGGGAAGGTGCGCGCTGGCCCGCTCCAAGTCTCGGCAGATAGAAGTGCAAGCGAGGCACCTGCTCGCAGTTTGTCCCGGGCATGGGAAGCAGCATGCTGCGTGCCCAGAAGACATCTCGCACTGTCCTGCCTGCCACGGGGCTGCTTCTGAGCACGGAGGCACGCCTACAAGCCAGCTGAGATGGGCTTTGCCTAAGAGTCAGGGAAGTGGCGAGCGGAACAAGGCATGTGCTGCACAGCTTCCCTCGCAGGCAGATTCCCTCCTGGGGCGCTTACTTCTCCTGCCTTAGCGCCCTGCTTTGTTTGGAGGCTGTTTGCGGACAGCAGCACACACAGCGGGAAGGTGCGCGCTGGCCAGCTCCAAGTCTCGGCACATAGAAGCGCAAGCGAGGCACCTGCTCGCAGTTTGTCCCGGGCATGGGAAGCAGCATGCTGCATGCCCAGATTACTTCTCGCACTGTCCTGCCTGCCACGGGGCTGCTTCTGAGCACGGAGGCACGCCTACAAGCCAGCTGAGATGGGCTTTGCCTAAGAGTGAGGGAAGTGGCGAGCGGAACAAGGGATGTGCTGCACAGCTTCCCTCGCAGGCAGATTCCCTCCTGGGGCGCTTACTTCTCCTGCCTTAGTGCCCTGCTTTGTTTGGAGGCTGTTTGCGGACAGCAGCACACACAGCGGGAAGGTGCGCACTGGTCAGCTCCAAGTCTCGGCAGATTGAAGCGCAAGCGAGGCACCTGCTCGCAGTTTGTCCCGGGCATGGGAAGCAGCATGCTGCATGCCCAGAGTACTTCTCGCACTGTCCTGCCTGCCACGGGGCTGCTTCTGAGCACGGAGGCACGCCTACAAGCCAGCTGAGATGGGCTTTGCCTAAGAGTCAGGGAAGTGGCGAGCGGAACAAGGCATGTGCTGCACAGCTTCCCTCGCAGGCAGATTCCCTCCTGGGGCGCTTACTTCTCCTGCCTTAGCGCCCTGCTTTGTTTGGAGGCTGTTTGCGGACAGCAGCACACACAGCGGGAAGGTGCGCGCTGGCCAGCTCCAAGTCTCGGCAGATAGAAGTGCAAGCGAGGCACCTGCTCGCAGTTTGTCCCGGGCATGGGAAGCAGCATGCTGCGTGCCCAGAAGACATCTCGCACTGTCCTGCCTGCCACGGGGCTGCTTCTGAGCACGGAGGCACGCCTACAAGCCAGCTGAGATGGGCTTTGCCTAAGAGTCAGGGAAGTGGCGAGCGGAACAAGGCATGTGCTGCACAGGTTCCCTCGCAGGCAGATTCCCTCCTGGGGCGCTTACTTCTCCTGCCTTAGTGCCCTGCTTTGTTTGGAGGCTGTTTGCGGACAGCAGCACACACAGCGGGAAGGTGCGCGCTGGTCAGCTCCAAGTCTCGGCACATAGAAGCGCAAGCCAGGCACCTGCTCGCAGTTTGTCCCGGGCATGGGAAGCAGCATGCTGCATGCCCAGAGTACTTCTCGCACTGTCCTGCCTGCCACGGGGCTGCTTCTGAGCACGGAGGCACGCCTACAAGCAGCTGAGATGGGCTTTGCCTAAGAGTCAGGGAAGTGGCGAGCGGAACAAGGGATGTGCTGCACAGCTTCCCTTGCAGGCAGATTCCCTCCTGGGGCGCTTACTTCTCCTGCCTTAGTGCCCTGCTTTGTTTGGAGGCTGTTTGCGGACAGCAGCACACACAGCGGGAAGGTGCGAACTGGTCAGCTCCAAGTCTCGGCAGATTGAAGCGCAAGCGAGGCACCTGCTCGCAGTTTGTCCCGGGCATGGGAAGAAGCAGGCTGCATGCCCAGAGTACTTCTCGCACTGTCCTGCCTTCCTCGGGGCTGCTTCTGAGCACGGAGGCACGCCTACAAGCCAGCTGAGATGGGCTTTGCCTAAGAGTCAGGGAAGTGGCGAGCGGAACAAGGCATGTGCTGCACAGCTTCCCTCGCAGGCAGATTCCCTCCTGGGGCGCTTACTTCTCCTGCCTTAGTGCCCTGCTTTGTTTGGAGGCTGTTTGCGGACAGCAGCACACACAGCGGGAAGGTGCGCGCTGGCCAGCTCCAAGTCTCGGCAGATAGAAGTGCAAGCGAGGCACCTGCTCGCAGTTTGTCCCGGGCATGGGAAGTAGCAGGCTGTGTGCCCAGAAGACATCTCGCACTGTCCTGCCTGCCACGGGGCTGCTTCTGAGCACGGAGGCACGCCTACAAGCCAGCTGAGATGGGCTTTGCCTAAGAGTCAGGGAAGTGGCGAGCGGAACAAGGCATGTGCTGCACAGCTTCCCTCGCAGGCAGATTCCCTCCTGGGGCGCTTACTTCTCCTGCCTTAGCGCCCTGCTTTGTTTGGAGGCTGTTTGCGGACAGCAGCACACACAGCGGGAAGGTGCGCGCTGGCCAGCTCCAAGTCTCGGCACATAGAAGCGCAAGCCAGGCACCTGCTCGCAGTTTGTCCCGGGCATGGGAAGCAGCATGCTGCATGCCCAGATTACTTCTCGCACTGTCCTGCCTGCCACGGGGCTGCTTCTGAGCACGGAGGCACGCCTACAAGCCAGCTGAGATGGGATTTGCCTAAGAGTGAGGGAAGTGGCGAGCGGAACAAGGGATGTGCTGCACAGCTTCCCTCGCAGGCAGATTCCCTCCTGGGGCGCTTACTTCTCCTGCCTTAGTGCCCTGCTTTGTTTGGAGGCTGTTTGCGGACAGCAGCACACACAGCGGGAAGGTGCGCACTGGTCAGCTCCAAGTCTCGGCAGATTGAAGCGCAAGCGAGGCACCTGCTCGCAGTTTGTCCCGGGCATGGGAAGCAGCATGCTGCGTGCCCAGAAGACATCTCGCACTGTCCTGCCTGCCACGGGGCTGCTTCTGAGCACGGAGGCACGCCTACAAGCCAGCTGAGATGGGCTTTGCCTAAGAGTCAGGGAAGTGGCGAGCGGAACAAGGGATGTGCTGCACAGCTTCCCTCGCAGGCAGATTCCCTCCTGGGGCGCTTTCTTCTCCTGCCTTAGCGCCCTGCTTTGTTTGGAGGCTGTTTGCGGACAGCAGCACACACAGCGGGAAGGTGCGCGCTGGCCAGCTCCAAGTCTCGGCAGATAGAAGTGCAAGCGAGGCACCTGCTCGCAGTTTGTCCCGGGCATGGGAAGCAGCATGCTGCGTGCCCAGAAGACATCTCGCTCTGTCCTGCCTGCCTCGGGGCTGCTTCTGAGCACGGAGGCACGCCTACAAGCCAGCTGAGATGGGCTTTGCCTAAGAGTCAGGGAAGTGGCGAGCGGAACAAGGTATGTGCTGCACAGCTTCCCTCGCAGGCAGATTCCCTCCTGGGGCGCTTACTTCTCCTGCCTTAGCGCCCTGCTTTGTTTGGAGGCTGTTTGCGGACAGCAGCACACACAGCGGGAAGGTGCGCGCTGGCCAGCTCCAAGTCTCGGCACATAGAAGCGCAAGCCAGGCACCTGCTCGCAGTTTGTCCCGGGCATGGGAAGCAGCATGCTGCATGCCCAGATTACTTCTCGCACTGTCCTGCCTGCCACGGGGCTGCTTCTGAGCACGGAGGCACGCCTACAAGCCAGCTGAGATGGGATTTGCCTAAGAGTGAGGGAAGTGGCGAGCGGAACAAGGGATGTGCTGCACAGCTTCCCTCGCAGGCAGATTCCCTCCTGGGGCGCTTACTTCTCCTGCCTTAGCGCCCTGCTTTGTTTGGAGGCTGTTTGCGGACAGCAGCACACACAGCGGGAAGGTGCGCGCTGGCCAGCTCCAAGTCTCGGCACATAGAAGCGCAAGCCAGGCACCTGCTCGCAGTTTGTCCCGGGCATGGGAAGCAGCATGCTGCATGCCCAGATTACTTCTCGCACTGTCCTGCCTGCCACGGGGCTGCTTCTGAGCATGGAGGCACGCCTACAAGCCAGCTGAGATGGGATTTGCCTAAGAGTGAGGGAAGTGGCGAGCGGAACAAGGGATGTGCTGCACAGCTTCCCTCGCAGGCAGATTCCCTCCTGGGGCGCTTACTTCTCCTGCCTTAGTGCCCTGCTTTGTTTGGAGGCTGTTTGCGGACAGCAGCACACACAGCGGGAAGGTGCGCACTGGTCAGCTCCAAGTCTCGGCAGATTGAAGCGCAAGCGAGGCACCTGCTCGCAGCTTGTCCCGGGCATGGGAAGTAGCAGGCTGCATGCCCAGATTACTTCTCGCACTGTCCTGCCTGCCACGGGGCTGCTTCTGAGCATGGAGGCACGCCTACAAGCCAGCTGAGATGGGCTTTGCCTAAGAGTCAGGGAAGTGGCGAGCGCAACAAGGCATGTGCTGCACAGCTTCCCTCGCAGGCAGATTCCCTCCTGGGGCTCTTAGTTCTCTTGCCTTAGTGCCTTGCTTTGTTTGGAGGCTGTTTGCAGACAGCAGCACACACAGCGGGAAGGTGCGCACTGGCCAGCTCGAAATCTCGGCACATAGACGCGCAAGCGAGGCACCTGCTCGCAGTTTGTCCCGGGCATGGGAAGCAGCATGCTGCATGCCCAGATTACTTCTCGCACTGTCCTGCCTGCCACGGGGCTGCTTCTGAGCACGGAGGCACGCCTACAAGCAGCTGAGATGGGCTTTGCCTAAGAGAAAGGGAAGTGGCGAGCGGAACAAGGGATGTGCTGCACAGCTTCCCTTGCAGGCAGATTCCCTCCTGGGGCGCTTACTTCTCCTGCCTTAGTGCCCTGCTTTGTTTGGAGGCTGTTTGCGGACAGCAGCACACACAGCGGGAAGGTGCGCGCTGGCCAGCTCCAAGTCTCGGCAGATAGAAGTGCAAGCGAGGCACCTGCTCGCAGTTTGTCCCGGGAATGGGAAGCAGCATGCTGCGTGCCCAGAAGACATCTCGCACTGTCCTGCCTGCCACGGGGCTGCTTCTGAGCACGGAGGCACGCCTACAAGCCAGCTGAGATGGGCTTTGCCTAAGAGTCAGGGAAGTGGCGAGCGGAACAAGGGATGTGCTGCACAGGTTCCCTCGCAGACAGATTCCCTCCTGGGGCTCTTAGTTCTCTTGCCTTAGTGCCCTGCTTGTTTGGAGGCTGTTTGCGGACAGCAGCACACACAGCGGGAAGGTGCGCACTGGTCAGCTCCAAGTCTCGGCAGATTGAAGCGCAAGCCAGGCACCTGCTCGCAGTTTGTCCCGGGCATGGAAAGTAGCAGGCTGCATGCCCAGAGTACTTCTCGCACTGTCCTGCCTGCCACGGGGCTGCTTCTGAGCACGGAGGCACGCCTACAAGCGCGGTGAGATGGGCTTTGCCTAAGAGTCAGGGAAGTGGCGAGCGGAACAAGGCATGTGCTGCACAGCTTCCCTCGCAGGCAGTTTCCCTCCTGGGGCGCTTACTTCTCTTGCCTTAGTGCCCTGCTTTGTTTGGAGGCTGTTTGTGGACAGCAGCACACACAGCGGGAAGGTGCGCGCTGGTCAGCTCCAAGTCTCGGCAGATTGAAGCGCAAGCGAGGCACCTGCTCGCAGTTTGTCCCGGGCATGGGAAGTAGCAGGCTGCATGCCCAGAGTACTTCTCGCACTGTCCTGCCTGCCACGGGGCTGCTTCTGAGCACGGAGGCACGCCTACAAGCCAGCTGAGATGGGCTTTGCCTAAGACTCAGGGAAGTGGCGAGCGGAACAAGGGATGTGCTGCACAGCTTCCCTCGCAGGCAGATTCCCTCCTGGGGCGCTTACTTCTCCTGCCTTAGTGCCCTGCTTTGTTTGGAGGCTGTTTGCGGACAGCAGCACACACAGCGGGAAGGTGCGCACTGGTCAGCTCCAAGTCTCGGCAGATTGAAGCGCAAGCCAGGCACCTGCTCGCGGTTTGTCCCGGGCATGGGAAGCAGCATGCTGCATGCCCAGAAGACATCTCGCACTGTCCTGCCTGCCACGGGGCTGCTTCTGAGCACGGAGGCACGCCTACAAGCCAGCTGAGATGGGCTTTGCCTAAGAGTCAGGGAAGTGGCGAGCGGAACAAGGGATGTGCTGCACAGCTTCCCTCGCAGGCAGATTCCCTCCTGGGGCGCTTACTTCTCCTGCCTTAGCGCCCTGCTTTGTTTGGAGGCTGTTTGCGGACAGCAGCACACACAGCGGGAAGGTGCGCGCTGGCCAGCTCCAAGTCTCGGCACATAGAAGTGCAAGCGAGGCACCTGCTCACAGTTTGTCCCGGGCATGGGAAGCAGCATGCTGCGTGCCCAGAAGACATCTCGCACTGTCCTGCCTGCCACGGGGCTGCTTCTGAGCACGGAGGCACGCCTAGAAGCCCGCTGTGATGGGATTTGCCTAAGAGTCAGGGAAGTGGCGAGCGGAACAAGGGATGTGCTGCACAGCTTCCCTCGCAGGCAGATTCCCTCCTGGGGCGCTTACTTCTCCTGCCTTAGTGCCCTGCTTTGTTTGGAGGCTGTTTGCGGACAGCAGCACACACAGCGGGAAGGTGCGCGCTGGCCAGCTCCAAGTCTCGGCAGATTGAAGCGCAAGCCAGGCACCTGCTCGCAGTTTGTCCCGGGCATGGGAAGTAGCAGGCTGCATGCCCAGAGTACTTCTCGCACTGTCCTGCCTGCCACGGGGCTGCTTCTGAGCACGGAGGCACGCCTACGAGCGCGCTGAGATGGGCTTTGCCTAAGAGTCAGGGAAGTGGCGAGCGGAAAAAGGCATGTGCTGCACAGCTTCCCTCGCAGACAGATTCCCTCCTGGGGCTCTTAGTTCTCTTGCCTTAGTGCCCTGCTTTGTTTGGAGGCTGTTTGCGGACAGCAGCACACACAGCGGGAAGGTGCGCACTGGTCAGCTCCAAGTCTCGGCAGATTGAAGCGGAAGCGAGGCACCTGCTCGCAGTTTGTCCCGGGCATGGGAAGCAGCATGCTGCATGCCCAGAGTACTTCTCGCACTGTCCTGCCTTCCTCGGGGCTGCTTCTGAGCACGGAGGCACGCCTACAAGCCAGCTGAGATGGGCTTTGCCTAAGAGTAAGGGAAGTGGCGAGCGGAACAAGGGATGTGCTGCACAGCTTCCCTCGCAGGCAGATTCCCTCCTGGGGCGCTTACTTCTCCTGCCTTAGCGCCCTGCTTTGTTTGGAGGCTGTTTGCGGACAGCAGCACACACAGCAGGAAGGTGCGCGCTGGCCAGCTCCAAGTCTCGGCAGATAGAAGTGCAAGCGAGGCACCTGCTCGCAGTTTGTCCCGGGCATGGGAAGCAGCATGCTGCGTGTCCAGAAGACATCTCGCACTGTCCTGCCTGCCACGGGGCTGCTTCTGAGCACGGAGGCACGCCTACAAGCCAGCTGAGATGGGATTTGCCTAAGAGTGAGGGAAGTGGCGAGCGGAACAAGGGATGTGCTGCACAGGTTCCCTCGCAGGCAGATTCCCTCCTGGGGCGCTTACTTCTCCTGCCTTAGTGCCCTGCTTTGTTTGGAGGCTGTTTGCGGACAGCAGCACACACAGCGGGAAGGTGTGCACTGGTCAGCTCCAAGTCTCGGCAGATTGAAGCGCAAGCGAGGCACCTGCTCGCAGTTTGTCCCGGGCATGGGAAGTAGCAGGCTGCATGCCCAGAATACTTCTCGCACTGTCCTGCCTTCCTCGGGGCTGCTTCTGAGCACGGAGGCACGCCTACAAGCCAGCTGAGATGGGCTTTGCCTAAGAGTCAGGGAAGTGGCGAGCGGAACAAGGGATGTGCTGCACAGCTTCCCTCGCAGGCAGATTCCCTCCTGGGGCGCTTACTTCTCCTGCCTTAGCGCCCTGCTTTGTTTGGAGGCTGTTTGCGGACAGCAGCACACACAGTGGGAAGGTGCGCGCTGGTCAGCTCCAAGTCTCGGCAGATAGAAGTGCAAGCCAGGCACCTGCTCGCAGTTTGTCCCGGGCATGGGAAGCAGCATGCTGCATGCCCAGAGTACTTCTCGCACTGTCCTGCCTGCCACGGGGCTGCTTCTGAGCACGGAGGCACGCCTACAAGCCAGCTGAGATGGGCTTTGCCTAAGAGTCAGGGAAGTGGCGAGCGGAACAAGGGATGTGCTGCACAGCTTCCCTTGCAGGCAGATTCCCTCCTGGGGCGCTTACTTCTCTTGCCTTAGCGCCCTGCTTTGTTTGGAGGCTGTTTGCGGACAGCAGCACACACAGCGGGAAGGTGCGCACTGGTCAGCTCCAAGTCTCGGCAGATTGAAGCGCAAGCGAGGCACCTGCTCGCAGTTTGTCCCGGGCATGGGAAGCAGCATGCTGCATGCCCAGATTACTTCTCGCACTGTCCTGCCTGCCACGGGGCTGCTTCTGAGCACGGAGGCACGCCTACAAGCAGCTGAGATGGGCTTTGCCTAAGAGTAAGGGAAGTGGCGAGCGGAACAAGGGATGTGCTGCACAGCTTCCCTCGCAGGCAGATTCCCTCCTGGGGCACTTACTTCTCTTGCCTTAGCGCCCTGCTTTGTTTGGAGGCTGTTTGCGGACAGCAGCACACACAGCGGGAAGGTGCGCGCTGGTAAGCTCGAAATCTCGGCAGATTGAAGCGCAAGCGAGGCACCTGCTCGCAGTTTGTCCCGGGCATGGGAAGTCGCGGGCTGCATGCCCAGACAACTTCTCGCACTGTCCTGCCTTCCTCGGGGCTGCTTCTGAGCACGGAGGCACGCCTACAAGCCAGCTGAGATGGGCTTTGCCTAAGAGTCAGGGAAGTGGCGAGCGGAACAAGGCATGTGCTGCACAGCTTCCCTCGCAGGCAGATTCCCTCCTGGGGCGCTTACTTCTCCTGCCTTAGTGCCCTGCTTTGTTTGGAGGCTGTTTGCGGACAGCAGCACACACAGCGGGAAGGTGCGCGCTGGCCAGCTCCAAGTCTCGGCAGATAGAAGTGCAAGCGAGGCACCTGCTCGCAGTTTGTCCCGGGCATGGGAAGCAGCATACTGCGTGCCCAGAAGACATCTCGCACTGTCCTGCCTGCCACGGGGCTGCTTCTGAGCACGGAGGCACGCCTAGAAGCCCGCTGTGATGGGATTTGCCTAAGAGTCAGGGAAGTGGCGAGCGGAACAAGGCATGTGCTGCACAGCTTCCCTCGCAGGCAGATTCCCTCCTGGGGCTCTTAGTTCTCTTGCCTTAGTGCCCTGCTTTGTTTGGAGGCTGTTTGCAGACAGCAGCACACACAGCGGGAAGGTGCGCGCTGGCCAGCTCCAAGTCTCGGCACATAGAAGCGCAAGCCAGGCACCTGCTCGCAGTTTGTCCCGGGCATGGGAAGCAGCATGCTGCATGCCCAGAGTACTTCTCGCACTGTCCTGCCTGCCACGGGGCTGCTTCTGAGCACGGAGGCACGCCTACAAGCCAGCTGAGATGGGCTTTGCCTAAGAGTCAGGGAAGTGGCGAGCGGAACAAGGGATGTGCTGCACAGCTTCCCTCGCAGGCAGATTCCCTCCTGGGGCGCTTACTTCTCTTGCCTTAGCGCCCTGCTTTGTTTGGAGGCTGTTTGCGGACAGCAGCACACACAGCGGGAAGGTGCGCGCTGGCCAGCTCCAAGTCTCGGCAGATTGAAGCGCAAGCGAGGCACCTGCTCGCAGTTTGTCCCGGGCATGGGAAGCAGCATGCTGCATGCCCAGAGTACTTCTCGCACTGTCCTGCCTGCCACGGGGCTGCTTCTGAGCACGGAGGCACGCCTACAAGCCAGCTGAGATGGGCTTTGCCTAAGAGTCAGGGAAGTGGCGAGCGGAACAAGGGATGTGCTGCACAGCTTCCCTCGCAGGCAGATTCCCTCCTGGGGCGCTTACTTCTCTTGCCTTAGCGCCCTGCTTTGTTTGGAGGCTGTTTGCGGACAGCAGCACACACCGCGGGAAGGTGCGCGCTGGTAAGCTCGAAATCTCGGCAGATTGAAGCGCAAGCCAGGCACCTGCTCGCAGTTTGTCCCGGGCATGGGAAGTAGCGGGCTGCATGCCCAGACAACTTCTCGCACTGTCCTGCCTTCCTCGGGGCTGCTTCTGAGCACGGAGGCACGCCTACGAGCCAGCTGAGATGGGCTTTGCCTAAGAGTCAGGGAAGTGGCGAGCGGAACAAGGCATGTGCTGCACAGCTTCCCTCGCAGGCAGATTCCCTCCTGGGGCGCTTACTTCTCCTGCCTTAGTGCCCTGCTTTGTTTGGAGGCTGTTTGCGGACAGCAGCACACACAGCGGGAAGGTGCGCGCTGGCCAGCTCCAAGTCTCGGCAGATAGAAGTGCAAGCGAGGCACCTGCTCGCAGTTTGTCCCGGGCATGGGAAGCAGCATACTGCGTGCCCAGAAGACATCTCGCACTGTCCTGCCTGCCACGGGGCTGCTTCTGAGCACGGAGGCACGCCTACAAGCGCGCTGTGATGGGATTTGCCTAAGAGTCAGGGAAGTGGCGAGCGGAACAAGGGATGTGCTGCACAGCTTCCCTCGCAGGCAGATTCCCTCCTGGGGCGCTTACTTCTCCTGCCTTAGTGCCCTGCTTTGTTTGGAGGCTGTTTGCGGACAGCAGCACACACAGCGGGAAGGTGCGCACTGGTCAGCTCCAAGTCTCGGCAGATTGAAGCGCAAGCGAGGCACCTGCTCGCAGTTTGTCCCGGGCATGGGAAGCAGCATGCTGCATGCCCAGATTACTTCTCGCACTGTCCTGCCTGCCACGGGGCTGCTTCTGAGCATGGAGGCACGCCTACAAGCCAGCTGAGATGGGATTTGCCTAAGAGTGAGGGAAGTGGCGAGCGGAACAAGGGATGTGCTGCACAGCTTCCCTCGCAGGCAGATTCCCTCCTGGGGCGCTTACTTCTCCTGCCTTAGTGCCCTGCTTTGTTTGGAGGCTGTTTGCGGACAGCAGCACACACAGCGGGAAGGTGCGCACTGGTCAGCTCCAAGTCTCGGCAGATTGAAGCGCAAGCGAGGCACCTGCTCGCAGCTTGTCCCGGGCATGGGAAGTAGCAGGCTGCATGCCCAGAGTACTTCTCGCACTGTCCTGCCTGCCACGGGGCTGCTTCTGAGCATGGAGGCACGCCTACAAGCCAGCTGAGATGGGCTTTGCCTAAGAGTCAGGGAAGTGGCGAGCGCAACAAGGCATGTGCTGCACAGCTTCCCTCGCAGGCAGATTCCCTCCTGGGGCTCTTAGTTCTCTTGCCTTAGTGCCTTGCTTTGTTTGGAGGCTGTTTGCAGACAGCAGCACACACAGCGGGAAGGTGCGCACTGGCCAGCTCGAAATCTCGGCACATAGACGCGCAAGCGAGGCACCTGCTCGCAGTTTGTCCCGGGCATGGGAAGCAGCATGCTGCATGCCCAGATTACTTCTCGCACTGTCCTGCCTGCCACGGGGCTGCTTCTGAGCACGGAGGCACGCCTACAAGCAGCTGAGATGGGCTTTGCCTAAGAGAAAGGGAAGTGGCGAGCGGAACAAGGGATGTGCTGCACAGCTTCCCTTGCAGGCAGATTCCCTCCTGGGGCGCTTACTTCTCCTGCCTTAGTGCCCTGCTTTGTTTGGAGGCTGTTTGCGGACAGCAGCACACACAGCGGGAAGGTGCGCGCTGGCCAGCTCCAAGTCTCGGCAGATAGAAGTGCAAGCGAGGCACCTGCTCGCAGTTTGTCCCGGGAATGGGAAGCAGCATGCTGCGTGCCCAGAAGACATCTCGCACTGTCCTGCCTGCCACGGGGCTGCTTCTGAGCACGGAGGCACGCCTACAAGCCAGCTGAGATGGGCTTTGCCTAAGAGTCAGGGAAGTGGCGAGCGGAACAAGGGATGTGCTGCACAGGTTCCCTCGCAGACAGATTCCCTCCTGGGGCTCTTAGTTCTCTTGCCTTAGTGCCCTGCTTGTTTGGAGGCTGTTTGCGGACAGCAGCACACACAGCGGGAAGGTGCGCACTGGTCAGCTCCAAGTCTCGGCAGATTGAAGCGCAAGCCAGGCACCTGCTCGCAGTTTGTCCCGGGCATGGAAAGTAGCAGGCTGCATGCCCAGAGTACTTCTCGCACTGTCCTGCCTGCCACGGGGCTGCTTCTGAGCACGGAGGCACGCCTACAAGCGCGGTGAGATGGGCTTTGCCTAAGAGTCAGGGAAGTGGCGAGCGGAACAAGGCATGTGCTGCACAGCTTCCCTCGCAGGCAGTTTCCCTCCTGGGGCGCTTACTTCTCTTGCCTTAGTGCCCTGCTTTGTTTGGAGGCTGTTTGTGGACAGCAGCACACACAGCGGGAAGGTGCGCGCTGGTCAGCTCCAAGTCTCGGCAGATTGAAGCGCAAGCGAGGCACCTGCTCGCAGTTTGTCCCGGGCATGGGAAGTAGCAGGCTGCATGCCCAGAGTACTTCTCGCACTGTCCTGCCTGCCACGGGGCTGCTTCTGAGCACGGAGGCACGCCTACAAGCCAGCTGAGATGGGCTTTGCCTAAGACTCAGGGAAGTGGCGAGCGGAACAAGGGATGTGCTGCACAGCTTCCCTCGCAGGCAGATTCCCTCCTGGGGCGCTTACTTCTCCTGCCTTAGTGCCCTGCTTTGTTTGGAGGCTGTTTGCGGACAGCAGCACACACAGCGGGAAGGTGCGCACTGGTCAGCTCCAAGTCTCGGCAGATTGAAGCGCAAGCCAGGCACCTGCTCGCGGTTTGTCCCGGGCATGGGAAGCAGCATGCTGCATGCCCAGAAGACATCTCGCACTGTCCTGCCTGCCACGGGGCTGCTTCTGAGCACGGAGGCACGCCTACAAGCCAGCTGAGATGGGCTTTGCCTAAGAGTCAGGGAAGTGGCGAGCGGAACAAGGGATGTGCTGCACAGCTTCCCTCGCAGGCAGATTCCCTCCTGGGGCGCTTACTTCTCCTGCCTTAGCGCCCTGCTTTGTTTGGAGGCTGTTTGCGGACAGCAGCACACACAGCGGGAAGGTGCGCGCTGGCCAGCTCCAAGTCTCGGCACATAGAAGTGCAAGCGAGGCACCTGCTCACAGTTTGTCCCGGGCATGGGAAGCAGCATGCTGCGTGCCCAGAAGACATCTCGCACTGTCCTGCCTGCCACGGGGCTGCTTCTGAGCACGGAGGCACGCCTAGAAGCCCGCTGTGATGGGATTTGCCTAAGAGTCAGGGAAGTGGCGAGCGGAACAAGGGATGTGCTGCACAGCTTCCCTCGCAGGCAGATTCCCTCCTGGGGCGCTTACTTCTCCTGCCTTAGTGCCCTGCTTTGTTTGGAGGCTGTTTGCGGACAGCAGCACACACAGCGGGAAGGTGCGCGCTGGCCAGCTCCAAGTCTCGGCAGATTGAAGCGCAAGCCAGGCACCTGCTCGCAGTTTGTCCCGGGCATGGGAAGTAGCAGGCTGCATGCCCAGAGTACTTCTCGCACTGTCCTGCCTGCCACGGGGCTGCTTCTGAGCACGGAGGCACGCCTACGAGCGCGCTGAGATGGGCTTTGCCTAAGAGTCAGGGAAGTGGCGAGCGGAAAAAGGCATGTGCTGCACAGCTTCCCTCGCAGACAGATTCCCTCCTGGGGCTCTTAGTTCTCTTGCCTTAGTGCCCTGCTTTGTTTGGAGGCTGTTTGCGGACAGCAGCACACACAGCGGGAAGGTGCGCACTGGTCAGCTCCAAGTCTCGGCAGATTGAAGCGGAAGCGAGGCACCTGCTCGCAGTTTGTCCCGGGCATGGGAAGCAGCATGCTGCATGCCCAGAGTACTTCTCGCACTGTCCTGCCTTCCTCGGGGCTGCTTCTGAGCACGGAGGCACGCCTACAAGCCAGCTGAGATGGGCTTTGCCTAAGAGTAAGGGAAGTGGCGAGCGGAACAAGGGATGTGCTGCACAGCTTCCCTCGCAGGCAGATTCCCTCCTGGGGCGCTTACTTCTCCTGCCTTAGCGCCCTGCTTTGTTTGGAGGCTGTTTGCGGACAGCAGCACACACAGCAGGAAGGTGCGCGCTGGCCAGCTCCAAGTCTCGGCAGATAGAAGTGCAAGCGAGGCACCTGCTCGCAGTTTGTCCCGGGCATGGGAAGCAGCATGCTGCGTGTCCAGAAGACATCTCGCACTGTCCTGCCTGCCACGGGGCTGCTTCTGAGCACGGAGGCACGCCTACAAGCCAGCTGAGATGGGATTTGCCTAAGAGTGAGGGAAGTGGCGAGCGGAACAAGGGATGTGCTGCACAGGTTCCCTCGCAGGCAGATTCCCTCCTGGGGCGCTTACTTCTCCTGCCTTAGTGCCCTGCTTTGTTTGGAGGCTGTTTGCGGACAGCAGCACACACAGCGGGAAGGTGTGCACTGGTCAGCTCCAAGTCTCGGCAGATTGAAGCGCAAGCGAGGCACCTGCTCGCAGTTTGTCCCGGGCATGGGAAGTAGCAGGCTGCATGCCCAGAATACTTCTCGCACTGTCCTGCCTTCCTCGGGGCTGCTTCTGAGCACGGAGGCACGCCTACAAGCCAGCTGAGATGGGCTTTGCCTAAGAGTCAGGGAAGTGGCGAGCGGAACAAGGGATGTGCTGCACAGCTTCCCTCGCAGGCAGATTCCCTCCTGGGGCGCTTACTTCTCCTGCCTTAGCGCCCTGCTTTGTTTGGAGGCTGTTTGCGGACAGCAGCACACACAGTGGGAAGGTGCGCGCTGGTCAGCTCCAAGTCTCGGCAGATAGAAGTGCAAGCCAGGCACCTGCTCGCAGTTTGTCCCGGGAATGGGAAGCAGCATGCTGCATGCCCAGAGTACTTCTCGCACTGTCCTGCCTGCCACGGGGCTGCTTCTGAGCACGGAGGCACGCCTACAAGCCAGCTGAGATGGGCTTTGCCTAAGAGTCAGGGAAGTGGCGAGCGGAACAAGGGATGTGCTGCACAGCTTCCCTTGCAGGCAGATTCCCTCCTGGGGCGCTTACTTCTCTTGCCTTAGCGCCCTGCTTTGTTTGGAGGCTGTTTGCGGACAGCAGCACACACAGCGGGAAGGTGCGCACTGGTCAGCTCCAAGTCTCGGCAGATTGAAGCGCAAGCGAGGCACCTGCTCGCAGTTTGTCCCGGGCATGGGAAGCAGCATGCTGCATGCCCAGATTACTTCTCGCACTGTCCTGCCTGCCACGGGGCTGCTTCTGAGCACGGAGGCACGCCTACAAGCAGCTGAGATGGGCTTTGCCTAAGAGTAAGGGAAGTGGCGAGCGGAACAAGGGATGTGCTGCACAGCTTCCCTCGCAGGCAGATTCCCTCCTGGGGCACTTACTTCTCTTGCCTTAGCGCCCTGCTTTGTTTGGAGGCTGTTTGCGGACAGCAGCACACACAGCGGGAAGGTGCGCGCTGGTAAGCTCGAAATCTCGGCAGATTGAAGCGCAAGCGAGGCACCTGCTCGCAGTTTGTCCCGGGCATGGGAAGTCGCGGGCTGCATGCCCAGACAACTTCTCGCACTGTCCTGCCTTCCTCGGGGCTGCTTCTGAGCACGGAGGCACGCCTACAAGCCAGCTGAGATGGGCTTTGCCTAAGAGTCAGGGAAGTGGCGAGCGGAACAAGGCATGTGCTGCACAGCTTCCCTCGCAGGCAGATTCCCTCCTGGGGCGCTTACTTCTCCTGCCTTAGTGCCCTGCTTTGTTTGGAGGCTGTTTGCGGACAGCAGCACACACAGCGGGAAGGTGCGCGCTGGCCAGCTCCAAGTCTCGGCAGATAGAAGTGCAAGCGAGGCACCTGCTCGCAGTTTGTCCCGGGCATGGGAAGCAGCATACTGCGTGCCCAGAAGACATCTCGCACTGTCCTGCCTGCCACGGGGCTGCTTCTGAGCACGGAGGCACGCCTAGAAGCCCGCTGTGATGGGATTTGCCTAAGAGTCAGGGAAGTGGCGAGCGGAACAAGGCATGTGCTGCACAGCTTCCCTCGCAGGCAGATTCCCTCCTGGGGCTCTTAGTTCTCTTGCCTTAGTGCCCTGCTTTGTTTGGAGGCTGTTTGCAGACAGCAGCACACACAGCGGGAAGGTGCGCGCTGGCCAGCTCCAAGTCTCGGCACATAGAAGCGCAAGCCAGGCACCTGCTCGCAGTTTGTCCCGGGCATGGGAAGCAGCATGCTGCATGCCCAGAGTACTTCTCGCACTGTCCTGCCTGCCACGGGGCTGCTTCTGAGCACGGAGGCACGCCTACAAGCCAGCTGAGATGGGCTTTGCCTAAGAGTCAGGGAAGTGGCGAGCGGAACAAGGGATGTGCTGCACAGCTTCCCTCGCAGGCAGATTCCCTCCTGGGGCGCTTACTTCTCTTGCCTTAGCGCCCTGCTTTGTTTGGAGGCTGTTTGCGGACAGCAGCACACACAGCGGGAAGGTGCGCGCTGGCCAGCTCCAAGTCTCGGCAGATTGAAGCGCAAGCGAGGCACCTGCTCGCAGTTTGTCCCGGGCATGGGAAGCAGCATGCTGCATGCCCAGAGTACTTCTCGCACTGTCCTGCCTGCCACGGGGCTGCTTCTGAGCACGGAGGCACGCCTACAAGCCAGCTGAGATGGGCTTTGCCTAAGAGTCAGGGAAGTGGCGAGCGGAACAAGGGATGTGCTGCACAGCTTCCCTCGCAGGCAGATTCCCTCCTGGGGCGCTTACTTCTCTTGCCTTAGCGCCCTGCTTTGTTTGGAGGCTGTTTGCGGACAGCAGCACACACCGCGGGAAGGTGCGCGCTGGTAAGCTCGAAATCTCGGCAGATTGAAGCGCAAGCCAGGCACCTGCTCGCAGTTTGTCCCGGGCATGGGAAGTAGCGGGCTGCATGCCCAGACAACTTCTCGCACTGTCCTGCCTTCCTCGGGGCTGCTTCTGAGCACGGAGGCACGCCTACGAGCCAGCTGAGATGGGCTTTGCCTAAGAGTCAGGGAAGTGGCGAGCGGAACAAGGCATGTGCTGCACAGCTTCCCTCGCAGGCAGATTCCCTCCTGGGGCGCTTACTTCTCCTGCCTTAGTGCCCTGCTTTGTTTGGAGGCTGTTTGCGGACAGCAGCACACACAGCGGGAAGGTGCGCGCTGGCCAGCTCCAAGTCTCGGCAGATAGAAGTGCAAGCGAGGCACCTGCTCGCAGTTTGTCCCGGGCATGGGAAGCAGCATACTGCGTGCCCAGAAGACATCTCGCACTGTCCTGCCTGCCACGGGGCTGCTTCTGAGCACGGAGGCACGCCTACAAGCGCGCTGTGATGGGATTTGCCTAAGAGTCAGGGAAGTGGCGAGCGGAACAAGGGATGTGCTGCACAGCTTCCCTCGCAGGCAGATTCCCTCCTGGGGCGCTTACTTCTCCTGCCTTAGTGCCCTGCTTTGTTTGGAGGCTGTTTGCGGACAGCAGCACACACAGCGGGAAGGTGCGCACTGGTCAGCTCCAAGTCTCGGCAGATTGAAGCGCAAGCGAGGCACCTGCTCGCAGTTTGTCCCGGGCATGGGAAGCAGCATGCTGCATGCCCAGAAGACATCTCGCACTGTCCTGCCTGCCACGGGGCTGCTTCTGAGCACGGAGGCACACCTACAAGCCAGCTGAGATGGGCTTTGCCTAAGAGTAAGGGAAGTGGCGAGCGGAACAAGGCATGTGCTGCACAGCTTCCCTCGCAGGCAGATTCCCTCCTGGGGCTCTTAGTTCTCTTGCCTTAGTGCCCTGCTTTGTTTGGAGGCTGTTTGCAGACAGCAGCACACACAGCGGGAAGGTGCGCGCTGGCCAGCTCCAAGTCTCGGCACATAGAAGCGCAAGCCAGGCACCTGCTCGCAGTTTGTCCCGGGCATGGGAAGCAGCATGCTGCATGCCCAGAGTACTTCTCGCACTGTCCTGCCTGCCACGGGGCTGCTTCTGAGCACGGAGGCACGCCTACAAGCCAGCTGAGATGGGCTTTGCCTAAGAGTCAGGGAAGTGGCGAGCGGAACAAGGGATGTGCTGCACAGCTTCCCTCGCAGGCAGATTCCCTCCTGGGGCGCTTACTTCTCTTGCCTTAGCGCCCTGCTTTGTTTGGAGGCTGTTTGCGGACAGCAGCACACACAGCGGGAAGGTGCGCACTGGTCAGCTCCAAGTCTCGGCAGATTGAAGCGCAAGCGAGGCACCTGCTCGCAGTTTGTCCCGGGCATGGGAAGCAGCATGCTGCATGCCCAGATTACTTCTCGCACTGTCCTGCCTGCCACGGGGCTGCTTCTGAGCACGGAGGCACGCCTACAAGCAGCTGAGATGGGCTTTGCCTAAGAGTCAGGGAAGTGGCGAGCGGAACAAGGGATGTGCTGCACAGCTTCCCTCGCAGGCAGATTCCCTCCTGGGGCGCTTACTTCTCCTGCCTTAGTGCCCTGCTTTGTTTGGAGGCTGTTTGCGGACAGCAGCACACACAGCGGGAAGGTGCGCACTGGTCAGCTCCAAGTCTCGGCAGATTGAAGCGCAAGCGAGGTACCTGCTCGCAGTTTGTCCCGGGCATGGGAAGTAGCAGGCTGCATGCCCAGAGTACTTCTCGCACTGTCCTGCCTTCCTCGGGGCTGCTTCTGAGCACGGAGGCACGCCTACAAGCCAGCTGAGATGGGCTTTGCCTAAGAGTAAGGGAAGTGGTGAGCGGAACAAGGGATGTGCTGCACAGCTTCCCTCGCAGGCAGATTCCCTCCTGGGGCGCTTACTTCTCCTGCCTTAGCGCCCTGCTTTGTTTGGAGGCTGTTTGCGGACAGCAGCACACACAGCGGGAAGGTGCGCGCTGGCCAGCTCCAAGTCTCGGCACATAGAAGCGCAAGCGAGGCACCTGCTCGCAGTTTGTCCCGGGCATGGGAAGCAGCATGCTGCGTGCCCAGAAGACATCTCGCACTGTCCTGCCTGCCACGGGGCTGCTTCTGAGCACGGAGGCACGCCTACAAGCCAGCTGAGATGGGCTTTGCCTAAGAGTCAGGGAAGTGGCGAGCGGAACAAGGCATGTGCTGCACAGGTTCCCTCGCAGACAGATTCCCTCCTGGGGCTCTTAGTTCTCTTGCCTTAGTGCCCTGCTTTGTTTGGAGGCTGTTTGCGGACAGCAGCACACACAGCGGGAAGGTGCGCACTGGTCAGCTCCAAGTCTCGGCAGATTGAAGCGCAAGCCAGGCACCTGCTCGCAGTTTGTCCCGGGCATGGAAAGTAGCAGGCTGCATGCCCAGAGTACTTCTCGCACTGTCCTGCCTGCCACGGGGCTGCTTCTGAGCACGGAGGCACGCCTACAAGCGCGGTGAGATGGGCTTTGCCTAAGAGTCAGGGAAGTGGCGAGCGGAACAAGGCATGTGCTGCACAGCTTCCCTCGCAGGCAGTTTCCCTCCTGGGGCGCTTACTTCTCTTGCCTTAGTGCCCTGCTTTGTTTGGAGGCTGTTTGTGGACAGCAGCACACACAGCGGGAAGGTGCGCGCTGGTCAGCTCCAAGTCTCGGCAGATTGAAGCGCAAGCGAGGCACCTGCTCGCAGTTTGTCCCGGGCATGGGAAGTAGCAGGCTGCATGCCCAGAGTACTTCTCGCACTGTCCTGCCTGCCACGGGGCTGCTTCTGAGCACGGAGGCACGCCTACAAGCCAGCTGAGATGGGCTTTGCCTAAGACTCAGGGAAGTGGCGAGCGGAACAAGGGATGTGCTGCACAGCTTCCCTCGCAGGCAGATTCCCTCCTGGGGCGCTTACTTCTCCTGCCTTAGTGCCCTGCTTTGTTTGGAGGCTGTTTGCGGACAGCAGCACACACAGCGGGAAGGTGCGCACTGGTCAGCTCCAAGTCTCGGCAGATTGAAGCGCAAGCCAGGCACCTGCTCGCGGTTTGTCCCGGGCATGGGAAGCAGCATGCTGCGTGCCCAGAAGACATCTCGCACTGTCCTGCCTGCCACGGGGCTGCTTCTGAGCACGGAGGCACGCCTACAAGCCAGCTGAGATGGGCTTTGCCTAAGAGTCAGGGAAGTGGCGAGCGGAACAAGGGATGTGCTGCACAGCTTCCCTCGCAGGCAGATTCCCTCCTGGGGCGCTTACTTCTCCTGCCTTAGCGCCCTGCTTTGTTTGGAGGCTGTTTGCGGACAGCAGCACACACAGCGGGAAGGTGCGCGCTGGCCAGCTCCAAGTCTCGGCACATAGAAGTGCAAGCGAGGCACCTGCTCACAGTTTGTCCCGGGCATGGGAAGCAGCATGCTGCGTGCCCAGAAGACATCTCGCACTGTCCTGCCTGCCACGGGGCTGCTTCTGAGCACGGAGGCACGCCTAGAAGCCCGCTGTGATGGGATTTGCCTAAGAGTCAGGGAAGTGGCGAGCGGAACAAGGGATGTGCTGCACAGCTTCCCTCGCAGGCAGATTCCCTCCTGGGGCGCTTACTTCTCCTGCCTTAGTGCCCTGCTTTGTTTGGAGGCTGTTTGCGGACAGCAGCACACACAGCGGGAAGGTGCGCGCTGGCCAGCTCCAAGTCTCGGCAGATTGAAGCGCAAGCCAGGCACCTGCTCGCAGTTTGTCCCGGGCATGGGAAGCAGCATGCTGCGTGCCCAGAGTACTTCTCGCACTGTCCTGCCTGCCACGGGGCTGCTTCTGAGCACGGAGGCACGCCTACGAGCGCGCTGAGATGGGCTTTGCCTAAGAGTCAGGGAAGTGGCGAGCGGAAAAAGGCATGTGCTGCACAGCTTCCCTCGCAGACAGATTCCCTCCTGGGGCTCTTAGTTCTCTTGCCTTAGTGCCCTGCTTTGTTTGGAGGCTGTTTGCGGACAGCAGCACACACAGCGGGAAGGTGCGCACTGGTCAGCTCCAAGTCTTGGCAGATTGAAGCGGAAGCGAGGCACCTGCTCGCAGTTTGTCCCGGGCATGGGAAGCAGCATGCTGCATGCCCAGAGTACTTCTCGCACTGTCCTGCCTTCCTCGGGGCTGCTTCTGAGCACGGAGGCACGCCTACAAGCCAGCTGAGATGGGCTTTGCCTAAGAGTAAGGGAAGTGGCGAGCGGAACAAGGGATGTGCTGCACAGCTTCCCTCGCAGGCAGATTCCCTCCTGGGGCGCTTACTTCTCCTGCCTTAGCGCCCTGCTTTGTTTGGAGGCTGTTTGCGGACAGCAGCACACACAGCAGGAAGGTGCGCGCTGGCCAGCTCCAAGTCTCGGCAGATAGAAGTGCAAGCGAGGCACCTGCTCGCAGTTTGTCCCGGGCATGGGAAGCAGCATGCTGCGTGTCCAGAAGACATCTCGCACTGTCCTGCCTGCCACGGGGCTGCTTCTGAGCACGGAGGCACGCCTACAAGCCAGCTGAGATGGGATTTGCCTAAGAGTGAGGGAAGTGGCGAGCGGAACAAGGGATGTGCTGCACAGCTTCCCTCGCAGGCAGATTCCCTCCTGGGGCGCTTACTTCTCCTGCCTTAGTGCCCTGCTTTGTTTGGAGGCTGTTTGCGGACAGCAGCACACACAGCGGGAAGGTGTGCACTGGTCAGCTCCAAGTCTCGGCAGATTGAAGCGCAAGCAAGGCACCTGCTCGCAGTTTGTCCCGGGCATGGGAAGTAGCAGGCTGCATGCCCAGAATACTTCTCGCACTGTCCTGCCTTCCTCGGGGCTGCTTCTGAGCACGGAGGCACGCCTACAAGCCAGCTGAGATGGGCTTTGCCTAAGAGTCAGGGAAGTGGCGAGCGGAACAAGGGATGTGCTGCACAGCTTCCCTCGCAGGCAGATTCCCTCCTGGGGCGCTTACTTCTCCTGCCTTAGCGCCCTGCTTTGTTTGGAGGCTGTTTGCGGACAGCAGCACACACAGTGGGAAGGTGCGCGCTGGTCAGCTCCAAGTCTCGGCAGATAGAAGTGCAAGCCAGGCACCTGCTCGCAGTTTGTCCCGGGAATGGGAAGCAGCATGCTGCATGCCCAGAGTACTTCTCGCACTGTCCTGCCTGCCACGGGGCTGCTTCTGAGCACGGAGGCACGCCTACAAGCCAGCTGAGATGGGCTTTGCCTAAGAGTCAGGGAAGTGGCGAGCGGAACAAGGCATGTGCTGCACAGCTTCCCTTGCAGGCAGATTCCCTCCTGGGGCGCTTACTTCTCTTGCCTTAGCGCCCTGCTTTGTTTGGAGGCTGTTTGCGGACAGCAGCACACACAGCGGGAAGGTGCGCACTGGTCAGCTCCAAGTCTCGGCAGATTGAAGCGCAAGCGAGGCACCTGCTCGCAGTTTGTCCCGGGCATGGGAAGCAGCATGCTGCATGCCCAGATTACTTCTCGCACTGTCCTGCCTGCCACGGGGCTGCTTCTGAGCACGGAGGCACGCCTACAAGCAGCTGAGATGGGCTTTGCCTAAGAGTAAGGGAAGTGGCGAGCGGAACAAGGGATGTGCTGCACAGCTTCCCTCGCAGGCAGATTCCCTCCTGGGGCACTTACTTCTCTTGCCTTAGCGCCCTGCTTTGTTTGGAGGCTGTTTGCGGACAGCAGCACACACAGCGGGAAGGTGCGCGCTGGTAAGCTCGAAATCTCGGCAGATTGAAGCGCAAGCCAGGCACCTGCTCGCAGTTTGTCCCGGGCATGGGAAGTAGCGGGCTGCATGCCCAGACAACTTCTCGCACTGTCCTGCCTTCCTCGGGGCTGCTTCTGAGCACGGAGGCACGCCTACAAGCCAGCTGAGATGGGCTTTGCCTAAGAGTCAGGGAAGTGGCGAGCGGAACAAGGCATGTGCTGCACAGCTTCCCTCGCAGGCAGATTCCCTCCTGGGGCGCTTACTTCTCCTGCCTTAGTGCCCTGCTTTGTTTGGAGGCTGTTTGCGGACAGCAGCACACACAGCGGGAAGGTGCGCGCTGGCCAGCTCCAAGTCTCGGCAGATAGAAGTGCAAGCGAGGCACCTGCTCGCAGTTTGTCCCGGGCATGGGAAGCAGCATACTGCGTGCCCAGAAGACATCTCGCACTGTCCTGCCTGCCACGGGGCTGCTTCTGAGCACGGAGGCACGCCTAGAAGCCCGCTGTGATGGGATTTGCCTAAGAGTAAGGGAAGTGGCGAGCGGAACAAGGCATGTGCTGCACAGCTTCCCTCGCAGGCAGATTCCCTCCTGGGGCTCTTAGTTCTCTTGCCTTAGTGCCCTGCTTTGTTTGGAGGCTGTTTGCAGACAGCAGCACACACAGCGGGAAGGTGCGCGCTGGCCAGCTCCAAGTCTCGGCACATAGAAGCGCAAGCCAGGCACCTGCTCGCAGTTTGTCCCGGGCATGGGAAGCAGCATGCTGCATGCCCAGAGTACTTCTCGCACTGTCCTGCCTGCCACGGGGCTGCTTCTGAGCACGGAGGCACGCCTACAAGCCAGCTGAGATGGGCTTTGCCTAAGAGTCAGGGAAGTGGCGAGCGGAACAAGGGATGTGCTGCACAGCTTCCCTCGCAGGCAGATTCCCTCCTGGGGCGCTTACTTCTCTTGCCTTAGCGCCCTGCTTTGTTTGGAGGCTGTTTGCGGACAGCAGCACACACAGCGGGAAGGTGCGCGCTGGCCAGCTCCAAGTCTCGGCAGATTGAAGCGCAAGCGAGGCACCTGCTCGCAGTTTGTCCCGGGCATGGGAAGCAGCATGCTGCATGCCCAGAGTACTTCTCGCACTGTCCTGCCTGCCACGGGGCTGCTTCTGAGCACGGAGGCACGCCTACAAGCAGCTGAGATGGGCTTTGCCTAAGAGTAAGGGAAGTGGCGAGCGGAACAAGGGATGTGCTGCACAGCTTCCCTCGCAGGCAGATTCCCTCCTGGGGCACTTACTTCTCTTGCCTTAGCGCCCTGCTTTGTTTGGAGGCTGTTTGCGGACAGCAGCACACACCGCGGGAAGGTGCGCGCTGGTAAGCTCGAAATCTCGGCAGATTGAAGCGCAAGCCAGGCACCTGCTCGCAGTTTGTCCCGGGCATGGGAAGTAGCGGGCTGCATGCCCAGACAACTTCTCGCACTGTCCTGCCTTCCTCGGGGCTGCTTCTGAGCACGGAGGCACGCCTACAAGCCAGCTGAGATGGGCTTTGCCTAAGAGTCAGGGAAGTGGCGAGCGGAACAAGGCATGTGCTGCACAGCTTCCCTCGCAGGCAGATTCCCTCCTGGGGCGCTTACTTCTCCTGCCTTAGTGCCCTGCTTTGTTTGGAGGCTGTTTGCGGACAGCAGCACACACAGCGGGAAGGTGCGCGCTGGCCAGCTCCAAGTCTCGGCACATAGAAGCGCAAGCCAGGCACCTGCTCGCAGTTTGTCCCGGGCATGGGAAGCAGCATGCTGCATGCCCAGAGTACTTCTCGCACTGTCCTGCCTGCCACGGGGCTGCTTCTGAGCACGGAGGCACGCCTACAAGCCAGCTGAGATGGGCTTTGCCTAAGAGTCAGGGAAGTGGCGAGCGGAACAAGGGATGTGCTGCACAGCTTCCCTCGCAGGCAGATTCCCTCCTGGGGCGCTTACTTCTCTTGCCTTAGCGCCCTGCTTTGTTTGGAGGCTGTTTGCGGACAGCAGCACACACAGCGGGAAGGTGCGCACTGGTCAGCTCCAAGTCTCGGCAGATTGAAGCGCAAGCGAGGCACCTGCTCGCAGTTTGTCCCGGGCATGGGAAGCAGCATGCTGCATGCCCAGATTACTTCTCGCACTGTCCTGCCTGCCACGGGGCTGCTTCTGAGCACGGAGGCACGCCTACAAGCAGCTGAGATGGGCTTTGCCTAAGAGTCAGGGAAGTGGCGAGCGGAACAAGGGATGTGCTGCACAGCTTCCCTTGCAGGCAGATTCCCTCCTGGGGCGCTTACTTCTCCTGCCTTAGTGCCCTGCTTTGTTTGGAGGCTGTTTGCGGACAGCAGCACACACAGCGGGAAGGTGTGCACTGGTCAGCTCCAAGTCTCGGCAGATTGAAGCGCAAGCGAGGTACCTGCTCGCAGTTTGTCCCGGGCATGGGAAGTAGCATGCTGCATGCCCAGAGTACTTCTCGCACTGTCCTGCCTTCCTCGGGGCTGCTTCTGAGCACGGAGGCACGCCTACAAGCCAGCTGAGATGGGCTTTGCCTAAGAGTAAGGGAAGTGGTGAGCGGAACAAGGGATGTGCTGCACAGCTTCCCTCGCAGGCAGATTCCCTCCTGGGGCGCTTACTTCTCCTGCCTTAGCGCCCTGCTTTGTTTGGAGGCTGTTTGCGGACAGCAGCACACACAGCGGGAAGGTGCGCGCTGGCCAGCTCCAAGTCTCGGCACATAGAAGCGCAAGCGAGGCACCTGCTCGCAGTTTGTCCCGGGCATGGGAAGCAGCATGCTGCGTGCCCAGAAGACATCTCGCACTGTCCTGCCTGCCACGGGGCTGCTTCTGAGCACGGAGGCACGCCTACAAGCCAGCTGAGATGGGCTTTGCCTAAGAGTCAGGGAAGTGGCGAGCGGAACAAGGCATGTGCTGCACAGCTTCCCTCGCAGGCAGATTCCCTCCTGGGGCGCTTACTTCTCCTGCCTTAGTGCCCTGCTTTGTTTGGAGGCTGTTTGCGGACAGCAGCACACACAGTGGGAAGGTGCGCGCTGGTCAGCTCCAAGTCTCGGCAGATTGAAGCGCAAGCCAGGCACCTGCTCGCGGTTTGTCCCGGGCATGGGAAGTAGCAGGCTGCATGCCCAGACAACTTCTCGCACTGTCCTGCCTTCCTCGGGGCTGCTTCTGAGCACGGAGGCACGCCTACAAGCCAGCTGAGATGGGCTTTGCCTAAGAGTCAGGGAAGTGGCGAGCGGAACAAGGGATGTGCTGCACAGCTTCCCTCGCAGGCAGATTCCCTCCTGGGGCGCTTACTTCTCCTGCCTTAGTGCCCTGCTTTGTTTGGAGGCTGTTTGCGGACAGCAGCACACACAGCGGGAAGGTGCGCGCTGGCCAGCTCCAAGTCTCGGCAGATAGAAGTGCAAGCGAGGCACCTGCTCGCAGTTTGTCCCGGGAATGGGAAGCAGCATGCTGCGTGCCCAGAAGACATCTCGCACTGTCCTGCCTGCCACGGGGCTGCTTCTGAGCACGGAGGCACGCCTAGAAGCCCGCTGTGATGGGATTTGCCTAAGAGTGAGGGAAGTGGCGAGCGGAACAAGGGATGTGCTGCACAGCTTCCCTCGCAGGCAGATTCCCTCCTGGGGCGCTTACTTCTCCTGCCTTAGTGCCCTGCTTTGTTTGGAGGCTGTTTGCGGACAGCAGCACACACAGCGGGAAGGTGCGCACTGGTCAGCTCCAAGTCTCGGCAGATTGAAGCGCAAGCCAGGCACCTGCTCGCAGTTTGTCCCGGGCATGGAAAGTAGCAGGCTGCATGCCCAGAGTACTTCTCGCACTGTCCTGCCTGCCACGGGGCTGCTTCTGAGCACGGAGGCACGCCTACAAGCCAGCTGAGATGGGCTTTGCCTAAGAGTCAGGGAAGTGGCGAGCGGAACAAGGGATGTGCTGCACAGCTTCCCTCGCAGGCAGATTCCCTCCTGGGGCGCTTACTTCTCTTGCCTTAGTGCCCTGCTTTGTTTGGAGGCTGTTTGCGGACAGCAGCACACACAGCGGGAAGGTGCGCGCTGGCCAGCTCCAAGTCTCGGCAGATTGAAGCGCAAGCGAGGCACCTGCTCGCAGTTTGTCCCGGGCTGGGAAGCAGCATGCTGCATGCCCAGATTACTTCTCGCACTGTCCTGCCTGCCACGGGGCTGCTTCTGAGCACGGAGGCACGCCTACAAGCAGCTGAGATGGGCTTTGCCTAAGAGTCAGGGAAGTGGCGAGCGGAACAAGGGATGTGCTGCACAGCTTCCCTCGCAGGCAGATTCCCTCCTGGGGCGCTTACTTCTCCTGCCTTAGTGCCCTGCTTTGTTTGGAGGCTGTTTGCGGACAGCAGCACACACAGCGGGAAGGTGCGCACTGGTCAGCTCCAAGTCTCGGCAGATTGAAGCGCAAGCGAGGTACCTGCTCGCAGTTTGTCCCGGGCATGGGAAGTAGCAGGCTGCATGCCCAGACAACTTCTCGCACTGTCCTGCCTTCCTCGGGGCTGCTTCTGAGCACGGAGGCACACCTACAAGCCAGCTGAGATGGGCTTTGCCTAAGAGTCAGGGAAGTGGCGAGCGGAACAAGGCATGTGCTGCACAGCTTCCCTCGCAGGCAGATTCCCTCCTGGGGCGCTTACTTCTCCTGCCTTAGCGCCCTGCTTTGTTTGGAGGCTGTTTGCGGACAGCAGCACACACAGCGGGAAGGTGCGCGCTGGCCAGCTCCAAGTCTCGGCAGATAGAAGTGCAAGCGAGGCACCTGCTCGCAGTTTGTCCCGGGAATGGGAAGCAGCATGCTGCATGCCCAGAGTACTTCTCGCACTGTCCTGCCTGCCACGGGGCTGCTTCTGAGCACGGAGGCACGCCTACAAGCCAGCTGAGATGGGCTTTGCCTAAGAGTCAGGGAAGTGGCGAGCGGAACAAGGGATGTGCTGCACAGCTTCCCTCGCAGGCAGTTTCCCTCCTGGGGCGCTTACTTCTCTTGCCTTAGCGCCCTGCTTTGTTTGGAGGCTGTTTGCGGACAGCAGCACACACAGCGGGAAGGTGCGCACTGGTCAGCTCCAAGTCTCGGCAGATTGAAGCGCAAGCGAGGCACCTGCTCGCAGTTTGTCCCGGGCATGGGAAGCAGCATGCTGCATGCCCAGATTAATTCTCGCACTGTCCTGCCTGCCACGGGGCTGCTTCTGAGCACGGAGGCACGCCTACAAGCAGCTGAGATGGGCTTTGCCTAAGAGTAAGGGAAGTGGCGAGCGGAACAAGGGATGTGCTGCACAGCTTCCCTCGCAGGCAGATTCCCTCCTGGGGCACTTACTTCTCTTGCCTTAGCGCCCTGCTTTGTTTGGAGGCTGTTTGCGGACAGCAGCACACACCGCGGGAAGGTGCGCGCTGGTAAGCTCGAAATCTCGGCAGATTGAAGCGCAAGCGAGGCACCTGCTCGCAGTTTGTCCCGGGCATGGGAAGCAGCATGCTGCATGCCCAGAAGACATCTCGCACTGTCCTGCCTGCCACGGGGCTGCTTCTGAGCACGGAGGCACACCTACAATCCAGCTGAGATGGGCTTTGCCTAAGAGTAAGGGAAGTGGCGAGCGGAACAAGGCATGTGCTGCACAGCTTCCCTCGCAGGCAGATTCCCTCCTGGGGCTCTTAGTTCTCTTGCCTTAGTGCCCTGCTTTGTTTGGAGGCTGTTTGCAGACAGCAGCACACACAGCGGGAAGGTGCGCGCTGGTCAGCTCCAAGTCTCGGCACATAGAAGCGCAAGCCAGGCACCTGCTCGCAGTTTGTCCCGGGCATGGGAAGCAGCATGCTGCATGCCCAGAGTACTTCTCGCACTGTCCTGCCTGCCACGGGGCTGCTTCTGAGCACGGAGGCACGCCTACAAGCCAGCTGAGATGGGCTTTGCCTAAGAGTCAGGGAAGTGGCGAGCGGAACAAGGGATGTGCTGCACAGCTTCCCTCGCAGGCAGATTCCCTCCTGGGGCGCTTACTTCTCTTGCCTTAGTGCCCTGCTTTGTTTGGAGGCTGTTTGCGGACAGCAGCACACACAGCGGGAAGGTGCGCACTGCTCAGCTCCAAGTCTCGGCAGATTGAAGCGCAAGCGAGGCACCTGCTCGCAGTTTGTCCCGGGCATGGGAAGCAGCATGCTGCATGCCCAGATTACTTCTCGCACTGTCCTGCCTGCCACGGGGCTGCTTCTGAGCACGGAGGCACGCCTACAAGCAGCTGAGATGGGCTTTGCCTAAGAGTCAGGGAAGTGGCGAGCGGAACAAGGGATGTGCTGCACAGCTTCCCTCGCAGGCAGATTCCCTCCTGGGGCGCTTACTTCTCCTGCCTTAGTGCCCTGCTTTGTTTGGAGGCTGTTTGCGGACAGCAGCACACACCGCGGGAAGGTGCGCGCTGGTAAGCTCGAAATCTCGGCAGATTGAAGCGCAAGCGAGGCACCTGCTCGCAGTTTGTCCCGGGCATGGGAAGCAGCATGCTGCATGCCCAGATTACTTCTCGCACTGTCCTGCCTGCCACGGGGCTGCTTCTGAGCACGGAGGCACGCCTACAAGCAGCTGAGATGGGCTTTGCCTAAGAGTCAGGGAAGTGGCGAGCGGAACAAGGGATGTGCTGCACAGCTTCCGTCGCAGGCAGATTCCCTCCTGGGGCGCTTACTTCTCCTGCCTTAGCGCCCTGCTTTGTTTGGAGGCTGTTTGCGGACAGCAGCACACACAGCGGGAAGGTGCGCGCTGGCCAGCTCCAAGTCTCGGCACATAGAAGCGCAAGCGAGGCACCTGCTCGCAGTTTGTCCCGGGCATGGGAAGCAGCATGCTGCGTGCCCAGAAGACATCTCGCACTGTCCTGCCTGCCACGGGGCTGCTTCTGAGCACGGAGGCACGCCTACAAGCCAGCTGAGATGGGCTTTGCCTAAGAGTCAGGGAAGTGGCGAGCGGAACAAGGGATGTGCTGCACAGCTTCCCTCGCAGGCAGATTCCCTCCTGGGGCGCTTACTTCTCCTGCCTTAGTGCCCTGCTTTGTTTGGAGGCTGTTTGCGGACAGCAGCACACACAGCGGGAAGGTGCGCACTGGTCAGCTCCAAGTCTCGGCAGATTGAAGCGCAAGCGAGGCACCTGCTCGCAGTTTGTCCCGGGCATGAGAAGTAGCAGGCTGCATGCCCAGAATACTTCTCGCACTGTCCTGCCTTCCTCGGGGCTGCTTCTGAGCACGGAGGCACGCCTACAAGCCAGCTGAGATGGGCTTTGCCTAAGAGTCAGGGAAGTGGCGAGCGGAACAAGGGATGTGCTGCACAGCTTCCCTCGCAGGCAGATTCCCTCCTGGGGCGCTTACTTCTCCTGGCTTAGTGCCCTGCTTTGTTTGGAGGCTGTTTGCGGACAGCAGCACACACAGTGGGAAGGTGCGCGCTGGTCAGCTCCAAGTCTCGGCAGATTGAAGCGCAAGCCAGGCACCTGCTCGCGGTTTGTCCCGGGCATGGGAAGTAGCAGGCTGCATGCCCAGACAACTTCTCGCACTGTCCTGCCTTCCTCGGGGCTGCTTCTGAGCACGGAGGCACGCCTACAAGCCAGCTGAGATGGGCTTTGCCTAAGAGTCAGGGAAGTGGCGAGCGGAACAAGGGATGTGCTGCACAGCTTCCCTCGCAGGCAGATTCCCTCCTGGGGCGCTTACTTCTCCTGCCTTAGTGCCCTGCTTTGTTTGGAGGCTGTTTGCGGACAGCAGCACACACAGCGGGAAGGTGCGCGCTGGTCAGCTCCAAGTCTCGGCAGATTGAAGCGCAAGCCAGGCACCTGCTCGCAGTTTGTCCCGGGCATGGAAAGTAGCAGGCTGCATGCCCAGAGTACTTCTCGCACTGTCCTGCCTGCCACGGGGCTGCTTCTGAGCACGGAGGCACGCCTACAAGCCAGCTGAGATGGGCTTTGCCTAAGAGTCAGGGAAGTGGCGAGCGGAAAAAGGCATGTGCTGCACAGCTTCCCTCGCAGGCAGATTCCCTCCTGGGGCTCTTAGTTCTCTTGCCTTGGTGCCCTGCTTTGTTTGGAGGCTGTTTGCGGACAGCAGCACACACAGCGGGAAGGTGTGCGCTGGTCAGCTCCAAGTCTCGGCAGATTGAAGCGCAAGCCAGGCACCTGCTCGCAGTTTGTCCCGGGCATGGGAAGTAGCAGGCTGCATGCCCAGAGTACTTCTCGCACTGTCCTGCCTGCCACGGGGCTGCTTCTGAGCACGGAGGCACGCCTACAAGCCAGCTGAGATGGGCTTTGCCTAAGAGTGAGGGAAGTGGCGAGCGGAACAAGGGATGTGCTGCACAGCTTCCCTCGCAGGCAGATTCCCTCCTGGGGCGCTTAGTTCTCCTGCCTTAGTGCCCTGCTTTGTTTGGAGGCTGTTTGCGGACAGCAGCACACACAGCGGGAAGGTGCGCGCTGGCCAGCTCCAAGTCTCGGCAGATTGAAGCGCAAGCGAGGCACCTACTCGCAGTTTGTCCCGGGCATGGGAAGTAGCAGGCTGCATGCCCAGAGTACTTCTCGCACTGTCCTGCCTGCCACGGGGCTGCTTCTGAGCACGGAGGCACGCCTACAAGCGCGCTGAGATGGGCTTTGCCTAAGAGTCAGGGAAGTGGCGAGCGGAACAAGGCATGTGCTGCACAGCTTCCCTCGCAGGCAGATTCCCTCCTGGGGCGCTTAGTTCTCCTGCCTTAGTGCCCTGCTTTGTTTGGAGGCTGTTTGCGGACAGCAGCACACACAGCGGGAAGGTGCGCGCTGGCCAGCTCCAAGTCTCGGCACATAGAAGTGCATGCGACGCACCTGCTCGCAGTTTGTCCCGGGCATGGGAAGCAGCATGCTGCGTGCCCAGAAGACATCTCGCACTGTCCTGCCTGCCACGGGGCTGCTTCTGAGCACGGAGGCACGCCTACAAGCGCGCTGAGATGGGCTTTGCCTAAGAGTCAGGGAAGTGGCGAGCGGAACAAGGCATGTGCTGCACAGCTTCCCTCGCAGACAGATTCCCTCCTGGGGCTCTTAGTTCTCTTGCCTTAGTGCCCTGCTTTGTTTGGAGGCTGTTTGCGGACAGCAGCACACACAGCGGGAAGGTGCGCGCTGGTCAGCTCCAAGTCTCGGCAGATTGAAGCGCAAGCGAGGCACCTGCTCGCAGTTTGTCCCGGGCATGGGAAGTAGCAGGCTGCATGCCCAGAGTACTTCTCGCACTGTCCTGCCTGCCACGGGGCTGCTTCTGAGCACGGAGGCACGCCTACAAGCCAGCTGAGATGGGCTTTGCCTAAGAGTGAGGGAAGTGGCGAGCGGAACAAGGGATGTGCTGCACAGCTTCCCTCGCAGGCAGATTCCCTCCTGGGGCGCTTACTTCTCTTGCCTTAGTGCCCTGCTTTGTTTGGAGGCTGTTTGCGGACAGCAGCACACACAGCAGGAAGGTGCACACAAGTCAGCTCCAAGTCTCGGCAGATTGAATCGCAAGCCAGGCACCTGCTCGCGGTTTGTCCCGGGCATGGGAAGTAGCAGGCTGCATGCCCAGACAACTTCTCGCACTGTCCTGCCTTCCTCGGGGCTGCTTCTGAGCACGGAGGCACGCCTACAAGCCAGCTGAGATGGGCTTTGCCTAAGAGTGAGGGAAGTGGCGAGCGGAACAAGGCATGTGCTGCACAGCTTCCCTCGCAGGCAGATTCCCTCCTGGGGCGCTTAGTTCTCCTGCCTTAGTGCCCTGCTTTGTTTGGAGGCTGTTTGCGGACAGCAGCACACACAGCGGGAAGGTGCGCGCTGGCCAGCTCCAAGTCTCGGCACATAGAAGTGCATGCGAGGCACCTGCTCGCAGTTTGTCCCGGGCATGGGAAGCAGCATGCTGCGTGCCCAGAAGACATCTCGCACTGTCCTGCCTGCCACGGGGCTGCTTCTGAGCACGGAGGCACGCCTACAAGCGCGCTGAGATGGGCTTTGCCTAAGAGTCAGGGAAGTGGCGAGCGGAACAAGGCATGTGCTGCACAGCTTCCCTCGCAGACAGATTCCCTCCTGGGGCTCTTAGTTCTCTTGCCTTAGTGCCCTGCTTTGTTTGGAGGCTGTTTGCGGACAGCAGCACACACAGCGGGAAGGTGCGCGCTGGTCAGCTCCAAGTCTCGGCAGATTGAAGCGCAAGCGAGGCACCTGCTCGCAGTTTGTCCCGGGCATGGGAAGTAGCAGGCTGCATGCCCAGAGTACTTCTCGCACTGTCCTGCCTGCCACGGGGCTGCTTCTGAGCACGGAGGCACGCCTACAAGCCAGCTGAGATGGGCTTTGCCTAAGAGTCAGGGAAGTGGCGAGCGGAACAAGGCATGTGCTGCACAGCTTCCCTCGCAGACAGATTCCCTCCTGGGGCGCTTACTTCTCCTGCCTTAGCGCCCTGCTTTGTTTGGAGGCTGTTTGCGGACAGCAGCACACACAGCGGGAAGGTGCGCGCTGGCCAGCTCCAAGTCTCAGCAGATAGAAGTGCAAGCGAGGCACCTGCTCGCAGTTTGTCCCGGGCATGGGAAGCAGCATGCTGCGTGCCCAGAAGACATCTCGCACTGTCCTGCCTGCCACGGGGCTGCTTCTGAGCACGGAGGCACGCCTACAAGCCAGCTGAGATGGGCTTTGCCTAAGAGTCAGGGAAGTGGCGAGCGGAACAAGGGATGTGCTGCACAGCTTCCCTCGCAGGCAGATTCCCTCCTGGGGCCTTAGTTCTCCTGCCTTAGTGCCCTGCTTTGTTTGGAGGCTGTTTGCGGACAGCAGCACACACAGCGGGAAGGTGCGCGCTGGCCAGCTCCAAGTCTCGGCAGATTGAAGCGCAAGCGAGGCACCTACTCGCAGTTTGTCCCGGGCATGGGAAGTAGCAGGCTGCATGCCCAGAGTACTTCTCGCACTGTCCTGCCTGCCACGGGGCTGCTTCTGAGCACGGAGGCACGCCTACAAGCGCGCTGAGATGGGCTTTGCCTAAGAGTCAGGGAAGTGGCGAGCGGAACAAGGGATGTGCTGCACAGCTTCCCTCGCAGGCAGATTCCCTCCTGGGGCGCTTACTTCTCCTGCCTTAGCGCCCTGCTTTGTTTGGAGGCTGTTTGCGGACAGCAGCACACACAGCGGGAAGGTGCGCGCTGGCCAGCTCCAAGTCTCGGCAGATAGAAGTGCAAGCGAGGCACCTGCTCGCAGTTTGTCCCGGGCATGGGAAGCAGCATGCTGCGTGCCCAGAAGACATCTCGCACTGTCCTGCCTGCCACGGGGCTGCTTCTGAGCACGGAGGCACGCCTACAAGCCAGCTGAGATGGGCTTTGCCTAAGAGTCAGGGAAGTGGCGAGCGGAACAAGGGATGTGCTGCACAGCTTCCCTCGCAGGCAGATTCCCTCCTGGGGCGCTTACTTCTCCTGCCTTAGCGCCCTGCTTTGTTTGGAGGCTGTTTGCGGACAGCAGCACACACAGCGGGAAGGTGCGCGCTGGCCAGCTCCAAGTCTCGGCAGATTGAAGCGCAAGCGAGGCACCTACTCGCAGTTTGTCCCGGGCATGGGAAGTAGCAGGCTGCATGCCCAGAGTACTTCTCGCACTGTCCTGCCTGCCACGGGGCTGCTTCTGAGCACGGAGGCACGCCTACAAGCGCGCTGAGATGGGCTTTGCCTAAGAGTCAGGGAAGTGGCGAGCGGAACAAGGGATGTGCTGCACAGCTTCCCTCGCAGGCAGATTCCCTCCTGGGGCGCTTACTTCTCCTGCCTTAGTGCCCTGCTTTGTTTGGAGGCTGTTTGCGGACAGCAGCACACACAGCGGGAAGGTGCGCACTGGTCAGCTCCAAGTCTCGGCAGATTGAAGCGCAAGCGAGGCACCTGCTCGCGGTTTGTCCCGGGCATGGGAAGCAGCATGCTGCGTGCCCAGAAGACATCTCGCACTGTCCTGCCTGCCACGGGGCTGCTTCTGAGCACGGAGGCACGCCTACAAGCCAGCTGAGATGGGCTTTGCCTAAGAGTCAGGGAAGTGGCGAGCGGAACAAGGGATGTGCTGCACAGCTTCCCTCGCAGGCAGATTCCCTCCTGGGGCGCTTACTTCTCCTGCCTTAGTGCCCTGCTTTGTTTGGAGGCTGTTTGCGGACAGCAGCACACACAGCAGGAAGGTGCACACAAGTCAGCTCCAAGTCTCGGCAGATTGAATCGCAAGCCAGGCACCTGCTCGCGGTTTGTCCCGGGCATGGGAAGTAGCAGGCTGCATGCCCAGACAACTTCTCGCACTGTCCTGCCTTCCTCGGGGCTGCTTCTGAGCACGGAGGCACGCCTACAAGCCAGCTGAGATGGGCTTTGCCTAAGAGTGAGGGAAGTGGCGAGCGGAACAAGGCATGTGCTGCACAGCTTCCCTCACAGGCAGATTCCCTCCTGGGGCGCTTAGTTCTCCTGCCTTAGTGCCCTGCTTTGTTTGGAGGCTGTTTGCGGACAGCAGCACACACAGCGGGAAGGTGCGCGCTGGCCAGCTCCAAGTCTCGGCACATAGAAGTGCATGCGAGGCACCTGCTCGCAGTTTGTCCCGGGAATGGGAAGCAGCATGCTGCGTGCCCAGAAGACATCTCGCACTGTCCTGCCTGCCACGGGGCTGCTTCTGAACACGGAGGCACGCCTACAAGCGCGCTGAGATGGGCTTTGCCTAAGAGTCAGGGAGGTGGCGAGCGGAACAAGGCATGTGCTGCACAGCTTCCCTCGCAGACAGATTCCCTCCTGGGGCTCTTAGTTCTCTTGCCTTAGTGCCCTGCTTTGTTTGGAGGCTGTTTGCGGACAGCAGCACACACAGCGGGAAGGTGCGCGCTGGTCAGCTCCAAGTCTCGGCAGATTGAAGCGCAAGCGAGGCACCTGCTCGCAGTTTGTCCCGGGCATGGGAAGTAGCAGGCTGCATGCCCAGAGTACTTCTCGCACTGTCCTGCCTGCCACGGGGCTGCTTCTGAGCACGGAGGCACGCCTACAAGCCAGCTGAGATGGGCTTTGCCTAAGAGTCAGGGAAGTGGCGAGCGGAACAAGGCATGTGCTGCACAGCTTCCCTCGCAGACAGATTCCCTCCTGGGGCGCTTACTTCTCCTGCCTTAGTGCCCTGCTTTGTTTGGAGGCTGTTTGCGGACAGCAGCACACACAGCAGGAAGGTGCACACAAGTCAGCTCCAAGTCTCGGCAGATTGAATCGCAAGCCAGGCACCTGCTCGCGGTTTGTCCCGGGCATGGGAAGTAGCAGGCTGCATGCCCAGACAACTTCTCGCACTGTCCTGCCTTCCTCGGGGCTGCTTCTGAGCACGGAGGCACGCCTACAAGCCAGCTGAGATGGGCTTTGCCTAAGAGTCAGGGAAGTGGCGAGCGAAACAAGGGATGTGCTGCACAGCTTCCCTCGCAGGCAGATTCCCTCCTGGGGCGCTTACTTCTCCTGCCTTAGCGCCCTGCTTTGTTTGGAGGCTGTTTGCGGACAGCAGCACACACAGCGGGAAGGTGCGCGCTGGCCAGCTCCAAGTCTCGGCAGATAGAAGTGCAAGCGAGGCACCTGCTCGCAGTTTGTCCCGGGAATGGGAAGCAGCATGCTGCGTGCCCAGAAGACATCTCGCACTGTCCTGCCTGCCACGGGGCTGCTTCTGAGCACGGAGGCACGCCTACAAGCCAGCTGAGATGGGCTTTGCCTAAGAGTCAGGGAAGTGGCGAGCGGAACAAGGGATGTGCTGCACAGCTTCCCTCGCAGGCAGATTCCCTCCTGGGGCTCTTAGTTCTCTTGCCTTAGTGCCCTGCTTTGTTTGGAGGCTGTTTGCGGACAGCAGCACACACAGCGGGAAGGTGCGCACTGGTCAGCTCCAAGTCTCGGCAGATTGAAGCGCAAGCCAGGCACCTGCTCGCAGTTTGTCCCGGGCATGGAAAGTAGCAGGCTGCATGCCCAGAGTACTTCTCGCACTGTCCTGCCTGCCACGGGGCTGCTTCTGAGCAAGGAGGCACGCCTACAAGCGCGCTGAGATGGGCTTTGCCTAAGAGTCAGGGAAGTGGCGAGCGGAACAAGGCATGTGCTGCACAGCTTCCCTCGCAGACAGATTCCCTCCTGGGGCGCTTACTTCTCTTGCCTTAGTGCCCTGCTTTGTTTGGAGGCTGTTTGTGGACAGCAGCACACACAGCGGGAAGGTGCGCACTGGTCAGCTCCAAGTCTCGGCAGATTGAAGCGCAAGCGAGGCACCTGCTCGCAGTTTGTCCCGGGCATGGGAAGTAGCAGGCTGCATGCCCAGAGTACTTCTCGCACTGTCCTGCCTGCCACGGGGCTGCTTCTGAGCACGGAGGCACGCCTACAAGCCAGCTGAGATGGGCTTTGCCTAAGAGTCAGGGAAGTGGCGAGCGGAACAAGGGATGTGCTGCACAGCTTCCCTCGCAGGCAGATTCCCTCCTCGGCTCTTAGTTCTCTTGCCTTAGTGCCCTGCTTTGTTTGGAGGCTGTTTGCAGACAGCAGCACACACAGCGGGAAGGTGCGCGCTGGCCAGCTCCAAGTCTCGGCACATAGAAGCGCAAGCCAGGCACCTGCTCGCAGTTTGTCCCGGGCATGGGAAGCAGCATGCTGCATGCCCAGATTACTTCTCGCACTGTCCTGCCTGCCACGGGGCTGCTTCTGAGCACGGAGGCACGCCTACAAGCCAGCTGAGATGGGCTTTGCCTAAGAGTGAGGCAAGTGGCGAGCGGAACAAGGGATGTGCTGCACAGCTTCCCTCGCAGGCAGATTCCCTCCTGGGGCGCTTACTTCTCCTGCCTTAGTGCCCTGCTTTGTTTGGAGGCTGTTTGCGGACAGCAGCACACACAGCAGGAAGGTGCACACAAGTCAGCTCCAAGTCTCGGCAGATTGAATCGCAAGCCAGGCACCTGCTCGCAGTTTGTCCCGGGCATGGGAAGTAGCAGGCTGCATGCCCAGAGTACTTCTCGCACTGTCCTGCCTGCCACGGGGCTGCTTCTGAGCACGGAGGCACGCCTACAAGCCAGCTGAGATGGGCTTTGCCTAAGAGTCAGGGAAGTGGCGAGCGGAACAAGGCATGTGCTGCACAGCTTCCCTCGCAGGCAGTTTCCCTCCTGGGGCACTTACTTCTCTTGCCTTAGTGCCCTGCTTTGTTTGGAGGCTGTTTGCGGACAGCAGCACACACAGCGGGAAGGTGCGCGCTGGCCAGCTCCAAGTCTCGGCAGATTGAAGCGCAAGCCAGGCACCTACTCGCAGTTTGTCCCGGGCATGGAAAGTAGCAGGCTGCATGCCCAGAGTACTTCTCGCACTGTCCTGCCTGCCACGGGGCTGCTTCTGAGCACGGAGGCACGCCTACAAGCGCGCTGAGATGGGCTTTGCCTAAGAGTCAGGGAAGTGGCGAGCGGAACAAGGCATGTGCTGCACAGCTTCCCTCGCAGACAGATTCCCTCCTGGGGCTCTTAGTTCTCTTGCCTTGGTGCCCTGCTTTGTTTGGAGGCTGTTTGTGGACAGCAGCACACACAGCGGGAAGGTGCGCGCTGGCCAGCTCCAAGTCTCGGCAGATTGAAGCGCAAGCCAGGCACCTGCTCGCAGTTTGTCCCGGGCATGGAAAGTAGCAGGCTGCATGCCCAGAGTACTTCTCGCACTGTCCTGCCTGCCACGGGGCTGCTTCTGAGCACGGAGGCACGCCTACAAGCGCGCTGAGATGGGCTTTGCCTAAGAGTCAGGGAAGTGGCGAGCGGAACAAGGCATGTGCTGCACAGCTTCCCTCGCAGACAGATTCCCTCCTGGGGCTCTTAGTTCTCTTGCCTTGGTGCCCTGCTTTGTTTGGAGGCTGTTTGTGGACAGCAGCACACACAGCGGGAAGGTGCACGCTGGCCAGCTCGAAATTTCGGCACATAGAAGCGCAAGCCAGGCACCTGCTCGCAGTTTGTCCCGGGCATGGGAAGCAGCATGCTGCGTGCCCAGAGTACTTCTCGCACTGTCCTCCCTGCCACGGGGCTGCTTCTGAGCACGGAGGCACGCCTACAAGCCAGCTGAGATGGGCTTTGCCTAAGAGTCAGGGAAGTGGCGAGCGGAACAAGGCATGTGCTGCACAGCTTCCCTCGCAGGCAGATTCCCTCCTGGGGCACTTATTTCTCTTGCCTTAGTGCCCTGCTTTGTTTGGAGGCTGTTTGCGGACAGCAGCACACACAGCGGGAAGGTGCGCGCTGGTCAGCTCGAAATTTCGGCACATAGAAGCGCAAGCCAGGCACCTGCTCGCAGTTTGTCCCGGGCATGGGAAGCAGCATGCTGCGTGCCCAGAGTACTTCTCGCACTGTCCTGCCTGCCACGGGGCTGCTTCTGAGCACGGAGGCACGCCTACAAGCCAGCTGAGATGGGCTTTGCCTAAGAGTGAGGGAAGTGGCGAGCGGAACAAGGGATGTGCTGCACAGCTTCCCTCGCAGGCAGATTCCCTCCTGGGGCGCTTAGTTCTCCTGCCTTAGTGCCCTGCTTTGTTTGGAGGCTGTTTGCGGACAGCAGCACACACAGCGGGAAGGTGCGCGCTGGCCAGCTCCAAGTCTCGGCAGATTGAAGCGCAAGCGAGGCACCTACTCGCAGTTTGTCCCGGGCATGGGAAGCAGCAGGCTGCATGCCCAGAGTACTTCTCGCACTTTCCTGCCTGCCACGGGGCTGCTTCTGAGCACGGAGGCACGCCTACAAGCGCGCTGAGATGGGCTTTGCCTAAGAGTCAGGGAAGTGGCGAGCGGAACAAGGCATGTGCTGCACAGCTTCCCTCGCAGGCAGATTCCCTCCTGGGGCGCTTACTTCTCCTGCCTTAGTGCCCTGCTTTGTTTGGAGGCTGTTTGCGGACAGCAGCACACACAGCGGGAAGGTGCGCACTGGTCAGCTCCAAGTCTCGGCAGATAGAAGCGCAAGCGAGGCACCTGCTCGCGGTTTGTCCCGGGCATGGGAAGCAGCATGCTGCGTGCCCAGAAGACATCTCGCACTGTCCTGCCTGCCACGGGGCTGCTTCTGAGCATGGAGGCACGCCTACAAGCCAGCTGAGATGGGCTTTGCCTAAGAGTCAGGGAAGTGGCGAGAGGAACAAGGGATGTGCTGCACAGCTTCCCTCGCAGGCAGATTCCCTCCTGGGGGTCTTAGTTCTCTTGCCTTAGTGCCCTGCTTTGTTTGGAGGCTGTTTGCAGACAGCAGCACACACAGCGGGAAGGTGCGCGCTGGCCAGCTCCAAGTCTCGGCACATAGAAGCGCAAGCCAGGCACCTGCTCGCAGTTTGTCCCGGGCATGGGAAGCAGCATGCTGCATGCCCAGAGTACTTCTCGCACTGTCCTGCCTGCCACGGGGCTGCTTCTGAGCACGGAGGCACGCCTACAAGCCAGCTGAGATGGGCTTTGCCTAAGAGTGAGGCAAGAGGCGAGCGGAACAAGGGATGTGCTGCACAGCTTCCCTCGCAGGCAGATTCCCTCCTGGGGCGCTTACTTCTCCTGCCTTAGTGCCCTGCTTTGTTTGGAGGCTGTTTGCGGACAGCAGCACACACAGCAGGAAGGTGCACACAAGTCAGCTCCAAGTCTCGGCAGATTGAATCGCAAGCCAGGCACCTGCTTGCGGTTTGTCCCGGGCATGGGAAGTAGCAGGCTGCATGCCCAGACAACTTCTCGCACTGTCCTGCCTTCCTCGGGGCTGCTTCTGAGCACGGAGGCACGCCTACAAGCCAGCTGAGATGGGCTTTGCCTAAGAGTCAGGGAAGTGGCGAGCGAAACAAGGGATGTGCTGCACAGCTTCCCTCGCAGGCAGATTCCCTCCTGGGGCGCTTACTTCTCCTGCCTTAGCGCCCTGCTTTGTTTGGAGGCTGTTTGCGGACAGCAGCACACACAGCGGGAAGGTGCGCGCTGGCCAGCTCCAAGTCTCGGCAGATAGAAGTGCAAGCGAGGCACCTGCTCGCAGTTTGTCCCGGGAATGGGAAGCAGCATGCTGCGTGCCCAGAAGACATCTCGCACTGTCCTGCCTGCCACGGGGCTGCTTCTGAGCACGGAGGCACGCCTACAAGCCAGCTGAGATGGGCTTTGCCTAAGAGTGAGGGAAGTGGCGAGCGGAACAAGGGATGTGCTGCACAGCTTCCCTCGCAGGCAGATTCCCTCCTGGGGCGCTTAGTTCTCCTGCCTTAGTGCCCTGCTTTGTTTGGAGGCTGTTTGCGGACAGCAGCACACACAGCGGGAAGGTGCGCACTGGTCAGCTCCAAGTCTCGGCAGATTGAAGCGCAAGCCAGGCACCTGCTCGCAGTTTGTCCCGGGCATGGAAAGTAGCAGGCTGCATGCCCAGAGTACTTCTCGCACTGTCCTGCCTGCCACGGGGCTGCTTCTGAGCAAGGAGGCACGCCTACAAGCGCGCTGAGATGGGCTTTGCCTAAGAGTCAGGGAAGTGGCGAGCGGAACAAGGCATGTGCTGCACAGCTTCCCTCGCAGACAGATTCCCTCCTGGGGCGCTTACTTCTCTTGCCTTAGTGCCCTGCTTTGTTTGGAGGCTGTTTGTGGACAGCAGCACACACAGCGGGAAGGTGCGCACTGGTCAGCTCCAAGTCTCGGCAGATTGAAGCGCAAGCGAGGCACCTGCTCGCAGTTTGTCCCGGGCATGGGAAGTAGCAGGCTGCATGCCCAGAGTACTTCTCGCACTGTCCTGCCTGCCACGGGGCTGCTTCTGAGCACGGAGGCACGCCTACAAGCCAGCTGAGATGGGCTTTGCCTAAGAGTCAGGGAAGTGGCGAGCGGAACAAGGGATGTGCTGCACAGCTTCCCTCGCAGGCAGATTCCCTCCTCGGCTCTTAGTTCTCTTGCCTTAGTGCCCTGCTTTGTTTGGAGGCTGTTTGCAGACAGCAGCACACACAGCGGGAAGGTGCGCGCTGGCCAGCTCCAAGTCTCGGCACATAGAAGCGCAAGCCAGGCACCTGCTCGCAGTTTGTCCCGGGCATGGGAAGCAGCATGCTGCATGCCCAGATTACTTCTCGCACTGTCCTGCCTGCCACGGGGCTGCTTCTGAGCACGGAGGCACGCCTACAAGCCAGCTGAGATGGGCTTTGCCTAAGAGTGAGGCAAGTGGCGAGCGGAACAAGGGATGTGCTGCACAGCTTCCCTCGCAGGCAGATTCCCTCCTGGGGCGCTTACTTCTCCTGCCTTAGTGCCCTGCTTTGTTTGGAGGCTGTTTGCGGACAGCAGCACACACAGCAGGAAGGTGCACACAAGTCAGCTCCAAGTCTCGGCAGATTGAATCGCAAGCCAGGCACCTGCTCGCAGTTTGTCCCGGGCATGGGAAGTAGCAGGCTGCATGCCCAGAGTACTTCTCGCACTGTCCTGCCTGCCACGGGGCTGCTTCTGAGCACGGAGGCACGCCTACAAGCGCGCTGAGATGGGCTTTGCCTAAGAGTCAGGGAAGTGGCGAGCGGAACAAGGCATGTGCTGCACAGCTTCCCTCGCAGGCAGTTTCCCTCCTGGGGCACTTACTTCTCTTGCCTTAGTGCCCTGCTTTGTTTGGAGGCTGTTTGCGGACAGCAGCACACACAGCGGGAAGGTGCGCGCTGGCCAGCTCCAAGTCTCGGCAGATTGAAGCGCAAGCCAGGCACCTACTCGCAGTTTGTCCCGGGCATGGAAAGTAGCATGCTGCGTGCCCAGAGTACTTCTCGCACTGTCCTCCCTGCCACGGGGCTGCTTCTGAGCACGGAGGCACACCTACAAGCCAGCTGAGATGGGCTTTGCCTAAGAGTCAGGGAAGTGGCGAGCGGAACAAGGCATGTGCTGCACAGCTTCCCTCGCAGGCAGATTCCCTCCTGGGGCACTTATTTCTCTTGCCTTAGTGCCCTGCTTTGTTTGGAGGCTGTTTGCGGACAGCAGCACACACAGCGGGAAGGTGCGCGCTGGTCAGCTCGAAATTTCGGCACATAGAAGCGCAAGCCAGGCACCTGCTCGCAGTTTGTCCCGGGCATGGGAAGCAGCATGCTGCGTGCCCAGAGTACTTCTCGCACTGTCCTGCCTGCCACGGGGCTGCTTCTGAGCACGGAGGCACGCCTACAAGCCAGCTGAGATGGGCTTTGCCTAAGAGTGAGGGAAGTGGCGAGCGGAACAAGGGATGTGCTGCACAGCTTCCCTCGCAGGCAGATTCCCTCCTGGGGCGCTTAGTTCTCCTGCCTTAGTGCCCTGCTTTGTTTGGAGGCTGTTTGCGGACAGCAGCACACACAGCGGGAAGGTGCGCGCTGGCCAGCTCCAAGTCTCGGCAGATTGAAGCGCAAGCGAGGCACCTACTCGCAGTTTGTCCCGGGCATGGGAAGCAGCAGGCTGCATGCCCAGAGTACTTCTCGCACTTTCCTGCCTGCCACGGGGCTGCTTCTGAGCACGGAGGCACGCCTACAAGCGCGCTGAGATGGGCTTTGCCTAAGAGTCAGGGAAGTGGCGAGCGGAACAAGGCATGTGCTGCACAGCTTCCCTCGCAGGCAGATTCCCTCCTGGGGCGCTTACTTCTCCTGCCTTAGTGCCCTGCTTTGTTTGGAGGCTGTTTGCGGACAGCAGCACACACAGCGGGAAGGTGCGCACTGGTCAGCTCCAAGTCTCGGCAGATAGAAGCGCAAGCGAGGCACCTGCTCGCGGTTTGTCCCGGGCATGGGAAGCAGCATGCTGCGTGCCCAGAAGACATCTCGCACTGTCCTGCCTGCCACGGGGCTGCTTCTGAGCATGGAGGCACGCCTACAAGCCAGCTGAGATGGGCTTTGCCTAAGAGTCAGGGAAGTGGCGAGAGGAACAAGGGATGTGCTGCACAGCTTCCCTCGCAGGCAGATTCCCTCCTGGGGGTCTTAGTTCTCTTGCCTTAGTGCCCTGCTTTGTTTGGAGGCTGTTTGCAGACAGCAGCACACACAGCGGGAAGGTGCGCGCTGGCCAGCTCCAAGTCTCGGCACATAGAAGCGCAAGCCAGGCACCTGCTCGCAGTTTGTCCCGGGCATGGGAAGCAGCATGCTGCATGCCCAGATTACTTCTCGCACTGTCCTGCCTGCCACGGGGCTGCTTCTGAGCACGGAGGCACGCCTACAAGCCAGCTGAGATGGGCTTTGCCTAAGAGTGAGGCAAGAGGCGAGCGGAACAAGGGATGTGCTGCACAGCTTCCCTCGCAGGCAGATTCCCTCCTGGGGCGCTTACTTCTCCTGCCTTAGTGCCCTGCTTTGTTTGGAGGCTGTTTGCGGACAGCAGCACACACAGCAGGAAGGTGCACACAAGTCAGATCCAAGTCTCGGCAGATTGAATCGCAAGCCAGGCACCTGCTTGCGGTTTGTCCCGGGCATGGGAAGTAGCAGGCTGCATGCCCAGACAACTTCTCGCACTGTCCTGCCTTCCTCGGGGCTGCTTCTGAGCACGGAGGCACGCCTACAAGCCAGCTGAGATGGGCTTTGCCTAAGAGTCAGGGAAGTGGCGAGCGAAACAAGGGATGTGCTGCACAGCTTCCCTCGCAGGCAGATTCCCTCCTGGGGCGCTTACTTCTCCTGCCTTAGCGCCCTGCTTTGTTTGGAGGCTGTTTGCGGACAGCAGCACACACAGCGGGAAGGTGCGCGCTGGCCAGCTCCAAGTCTCGGCAGATAGAAGTGCAAGCGAGGCACCTGCTCGCAGTTTGTCCCGGGAATGGGAAGCAGCATGCTGCGTGCCCAGAAGACATCTCGCACTGTCCTGCCTGCCACGGGGCTGCTTCTGAGCACGGAGGCACGCCTACAAGCGCGCTGAGATGGGCTTTGCCTAAGAGTCAGGGAAGTGGCGAGCGGAACAAGGCATGCGCTGCACAGCTTCCCTCGCAGACAGATTCCCTCCTGGGGCTCTTAGTTCTCTTGCCTTAGTGCCCTGCTTTGTTTGGAGGCTGTTTGCGGACAGCAGCACACACAGCGGGAAGGTGCGCGCTGGTCAGCTCCAAGTCTCGGCAGATTGAAGCGCAAGCGAGGCACCTGCTCGCAGTTTGTCCCGGGCATGGGAAGTAGCAGGCTGCATGCCCAGAGTACTTCTCGCACTGTCCTGCCTGCCACGGGGCTGCTTCTGAGCACGGAGGCACGCCTACAAGCCAGCTGAGATGGGCTTTGCCTAAGAGTCAGGGAAGTGGCGAGCGGAACAAGGCATGTGCTGCACAGCTTCCCTCGCAGACAGATTCCCTCCTGGGGCGCTTACTTCTCCTGCCTTAGTGCCCTGCTTTGTTTGGAGGCTGTTTGCGGACAGCAGCACACACAGCAGGAAGGTGCACACAAGTCAGCTCCAAGTCTCGGCAGATTGAATCGCAAGCCAGGCACCTGCTCGCAGTTTGTCCCGGGCATGGGAAGCAGCATGCTGCGTGCCCAGAGTACTTCTCGCACTGTCCTGCCTTCCTCGGGGCTGCTTCTGAGCACGGAGGCACGCCTACAAGCCAGCTGAGATGGGCTTTGCCTAAGAGTCAGGGAAGTGGCGAGCGAAACAAGGGATGTGCTGCACAGCTTCCCTCGCAGGCAGATTCCCTCCTGGGGAGCTTACTTCTCCTGCCTTAGCGCCCTGCTTTGTTTGGAGGCTGTTTGCGGACAGCAGCACACACAGCGGGAAGGTGCGCGCTGGCCAGCTCCAAGTCTCGGCAGATAGAAGTGCAAGCGAGGCACCTGCTCGCAGTTTGTCCCGGGAATGGGAAGCAGCATGCTGCGTGCCCAGAAGACATCTCGCACTGTCCTGCCTGCCACGGGGCTGCTTCTGAGCACGGAGGCACGCCTACAAGCCAGCTGAGATGGGCTTTGCCTAAGAGTCAGGGAAGTGGCGAGCGGAACAAGGGATGTGCTGCACAGCTTCCCTCGCAGGCAGATTCCCTCCTGGGGCTCTTAGTTCTCTTGCCTTAGTGCCCTGCTTTGTTTGGAGGCTGTTTGCGGACAGCAGCACACACAGCGGGAAGGTGCGCACTGGTCAGCTCCAAGTCTCGGCAGATTGAAGCGCAAGCCAGGCACCTGCTCGCAGTTTGTCCCGGGCATGGAAAGTAGCAGGCTGCGTGCCCAGAGTACTTCTCGCACTGTCCTGCCTGCCACGGGGCTGCTTCTGAGCACGGAGGCACGCCTACAAGCCAGCTGAGATGGGCTTTGCCTAAGAGTGAGGGAAGTGGCGAGCGGAACAAGGGATGTGCTGCACAGCTTCCCTCGCAGGCAGATTCCCTCCTGGGGCGCTTAGTTCTCCTGCCTTAGTGCCCTGCTTTGTTTGGAGGCTGTTTGCGGACAGCAGCACACACAGCGGGAAGGTGCGCGCTGGCCAGCTCCAAGTCTCGGCAGATTGAAGCGCAAGCGAGGCACCTACTCGCAGTTTGTCCCGGGCATGGGAAGCAGCAGGCTGCATGCCCAGAGTACTTCTCGCACTTTCCTGCCTGCCACGGGGCTGCTTCTGAGCACGGAGGCACGCCTACAAGCGCGCTGAGATGGGCTTTGCCTAAGAGTCAGGGAAGTGGCGAGCGGAACAAGGCATGTGCTGCACAGCTTCCCTCGCAGGCAGATTCCCTCCTGGGGCGCTTACTTCTCCTGCCTTAGTGCCCTGCTTTGTTTGGAGGCTGTTTGCGGACAGCAGCACACACAGCGGGAAGGTGCGCACTGGTCAGCTCCAAGTCTTGGCAGATTGAAGCGCAAGCGAGGCACCTGCTCGCGGTTTGTCCCGGGCATGGGAAGCAGCATGCTGCATAACCAGATTACTTCTCGCACTGTCCTGCCTGCCACGGGGCTGTTTCTGAGCACATAGGCACGCCTACAAGCCAGTTGAGATGGGCTTTGCCTAAGAGTGAGGCAAGTGGCGAGCGGAACAAGGGATGTGCTGCACAGCTTCCCTCGCAGGCAGATTCCCTCCTGGGGCGCTTAGTTCTCCTGCCTTAGCGCCCTGCTTTGTTTGGAGGTTGTTTGCGGACAGCAGCACACACAGCGGGAAGGTGCGCACTGGTCAGCTCGAAATCTCGGCACATAGAAGCGCAAGCGAGGCACCTGCTCGCAGTTTGTCCTGGGCATGGGAAGCAGCATGCTGCATGCCCAGAAGACATCCCGCACTGTCCTGCCTGCCACGGGGCTGCTTCTGAGCACGGAGGCACGCCTACAAGCCAGCTGAGATGGGCTTTGCCTAAGAGTGAGGGAAGTGGCGAGCGGAACAAGGGATGTGCTGCACAGCTTCCCTCGCAGGCAGATTCCCTCCTGGGGCGCTTACTTCTCCTGCCTTAGTGCCCTGCTTTGTTTGGAGGCTGCTTGCGGACAGCAGCACACACAGCGGGAAGGTGCGCGCTGGCCAGCTCCAAGTCTTGGCAGATTGAAGCGCAAGCGAGGCACCTGCTCGCAGTTTGTCCCGGGCATGGGAAGCAGCATGCTGCGTGCCCAGAAGACATCCCGCACTGTCCTGCCTGCCACAGGGCTGCTTCTGAGCACGGAGGCACGCCTACAAGCCAGCTGAGATGGGCTTTGCCTAAGAGTCAGGGAAGTGGCGAGCGGAACAAGGCATGTGCTGCACAGCTTCCCTCGCAGGCAGATTCCCTCCTGGAACGCTTACTTCTCCTGCCTTAGTGCCCTGCTTTGTTTGGAGGCTGTTTGCGGACAGCAGCACACACAGCGGGAAGGTGCGCACTGGTCAGCTCCAAGTCTCGGCAGATTGAAGCGCAAGCGAGGCACCTGCTCGCAGTTTGTCCCGGGCATGGGAAGTAGCAGGCTACATGCTCAGAGTACTTCTCGCACTGTCCTGCCTGCCACAGGGCTGCTTCTGAGCACGGAGGCACGCCTACAAGCCAGCTGAGATGGGCTTTGCCTAAGAGTCAGGGAAGTGGCGAGCGGAACAAGGGATGTGCTGCACAGCTTCCCTCGCAGGCAGATTCCCTCCTGGAACGCTTACTTCTCCTGCCTTAGTGCCCTGCTTTGTTTGGAGGCTGTTTGCAGACAGCAGCACACACAGCGGGAAGGTGGGCACTGGTCAGCTCCAAGTCTCGGCAGATTGAAGTGCAAGCGAGGCACCTGCTCGCAGTTTGTCCCGGGCATGGGAAGTAGCAGGCTGCATGCCCAGAGTACTTCTCGCACTGTCCTGCCTGCCACGGGGCTGCTTCTGAGCACGGAGGCACGCCTACAAGCCAGCTGAGATGGGCTTTGCCTAAGAGTCAGGGAAGTGGCGAGCGGAACAAGGCATGTGCTGCACAGCTTCCCTCGCAGGCAGATTCCCTCCTGGGGCGCTTACTTCTCCTGCCTTAGTGCCCTGCTTTGTTTGGAGGCTGTTTGCGGACAGCAGCACACAGAACGTGAAGGTGGGCACTGGTCAGCTCGAAATCTCGGCACATAGAAGCGCAAGCGAGGCACCTGCTCGCAGTTTGTCCCGGGCATGGGAAGCAGCATGCTGCATGCCCAGAAGACATCTCGCACTGTCCTGCCTGCCACGGGGCTGCTTCTGAGCACGGAGGCACGCCTACAAGCCAGCTGAGATGGGCTTTGCCTAAGAGTCAGGGAAGTGGCGAGCGGAACAAGGGATGTGCTGCACAGCTTCCCTCGCAGGCAGATTCCCTCCTGGAACGCTTACTTCTCCTGCCTTAGTGCCCTGCTTTGTTTGGAGGCTGTTTGCAGACAGCAGCACACACAGCGGGAAGGTGCGCGCTGGCCAGCTCCAAGTCTCGGCACATAGAAGCGCAAGCCAGGCACCTGCTCGCAGTTTGTCCCGGGCATGGGAAGCAGCATGCTGCATGCCCAGATTACTTCTCGCACTGTCCTGCCTGCCACGGGGCTGTTTCTGAGCACGGAGGCACGCCTACAAGCCAGCTGAGATGGGCTTTGCCTAAGAGTGAGGCAAGAGGCGAGCGGAACAAGGGATGTGCTGCACAGCTTCCCTCGCAGGCAGATTCCCTCCTGGGGCGCTTACTTCTCCTGCCTTAGTGCCCTGCTTTGTTTGGAGGCTGTTTGCGGACAGCAGCACACACAGCAGGAAGGTGCACACAAGTCAGCTCCAAGTCTCGGCAGATTGAATCGCAAGCCAGGCACCTGCTTGCGGTTTGTCCCGGGCATGGGAAGTAGCAGGCTGCATGCCCAGACAACTTCTCGCACTGTCCTGCCTTCCTCGGGGCTGCTTCTGAGCACGGAGGCACGCCTACAAGCCAGCTGAGATGGGCTTTGCCTAAGAGTCAGGGAAGTGGCGAGCGAAACAAGGGATGTGCTGCACAGCTTCCCTCGCAGGCAGATTCCCTCCTGGGGCGCTTACTTCTCCTGCCTTAGCGCCCTGCTTTGTTTGGAGGCTGTTTGCGGACAGCAGCACACACAGCGGGAAGGTGCGCGCTGGCCAGCTCCAAGTCTCGGCAGATAGAAGTGCAAGCGAGGCACCTGCTCGCAGTTTGTCCCGGGAATGGGAAGCAGCATGCTGCGTGCCCAGAAGACATCTCGCACTGTCCTGCCTGCCACGGGGCTGCTTCTGAGCACGGAGGCACGCCTACAAGCGCGCTGAGATGGGCTTTGCCTAAGAGTCAGGGAAGTGGCGAGCGGAACAAGGCATGTGCTGCACAGCTTCCCTCGCAGACAGATTCCCTCCTGGGGCTCTTAGTTCTCTTGCCTTAGTGCCCTGCTTTGTTTGGAGGCTGTTTGCGGACAGCAGCACACACAGCGGGAAGGTGCGCACTGGTCAGCTCCAAGTCTCGGCAGATTGAAGCGCAAGCCAGGCACCTGCTCGCAGTTTGTCCCGGGCATGGAAAGTAGCAGGCTGCATGCCCAGAGTACTTCTCGCACTGTCCTGCCTGCCACGGGGCTGCTTCTGAGCATGGAGGCACGCCTACAAGCGCGCTGAGATGGGCTTTGCCTAAGAGTCAGGGAAGTGGCGAGCGGAACAAGGCATGTGCTGCACAGCTTCCCTCGCAGACAGATTCCCTCCTGGGGCGCTTACTTCTCTTGCCTTAGTGCCCTGCTTTGTTTGGAGGCTGTTTGCGGACAGCAGCACACACAGCGGGAAGGTGCGCGCTGGCCAGCTCGAAATTTCGGCACATAGAAGCGCAAGCCAGGCACCTGCTCGCAGTTTGTCCCGGGCATGGGAAGCAGCATGCTGCGTGCCCAGAGTACTTCTCGCACTGTCCTGCCTGCCACGGGGCTGCTTCTGAGCACGGAGGCACGCCTACAAGCCAGCTGAGATGGGCTTTGCCTAAGAGTGAGGGAAGTGGCGAGCGGAACAAGGGATGTGCTGCACAGCTTCCCTCGCAGGCAGATTCCCTCCTGGGGCGCTTACTTCTCCTGCCTTAGTGCCCTGCTTTGTTTGGAGGCTGTTTGCGGACAGCAGCACACACAGCGGGAAGGTGCGCACTGGTCAGCTCCAAGTCTCGGCAGATTGAAGCGCAAGCGAGGCATCTGCTCGCGGTTTGTCCCGGGCATGGGAAGCAGCATGCTGCGTGCCCAGAAGACATCTCGCACTGTCCTGCCTGCCACGGGGCTGCTTCTGAGCACGGAGGCACGCCTACAAGCCAGCTGAGATGGGCTTTGCCTAAGAGTCAGGGAAGTGGCGAGCGGAACAAGGCATGTGCTGCACAGCTTCCCTCGCAGGCAGATTCCCTCCTGGGGCTCTTAGTTCTCTTGCCTTAGTGCCCTGCTTTGTTTGGAGGCTGTTTGCAGACAGCAGCACACACAGCGGGAAGGTGCGCGCTGGCCAGCTCCAAGTCTCGGCACATAGAAGCGCAAGCCAGGCACCTGCTCGCAGTTTGTCCCGGGCATGGGAAGCAGCATGCTGCATGCCCAGATTACTTCTCGCACTGTCCTGCCTGCCACGGGGCTGCTTCTGAGCACGGAGGCACGCCTACAAGCCAGCTGAGATGGGCTTTGCCTAAGAGTGAGGCAAGTGGCGAGCGGAACAAGGGATGTGCTGCACAGCTTCCCTCGCAGGCAGATTCCCTCCTGGGGCTCTTAGTTCTCTTGCCTTAGTGCCCTGCTTTGTTTGGAGGCTGTTTGCGGACAGCAGCACACACCGCGGGAAGGTGCGCGCTGGTCAGCTCGAAATCTCGGCACATAGAAGCGCAAGCGAGGCACCTGCTCGCAGTTTGTCCCGGGCATGGGAAGCAGCAGGCTGCATGCCCAGACAACTTCTCGCACTGTCCTGCCTGCCACGGGGCTGCCTCTGAGCACGGAGGCACGCCTACAAGCCAGCTGAGATGGGCTTTGCCTAAGAGTCAGGGAAGTGGCGAGCGGAACAAGGGATGTGCTGCACAGGTTCCCTCGCAGGCAGATTCCCTCCTGGGGCGCTTACTTCTCCTGCCTTAGCGCCCTGCTTTGTTTGGAGGCTGTTTGCGGACAGCAGCACACACAGCGGGAAGGTGCGCGCTGGCCAGCTCCAAGTTTCGGCAGATAGAAGTGCAAGCGAGGCACCTGCTCGCAGTTTGTCCCGGGCATGGGAAGCAGCATGCTGCGTGCCCAGAAGACATCTCGCACTGTCCTGCCTGCCACGGGGCTGCTTCTGAGCACGGAGGCACTCCTACAAGCGCGCTGTGATGGGATTTGCCTAAGAGTGAGGCAAGTGGCGAGCGGAACAAGGGATGTGCTGCACAGCTTCCCTCGCAGGCAGATTCCCTCCTGGGGCGCTTACTTCTCCTGCCTTAGTGCCCTGCTTTGTTTGGAGGCTGTTTGCGGAGAGCAGCACACACAGCGGGAAGGTGCGCACTGGTCAGCTCCAAGTCTTGGCAGATTGAAGCGCAAGCGAGGCACCTGCTCGCAGTTTGTCCCGGGCATGGGAAGCAGCATGCTGCGTGCCCAGAGTACTTCTCGCACTGTCCTGCCTGCCACGGGGCTGCTTCTGAGCACGGAGGCACGCCTACAAGCCAGCTGAGATGGGCTTTGCCTAAGAGTGAGGGAAGTGGCGAGCGGAACAAGGGATGTGCTGCACAGCTTCCCTCGCAGGCAGATTCCCTCCTGGGGCGCTTAGTTCTCCTGCCTTAGTGCCCTGCTTTGTTTGGAGGCTGTTTGCGGACAGCAGCACACACAGCGGGAAGGTGCGCGCTGGCCAGCTCCAAGTCTCGGCAGATTGAAGCGCAAGCGAGGCACCTACTCGCAGTTTGTCCCGGGCATGGGAAGCAGCATGCTGCGTGCCCAGAAGACATCTCGCACTGTCCTGCCTGCCACGGGGCTGCTTCTGAGCACGGAGGCACGCCTACAAGCCAGCTGAGATGGGCTTTGCCTAAGAGTCAGGGAAGTGGCGAGCGGAACAAGGGATGTGCTGCACAGCTTCCCTCGCAGGCAGATTCCCTCCTGGGGCTCTTAGTTCTCTTGCCTTAGTGCCCTGCTTTGTTTGGAGGCTGTTTGCGGACAGCAGCACACACAGCGGGAAGGTGCGCGCTGGCCAGCTCCAAGTCTCGGCACATAGAAGCGCAAGCCAGGCACCTGCTCGCAGTTTGTCCCGGGCATGGGAAGTAGCAGGCTGCATGCCCAGAGTACTTCTCGCACTGTCCTGCCTGCCACGGGGCTGCTTCTGAGCACGGAGGCACGCCTACAAGCCAGCTGAGATGGGCTTTGCCTAAGAGTGAGGGAAGTGGCGAGCGGAACAAGGCATGTGCTGCACAGCTTCCCTCGCAGGCAGTTTCCCTCCTGGGGCACTTACTTCTCTTGCCTTAGTGCCCTGCTATGTTTGGAGGCTGTTTGCGGACAGCAGCACACACAGCGGGAAGGTGCGCGCTGGCCAGCTCGAAATTTCGGCACATAGAAGCGCAAGCGAGGCACCTGCTCGCAGTTTGTCCCGGGCATGGGAAGCAGCATGCTGCGTGCCCAGAGTACTTCTCGCACTGTCCTGCCTGCCACGGGGCTGCTTCTGAGCACGGAGGCACGCCTACAAGCCAGCTGAGATGGGCTTTGCCTAAGAGTCAGGGAAGTGGCGAGCGGAACAAGGGATGTGCTGCACAGCTTCCCTCGCAGGCAGATTCCCTCCTGGGGCTCTTAGTTCTCTTGCCTTAGCGCCCTGCTTTGTTTGGAGGCTGTTTGCGGACAGCAGCACACACAGCGGGAAGGTGCGCGCTGGCCAGCTCCAAGTTTCGGCAGATAGAAGTGCAAGCGAGGCACCTGCTCGCAGTTTGTCCCGGGCATGGGAAGCAGCATGCTGCATGCCCAGAAGACATCTCGCACTGTCCTGCCTGCCACGGGGCTGCTTCTGAGCACGGAGGCGCGCCTACAAGCGCGCTGTGATGGGATTTGCCTAAGAGTCAGGGAAGTGGCGAGCGGAACAAGGGATGTGCTGCACAGCTTCCCTCGCAGGCAGATTCCCTCCTGGGGCGCTTAGTTCTCCTGCCTTAGCGCCCTGCTTTGTTTGGAGGCTGTTTGCGGACAGCAGCACACACAGCGGGAAGGTGCGCGCTGGCCAGCTCCAAGTCTCGGCAGATTGAAGCGCAAGCGAGGCACCTACTCGCAGTTTGTCCCGGGCATGGGAAGCAGCATGCTGCGTGCCCAGAAGACATCTCGCACTGTCCTGCCTGCCACGGGGCTGCTTCTGAGCACGGAGGCACGCCTACAAGCCAGCTGAGATGGGCTTTGCCTAAGAGTCAGGGAAGTGGCGAGCGGAACAAGGGATGTGCTGCACAGCTTCCCTCGCAGGCAGATTCCCTCCTGGGGCTCTTAGTTCTCTTGCCTTAGTGCCCTGCTTTGTTTGGAGGCTGTTTGCGGACAGCAGCACACACAGCGGGAAGGTGCGCGCTGGCCAGCTCCAAGTCTCGGCACATAGAAGCGCAAGCGAGGCACCTGCTCGCAGTTTGTCCTGGGCATGGGAAGCAGCATGCTGCATGCCCAGAAGACATCTCGCACTGTCCTGCCTGCCACGGGGCTGCTTCTGAGCACGGAGGCACACCTACAAGCCAGCTGAGATGGGCTTTGCCTAAGAGTCAGGGAAGTGGCGAGCGGAACAAGGCATGTGCTGCACAGCTTCCCTCGCAGGCAGATTCCCTCCTGGGGCTCTTAGTTCTCTTGCCTTAGTGCCCTGCTTTGTTTGGAGGCTGTTTGCAGACAGCAGCACACACAGCGGGAAGGTGCGCGCTGGCCAGCTCCAAGTCTCGGCACATAGAAGCGCAAGCCAGGCACCTGCTCGCAGTTTGTCCCGGGCATGGGAAGTAGCAGGCTGCATGCCCAGAGTACTTCTCGCACTGTCCTGCCTGCCACGGGGCTGCTTCTGAGCACGGAGGCACGCCTACAAGCCAGCTGAGATGGGCTTTGCCTAAGAGTGAGGGAAGTGGCGAGCAGAACAAGGCATGTGCTGCACAGCTTCCCTCGCAGGCAGTTTCCCTCCTGGGGCACTTACTTCTCTTGCCTTAGCGCCCTGCTTTGTTTGGAGGCTGTTTGCGGACAGCAGCACACACCGCGGGAAGGTGCGCGCTGGTCAGCTCGAAATCTCGGCACATAGAAGCGCAAGCGAGGCACCTGCTCGCAGTTTGTCCCGGGCATGGGAAGCAGCATGCTGCGTGCCCAGAAGACATCTCGCACTTTCCTGCCTGCCTCGGGGCTGCTTCTGAGCACGGAGGCACGCCTACAAGCCCGCTGAGATGGGCTTTGCCTAAGAGTGAGGCAAGTGGCGAGCGGAACAAGGCATGTGCTGCACAGCTTCCCTCGCAGGCAGATTCCCTCCTGGGGGGCTTTGTTCTCTTGCCTTAGTGCCCTGCTTTGGAGGCTGTTTGCGGACAGCAGCACACACAGCAGGAAGGTGCGCGCTGGCCAGCTCCAAGTCTCGGCAGATTGAAGCGCAAGCCAGGCACCTGCACGCAGTTTGTCCTGGGCATGGGAAGTAGCAGGCTGCATAACCAGATTACTTCTCGCACTGTCCTGCCTGCCACGGGGCTGTTTCTGAGCACATAGGCACGCCTACAAGCCAGTTGAGATGGGCTTTGCCTAAGAGTGAGGCAAGTGGCGAGCGGAACAAGGGATGTGCTGCACAGCTTCCCTCGCAGGCAGATTCCCTCCTGGGGCGCTTAGTTCTCCTGCCTTAGCGCCCTGCTTTGTTTGGAGGTTGTTTGCGGACAGCAGCACACACAGCGGGAAGGTGCGCACTGGTCAGCTCGAAATCTCGGCACATAGAAGCGCAAGCGAGGCACCTGCTCGCAGTTTGTCCTGGGCATGGGAAGCAGCATGCTGCATGCCCAGAAGACATCCCGCACTGTCCTGCCTGCCACGGGGCTGCTTCTGAGCACGGAGGCACGCCTACAAGCCAGCTGAGATGGGCTTTGCCTAAGAGTGAGGGAAGTGGCGAGCGGAACAAGGCATGTGCTGCACAGCTTCCCTCGCAGGCAGATTCCCTCCTGGGGCGCTTACTTCTCCTGCCTTAGTGCCCTGCTTTGTTTGGAGGCTGCTTGCGGACAGCAGCACACACAGCGGGAAGGTGCGCGCTGGCCAGCTCCAAGTCTTGGCAGATTGAAGCGCAAGCGAGGCACCTGCTCGCAGTTTGTCCCGGGCATGGGAAGCAGCATGCTGCGTGCCCAGAAGACATCCCGCACTGTCCTGCCTGCCACAGGGCTGCTTCTGAGCACGGAGGCACGCCTACAAGCCAGCTGAGATGGGCTTTGCCTAAGAGTCAGGGAAGTGGCGAGCGGAACAAGGCATGTGCTGCACAGCTTCCCTCGCAGGCAGATTCCCTCCTGGAACGCTTACTTCTCCTGCCTTAGTGCCCTGCTTTGTTTGGAGGCTGTTTGCGGACAGCAGCACACACAGCGGGAAGGTGCGCACTGGTCAGCTCCAAGTCTCGGCAGATTGAAGCGCAAGCGAGGCACCTGCTCGCAGTTTGTCCCGGGCATGGGAAGTAGCAGGCTACATGCTCAGAGTACTTCTCGCACTGTCCTGCCTGCCACAGGGCTGCTTCTGAGCACGGAGGCACGCCTACAAGCCAGCTGAGATGGGCTTTGCCTAAGAGTGAGGGAAGTGGCGAGCGGAACAAGGGATGTGCTGCACAGCTTCCCTCGCAGGCAGATTCCCTCCTGGAACGCTTACTTCTCCTGCCTTAGTGCCCTGCTTTGTTTGGAGGCTGTTTGCAGACAGCAGCACACACAGCGGGAAGGTGGGCACTGGTCAGCTCCAAGTCTCGGCAGATTGAAGTGCAAGCGAGGCACCTGCTCGCAGTTTGTCCCGGGCATGGGAAGTAGCAGGCTGCATGCCCAGAGTACTTCTCGCACTGTCCTGCCTGCCACGGGGCTGCTTCTGAGCACGGAGGCACGCCTACAAGCCAGCTGAGATGGGCTTTGCCTAAGAGTCAGGGAAGTGGCGAGCGGAACAAGGCATGTGCTGCACAGCTTCCCTCGCAGGCAGATTCCCTCCTGGGGCGCTTACTTCTCCTGCCTTAGTGCCCTGCTTTGTTTGGAGGCTGTTTGCGGACAGCAGCACACAGAGCGTGAAGGTGGGCACTGGTCAGCTCGAAATCTCGGCACATAGAAGCGCAAGCGAGGCACCTGCTCGCAGTTTGTCCCGGGCATGGGAAGCAGCATGCTGCATGCCCAGAAGACATCTCGCACTGTCCTGCCTGCCACGGGGCTGCTTCTGAGCACGGAGGCACGCCTACAAGCCAGCTGAGATGGGCTTTGCCTAAGAGTCAGGGAAGTGGCGAGCGGAACAAGGGATGTGCTGCACAGCTTCCCTCGCAGGCAGATTCCCTCCTGGAACGCTTACTTCTCCTGCCTTAGTGCCCTGCTTTGTTTGGAGGCTGTTTGCAGACAGCAGCACACACAGCGGGAAGGTGCGCGCTGGCCAGCTCCAAGTCTCGGCAGATTGAAGTGCAAGCGAGGCACCTGCTCCCGGTTTGTGCCGGGCATGGGAAGCAGCACGCTGCATGCCCAGAAGACATCTCGCACTGTCCTGCCTGCCACGGGGCTGCTTCTGAGCACGGAGGCATGCCTACAAGCCAGCTGAGATGGGCTTTGCCTAAGAGTGAGGGAAGTGGCGAGCGGAACAAGGCATGTGCTGCACAGCTTCCCTCGCAGGCAGATTCCCTCCTGGGGCGCTTACTTCTCCTGCCTTAGCGCCCTGCTTTGTTTGGAGGCTGTTTGCGGACAGCAGCACACACAGCGGGAAGGTGCGCGCTGGCCAGCTCCAAGTTTCGGCAGATAGAAGCGCAAGCGAGGCACCTGCTCGCAGTTTGTCCCGGGCATGGGAAGCAGCATGCTGCATGCCCAGAAGACATCTCGCACTGTCCTGCCTGCCACGGGGCTGCTTCTGAGCACGGAGGCACGCCTACAAGCGCGCTGTGATGGGATTTGCCTAAGAGTCAGGGAAGTGGCGAGCGGAACAAGGGATGTGCTGCACAGCTTCCCTCGCAGGCAGATTCCCTCCTGGGGCTCTTAGTTCTCTTGCCTTAGTGCCCTGCTTTGTTTGGAGGCTGTTTGCAGACAGCAGCACACACAGCGGGAAGGTGCGCGCTGGCCAGCTCCAAGTCTCGGCACATAGAAGCGCAAGCGAGGCACCTGCTCGCAGTTTGTCCCGGACATGGGAAGCAGCATGCTGCATGCCCAGAAGACATCTCGCACTGTCCTGCCTGCCACGGGGCTGCTTCTGAGCACGGAGGCACACCTACAAGCCAGCTGAGATGGGCTTTGCCTAAGAGTCAGGGAAGTGGCGAGCGGAACAAGGGATGTGCTGCACAGCTTCCCTCGCAGGCAGATTCCCTCCTGGGGCTCTTAGTTCTCTTGCCTTAGTGCCCTGCTTTGTTTGGAGGCTGTTTGCAGACAGCAGCACACACAGCGGGAAGGTGCGCGCTGGCCAGCTCCAAGTCTCGGCACATAGAAGCGCAAGCCAGGCACCTGCTCGCAGTTTGTCCCGGGCATGGGAAGTAGCAGGCTGCATGCCCAGAGTACTTCTCGCACTGTCCTGCCTGCCACGGGGCTGCTTCTGAGCACGGAGGCACGCCTACAAGCCAGCTGAGATGGGCTTTGCCTAAGAGTGAGGGAAGTGGCGAGCAGAACAAGGCATGTGCTGCACAGCTTCCCTCGCAGGCAGTTTCCCTCCTGGGGCACTTACTTCTCTTGCCTTAGCGCCCTGCTTTGTTTGGAGGCTGTTTGCGGACAGCAGCACACACCGCGGGAAGGTGCGCGCTGGTCAGCTCGAAATCTCGGCACATAGAAGCGCAAGCGAGGCACCTGCTCGCAGTTTGTCCCGGGCATGGGAAGCAGCATGCTGCGTGCCCAGAAGACATCTCGCACTGTCCTGCCTGCCACGGGGCTGCTTCTGAGCACGGAGGCACGCCTACAAGCCCGCTGAGATGGGCTTTGCCTAAGAGTGAGGCAAGTGGCGAGCGGAACAAGGCATGTGCTGCACAGCTTCCCTCGCAGGCAGATTCCCTCCTGGGGGGCTTTGTTCTCTTGCCTTAGTGCCCTGCTTTGGAGGCTGTTTGCGGACAGCAGCACACACAGCAGGAAGGTGCGCGCTGGCCAGCTCCAAGTCTCGGCAGATTGAAGCGCAAGCCAGGCACCTGCACGCAGTTTGTCCTGGGCATGGGAAGTAGCAGGCTGCATAACCAGATTACTTCTCGCACTGTCCTGCCTGCCACGGGGCTGTTTCTGAGCACATAGGCACGCCTACAAGCCAGTTGAGATGGGCTTTGCCTAAGAGTGAGGCAAGTGGCGAGCGGAACAAGGGATGTGCTGCACAGCTTCCCTCGCAGGCAGATTCCCTCCTGGGGCGCTTACTTCTCCTGCCTTAGCGCCCTGCTTTGTTTGGAGGTTGTTTGCGGACAGCAGCACACACAGCGGGAAGGTGCGCACTGGTCAGCTCGAAATCTCGGCACATAGAAGCGCAAGCGAGGCACCTGCTCGCAGTTTGTCCTGGGCATGGGAAGCAGCATGCTGCATGCCCAGATTACTTCTCGCACTGTCCTGCCTGCCACGGGGCTGCTTCTGAGCACGGAGGCACGCCTACAAGCCAGCTGAGATGGGCTTTGCCTAAGAGTCAGGGAAGTGGCGAGCGGAACAAGGCATGTGCTGCACAGCTTCCCTCGCAGGCAGATTCCCTCCTGGAACGCTTACTTCTCCTGCCTTAGTGCCCTGCTTTGTTTGGAGGCTGTTTGCGGACAGCAGCACACAGAGCGTGAAGGTGCGCACTGGTCAGCTCCAAGTCTCGGCAGATAGAAGCGCAAGCGAGGCACCTGCTCGCAGTTTGTCCCGGGCATGGGAAGCAGCATGCTGCGTGCCCAGAAGACATCTCGCACTGTCCTGCCTGCCTCGGGGCTGCTTCTGAGCACGGAGGCACGCCTACAAGCCCGCTGAGATGGGCTTTGCCTAAGAGTGAGGCAAGTGGCGAGCGGAACAAGGGATGTGCTGCACAGCTTCCCTCGCAGGCAGATTCCCTCCTGGGGCGCTTACTTCTCCTGCCTTAGTGCCCTGCTTTGTTTGGAGGCTGCTTGCGGACAGCAGCACACACAGCGGGAAGGTGTGCGCTGGCCAGCTCCAAGTCTCGGCACATAGAAGCGCAAGCCAGGCACCTGCTCGCAGTTTGTCCCGGGCATGGGAAGCAGCATGCTGCATGCCCAGAAGACATCCCGCACTGTCCTGCCTGCCACGGGGCTGCTTCTGAGCACGGAGGCACGCCTACAAGCCAGCTGAGATGGGCTTTGCCTAAGAGTGAGGGAAGTGGCGAGCGGAACAAGGGATGTGCTGCACAGCTTCCCTCGCAGGCAGATTCCCTCCTGGGGCGCTTACTTCTCCTGCCTTAGTGCCCTGCTTTGTTTGGAGGCTGCTTGAAGACAGCAGCACACACAGCGGGAAGGTGCGCGCTGGCCAGCTCCAAGTCTCGGCAGATTGAAGCGCAAGCGAGGCACCTGCTCGCAGTTTGTCCCGGGCATGGGAAGCAGCATGCTGCGTGCCCAGAAGACATCCCGCACTGTCCTGCCTGCCACAGGGCTGCTTCTGAGCACGGAGGCACGCCTACAAGCCAGCTGAGATGGGCTTTGCCTAAGAGTCAGGGAAGTGGCGAGCGGAACAAGGGATGTGCTGCACAGCTTCCCTCGCAGGCAGATTCCCTCCTGGAACGCTTACTTCTCCTGCCTTAGTGCCCTGCTTTGTTTGGAGGCTGTTTGCGGACAGCAGCACACACAGCGGGAAGGTGCGCGCTGGTCAGCTCCAAGTCTCGGCAGATTGAAGCGCAAGCGAGGCACCTGCTCGCAGTTTGTCCCGGGCATGGGAAGTAGCAGGCTACATGCTCAGAGTACTTCTCGCACTGTCCTGCCTGCCACAGGGCTGCTTCTGAGCACGGAGGCACGCCTACAAGCCAGCTGAGATGGGCTTTGCCTAAGAGTCAGGGAAGTGGCGAGCGGAACAAGGGATGTGCTGCACAGCTTCCCTCGCAGGCAGATTCCCTCCTGGAACGCTTACTTCTCCTGCCTTAGTGCCCTGCTTTGTTTGGAGGCTGTTTGCAGACAGCAGCACACACAGCGGGAAGGTGCGCGCTGGCCAGCTCCAAGTCTCGGCAGATTGAAGTGCAAGCGAGGCACCTGCTCCCGGTTTGTGCCGGGCATGGGAAGCAGCACGCTGCATGCCCAGAAGACATCTCGCACTGTCCTGCCTGCCACGGGGCTGCTTCTGAGCACGGAGGCATGCCTACAAGCCAGCTGAGATGGGCTTTGCCTAAGAGTGAGGCAAGTGGCGAGCGGAACAAGGGATGTGCTGCACAGCTTCCCTCGCAGGCAGATTCCCTCCTGGGGGGCTTTGTTCTCTTGCCTTAGTGCCCTGCTTTGTTTGGAGGCTGTTTGCGGACAGCAGCACACACAGCAGGAAGGTGCGCGCTGGCCAGCTCCAAGTCTCGGCAGATTGAAGCGCAAGCCAGGCACCTGCACGCAGTTTGTCCTGGGCATGGGAAGTAGCAGGCTGCATAACCAGATTACTTCTCGCACTGTCCTGCCTGCCACGGGGCTGTTTCTGAGCACATAGGCACGCCTACAAGCCCGCTGAGATGGGCTTTGCCTAAGAGTGAGGCAAGTGGCGAGCGGAACAAGGGATGTGCTGCACAGCTTCCCTCGCAGGCAGATTCCCTCCTGGGGCGCTTAGTTCTCCTGCCTTAGCGCCCTGCTTTGTTTGGAGGCTGTTTGCGGACAGCAGCACACACAGCGGGAAGGTGCGCACTGGTCAGCTCGAAATCTCGGCACATAGAAGCGCAAGCGAGGCACCTGCTCGCAGTTTGTCCTGGGCATGGGAAGCAGCATGCTGCATGCCCAGATTACTTCTCGCACTGTCCTGCCTGCCACGGGGCTGCTTCTGAGCACGGAGGCACGCCTACAAGCCTGCTGAGATGGGCTTTGCCTAAGAGTGAGGCAAGTGGCGAGCGGAACAAGGGATGTGCTGCACAGCTTCCCTCGCAGGCAGATTCCCTCCTGGGGCGCTTACTTCTCCTGCCTTAGTGCCCTGCTTTGTTTGGAGGCTGCTTGCGGACAGCAGCACACACAGCGGGAAGGTGCGCGCTGGCCAGCTCCAAGTCTCGGCACATAGAAGCGCAAGCGAGGCACCTGCTCGCAGTTTGTCCCGGGCATGGGAAGCAGCATGCTGCATGCCCAGAAGACATCTCGCACTGTCCTGCCTGCCACGGGGCTGCTTCTGAGCACGGAGGCACACCTACAAGCCAGCTGAGATGGGCTTTGCCTAAGAGTCAGGGAAGTGGCGAGCGGAACAAGGCATGTGCTGCACAGCTTCCCTCGCAGGCAGATTCCCTCCTGGGGCTCTTAGTTCTCTTGCCTTAGTGCCCTGCTTTGTTTGGAGGCTGTTTGCAGACAGCAGCACACACAGCGGGAAGGTGCGCGCTGGCCAGCTCCAAGTCTCGGCACATAGAAGCGCAAGCCAGGCACCTGCTCGCAGTTTGTCCCGGGCATGGGAAGTAGCAGGCTGCATGCCCAGAGTACTTCTCGCACTGTCCTGCCTGCCACGGGGCTGCTTCTGAGCACGGAGGCACGCCTACAAGCCAGCTGAGATGGGCTTTGCCTAAGAGTCAGGGAAGTGGCGAGCAGAACAAGGCATGTGCTGCACAGCTTCCCTCGCAGGCAGTTTCCCTCCTGGAACGCTTACTTCTCTTGCCTTAGCGCCCTGCTTTGTTTGGAGGCTGTTTGCGGACAGTAGCACACACCGCGGGAAGGTGCGCGCTGGTCAGCTCGAAATCTCGGCACATAGAAGCGCAAGCGAGGCACCTGCTCGCAGTTTGTCCCGGGCATGGGAAGCAGCATGCTGCATGCCCAGAAGACATCTCGCACTTTCCTGCCTGCCACGGGGCTGCTTCTGAGCACGGAGGCACGCCTACAAGCCCGCTGAGATGGGCTTTGCCTAAGAGTGAGGCAAGTGGCGAGCGGAACAAGGCATGTGCTGCACAGCTTCCCTCGCAGGCAGATTCCCTCCTGGGGGGCTTTGTTCTCTTGCCTTAATGCCCTGCTTTGGAGGCTGTTTGCGGACAGCAGCACACACAGCAGGAAGGTGCGCGCTGGCCAGCTCCAAGTCTCGGCAGATTGAAGCGCAAGCCAGGCACCTGCACGCAGTTTGTCCTGGGCATGGGAAGTAGCAGGCTGCATAACCAGATTACTTCTCGCACTGTCCTGCCTGCCACGGGGCTGTTTCTGAGCACATAGGCACGCCTACAAGCCAGTTGAGATGGGCTTTGCCTAAGAGTGAGGCAAGTGGCGAGCGGAACAAGGGATGTGCTGCACAGCTTCCCTCGCAGGCAGATTCCCTCCTGGGGCGCTTACTTCTCCTGCCTTAGCGCCCTGCTTTGTTTGGAGGCTGTTTGCGGACAGCAGCACACACAGCGGGAAGGTGCGCACTGGTCAGCTCGAAATCTCGGCACATAGAAGCGCAAGCGAGGCACCTGCTCGCAGTTTGTCCTGGGCATGGGAAGCAGCATGCTGCATGCCCAGATTACTTCTCGCACTGTCCTGCCTGCCACGGGGCTGCTTCTGAGCACGGAGGCACGCCTACAAGCCAGCTGAGATGGGCTTTGCCTAAGAGTCAGGGAAGTGGCGAGCGGAACAAGGGATGTGCTGCACAGCTTCCCTCGCAGGCAGATTCCCTCCTGGAACGCTTACTTCTCCTGCCTTAGTGCCCTGCTTTGTTTGGAGGCTGTTTGTGGACAGCAGCACACAGAGCGTGAAGGTGCGCACTGGTCAGCTCCAAGTCTCGGCAGATAGAAGCGCAAGCGAGGCACCTGCTCGCAGTTTGTCCCGGGCATGGGAAGCAGCATGCTGCGTGCCCAGAAGACATCTCGCACTGTCCTGCCTGCCTCGGGGCTGCTTCTGAGCACGGAGGCACGCCTACAAGCCCGCTGAGATGGGCTTTGCCTAAGAGTGAGGCAAGTGGCGAGCGGAACAAGGGATGTGCTGCACAGCTTCCCTCGCAGGCAGATTCCCTCCTGGGGCGCTTAGTTCTCCTGCCTTAGTGCCCTGCTTTGTTTGGAGGCTGCTTGCGGACAGCAGCACACACAGCGGGAAGGTGCGCGCTGGCCAGCTCCAAGTCTCGGCACATAGAAGCGCAAGCGAGGCACCTGCTCGCAGTTTGTCCCGGGCATGGGAAGCAGCATGCTGCATGCCCAGAAGACATCTCGCACTGTCCTGCCTGCCACGGGGCTGCTTCTGAGCACGGAGGCACGCCTACAAGCCAGCTGAGATGGGCTTTGCCTAAGAGTGAGGGAAGTGGCGAGCGGAACAAGGGATGTGCTGCACAGCTTCCCTCGCAGGCAGATTCCCTCCTGGGGCGCTTACTTCTCCTGCCTTAGTGCCCTGCTTTGTTTGGAGGCTGCTTGCGGACAGCAGCACACACAGCGGGAAGGTGCGCGCTGGCCAGCTCCAAGTCTCGGCAGATTGAAGCGCAAGCGAGGCACCTGCTCGCAGTTTGTCCTGGGCATGGGAAGCAGCATGCTGCGTGCCCAGAAGACATCTCGCTCTGTCCTGCCTGCCACAGGGCTGCTTCTGAGCACGGAGGCACGCCTACAAGCCAGCTGAGATGGGCTTTGCCTAAGAGTCAGGGAAGTGGCGAGCGGAACAAGGGATGTGCTGCACAGCTTCCCTCGCAGGCAGATTCCCTCCTGGAACGCTTACTTCTCCTGCCTTAGTGCCCTGCTTTGTTTGGAGGCTGTTTGCAGACAGCAGCACACACAGCGGGAAGGTGCGCACTGGTCAGCTCCAAGTCTCGGCAGATTGAAGCGCAAGCGAGGCACCTGCTCGCAGTTTGTCCCGGGCATGGGAAGTAGCAGGCTACATGCTCAGAGTACTTCTCGCACTGTCCTGCCTGCCACAGGGCTGCTTCTGAGCACGGAGGCACGCCTACAAGCCAGCTGAGATGGGCTTTGCCTAAGAGTCAGGGAAGTGGCAAGCGGAACAAGGGATGTGCTGCACAGCTTCCCTCGCAGGCAGATTCCCTCCTGGAACGCTTACTTCTCCTGCCTTAGTGCCCTGCTTTGTTTGGAGGCTGTTTGCAGACAGCAGCACACACAGCGGGAAGGTGCGCACTGGTCAGCTCCAAGTCTCGGCAGATTGAAGCGCAAGCGAGGCACCTGCTCGCAGTTTGTCCCGGGCATGGGAAGTAGCAGGCTGCATGCCCAGAGTACTTCTCGCACTGTCCTGCCTGCCACGGGGCTGCTTCTGAGCACGGAGGCACGCCTACAAGCCAGCTGAGATGGGCTTTGCCTAAGAGTCAGGGAAGTGGCGAGCGGAACAAGGGATGTGCTGCACAGCTTCCCTCGCAGGCAGATTCCCTCCTGGAACGCTTACTTCTCCTGCCTTAGTGCCCTGCTTTGTTTGGAGGCTGTTTGCGGACAGCAGCACACAGAGCGTTAAGGTGCGCACTGGTCAGCTCGAAATCTCGGCACATAGAAGCGCAAGCGAGGCACCTGCTCGCAGTTTGTCCCGGGCATGGGAAGCAGCATGCTGCATGCCCAGAAGACATCTCGCACTGTCCTGCCTGCCACGGGGCTGCTTCTGAGCACGGAGGCACGCCTACAAGCCAGCTGAGATGGGCTTTGCCTAAGAGTGAGGGAAGTGGCGAGCGGAACAAGGGATGTGCTGCACAGCTTCCCTCGCAGGCAGATTCCCTCCTGGGGCGCTTACTTCTCCTGCCTTAGTGCCCTGCTTTGTTTGGAGGCTGCTTGCGGACAGCAGCACACACAGCGGGAAGGTGCGCGCTGGCCAGCTCCAAGTCTCGGCAGATTGAAGCGCAAGCGAGGCACCTGCTCGCAGTTTGTCCCGGGCATGGGAAGCAGCATGCTGCGTGCCCAGAAGACATCTCGCTCTGTCCTGCCTGCCACAGGGCTGCTTCTGAGCACGGAGGCACGCCTACAAGCCAGCTGAGATGGGCTTTGCCTAAGAGTCAGGGAAGTGGCGAGCGGAACAAGGGATGTGCTGCACAGCTTCCCTCGCAGGCAGATTCCCTCCTGGAACGCTTACTTCTCCTGCCTTAGTGCCCTGCTTTGTTTGGAGGCTGTTTGCAGACAGCAGCACACACAGCGGGAAGGTGCGCACTGGTCAGCTCCAAGTCTCGGCAGATTGAAGCGCAAGCGAGGCACCTGCTCGCAGTTTGTCCCGGGCATGGGAAGTAGCAGGCTACATGCTCAGAGTACTTCTCGCACTGTCCTGCCTGCCACAGGGCTGCTTCTGAGCACGGAGGCACGCCTACAAGCCAGCTGAGATGGGCTTTGCCTAAGAGTCAGGGAAGTGGCAAGCGGAACAAGGGATGTGCTGCACAGCTTCCCTCGCAGGCAGATTCCCTCCTGGAACGCTTACTTCTCCTGCCTTAGTGCCCTGCTTTGTTTGGAGGCTGTTTGCAGACAGCAGCACACACAGCGGGAAGGTGCGCACTGGTCAGCTCCAAGTCTCGGCAGATTGAAGCGCAAGCGAGGCACCTGCTCGCAGTTTGTCCCGGGCATGGGAAGTAGCAGGCTGCATGCCCAGAGTACTTCTCGCACTGTCCTGCCTGCCACGGGGCTGCTTCTGAGCACGGAGGCACGCCTACAAGCCAGCTGAGATGGGCTTTGCCTAAGAGTCAGGGAAGTGGCGAGCGGAACAAGGGATGTGCTGCACAGCTTCCCTCGCAGGCAGATTCCCTCCTGGAACGCTTACTTCTCCTGCCTTAGTGCCCTGCTTTGTTTGGAGGCTGTTTGCGGACAGCAGCACACAGAGCGTTAAGGTGCGCACTGGTCAGCTCGAAATCTCGGCACATAGAAGCGCAAGCGAGGCACCTGCTCGCAGTTTGTCCTGGGCATGGGAAGCAGCATGCTGCATGCCCAGATTACTTCTCGCACTGTCCTGCCTGCCACAGGGCTGTTTCTGAGCACATAGGCACGCCTACAAGCCAGCTGAGATGGGCTTTGCCTAAGAGTGAGGCAAGTGGCGAGCGGAACAAGGGATGTGCTGCACAGCTTCCCTCGCAGGCAGATTCCCTCCTGGAACGCTTACTTCTCCTGCCTTAGCGCCCTGCGTTGTTTGGAGGCTGTTTGCGGAGTGCAGCACACACAGCGGGAAGGTGCGCGCTGGCCAGCTCCAAGTCTCGGCACATAGAAGCGCAAGCGAGGCACCTGCTCGCAGTTTGTCCCGGGCATGGGAAGCAGCATGCTGCATGCCCAGAAGACATCTCGCACTGTCCTGCCTGCCACGGGGCTGCTTCTGAGCACGGAGGCACGCCTACAAGCCAGCTGAGATGGGCTTTGCCTAAGAGTGAGGGAAGTGGCGAGCGGAACAAGGGATGTGCTGCACAGCTTCCCTCGCAGGCAGATTCCCTCCTGGGGCGCTTACTTCTCCTGCCTTAGTGCCCTGCTTTGTTTGGAGGCTGCTTGCGGACAGCAGCACACACAGCGGGAAGGTGCGCGCTGGCCAGCTCCAAGTCTCGGCAGATTGAAGCGCAAGCGAGGCACCTGCTCGCAGTTTGTCCCGGGCATGGGAAGCAGCATGCTGCGTGCCCAGAAGACATCTCGCTCTGTCCTGCCTGCCACAGGGCTGCTTCTGAGCACGGAGGCACGCCTACAAGCCAGCTGAGATGGGCTTTGCCTAAGTGAGGGAAGTGGCGAGCGGAACAAGGGATGTGCTGCACAGCTTCCCTCGCAGGCAGATTCCCTCCTGGAACGCTTACTTCTCCTGCCTTAGTGCCCTGCTTTGTTTGGAGGCTGTTTGCGGACAGCAGCACACACAGCGGGAAGGTGCGCACTGGTCAGCTCCAAGTCTCGGCAGATTGAAGCGCAAGCGAGCCACCTGCTCGCAGTTTGTCCCGGGCATGGGAAGTAGAAGGCTACATGCTCAGAGTACTTCTCGTACTGTCCTGCCTGCCACAGGGCTGCTTCTGAGCACGGAGGCACGCCTACAAGCCAGCTGAGATGGGCTTTGCCTAAGAGTCAGGGAAGTGGCAAGCGGAACAAGGGATGTGCTGCACAGCTTCCCTCGCAGGCAGATTCCCTCCTGGAACGCTTACTTCTCCTGCCTTAGTGCCCTGCTTTGTTTGGAGGCTGTTTGCGGACAGCAGCACACACAGCGGGAAGGTGCGCGCTGGCCAGCTCCAAGTCTCGGCACATAGAAGCGCAAGCGAGGCACCTGCTCGCAGTTTGTCCTGGGCATGGGAAGCAGCATGCTGCATGCCCAGATTACTTCTCGCACTGTCCTGCCTGCCACAGGGCTGTTTCTGAGCACATAGGCACGCCTACAAGCCAGCTGAGATGGGCTTTGCCTAAGAGTGAGGGAAGTGGCGAGCGGAACAAGGCATGTGCTGCACAGCTTCCCTCGCAGGCAGATTCCGTCCTGGGGGGCTTTGTTCTCTTGCCTTAATGCCCTGCTTTGGAGGCTGTTTGCGGACAGCAGCACACACAGCAGGAAGGTGCGCGCTGGCCAGCTCCAAGTCTCGGCAGATTGAAGCGGAAGCCAGGCACCTGCACGCAGTTTGTCCTGGGCATGGGAAGTAGCAGGCTGCATAACCAGATTACTTCTCGCACTGTCCTGCCTGCCACGGGGCTGTTTCTGAGCACATAGGCACGCCTACAAGCCAGTTGAGATGGGCTTTGCCTAAGAGTGAGGCAAGTGGCGAGCGGAACAAGGGATGTGCTGCACAGCTTCCCTCGCAGGCAGATTCCCTCCTGGGGCGCTTACTTCTCCTGCCTTAGCGCCCTGCTTTGTTTGGAGGCTGTTTGCGGACAGCAGCACACACAGCGGGAAGGTGCGCACTGGTCAGCTCGAAATCTCGGCACATAGAAGCGCAAGCGAGGCACCTGCTCGCAGTTTGTCCTGGGCATGGGAAGCAGCATGCTGCATGCCCAGATTACTTCTCGCACTGTCCTGCCTGCCACGGGGCTGCTTCTGAGCACGGAGGCACGCCTACAAGCCAGCTGAGATGGGCTTTGCCTAAGAGTCAGGGAAGTGGCGAGCGGAACAAGGCATGTGCTGCACAGCTTCCCTCGCAGGCAGATTCCCTCCTGGAACGCTTACTTCTCCTGCCTTAGTGCCCTGCTTTGTTTGGAGGCTGTTTGTGGACAGCAGCACACAGAGCGTGAAGGTGCGCACTGGTCAGCTCCAAGTCTCGGCAGATAGAAGCGCAAGCGAGGCACCTGCTCGCAGTTTGTCCCGGGCATGGGAAGCAGCATGCTGCGTGCCCAGAAGACATCTCGCACTGTCCTGCCTGCCTCGGGGCTGCTTCTGAGCACGGAGGCACGCCTACAAGCCCGCTGAGATGGGCTTTGCCTAAGAGTGAGGCAAGTGGCGAGCGGAACAAGGGATGTGCTGCACAGCTTCCCTCGCAGGCAGATTCCCTCCTGGGGCGCTTAGTTCTCCTGCCTTAGTGCCCTGCTTTGTTTGGAGGCTGCTTGCGGACAGCAGCACACACAGCGGGAAGGTGCGCGCTGGCCAGCTCCAAGTCTCGGCACATAGAAGCGCAAGCGAGGCACCTGCTCGCAGTTTGTCCCGGGCATGGGAAGCAGCATGCTGCATGCCCAGAAGACATCTCGCACTGTCCTGCCTGCCACGGGGCTGCTTCTGAGCACGGAGGCACGCCTACAAGCCAGCTGAGATGGGCTTTGCCTAAGAGTGAGGGAAGTGGCGAGCGGAACAAGGGATGTGCTGCACAGCTTCCCTCGCAGACAGATTCCCTCCTGGGGCGCTTACTTCTCCTGCCTTAGTGCCCTGCTTTGTTTGGAGGCTGCTTGCGGACAGCAGCACACACAGCGGGAAGGTGCGCGCTGGCCAGCTCCAAGTCTCGGCAGATTGAAGCGCAAGCGAGGCACCTGCTCGCAGTTTGTCCCGGGCATGGGAAGCAGCATGCTGCGTGCCCAGAAGACATCTCGCTCTGTCCTGCCTGCCACAGGGCTGCTTCTGAGCACGGAGGCACGCCTACAAGCCAGCTGAGATGGGCTTTGCCTAAGAGTCAGGGAAGTGGCGAGCGGAACAAGGGATGTGCTGCACAGCTTCCCTCGCAGGCAGATTCCCTCCTGGAACGCTTACTTCTCCTGCCTTAGTGCCCTGCTTTGTTTGGAGGCTGTTTGCAGACAGCAGCACACACAGCGGGAAGGTGCGCACTGGTCAGCTCCAAGTCTCGGCAGATTGAAGCGCAAGCGAGGCACCTGCTCGCAGTTTGTCCCGGGCATGGGAAGTAGCAGGCTACATGCTCAGAGTACTTCTCGCACTGTCCTGCCTGCCACAGGGCTGCTTCTGAGCACGGAGGCACGCCTACAAGCCAGCTGAGATGGGCTTTGCCTAAGAGTGAGGGAAGTGGCAAGCGGAACAAGGGATGTGCTGCACAGCTTCCCTCGCAGGCAGATTCCCTCCTGGAACGCTTACTTCTCCTGCCTTAGTGCCCTGCTTTGTTTGGAGGCTGTTTGCAGACAGCAGCACACACAGCGGGAAGGTGCGCGCTGGCCAGCTCCAAGTCTCGGCAGATTGAAGCGCAAGCGAGGCACCTGCTCGCAGTTTGTCCCGGGCATGGGAAGTAGCAGGCTGCATGCCCAGAGTACTTCTCGCACTGTCCTGCCTGCCACGGGGCTGCTTCTGAGTACGGAGGCACGCCTACAAGCCAGCTGAGATGGGCTTTGCCTAAGAGTCAGGGAAGTGGCGAGCGGAACAAGGGATGTGCTGCACAGCTTCCCTCGCAGGCAGATTCCCTCCTGGAACGCTTACTTCTCCTGCCTTAGTGCCCTGCTTTGTTTGGAGGCTGTTTGCGGACAGCAGCACACAGAGCGTTAAGGTGCGCACTGGTCAGCTCGAAATCTCGGCACATAGAAGCGCAAGCGAGGCACCTGCTCGCAGTTTGTCCTGGGCATGGGAAGCAGCATGCTGCATGCCCAGATTACTTCTCGCACTGTCCTGCCTGCCACAGGGCTGTTTCTGAGCACATAGGCACGCCTACAAGCCAGCTGAGATGGGCTTTGCCTAAGAGTGAGGCAAGTGGCGAGCGGAACAAGGGATGTGCTGCACAGCTTCCCTCGCAGGCAGATTCCCTCCTGGAACGCTTACTTCTCCTGCCTTAGCGCCCTGCGTTGTTTGGAGGCTGTTTGCGAAGTGCAGCACACACAGCGGGAAGGTGCGCGCTGGCCAGCTCCAAGTCTCGGCACATAGAAGCGCAAGCGAGGCACCTGCTCGCAGTTTGTCCCGGGCATGGGAAGCAGCATGCTGCATGCCCAGAAGACATCTCGCACTGTCCTGCCTGCCACGGGGCTGCTTCTGAGCACGGAGGCACGCCTACAAGCCAGCTGAGATGGGCTTTGCCTAAGAGTCAGGGAAGTGGCGAGCGGAACAAGGGATGTGCTGCACAGCTTCCCTCGCAGGCAGATTCCCTCCTGGGGCGCTTACTTCTCCTGCCTTAGTGCCCTGCTTTGTTTGGAGGCTGCTTGCGGACAGCAGCACACACAGCGGGAAGGTGCGCGCTGGCCAGCTCCAAGTCTCGGCAGATTGAAGCGCAAGCGAGGCACCTGCTCGCAGTTTGTCCCGGGCATGGGAAGCAGCATGCTGCGTGCCCAGAAGACATCTCGCTCTGTCCTGCCTGCCACAGGGCTGCTTCTGAGCACGGAGGCACGCCTACAAGCCAGCTGAGATGGGCTTTGCCTAAGAGTGAGGGAAGTGGCGAGCGGAACAAGGGATGTGCTGCACAGCTTCCCTCGCAGGCAGATTCCCTCCTGGAACGCTTACTTCTCCTGCCTTAGTGCCCTGCTTTGTTTGGAGGCTGTTTGCGGACAGCAGCACACACAGCGGGAAGGTGCGCACTGGTCAGCTCCAAGTCTCGGCAGATTGAAGCGCAAGCGAGGCACCTGCTCGCAGTTTGTCCCGGGCATGGGAAGTAGAAGGCTACATGCTCAGAGTACTTCTCGCACTGTCCTGCCTGCCACAGGGCTGCTTCTGAGCACGGAGGCACGCCTACAAGCCAGCTGAGATGGGCTTTGCCTAAGAGTCAGGGAAGTGGCAAGCGGAACAAGGGATGTGCTGCACAGCTTCCCTCGCAGGCAGATTCCCTCCTGGAACGCTTACTTCTCCTGCCTTAGTGCCCTGCTTTGTTTGGAGGCTGTTTGCGGACAGCAGCACACACAGCGGGAAGGTGCGCGCTGGCCAGCTCCAAGTCTCGGCACATAGAAGCGCAAGCGAGGCACCTGCTCGCAGTTTGTCCTGGGCATGGGAAGCAGCATGCTGCATGCCCAGATTACTTCTCGCACTGTCCTGCCTGCCACAGGGCTGTTTCTGAGCACATAGGCACGCCTACAAGCCAGCTGAGATGGGCTTTGCCTAAGAGTCAGGGAAGTGGCGAGCGGAACAAGGGATGTGCTGCACAGCTTCCCTCGCAGGCAGATTCCCTCCTGGAATGCTTACTTCTCCTGCCTTAGCGCCCTGCGTTGTTTGGAGGCTGTTTGCGGAGTGCAGCACACACAGCGGGAAGGTGCGCGCTGGCCAGCTCCAAGTCTCGGCACATAGAAGCGCAAGCGAGGCACCTCCTCGCAGTTTGTCCCGGGCATGGGAAGCAGCATGCTGCATGCCCAGAAGACATCTCGCACTGTCCTGCCTGCCACGGGGCTGCTTCTGAGCACGGAGGCACGCCTACAAGCCAGCTGAGATGGGCTTTGCCTAAGAGTCAGGGAAGTGGCGAGCGGAACAAGGGATGTGCTGCACAGCTTCCCTCGCAGGCAGATTCCCTCCTGGGGCGCTTACTTCTCCTGCCTTAGTGCCCTGCTTTGTTTGGAGGCTGCTTGCGGACAGCAGCACACACAGCGGGAAGGTGCGCGCTGGCCAGCTCCAAGTCTCGGCAGATTGAAGCGCAAGCGAGGCACCTGCTCGCAGTTTGTCCCGGGCATGGGAAGCAGCATGCTGCGTGCCCAGAAGACATCTCGCTCTGTCCTGCCTGCCACAGGGCTGGTTCTGAGCACGGAGGCACGCCTACAAGCCAGCTGAGATGGGCTTTGCCTAAGAGTGAGGGAAGTGGCGAGCGGAACAAGGGATGTGCTGCACAGCTTCCCTCGCAGGCAGATTCCCTCCTGGGGCTCTTAGTTCTCTTGCCTTAGTGCCCTGCTTTGTTTGGAGGCTGTTTGCGGACAGCAGCACACACAGCGGGAAGGTGCGCACTGGTCAGCTCCAAGTCTCGGCAGATTGAAGCGCAAGCGAGGCACCTGCTCGCAGTTTGTCCCGGGCATGGGAAGTAGCAGGCTACATGCTCAGAGTACTTCTCGCACTGTCCTGCCTGCCACAGGGCTGCTTCTGAGCACGGAGGCACGCCTACAAGCCAGCTGAGATGGGCTTTGCCTAAGAGTCAGGGAAGTGGCAAGCGGAACAAGGGATGTGCTGCACAGCTTCCCTCGCAGACAGATTCCCTCCTGGGGCGCTTACTTCTCCTGCCTTAGTGCCCTGCTTTGTTTGGAGGCTGTTTGCGGACAGCAGCACACAGAGCGTGAAGGTGCGCACTGGTCAGCTCGAAATCTCGGCACATAGAAGCGCAAGCGAGGCACCTGCTCGCAGTTTGTCCTGGGCATGGGAAGCAGCATGCTGCATGCCCAGATTACTTCTCGCACTGTCCTGCCTGCCACAGGGCTGTTTCTGAGCACATAGGCACGCCTACAAGCCAGCTGAGATGGGCTTTGCCTAAGAGTCAGGGAAGTGGCGAGCGGAACAAGGGATGTGCTGCACAGCTTCCCTCGCAGGCAGATTCCCTCCTGGAACGCTTACTTCTCCTGCCTTAGCGCCCTGCGTTGTTTGGAGGCTGTTTGCGGAGTGCAGCACACACAGCGGGAAGGTGCGCACTGGCCAGCTCCAAGTCTCGGCAGATTGAAGTGCAAGCAAGGCACCTGCTCGCAGTTTGTGCCGGGCATGGGAAGCAGCACGCTGCATGCCCAGAAGACATCTCGCACTGTCCTGCCTGCCACGGGGCTGCTTCTGAGCACGGAGGCACGCCTACAAGCCAGCTGAGATGGGCTTTGCCTAAGAGTCAGGGAAGTGGCGAGCGGAACAAGGCATGTGCTGCACAGCTTCCCTCGCAGGCAGATTCCCTCCTGGGGCGCTTACTTCTCCTGCCTTAGTGCCCTGCTTTGTTTGGAGGCTGTTTGTGGACAGCAGCACACACAGCGGGAAGGTGCGCGCTGGCCAGCTCCAAGTCTCGGCAGATTGAAGCGCAAGCGAGGCACCTGCTCGCAGTTTGTCCCGGGCATGGGAAGCAGCATGCTGCATGCCCAGATTACTTCTCGCACTGTCCTGCCTGCCACGGGGCTGCTTCTGAGCACGGAGGCACGCCTACAAGCAGCTGAGATGGGCTTTGCCTAAGAGTGAGGGAAGTGGCGAGCGGAACAAGGGATGTGCTGCACAGCTTCCCTCGCAGGCAGATTCCCTCCTGGAACGCTTACTTCTCCTGCCTTAGTGCCCTGCTTTGTTTGGAGGCTGTTTGCAGACAGCAGCACACACAGCGGGAAGGTGCGCGCTGGCCAGCTCCAAGTCTCGGCAGATTGAAGTGCAAGCGAGGCACCTGCTCCCGGTTTGTGCCGGGCATGGGAAGCAGCACGCTGCATGCCCAGAAGACATCTCGCACTGTCCTGCCTGCCACGGGGCTGCTTCTGAGTACGGAGGCATGCCTACAAGCCAGCTGAGATGGGCTTTGCCTAAGAGTGAGGCAAGTGGCGAGCGGAACAAGGGATGTGCTGCACAGCTTCCCTCGCAGGCAGATTCCCTCCTGGGGGGCTTTGTTCTCTTGCCTTAGTGCCCTGCTTTGTTTGGAGGCTGTTTGCGGACAGCAGCACACACAGCGGGAAGGTGCGCGCTGGCCAGCTCCAAGTCTCGGCAGATTGAAGCGCAAGCCAGGCACCTGCACGCAGTTTGTCCTGGGCATGGGAAGTAGCAGGCTGCATAACCAGATTACTTCTCGCACTGTCCTGCCTGCCACGGGGCTGTTTCTGAGCACATAGGCACGCCTACAAGCCAGTTGAGATGGGCTTTGCCTAAGAGTGAGGCAAGTGGCGAGCGGAACAAGGGATGTGCTGCACAGCTTCCCTCGCAGGCAGTTTCCCTCCTGGGGCGCTTACTTCTCCTGCCTTAGTGCCCAGCTTTGTTTGGAGGCTGCTTGCGGACAGCAGCACACACAGCGGGAAGGTGTGCGCTGGCCAGCTCCACGTCTCGGCAGATTGAAGCGCAAGCGAGGCACCTGCTCGCAGTTTGTCCCGGGCATGGGAAGCAGCATGCTGCGTGCCCAGAAGACATCTCGCTCTGTCCTGCCTGCCACAGGGCTGCTTCTGAGCACGGAGGCACGCCTACAAGCCAGCTGAGATGGGCTTTGCCTAAGAGTCAGGGAAGTGGCGAGCGGAACAAGGGATGTGCTGCACAGCTTCCCTCGCAGGCAGATTCCCTCCTGGGGGGCTTTGTTCTCTTGCCTTAGTGCCCTGCTTTGGAGGCTGTTTGCGGACAGCAGCACACACAGCGGGAAGGTGCGCACTGGCCAGCTCCAAGTCTCGGCAGATTGAAGCGCAAGCCAGGCACCTGCACGCAGTTTGTCCTGGGCATGGGAAGTAGCAGGCTGCGTGCCCAGATTACTTCTCGCACTGTCCTGCCTGCCACGGGGCTGTTTCTGAGCACATAGGCACACCTACAAGCCAGTTGAGATGGGCTTTGCCTAAGAGTCAGGGAAGTGGCGAGCGGAACAAGGCATGTGCTGCACAGCTTCCCTCGCAGGCAGTTTCCCTCCTGGGGCGCTTACTTCTCCTGCCTTAGTGCCCTGCTTTGTTTGGAGGCTGTTTGCGGACAGCAGCACACACAGTGGGAAGGTGCGCGCTGGCCAGCTCCTAGTCTCGGCAGATTGAAGCGCAAGCCAGGCACCTGCTCGCAGTTTGTCCCGGGCATGGGAAGCAGCATGCTGTGTGCCCAGAAGACATCTCGCACTGTCCTGCCTGCCTCGGGGCTGCTTCTGAGCACGGAGGCACGCCTACAAGCCAGCTGAGATGGGCTTTGCCTAAGAGTCAGGGAAGTGGCGAGCGGAACAAGGCATGTGCTGCACAGCTTCCCTCGCAGGCAGATTCCCTCCTGGGGCACTTATTTCTCTTGCCTTAGTGCCCTGCTTTGTTTGGAGGCTATTTGCGGACAGCAGCACACACAGCGGGAAGGTGCGCGCTGGTCAGCTCCAAGTCTCGGCAGATTGAAGCGCAAGCCAGGCACCTGCTCGCAATTTGTCCCGGGCATGGGAAGTAGCAGGCTGCATGCCCAGAGTACTTCTCGCACTGTCCTGCCTGCCACGGGGCTGCTTCTGAGCACGGAGGCACGCCTACAAGCCAGCTGAGATGGGCTTTGCCTAAGAGTCAGGGAAGTGGCGAGCGGAACAAGGCATGTGCTGCACAGCTTCCCTCGCAGGCAGATTCCCTCCTGGGGCACTTATTTCTCTTGCCTTAGCGCCCTGCTTTGTTTGGAGGCTGTTTGCGGACAGCAGCACACACAGCGGGAAGGTGCGCGCTGGCCAGCTCCAAGTCTTGGCAGATTGAAGCGCAAGCGAGGCACCTACTCGCAGTTTGTCCCGGGCATGGGAAGTAGCATGCTGCATGCCCAGAGTACTTCTCGCACTGTCCTGCCTGCCACGGGGCTGCTTCTGAGCACATAGGCACGCCTACAAGCCAGCTGAGATGGGCTTTGCCTAAGAGTGAGGGAAGTGGCGAACGGAACAAGGGATGTGCTGCACAGCTTCCCTCGCAGGCAGATTCCCTCCTGGGGCGCTTACTTCTCCTGCCTTAGTGCCCTGCTTTGTTTGGAGGCTGTTTGCGGACAGCAGCACACACAGCGGGAAGGTGCGCACTGGTCAGCTCCAAGTCTCGGCAGATTGAAGCGCAAGCCAGGCACCTGCTCGCGGTTTGTCCCGGGCATGGGAAGCAGCATGCTGCATGCCCAGAAGACATCTCGCACTGTCCTGCCTGCCACGGGGCTGCTTCTGAGCACGGAGGCACGCCTACAAGCCAGCTGAGATGGGCTTTGCCTAAGAGTCAGGGAAGTGGCGAGCGGAACAAGGGATGTGCTGCACAGCTTCCCTCGCAGGCAGTTTCCCTCCTGGGGCACTTACTTCTCTTGCCTTAGCGCCCTGCTTTGTTTGGAGGCTGTTTGCGGACAGCAGCACACACCGCGGGAAGGTGCGCGCTGGTCAGCTCGAAATCTCGGCACATAGAAGCGCAAGCGAGGCACCTGCTCGCAGTTTGTTCCGGGCATGGGAAGCAGCAGGCTGCATGCCCAGACAACTTCTCGCACTGTCCTGCCTTCCTCGGGGCTGCTTCTGAGCACGGAGGCACGCCTACAAGCCAGCTGAGATGGGCTTTGCCTAAGAGTCAGGGAAGTGGCGAGCGGAACAAGGCATGTGCTGCACAGCTTCCCTCGCAGGCAGATTCCCTCCTGGGGCGCTCAGTTCTCCTACCTTAGCGCCCTGCTTTGTTTGGAGGCTGTTTGCGGACAGCAGCACACACAGCGGGAAGGTGCGCGCTGGCCAGCTCCAAGTCTCGGCAGATTGAAGCGCAAGCGAGGCACCTGCTCGCGGTTTGTCCCGGGCATGGGAAGCAGCATGCTGCATGCCCAGAAGACATCTCGCACTGTCCTGCCTTCCTCGGGGCTGCTTCTGAGCACGGAGGCACGCCTACAAGCCAGCTGAGATGGGCTTTGCCTAAGAGTGAGGGAAGTGGCGAGCGGAACAAGGGATGTGCTGCACAGCTTCCCTCGCAGGCAGATTCCCTCCTGGAACGCTTACTTCTCCTGCCTTAGTGCCCTGCTTTGTTTGGAGGCTGTTTGCGGACAGCAGCACACACAGCGGGAAGGTGCGCGCTGGCCAGCTCCAAGTCTCGGCACATAGAAGCGCAAGCGAGGCACCTGCTCGCAGTTTGTCCCGGGCATGGGAAGCAGCATGCTGCATGCCCAGATTACTTCTCGCACTGTCCTGCCTGCCACGGGGCTGCTTCTGAGCACGGAGGCACGCCTACAAGCCAGCTGAGATGGGCTTTGCCTAAGAGTGAGGGAAGTGGCGAGCGGAACAAGGGATGTGCTGCACAGCTTCCCTCGCAGGCAGATTCCCTCCTGGGGCGCTTACTTCTCCTGCCTTAGTGCCCTGCTTTGTTTGGAGGCTGTTTGCGGACAGCAGCACACACAGCGGGAAGGTGCGCGCTGGCCAGCTCCAAGTCTCGGCAGATTGAAGCGCAAGCGAGGCACCTGCTCGCAGTTTGTCCCGGACATGAGACCATCATGCTGCGTGCCCAGAAGACGTCTCGCTCTGTCCTGCCTGCCACGGGGCTGCTTCTGAGCACGGAGGCACGCCTACAAGCCAGCTGAGATGGGCTTTGCCTAAGAGTGAGGGAAGTGGCGAGCGGAACAAGGGATGTGCTGCACAGCTTCCCTCGCAGGCAGATTCCCTCCTGGGGGGCTTTGTTCTCTTGCCTTAGTGCCCTGCTTTGGAGGCTGTTTGCGGACAGCAGCACACACAGCGGGAAGGTGCGCGCTGGCCAGCTCCAAGTCTCGGCACATAGAAGCGCAAGCGAGGCACCTGCTCGCAGTTTGTCCCGGGCATGGGAAGCAGCTTGCTGCATGCCCAGAGTACTTCTCGCACTGTCCTGCCTGCCACGGGGCTGCTTCTGAGCACGGAGGCACGCCTACAAGCCAGCTGAGATGGGCTTTGCCTAAGAGTGAGGCAAGTGGCGAGCGGAACAAGGGATGTGCTGCACAGCTTCCCTCTCAGGCAGATTCCCTCCTGGGGCGCTTACTTCTCCTGCCTTAGTGCCCTGCTTTGTTTGGAGGCTGTTTGCGGACAGCAGCACACACAGCGGGAAGGTGCGCACTGGTCAGCTCCAAGTCTCGGCAGATTGAAGCGCAAGCCAGGCACCTGCTCGCGGTTTGTCCCGGGCATGGGAAGCAGCATGCTGCATGCCCAGAAGACATCTCGCACTTTCCTGCCTACCACGGGGCTGCTTCTGAGCACGGAGGCACGCCTACAAGCCAGCTGAGATGGGCTTTGCCTAAGAGTCAGGGAAGTGGCGAGCGGAACAAGGGATGTGCTGCACAGCTTCCCTCGCAGGCAGTTTCCCTCCTGGGGCGCTTACTTCTCCTGCCTTAGTGCCCTGCTTTGTTTGGAGGCTGCTTGCGGACAGCAGCACACACAGCGGGAAGGTGTGCGCTGGCCAGCTCCAAGTCTCGGCAGATTGAAGCGCAAGCGAGGCACCTGCTCGCAGTTTGTCCCGGGCATGGGAAGCAGCATGCTGCGTGCCCAGAAGACATCTCGCACTGTCCTGCCTGCCACAGGGCTGCTTCTGAGCACGGAGGCACGCCTACAAGCCAGCTGAGATGGGCTTTGCCTAAGAGTGAGGCAAGTGGCGAGCGGAACAAGGGATGTGCTGCACAGCTTCCCTCGCAGGCAGATTCCCTCCTGGGGGGCTTTGTTCTCTTGCCTTAGTGCCCTGCTTTGGAGGCTGTTTGCGGACAGCAGCACACACAGCAGGAAGGTGCGCGCTGGCCAGCTCCAAGTCTCGGCAGATTGAAGCGCAAGCCAGGCACCTGCACGCAGTTTGTCCTGGGCATGGGAAGTAGCAGGCTGCGTGCCCAGATTACTTCTCGCACTGTCCTGCCTGCCACGGGGCTGTTTCTGAGCACATAGGCACGCCTACAAGCCAGTTGAGATGGGCTTTGCCTAAGAGTCAGGGAAGTGGCGAGCGGAACAAGGGATGTGCTGCACAGCTTCCCTCGCAGGCAGATTCCCTCCTGGAACGCTTACTTCTCCTGCCTTAGCGCCCTGCTTTGTTTGGAGGCTGTTTGCGGACAGCAGCACACACAGCGGGAAGGTGCGCGCTGGCCAGCTCCTAGTCTCGGCAGATTGAAGTGCAAGCGAGGCACCTGCTCGCAGTTTGTCCCGGGCATGGGAAGCAGCATGCTGCGTGCCCAGAAGACATCTCGCACTGTCCTGCCTGCCACGGGGCTGCTTCTGAGCACGGAGGCACGCCTACAAGTCAGCTGAGATGGGCTTTGCCTAAGAGTGAGGGAAGTGGCGAGCGGAACAAGGGATGTGCTGCACAGCTTCCCTCGCAGGCAGTTTCCCTCCTGGGGCGCTTACTTCTCCTGCCTTAGTGCCCTGCTTTGTTTGGAGGCTGCTTGCGGACAGCAGCACACACAGTGGGAAGGTGCGCGCTGGCCAGCTCCTAGTCTCGGCAGATTGAAGTGCAAGCGAGGCACCTGCTCGCAGTTTGTCCCGGGCATGGGAAGCAGCATGCTGCATGCCCAGATTACTTCTCGCACTGTCCTGCCTGCCACGGGGCTGCTTCTGAGCACGGAGGCACGCCTACAAGCCAGCTGAGATGGGCTTTGCCTAAGAGTGAGGGAAGTGGCGAGCGGAACAAGGGATGTGCTGCACAGCTTCCCTCGCAGGCAGATTCCCTCCTGGGGCGCTTACTTCTCCTGCCTTAGTGCCCTGCTTTGTTTGGAGGCTGTTTGCGGACAGCAGCACACACAGCGGGAAGGTGCGCGCTGGCCAGCTCCAAGTCTCGGCAGATTGAAGCGCAAGCGAGGCACCTGCTCGCAGTTTGTCCCGGACATGAGACCATCATGCTGCGTGCCCAGAAGACGTCTCGCTCTGTCCTGCCTGCCACGGGGCTGCTTCTGAGCACGGAGGCACGCCTACAAGCCAGCTGAGATGGGCTTTGCCTAAGAGTGAGGGAAGTGGCGAGCGGAACAAGGGATGTGCTGCACAGCTTCCCTCGCAGGCAGATTCCCTCCTGGGGGGCTTTGTTCTCTTGCCTTAGTGCCCTGCTTTGGAGGCTGTTTGCGGACAGCAGCACACACAGCGGGAAGGTGCGCGCTGGCCAGCTCCAAGTCTCGGCACATAGAAGCGCAAGCGAGGCACCTGCTCGCAGTTTGTCCCGGGCATGGGAAGCAGCTTGCTGCATGCCCAGAGTACTTCTCGCACTGTCCTGCCTGCCACGGGGCTGCTTCTGAGCACGGAGGCACGCCTACAAGCCAGCTGAGATGGGCTTTGCCTAAGAGTCAGGGAAGTGGCGAGCGGAACAAGGGATGTGCTGCACAGCTTCCCTCGCAGGCAGTTTCCCTCCTGGGGCGCTTACTTCTCCTGCCTTAGTGCCCTGCTTTGTTTGGAGGCTGCTTGCGGACAGCAGCACACACAGCGGGAAGGTGTGCGCTGGCCAGCTCCAAGTCTCGGCAGATTGAAGCGCAAGCGAGGCACCTGCTCGCAGTTTGTCCCGGGCATGGGAAGCAGCATGCTGCGTGCCCAGAAGACATCTCGCACTGTCCTGCCTGCCACAGGGCTGCTTCTGAGCACGGAGGCACGCCTACAAGCCAGCTGAGATGGGCTTTGCCTAAGAGTGAGGCAAGTGGCGAGCGGAACAAGGGATGTGCTGCACAGCTTCCCTCGCAGGCAGATTCCCTCCTGGGGGGCTTTGTTCTCTTGCCTTAGTGCCCTGCTTTGGAGGCTGTTTGCGGACAGCAGCACACACAGCAGGAAGGTGCGCGCTGGCCAGCTCCAAGTCTCGGCAGATTGAAGCGCAAGCCAGGCACCTGCACGCAGTTTGTCCTGGGCATGGGAAGTAGCAGGCTGCGTGCCCAGATTACTTCTCGCACTGTCCTGCCTGCCACGGGGCTGTTTCTGAGCACATAGGCACGCCTACAAGCCAGTTGAGATGGGCTTTGCCTAAGAGTCAGGGAAGTGGCGAGCGGAACAAGGGATGTGCTGCACAGCTTCCCTCGCAGGCAGATTCCCTCCTGGAACGCTTACTTCTCCTGCCTTAGCGCCCTGCTTTGTTTGGAGGCTGTTTGCGGACAGCAGCACACACAGCGGGAAGGTGCGCGCTGGCCAGCTCCTAGTCTCGGCAGATTGAAGTGCAAGCGAGGCACCTGCTCGCAGTTTGTCCCGGGCATGGGAAGCAGCATGCTGCGTGCCCAGAAGACATCTCGCACTGTCCTGCCTGCCACGGGGCTGCTTCTGAGCACGGAGGCACGCCTACAAGTCAGCTGAGATGGGCTTTGCCTAAGAGTGAGGGAAGTGGCGAGCGGAACAAGGGATGTGCTGCACAGCTTCCCTCGCAGGCAGTTTCCCTCCTGGGGCGCTTACTTCTCCTGCCTTAGTGCCCTGCTTTGTTTGGAGGCTGCTTGCGGACAGCAGCACACACAGTGGGAAGGTGCGCGCTGGCCAGCTCCTAGTCTCGGCAGATTGAAGTGCAAGCGAGGCACCTGCTCGCAGTTTGTCCCGGGCATGGGAAGTAGCAGGCTGCATGCCCAGAGTACTTCTCGCACTGTCCTGCCTGCCTTGGGGCTGCTTCTGAGCACGGAGGCACGCCTACAAGCCAGCTGAGATGGGCTTTGCCTAAGAGTCAGGGAAGTGGCGAGCGGAACAAGGCATGTGCTGCACAGCTTCCCTCGCAGGCAGATTCCCTCCTGGGGCACTTATTTCTCTTGCCTTAGTGCCCTGCTTTGTTTGGAGGCTGTTTGCGGACAGCAGCACACACAGCGGGAAGGTGCGCGCTGGCCAGCTCCAAGTCTTGGCAGATTGAAGCGCAAGCGAGGCACCTACTCGCAGTTTGTCCCGGGCATGGGAAGTAGCATGCTGCATGCCCAGAAGACATCCCGCTGTATCCTGCCTGCCACGGGGCTGCTTCTGAGCACGGAGGCACGCCTACAAGCCAGCTGAGATGGGCTTTGCCTAAGAGTGAGGCAAGTGGCGAGCGGAACAAGGGATGTGCTGCACAGCTTCCCTCGCAGGCAGATTCCCTCCTGGGGGGCTTTGTTCTCTTGCCTTAGTGCCCTGCTTTGTTTGGAGGCTGTTTGCGGACAGCAGCACACACAGCGGGAAGGTGCGCGCTGGCCAGCTCCAAGTCTCGGCAGATTGAAGCGCAAGCCAGGCACCTGCACGCAGTTTGTCCTGGGCATGGGAAGTAGCAGGCTGCATAACCAGATTACTTCTCGCACTGTCCTGCCTTCCTCGGGGCTGTTTCTGAGCACATAGGCACGCCTACAAGCCAGTTGAGATGGGCTTTGCCTAAGAGTGAGGCAAGTGGCGAGCGGAACAAGGGATGTGCTGCACAGCTTCCCTCGCAGGCAGATTCCCTCCTGGGGCGCTTAGTTCTCCTGCCTTAGCGCCCTGCTTTGTTTGGAGGCCGTTTGCGGACAGCAGCACACACAGCGGGAAGGTGCGCACTGGTCAGCTCCAAGTCTCGGCACATAGAAGCGCAAGCGAGGCACCTGCTCGCAGTTTGTCCTGGGCATGGGAAGCAGCATGCTGCATGCCCAGAAGACATCTCGCACTGTCCTGCCTGCCACGGGGCTGCTTCTGAGCACGGAGGCACGCCTACAAGCCAGCTGAGATGGGCTTTGCCTAAGAGTGAGGGAAGTGGCGAGCAGAACAAGGGATGTGCTGCACAGCTTCCCTCGCAGGCAGTTTCCCTCCTGGGGCGCTTACTTCTCCTGCCTTAGTGCCCAGCTTTGTTTGGAGGCTGCTTGCGGACAGCAGCACACACAGCGGGAAGGTGTGCGCTGGCCAGCTCCACGTCTCGGCAGATTGAAGCGCAAGCGAGGCACCTGCTCGCAGTTTGTCCCGGGCATGGGAAGCAGCATGCTGCGTGCCCAGAAGACATCTCGCTCTGTCCTGCCTGCCACAGGGCTGCTTCTGAGCACGGAGGCACGCCTACAAGCCAGCTGAGATGGGCTTTGCCTAAGAGTCAGGGAAGTGGCGAGCGGAACAAGGGATGTGCTGCACAGCTTCCCTCGCAGGCAGATTCCCTCCTGGGGGGCTTTGTTCTCTTGCCTTAGTGCCCTGCTTTGGAGGCTGTTTGCGGACAGCAGCACACACAGCGGGAAGGTGCGCACTGGCCAGCTCCAAGTCTCGGCAGATTGAAGCGCAAGCCAGGCACCTGCACGCAGTTTGTCCTGGGCATGGGAAGTAGCAGGCTGCGTGCCCAGATTACTTCTCGCACTGTCCTGCCTGCCACGGGGCTGTTTCTGAGCACATAGGCACACCTACAAGCCAGTTGAGATGGGCTTTGCCTAAGAGTCAGGGAAGTGGCGAGCGGAACAAGGGATGTGCTGCACAGCTTCCCTCGCAGGCAGATTCCCTCCTGGAACGCTTACTTCTCCTGCCTTAGCGCCCTGCTTTGTTTGGAGGCTGTTTGCGGACAGCAGCACACACAGTGGGAAGGTGCGCGCTGGCCAGCTCCTAGTCTCGGCAGATTGAAGTGCAAGCGAGGCACCTGCTCGCAGTTTGTCCCGGGCATGGGAAGCAGCATGCTGTGTGCCCAGAAGACATCTCGCACTGTCCTGCCTGCCTCGGGGCTGCTTCTGAGCACGGAGGCACGCCTACAAGCCAGCTGAGATGGGCTTTGCCTAAGAGTCAGGGAAGTGGCGAGCGGAACAAGGCATGTGCTGCACAGCTTCCCTCGCAGGCAGATTCCCTCCTGGGGCACTTATTTCTCTTGCCTTAGTGCCCTGCTTTGTTTGGAGGCTATTTGCGGACAGCAGCACACACAGCGGGAAGGTGCGCGCTGGTCAGCTCCAAGTCTCGGCAGATTGAAGCGCAAGCCAGGCACCTGCTCGCAATTTGTCCCGGGCATGGGAAGTAGCAGGCTGCATGCCCAGAGTACTTCTCGCACTGTCCTGCCTGCCACGGGGCTGCTTCTGAGCACGGAGGCACGCCTACAAGCCAGCTGAGATGGGCTTTGCCTAAGAGTCAGGGAAGTGGCGAGCGGAACAAGGCATGTGCTGCACAGCTTCCCTCGCAGGCAGATTCCCTCCTGGGGCACTTATTTCTCTTGCCTTAGCGCCCTGCTTTGTTTGGAGGCTGTTTGCGGACAGCAGCACACACAGCGGGAAGGTGCGCGCTGGCCAGCTCCAAGTCTTGGCAGATTGAAGCGCAAGCGAGGCACCTACTCGCAGTTTGTCCCGGGCATGGGAAGTAGCATGCTGCATGCCCAGAGTACTTCTCGCACTGTCCTGCCTGCCACGGGGCTGCTTCTGAGCACATAGGCACGCCTACAAGCCAGCTGAGATGGGCTTTGCCTAAGAGTGAGGGAAGTGGCGAACGGAACAAGGGATGTGCTGCACAGCTTCCCTCGCAGGCAGATTCCCTCCTGGGGCGCTTACTTCTCCTGCCTTAGTGCCCTGCTTTGTTTGGAGGCTGTTTGCGGACAGCAGCACACACAGCGGGAAGGTGCGCACTGGTCAGCTCCAAGTCTCGGCAGATTGAAGCGCAAGCCAGGCACCTGCTCGCGGTTTGTCCCGGGCATGGGAAGCAGCATGCTGCATGCCCAGAAGACATCTCGCACTGTCCTGCCTGCCACGGGGCTGCTTCTGAGCACGGAGGCACGCCTACAAGCCAGCTGAGATGGGCTTTGCCTAAGAGTCAGGGAAGTGGCGAGCGGAACAAGGGATGTGCTGCACAGCTTCCCTCGCAGGCAGTTTCCCTCCTGGGGCACTTACTTCTCTTGCCTTAGCGCCCTGCTTTGTTTGGAGGCTGTTTGCGGACAGCAGCACACACCGCGGGAAGGTGCGCGCTGGTCAGCTCGAAATCTCGGCACATAGAAGCGCAAGCGAGGCACCTGCTCGCAGTTTGTTCCGGGCATGGGAAGCAGCAGGCTGCATGCCCAGACAACTTCTCGCACTGTCCTGCCTTCCTCGGGGCTGCTTCTGAGCACGGAGGCACGCCTACAAGCCAGCTGAGATGGGCTTTGCCTAAGAGTCAGGGAAGTGGCGAGCGGAACAAGGCATGTGCTGCACAGCTTCCCTCGCAGGCAGATTCCCTCCTGGGGCGCTCAGTTCTCCTACCTTAGCGCCCTGCTTTGTTTGGAGGCTGTTTGCGGACAGCAGCACACACAGCGGGAAGGTGCGCGCTGGCCAGCTCCAAGTCTCGGCAGATTGAAGCGCAAGCGAGGCACCTGCTCGCGGTTTGTCCCGGGCATGGGAAGCAGCATGCTGCATGCCCAGAAGACATCTCGCACTGTCCTGCCTTCCTCGGGGCTGCTTCTGAGCACGGAGGCACGCCTACAAGCCAGCTGAGATGGGCTTTGCCTAAGAGTGAGGGAAGTGGCGAGCGGAACAAGGGATGTGCTGCACAGCTTCCCTCGCAGGCAGATTCCCTCCTGGAACGCTTACTTCTCCTGCCTTAGTGCCCTGCTTTGTTTGGAGGCTGTTTGCGGACAGCAGCACACACAGCGGGAAGGTGCGCGCTGGCCAGCTCCAAGTCTCGGCACATAGAAGCGCAAGCGAGGCACCTGCTCGCAGTTTGTCCCGGGCATGGGAAGCAGCATGCTGCATGCCCAGATTACTTCTCGCACTGTCCTGCCTGCCACGGGGCTGCTTCTGAGCACGGAGGCACGCCTACAAGCCAGCTGAGATGGGCTTTGCCTAAGAGTGAGGGAAGTGGCGAGCGGAACAAGGGATGTGCTGCACAGCTTCCCTCGCAGGCAGATTCCCTCCTGGGGCGCTTACTTCTCCTGCCTTAGTGCCCTGCTTTGTTTGGAGGCTGTTTGCGGACAGCAGCACACACAGCGGGAAGGTGCGCGCTGGCCAGCTCCAAGTCTCGGCAGATTGAAGCGCAAGCGAGGCACCTGCTCGCAGTTTGTCCCGGACATGAGACCATCATGCTGCGTGCCCAGAAGACGTCTCGCTCTGTCCTGCCTGCCACGGGGCTGCTTCTGAGCACGGAGGCACGCCTACAAGCCAGCTGAGATGGGCTTTGCCTAAGAGTGAGGGAAGTGGCGAGCGGAACAAGGGATGTGCTGCACAGCTTCCCTCGCAGGCAGATTCCCTCCTGGGGGGCTTTGTTCTCTTGCCTTAGTGCCCTGCTTTGGAGGCTGTTTGCGGACAGCAGCACACACAGCGGGAAGGTGCGCGCTGGCCAGCTCCAAGTCTCGGCACATAGAAGCGCAAGCGAGGCACCTGCTCGCAGTTTGTCCCGGGCATGGGAAGCAGCTTGCTGCATGCCCAGAGTACTTCTCGCACTGTCCTGCCTGCCACGGGGCTGCTTCTGAGCACGGAGGCACGCCTACAAGCCAGCTGAGATGGGCTTTGCCTAAGAGTGAGGCAAGTGGCGAGCGGAACAAGGGATGTGCTGCACAGCTTCCCTCTCAGGCAGATTCCCTCCTGGGGCGCTTACTTCTCCTGCCTTAGTGCCCTGCTTTGTTTGGAGGCTGTTTGCGGACAGCAGCACACACAGCGGGAAGGTGCGCACTGGTCAGCTCCAAGTCTCGGCAGATTGAAGCGCAAGCCAGGCACCTGCTCGCGGTTTGTCCCGGGCATGGGAAGCAGCATGCTGCATGCCCAGAAGACATCTCGCACTTTCCTGCCTACCACGGGGCTGCTTCTGAGCACGGAGGCACGCCTACAAGCCAGCTGAGATGGGCTTTGCCTAAGAGTCAGGGAAGTGGCGAGCGGAACAAGGGATGTGCTGCACAGCTTCCCTCGCAGGCAGTTTCCCTCCTGGGGCGCTTACTTCTCCTGCCTTAGTGCCCTGCTTTGTTTGGAGGCTGCTTGCGGACAGCAGCACACACAGCGGGAAGGTGTGCGCTGGCCAGCTCCAAGTCTCGGCAGATTGAAGCGCAAGCGAGGCACCTGCTCGCAGTTTGTCCCGGGCATGGGAAGCAGCATGCTGCGTGCCCAGAAGACATCTCGCACTGTCCTGCCTGCCACAGGGCTGCTTCTGAGCACGGAGGCACGCCTACAAGCCAGCTGAGATGGGCTTTGCCTAAGAGTGAGGCAAGTGGCGAGCGGAACAAGGGATGTGCTGCACAGCTTCCCTCGCAGGCAGATTCCCTCCTGGGGGGCTTTGTTCTCTTGCCTTAGTGCCCTGCTTTGGAGGCTGTTTGCGGACAGCAGCACACACAGCAGGAAGGTGCGCGCTGGCCAGCTCCAAGTCTCGGCAGATTGAAGCGCAAGCCAGGCACCTGCACGCAGTTTGTCCTGGGCATGGGAAGTAGCAGGCTGCGTGCCCAGATTACTTCTCGCACTGTCCTGCCTGCCACGGGGCTGTTTCTGAGCACATAGGCACGCCTACAAGCCAGTTGAGATGGGCTTTGCCTAAGAGTCAGGGAAGTGGCGAGCGGAACAAGGGATGTGCTGCACAGCTTCCCTCGCAGGCAGATTCCCTCCTGGAACGCTTACTTCTCCTGCCTTAGCGCCCTGCTTTGTTTGGAGGCTGTTTGCGGACAGCAGCACACACAGCGGGAAGGTGCGCGCTGGCCAGCTCCTAGTCTCGGCAGATTGAAGTGCAAGCGAGGCACCTGCTCGCAGTTTGTCCCGGGCATGGGAAGCAGCATGCTGCGTGCCCAGAAGACATCTCGCACTGTCCTGCCTGCCACGGGGCTGCTTCTGAGCACGGAGGCACGCCTACAAGTCAGCTGAGATGGGCTTTGCCTAAGAGTGAGGGAAGTGGCGAGCGGAACAAGGGATGTGCTGCACAGCTTCCCTCGCAGGCAGTTTCCCTCCTGGGGCGCTTACTTCTCCTGCCTTAGTGCCCTGCTTTGTTTGGAGGCTGCTTGCGGACAGCAGCACACACAGTGGGAAGGTGCGCGCTGGCCAGCTCCTAGTCTCGGCAGATTGAAGTGCAAGCGAGGCACCTGCTCGCAGTTTGTCCCGGGCATGGGAAGCAGCATGCTGCATGCCCAGATTACTTCTCGCACTGTCCTGCCTGCCACGGGGCTGCTTCTGAGCACGGAGGCACGCCTACAAGCCAGCTGAGATGGGCTTTGCCTAAGAGTGAGGGAAGTGGCGAGCGGAACAAGGGATGTGCTGCACAGCTTCCCTCGCAGGCAGATTCCCTCCTGGGGCGCTTACTTCTCCTGCCTTAGTGCCCTGCTTTGTTTGGAGGCTGTTTGCGGACAGCAGCACACACAGCGGGAAGGTGCGCGCTGGCCAGCTCCAAGTCTCGGCAGATTGAAGCGCAAGCGAGGCACCTGCTCGCAGTTTGTCCCGGACATGAGACCATCATGCTGCGTGCCCAGAAGACGTCTCGCTCTGTCCTGCCTGCCACGGGGCTGCTTCTGAGCACGGAGGCACGCCTACAAGCCAGCTGAGATGGGCTTTGCCTAAGAGTGAGGGAAGTGGCGAGCGGAACAAGGGATGTGCTGCACAGCTTCCCTCGCAGGCAGATTCCCTCCTGGGGGGCTTTGTTCTCTTGCCTTAGTGCCCTGCTTTGGAGGCTGTTTGCGGACAGCAGCACACACAGCGGGAAGGTGCGCGCTGGCCAGCTCCAAGTCTCGGCACATAGAAGCGCAAGCGAGGCACCTGCTCGCAGTTTGTCCCGGGCATGGGAAGCAGCTTGCTGCATGCCCAGAGTACTTCTCGCACTGTCCTGCCTGCCACGGGGCTGCTTCTGAGCACGGAGGCACGCCTACAAGCCAGCTGAGATGGGCTTTGCCTAAGAGTGAGGCAAGTGGCGAGCGGAACAAGGGATGTGCTGCACAGCTTCCCTCTCAGGCAGATTCCCTCCTGGGGCGCTTACTTCTCCTGCCTTAGTGCCCTGCTTTGTTTGGAGGCTGTTTGCGGACAGCAGCACACACAGCGGGAAGTGCGCACTGGTCAGCTCCAAGTCTCGGCAGATTGAAGCGCAAGCCAGGCACCTGCTCGCGGTTTGTCCCGGGCATGGGAAGCAGCATGCTGCATGCCCAGAAGACATCTCGCACTTTCCTGCCTACCACGGGGCTGCTTCTGAGCACGGAGGCACGCCTACAAGCCAGCTGAGATGGGCTTTGCCTAAGAGTCAGGGAAGTGGCGAGCGGAACAAGGGATGTGCTGCACAGCTTCCCTCGCAGGCAGATTCCCTCCTGGGGCGCTTACTTCTCCTGCCTTAGTGCCCTGCTTTGTTTGGAGGCTGTTTGCGGACAGCAGCACACACAGCGGGAAGGTGTGCGCTGGCCAGCTCCAAGTCTCGGCAGATTGAAGCGCAAGCGAGGCACCTGCTCGCAGTTTGTCCCGGGCATGGGAAGCAGCATGCTGCGTGCCCAGAAGACATCTCGCACTGTCCTGCCTGCCACAGGGCTGCTTCTGAGCACGGAGGCACGCCTACAAGCCAGCTGAGATGGGCTTTGCCTAAGAGTGAGGCAAGTGGCGAGCGGAACAAGGGATGTGCTGCACAGCTTCCCTCGCAGGCAGATTCCCTCCTGGGGGGCTTTGTTCTCTTGCCTTAGTGCCCTGCTTTGGAGGCTGTTTGCGGACAGCAGCACACACAGCAGGAAGGTGCGCGCTGGCCAGCTCCAAGTCTCGGCAGATTGAAGCGCAAGCCAGGCACCTGCACGCAGTTTGTCCTGGGCATGGGAAGTAGCAGGCTGCGTGCCCAGATTACTTCTCGCACTGTCCTGCCTGCCACGGGGCTGTTTCTGAGCACATAGGCACGCCTACAAGCCAGTTGAGATGGGCTTTGCCTAAGAGTCAGGGAAGTGGCGAGCGGAACAAGGGATGTGCTGCACAGCTTCCCTCGCAGGCAGATTCCCTCCTGGAACGCTTACTTCTCCTGCCTTAGCGCCCTGCTTTGTTTGGAGGCTGTTTGCGGACAGCAGCACACACAGCGGGAAGGTGCGCGCTGGCCAGCTCCTAGTCTCGGCAGATTGAAGTGCAAGCGAGGCACCTGCTCGCAGTTTGTCCCGGGCATGGGAAGCAGCATGCTGCGTGCCCAGAAGACATCTCGCACTGTCCTGCCTGCCACGGGGCTGCTTCTGAGCACGGAGGCACGCCTACAAGTCAGCTGAGATGGGCTTTGCCTAAGAGTGAGGGAAGTGGCGAGCGGAACAAGGGATGTGCTGCACAGCTTCCCTCGCAGGCAGTTTCCCTCCTGGGGCGCTTACTTCTCCTGCCTTAGTGCCCTGCTTTGTTTGGAGGCTGCTTGCGGACAGCAGCACACACAGCGGGAAGGTGTGCGCTGGCCAGCTCCAAGTCTCGGCAGATTGAAGCGCAAGCGAGGCACCTGCTCGCAGTTTGTCCCGGGCATGGGAAGCAGCATGCTGCGTGCCCAGAAGACATCTCGCACTGTCCTGCCTGCCACAGGGCTGCTTCTGAGCACGGAGGCACGCCTACAAGCCAGCTGAGATGGGCTTTGCCTAAGAGTGAGGCAAGTGGCGAGCGGAACAAGGGATGTGCTGCACAGCTTCCCTCGCAGGCAGATTCCCTCCTGGGGGGCTTTGTTCTCTTGCCTTAGTGCCCTGCTTTGGAGGCTGTTTGCGGACAGCAGCACACACAGCAGGAAGGTGCGCGCTGGCCAGCTCCAAGTCTCGGCAGATTGAAGCGCAAGCCAGGCACCTGCACGCAGTTTGTCCTGGGCATGGGAAGTAGCAGGCTGCGTGCCCAGATTACTTCTCGCACTGTCCTGCCTGCCACGGGGCTGTTTCTGAGCACATAGGCACGCCTACAAGCCAGTTGAGATGGGCTTTGCCTAAGAGTCAGGGAAGTGGCGAGCGGAACAAGGGATGTGCTGCACAGCTTCCCTCGCAGGCAGATTCCCTCCTGGAACGCTTACTTCTCCTGCCTTAGCGCCCTGCTTTGTTTGGAGGCTGTTTGCGGACAGCAGCACACACAGCGGGAAGGTGCGCGCTGGCCAGCTCCTAGTCTCGGCAGATTGAAGTGCAAGCGAGGCACCTGCTCGCAGTTTGTCCCGGGCATGGGAAGCAGCATGCTGCGTGCCCAGAAGACATCTCGCACTGTCCTGCCTGCCACGGGGCTGCTTCTGAGCACGGAGGCACGCCTACAAGTCAGCTGAGATGGGCTTTGCCTAAGAGTGAGGGAAGTGGCGAGCGGAACAAGGGATGTGCTGCACAGCTTCCCTCGCAGGCAGTTTCCCTCCTGGGGCGCTTACTTCTCCTGCCTTAGTGCCCTGCTTTGTTTGGAGGCTGCTTGCGGACAGCAGCACACACAGTGGGAAGGTGCGCGCTGGCCAGCTCCTAGTCTCGGCAGATTGAAGTGCAAGCGAGGCACCTGCTCGCAGTTTGTCCCGGGCATGGGAAGCAGCATGCTGCATGCCCAGATTACTTCTCGCACTGTCCTGCCTGCCACGGGGCTGCTTCTGAGCACGGAGGCACGCCTACAAGCCAGCTGAGATGGGCTTTGCCTAAGAGTGAGGGAAGTGGCGAGCGGAACAAGGGATGTGCTGCACAGCTTCCCTCGCAGGCAGATTCCCTCCTGGGGGGCTTTGTTCTCTTGCCTTAGTGCCCTGCTTTGGAGGCTGTTTGCGGACAGCAGCACACACAGCGGGAAGGTGCGCGCTGGCCAGCTCCAAGTCTCGGCACATAGAAGCGCAAGCGAGGCACCTGCTCGCAGTTTGTCCCGGGCATGGGAAGCAGCTTGCTGCATGCCCAGAGTACTTCTCGCACTGTCCTGCCTGCCACGGGGCTGCTTCTGAGCACGGAGGCACGCCTACAAGCCAGCTGAGATGGGCTTTGCCTAAGAGTGAGGCAAGTGGCGAGCGGAACAAGGGATGTGCTGCACAGCTTCCCTCTCAGGCAGATTCCCTCCTGGGGCGCTTACTTCTCCTGCCTTAGTGCCCTGCTTTGTTTGGAGGCTGTTTGCGGACAGCAGCACACACAGCGGGAAGGTGCGCACTGGTCAGCTCCAAGTCTCGGCAGATTGAAGCGCAAGCCAGGCACCTGCTCGCGGTTTGTCCCGGGCATGGGAAGCAGCATGCTGCATGCCCAGAAGACATCTCGCACTTTCCTGCCTACCACGGGGCTGCTTCTGAGCACAGAGGCACGCCTACAAGCCAGCTGAGATGGGCTTTGCCTAAGAGTCAGGGAAGTGGCGAGCGGAACAAGGGATGTGCTGCACAGCTTCCCTCGCAGGCAGTTTCCCTCCTGGGGCGCTTACTTCTCCTGCCTTAGTGCCCTGCTTTGTTTGGAGGCTGCTTGCGGACAGCAGCACACACAGCGGGAAGGTGTGCGCTGGCCAGCTCCAAGTCTCGGCAGATTGAAGCGCAAGCGAGGCACCTGCTCGCAGTTTGTCCCGGGCATGGGAAGCAGCATGCTGCGTGCCCAGAAGACATCTCGCACTGTCCTGCCTGCCACAGGGCTGCTTCTGAGCACGGAGGCACGCCTACAAGCCAGCTGAGATGGGCTTTGCCTAAGAGTGAGGCAAGTGGCGAGCGGAACAAGGGATGTGCTGCACAGCTTCCCTCGCAGGCAGATTCCCTCCTGGGGGGCTTTGTTCTCTTGCCTTAGTGCCCTGCTTTGGAGGCTGTTTGCGGACAGCAGCACACACAGCAGGAAGGTGCGCGCTGGCCAGCTCCAAGTCTCGGCAGATTGAAGCGCAAGCCAGGCACCTGCACGCAGTTTGTCCTGGGCATGGGAAGTAGCAGGCTGCGTGCCCAGATTACTTCTCGCACTGTCCTGCCTGCCACGGGGCTGTTTCTGAGCACATAGGCACGCCTACAAGCCAGTTGAGATGGGCTTTGCCTAAGAGTCAGGGAAGTGGCGAGCGGAACAAGGGATGTGCTGCACAGCTTCCCTCGCAGGCAGATTCCCTCCTGGAACGCTTACTTCTCCTGCCTTAGCGCCCTGCTTTGTTTGGAGGCTGTTTGCGGACAGCAGCACACACAGCGGGAAGGTGCGCGCTGGCCAGCTCCTAGTCTCGGCAGATTGAAGTGCAAGCGAGGCACCTGCTCGCAGTTTGTCCCGGGCATGGGAAGCAGCATGCTGCGTGCCCAGAAGACATCTCGCACTGTCCTGCCTGCCACGGGGCTGCTTCTGAGCACGGAGGCACGCCTACAAGTCAGCTGAGATGGGCTTTGCCTAAGAGTGAGGGAAGTGGCGAGCGGAACAAGGGATGTGCTGCACAGCTTCCCTCGCAGGCAGTTTCCCTCCTGGGGCGCTTACTTCTCCTGCCTTAGTGCCCTGCTTTGTTTGGAGGCTGCTTGCGGACAGCAGCACACACAGTGGGAAGGTGCGCGCTGGCCAGCTCCTAGTCTCGGCAGATTGAAGTGCAAGCGAGGCACCTGCTCGCAGTTTGTCCCGGGCATGGGAAGTAGCAGGCTGCATGCCCAGAGTACTTCTCGCACTGTCCTGCCTGCCTTGGGGCTGCTTCTGAGCACGGAGGCACGCCTACAAGCCAGCTGAGATGGGCTTTGCCTAAGAGTCAGGGAAGTGGCGAGCGGAACAAGGCATGTGCTGCACAGCTTCCCTCGCAGGCAGATTCCCTCCTGGGGCACTTATTTCTCTTGCCTTAGTGCCCTGCTTTGTTTGGAGGCTGTTTGCGGACAGCAGCACACACAGCGGGAAGGTGCGCGCTGGCCAGCTCCAAGTCTTGGCAGATTGAAGCGCAAGCGAGGCACCTACTCGCAGTTTGTCCCGGGCATGGGAAGTAGCATGCTGCATGCCCAGAAGACATCCCGCTGTATCCTGCCTGCCACGGGGCTGCTTCTGAGCACGGAGGCACGCCTACAAGCCAGCTGAGATGGGCTTTGCCTAAGAGTGAGGCAAGTGGCGAGCGGAACAAGGGATGTGCTGCACAGCTTCCCTCGCAGGCAGATTCCCTCCTGGGGGGCTTTGTTCTCTTGCCTTAGTGCCCTGCTTTGTTTGGAGGCTGTTTGCGGACAGCAGCACACACAGCGGGAAGGTGCGCGCTGGCCAGCTCCAAGTCTCGGCAGATTGAAGCGCAAGCCAGGCACCTGCACGCAGTTTGTCCTGGGCATGGGAAGTAGCAGGCTGCATAACCAGATTACTTCTCGCACTGTCCTGCCTTCCTCGGGGCTGTTTCTGAGCACATAGGCACGCCTACAAGCCAGTTGAGATGGGCTTTGCCTAAGAGTGAGGCAAGTGGCGAGCGGAACAAGGGATGTGCTGCACAGCTTCCCTCGCAGGCAGATTCCCTCCTGGGGCGCTTAGTTCTCCTGCCTTAGCGCCCTGCTTTGTTTGGAGGCTGTTTGCGGACAGCAGCACACACAGCGGGAAGGTGCGCACTGGTCAGCTCCAAGTCTCGGCACATAGAAGCGCAAGCGAGGCACCTGCTCGCAGTTTGTCCTGGGCATGGGAAGCAGCATGCTGCATGCCCAGAAGACATCTCGCACTGTCCTGCCTGCCACGGGGCTGCTTCTGAGCACGGAGGCACGCCTACAAGCCAGCTGAGATGGGCTTTGCCTAAGAGTGAGGGAAGTGGCGAGCAGAACAAGGGATGTGCTGCACAGCTTCCCTCGCAGGCAGTTTCCCTCCTGGGGCGCTTACTTCTCCTGCCTTAGTGCCCAGCTTTGTTTGGAGGCTGCTTGCGGACAGCAGCACACACAGCGGGAAGGTGTGCGCTGGCCAGCTCCACGTCTCGGCAGATTGAAGCGCAAGCGAGGCACCTGCTCGCAGTTTGTCCCGGGCATGGGAAGCAGCATGCTGCGTGCCCAGAAGACATCTCGCTCTGTCCTGCCTGCCACAGGGCTGCTTCTGAGCACGGAGGCACGCCTACAAGCCAGCTGAGATGGGCTTTGCCTAAGAGTCAGGGAAGTGGCGAGCGGAACAAGGGATGTGCTGCACAGCTTCCCTCGCAGGCAGATTCCCTCCTGGGGGGCTTTGTTCTCTTGCCTTAGTGCCCTGCTTTGGAGGCTGTTTGCGGACAGCAGCACACACAGCGGGAAGGTGCGCACTGGCCAGCTCCAAGTCTCGGCAGATTGAAGCGCAAGCCAGGCACCTGCACGCAGTTTGTCCTGGGCATGGGAAGTAGCAGGCTGCGTGCCCAGATTACTTCTCGCACTGTCCTGCCTGCCACGGGGCTGTTTCTGAGCACATAGGCACACCTACAAGCCAGTTGAGATGGGCTTTGCCTAAGAGTCAGGGAAGTGGCGAGCGGAACAAGGGATGTGCTGCACAGCTTCCCTCGCAGGCAGATTCCCTCCTGGAACGCTTACTTCTCCTGCCTTAGCGCCCTGCTTTGTTTGGAGGCTGTTTGCGGACAGCAGCACACACAGTGGGAAGGTGCGCGCTGGCCAGCTCCTAGTCTCGGCAGATTGAAGTGCAAGCGAGGCACCTGCTCGCAGTTTGTCCCGGGCATGGGAAGCAGCATGCTGCGTGCCCAGAAGACATCTCGCACTGTCCTGCCTGCCACGGGGCTGCTTCTGAGCACGGAGGCACGCCTACAAGTCAGCTGAGATGGGCTTTGCCTAAGAGTCAGGGAAGTGGCGAGCGGAACAAGGCATGTGCTGCACAGCTTCCCTCGCAGGCAGTTTCCCTCCTGGGGCGCTTACTTCTCCTGCCTTAGTGCCCTGCTTTGTTTGGAGGCTGTTTGCGGACAGCAGCACACACAGTGGGAAGGTGCGCGCTGGCCAGCTCCTAGTCTCGGCAGATTGAAGCGCAAGCCAGGCACCTGCTCGCAGTTTGTCCCGGGCATGGGAAGCAGCATGCTGTGTGCCCAGAAGACATCTCGCACTGTCCTGCCTGCCTCGGGGCTGCTTCTGAGCACGGAGGCACGCCTACAAGCCAGCTGAGATGGGCTTTGCCTAAGAGTCAGGGAAGTGGCGAGCGGAACAAGGCATGTGCTGCACAGCTTCCCTCGCAGGCAGATTCCCTCCTGGGGCACTTATTTCTCTTGCCTTAGTGCCCTGCTTTGTTTGGAGGCTATTTGCGGACAGCAGCACACACAGCGGGAAGGTGCGCGCTGGTCAGCTCCAAGTCTCGGCAGATTGAAGCGCAAGCCAGGCACCTGCTCGCAATTTGTCTCGGGCATGGGAAGTAGCAGGCTGCATGCCCAGAGTACTTCTCGCACTGTCCTGCCTGCCACGGGGCTGCTTCTGAGCACGGAGGCACACCTACAAGCCAGCTGAGATGGGCTTTGCCTAAGAGTCAGGGAAGTGGCGAGCGGAACAAGGCATGTGCTGCACAGCTTCCCTCGCAGGCAGATTCCCTCCTGGGGCACTTATTTCTCTTGCCTTAGCGCCCTGCTTTGTTTGGAGGCTGTTTGCGGACAGCAGCACACACAGCGGGAAGGTGCGCGCTGGCCAGCTCCAAGTCTTGGCAGATTGAAGCGCAAGCGAGGCACCTACTCGCAGTTTGTCCCGGGCATGGGAAGCAGCATGCTGCATGCCCAGAAGACATCTCGCACTGTCCTGCCTGCCACGGGGCTGCTTCTGAGCACGGAGGCACGCCTACAAGCCAGCTGAGATGGGCTTTGCCTAAGAGTGAGGCAAGTGGCGAGCGGAACAAGGGATGTGCTGCACAGCTTCCCTCGCAGGCAGATTCCCTCCTGGGGCGCTTACTTCTCCTGCCTTAGCGCCCTGCTTTGTTTGGAGGCTGTTTGCGGACAGCAGCACACACAGCGGGAAGGTGCGCGCTGGTCAGCTCCAAGTCTCGGCACATAGAAGCGCAAGCGAGGCACCTGCTCGCAGTTTGTCCCGGGCATGGGAAGCAGCAGGCTGCATGCCCAGATTACTTCTCGCACTGTCCTGCCTTCCTCGGGGCTGCTTCTGAGCACGGAGGCACGCCTACAAGCCAGCTGAGATGGGCTTTGCCTAAGAGTCAGGGAAGTGGGAGCGGAACAAGGGATGTGCTGCACAGCTTCCCTCGCAGGCAGTTTCCCTCCTGGGGCACTTACTTCTCTTGCCTTAGCGCCCTGCTTTGTTTGGAGGCTGTTTGCGGACAGCAGCACACACCGCGGGAAGGTGCGCGCTGGTCAGCTCGAAATCTCGGCACATAGAAGCGCAAGCGAGGCACCTGCTCGCAGTTTGTTCCGGGCATGGGAAGCAGCAGGCTGCATGCCCAGACAACTTCTCGCACTGTCCTGCCTTCCTCGGGGCTGCTTCTGAGCACGGAGGCACGCCTACAAGCCAGCTGAGATGGGCTTTGCCTAAGAGTCAGGGAAGTGGCGAGCGGAACAAGGCATGTGCTGCACAGCTTCCCTCGCAGGCAGATTCCCTCCTGGGGCGCTCAGTTCTCCTACCTTAGCGCCCTGCTTTGTTTGGAGGCTGTTTGCGGACAGCAGCACACACAGCGGGAAGGTGCGCGCTGGCCAGCTCCAAGTCTCGGCAGATTGAAGCGCAAGCGAGGCACCTGCTCGCGGTTTGTCCCGGGCATGGGAAGCAGCTTGCTGCATGCCCAGAAGACATCTCGCACTGTCCTGCCTTCCTCGGGGCTGCTTCTGAGCACGGAGGCACGCCTACAAGCCAGCTGAGATGGGCTTTGCCTAAGAGTGAGGGAAGTGGCGAGCGGAACAAGGGATGTGCTGCACAGCTTCCCTCGCAGGCAGATTCCCTCCTGGAACGCTTACTTCTCCTGCCTTAGTGCCCTGCTTTGTTTGGAGGCTGTTTGCGGACAGCAGCACACACAGCGGGAAGGTGCGCGCTGGCCAGCTCCAAGTCTCGGCACATAGAAGCGCAAGCGAGGCACCTGCTCGCAGTTTGTCCCGGGCATGGGAAGCAGCATGCTGCATGCCCAGATTACTTCTCGCACTGTCCTGCCTGCCACGGGGCTGCTTCTGAGCACGGAGGCACGCCTACAAGCCAGCTGAGATGGGCTTTGCCTAAGAGTGAGGGAAGTGGCGAGCGGAACAAGGGATGTGCTGCACAGCTTCCCTCGCAGGCAGATTCCCTCCTGGGGCGCTTACTTCTCCTGCCTTAGTGCCCTGCTTTGTTTGGAGGCTGTTTGCGGACAGCAGCACACACAGCGGGAAGGTGCGCGCTGGCCAGCTCCAAGTCTCGGCAGATTGAAGCGCAAGCGAGGCACCTGCTCGCAGTTTGTCCCGGACATGAGACAAGTATGCTGCGTGCCCAGAAGACGTCTCGCTCTGTCCTGCCTGCCACGGGGCTGCTTCTGAGCACGGAGGCACGCCTACAAGCCAGCTGAGATGGGCTTTGCCTAAGAGTGAGGGAAGTGGCGAGCGGAACAAGGGATGTGCTGCACAGCTTCCCTCGCAGGCAGATTCCCTCCTGGGGGGCTTTGTTCTCTTGCCTTAGTGCCCTGCTTTGGAGGCTGTTTGCGGACAGCAGCACACACAGCGGGAAGGTGCGCGCTGGCCAGCTCCAAGTCTCGGCACATAGAAGCGCAAGCGAGGCACCTGCTCGCAGTTTGTCCCGGGCATGGGAAGCAGCTTGCTGCATGCCCAGAGTACTTCTCGCACTGTCCTGCCTGCCACGGGGCTGCTTCTGAGCACGGAGGCACGCCTACAAGCCAGCTGAGATGGGCTTTGCCTAAGAGTGAGGGAAGTGGCGAGCAGAACAAGGGATGTGCTGCACAGCTTCCCTCGCAGGCAGTTTCCCTCCTGGGGCGCTTACTTCTCCTGCCTTAGTGCCCAGCTTTGTTTGGAGGCTGCTTGCGGACAGCAGCACACACAGCGGGAAGGTGTGCGCTGGCCAGCTCCACGTCTCGGCAGATTGAAGCGCAAGCGAGGCACCTGCTCGCAGTTTGTCCCGGGCATGGGAAGCAGCATGCTGCGTGCCCAGAAGACATCTCGCTCTGTCCTGCCTGCCACAGGGCTGCTTCTGAGCACGGAGGCACGCCTACAAGCCAGCTGAGATGGGCTTTGCCTAAGAGTCAGGGAAGTGGCGAGCGGAACAAGGGATGTGCTGCACAGCTTCCCTCGCAGGCAGATTCCCTCCTGGGGGGCTTTGTTCTCTTGCCTTAGTGCCCTGCTTTGGAGGCTGTTTGCGGACAGCAGCACACACAGCGGGAAGGTGCGCGCTGGCCAGCTCCAAGTCTTGGCAGATTGAAGCGCAAGCGAGGCACCTACTCGCAGTTTGTCCCGGGCATGGGAAGTAGCATGCTGCATGCCCAGAGTACTTCTCGCACTGTCCTGCCTGCCACGGGGCTGCTTCTGAGCACATAGGCACGCCTACAAGCCAGCTGAGATGGGCTTTGCCTAAGAGTGAGGGAAGTGGCGAGCGGAACAAGGGATGTGCTGCACAGCTTCCCTCGCAGGCAGATTCCCTCCTGGGGCACTTACTTCTCCTGCCTTAGTGCCCTGCTTTGTTTGGAGGCTGTTTGCGGACAGCAGCACACACAGCGGGAAGGTGCGCACTGGTCAGCTCCAAGTCTCGGCAGATTGAAGCGCAAGCCAGGCACCTGCTCGCGGTTTGTCCCGGGCATGGGAAGCAGCATGCTGCATGCCCAGAAGACATCTCGCACTGTCCTGCCTTCCTCGGGGCTGCTTCTGAGCACGGAGGCACGCCTACAAGCCAGCTGAGATGGGCTTTGCCTAAGAGTGAGGGAAGTGGCGAGCGGAACAAGGGATGTGCTGCACAGCTTCCCTCGCAGGCAGATTCCCTCCTGGAACGCTTACTTCTCCTGCCTTAGTGCCCTGCTTTGTTTGGAGGCTGTTTGCGGACAGCAGCACACACAGCGGGAAGGTGCGCGCTGGCCAGCTCCAAGTCTCGGCACATAGAAGCGCAAGCGAGGCACCTGCTCGCAGTTTGTCCCGGGCATGGGAAGCAGCATGCTGCATGCCCAGATTACTTCTCGCACTGTCCTGCCTGCCACGGGGCTGCTTCTGAGCACGGAGGCACGCCTACAAGCCAGCTGAGATGGGCTTTGCCTAAGAGTGAGGGAAGTGGCGAGCGGAACAAGGGATGTGCTGCACAGCTTCCCTCGCAGGCAGATTCCCTCCTGGGGCGCTTACTTCTCCTGCCTTAGTGCCCTGCTTTGTTTGGAGGCTGTTTGCGGACAGCAGCACACACAGCGGGAAGGTGCGCGCTGGCCAGCTCCAAGTCTCGGCAGATTGAAGCGCAAGCGAGGCACCTGCTCGCAGTTTGTCCCGGACATGAGACAAGTATGCTGCGTGCCCAGAAGACGTCTCGCTCTGTCCTGCCTGCCACGGGGCTGCTTCTGAGCACGGAGGCACGCCTACAAGCCAGCTGAGATGGGCTTTGCCTAAGAGTGAGGGAAGTGGCGAGCGGAACAAGGGATGTGCTGCACAGCTTCCCTCGCAGGCAGATTCCCTCCTGGGGGGCTTTGTTCTCTTGCCTTAGTGCCCTGCTTTGGAGGCTGTTTGCGGACAGCAGCACACACAGCGGGAAGGTGCGCGCTGGCCAGCTCCAAGTCTCGGCACATAGAAGCGCAAGCGAGGCACCTGCTCGCAGTTTGTCCCGGGCATGGGAAGCAGCTTGCTGCATGCCCAGAGTACTTCTCGCACTGTCCTGCCTGCCACGGGGCTGCTTCTGAGCACGGAGGCACGCCTACAAGCCAGCTGAGATGGGCTTTGCCTAAGAGTGAGGGAAGTGGCGAGCAGAACAAGGGATGTGCTGCACAGCTTCCCTCGCAGGCAGTTTCCCTCCTGGGGCGCTTACTTCTCCTGCCTTAGTGCCCAGCTTTGTTTGGAGGCTGCTTGCGGACAGCAGCACACACAGCGGGAAGGTGTGCGCTGGCCAGCTCCACGTCTCGGCAGATTGAAGCGCAAGCGAGGCACCTGCTCGCAGTTTGTCCCGGGCATGGGAAGCAGCATGCTGCGTGCCCAGAAGACATCTCGCTCTGTCCTGCCTGCCACAGGGCTGCTTCTGAGCACGGAGGCACGCCTACAAGCCAGCTGAGATGGGCTTTGCCTAAGAGTCAGGGAAGTGGCGAGCGGAACAAGGGATGTGCTGCACAGCTTCCCTCGCAGGCAGATTCCCTCCTGGGGGGCTTTGTTCTCTTGCCTTAGTGCCCTGCTTTGGAGGCTGTTTGCGGACAGCAGCACACACAGCGGGAAGGTGCGCGCTGGCCAGCTCCAAGTCTCGGCAGATTGAAGCGCAAGCGAGGCACCTACTCGCAGTTTGTCCCGGGCATGGGAAGCAGCATGCTGCATGCCCAGAGTACTTCTCGCACTGTCCTGCCTGCCACGGGGCTGCTTCTGAGCACATAGGCACGCCTACAAGCCAGCTGAGATGGGCTTTGCCTAAGAGTGAGGGAAGTGGCGAGCGGAACAAGGGATGTGCTGCACAGCTTCCCTCGCAGGCAGATTCCCTCCTGGGGCTCTTAGTTCTCTTGCCTTAGTGCCCTGCTTTGTTTGGAGGCTGTTTGCAGACAGCAGCACACACAGCGGGAAGGTGCGCGCTGGCCAGCTTCAAGTCTCGGCACATAGAAGCGCAAGCGAGGCACCTGCTCGCAGTTTGTTCCGGGCATGGGAAGCAGCAGGCTGCATGCCCAGAGTACTTCTCGCACTGTCCTGCCTTCCTCGGGGCTGCTTCTGAGCACGGAGGCACGCCTACAAGCCAGCTGAGATGGGCTTTGCCTAAGAGTCAGGGAAGTGGCGAGCGGAACAAGGGATGTGCTGCACAGCTTCCCTCGCAGGCAGATTCCCTCCTGGGGCGCTTACTTCTCCTGCCTTAGTGCCCTGCTTTGTTTGGAGGCTGTTTGCGGACAGCAGCACACACAGCGGGAAGGTGCGCGCTGGCCAGCTCCAAGTCTCGGCAGATTGAAGCGCAAGCGAGGCACCTGCTCGCAGTTTGTCCCGGACATGAGACCAGCATGCTGCGTGCCCAGAAGACATCTCGCTCTGTCCTGCCTGCCACAGGGCTGCTTCTGAGCACGGAGGCACGCCTACAAGCCAGCTGAGATGGGCTTTGCCTAAGAGTGAGGGAAGTGGCGAGCGGAACAAGGGATGTGCTGCACAGCTTCCCTCGCAGGCAGATTCCCTCCTGGGGGTCTTTGTTCTCTTGCCTTAGTGCCCTGCTTTGGAGTCTGTTTGCGGACAGCAGCACACACAGCGGGAAGGTGCGCGCTGGCCAGCTCCAAGTCTCGGCACATAGAAGCGCAAGCGAGGCACCTGCTCGCAGTTTGTCCCGGGCATGGGAAGCAGCTTGCTGCATGCCCAGATTACTTCTCGCACTGTCCTGCCTGCCACGGGGCTGCTTCTGAGCACGGAGGCACGCCTACAAGCCAGCTGAGATGGGCTTTGCCGAAGAGTCAGGGAAGTGGCGAGCGGAACAAGGCATGTGCTGCACAGCTTCCCTCTCAGGCAGATTCCCTCCTGGGGCGCTTACTTCTCCTGCCTTAGTGCCCTGCTTTGTTTGGAGGCTGTTTGCGGACAGCAGCACACACAGCGGGAAGGTGCACGCTGGCCAGCTCCAAGTCTCGGCAGATTGAAGCGCAAGCGAGGCACCTGCTCGCAGTTTGTCCCGGGCATGGGAAGTAGCAGGCTGCATGCCCAGAGTACTTCTCGCACTGTCCTGCCTGCCACGGGGCTGCTTCTGAGCACGGAGGCACGCCTACAAGCCAGCTGAGATGGGCTTTGCCTAAGAGTGAGGGAAGTGGCGAGCGGAACAAGGCATGTGCTGCACAGCTTCCCTCTCAGACAGATTCCCTCCTGGGGTGCTTACTTCTCCTGCCTTAGTGCCCTGCTTTGTTTGGAGGCTGTTTGCGGACAGCAGCACACACAGCGGGAAGGTGCACGCTGGCCAGCTCCAAGTCTCGGCACATAGAAGCGCAAGCCAGGCACCTGCTCGCAATTTGTCCCGGGCATGGGAAGTAGCAGGCTGCATGCCCAGAGTACTTCTCGCACTGTCCTGCCTGCCACGGGGCTGCTTCTGAGCACGGAGGCACGCCTACAAGCCAGCTGAGATGGGCTTTGCCTAAGAGTCAGGGAAGTGGCGAGCGGAACAAGGCATGTGCTGCACAGCTTCCCTCGCAGGCAGATTCCCTCCTGGGGCACTTATTTCTCTTGCCTTAGTGCCCTGCTTTGTTTGGAGGCTGTTTGCGGACAGCAGCACACACAGCGGGAAGGTGCACGCTGGCCAGCTCCAAGTCTTGGCAGATTGAAGCGCAAGCGAGGCACCTACTCGCAGTTTGTCCCGGGCATGGGAAGTAGCATGCTGCATGCCCAGAGTACTTCTTGCACTGTCCTGCCTGCCACGGGGCTGCTTCTGAGCACATAGGCACGCCTACAAGCCAGCTGAGATGGGCTTTGCCTAAGAGTCAGGGAAGTGGCGAGCAGAACAAGGGATGTGCTGCACAGCTTCCCTCGCAGGCAGATTCCCTCCTGGGGCGCTTACTTCTCCTGCCTTAGTGCCCTGCTTTGTTTGGAGGCTGTTTGCGGACAGCAGCACACACAGCGGGAAGGTGCGCGCTGGTCAGCTCCAAGTCTCGGCACATAGAAGCGCAAGCGAGGCACCTGCTCGCAGTTTGTCCCGGGCATGGGAAGCAGCAGGCTGCATGCCCAGATTACTTCTCGCACTGTCCTGCCTTCCTCGGGGCTGCTTCTGAGCACGGAGGCACGCCTACAAGCCAGCTGAGATGGGCTTTGCCTAAGAGTCAGGGAAGTGGCGAGCGGAACAAGGCATGTGCTGCACAGCTTCCCTCGCAGGCAGATTCCCTCCTGGAACGCTTACTTCTCCTGCCTTAGTGCCCTGCTTTGTTTGGAGGCTGTTTGCGGACAGCAGCACACACAGCGGGAAGGTGCGCGCTGGCCAGCTCCAAGTCTCGGCACATAGAAGCGCAAGCGAGGCACCTGCTCGCAGTTTGTCCCGGGCATGGGAAGCAGCATGCTGCATGCCCAGATTACTTCTCGCACTGTCCTGCCTGCCACGGGGCTGCTTCTGAGCACGGAGGCACGCCTACAAGCCAGCTGAGATGGGCTTTGCCTAAGAGTGAGGCAAGTGGCGAGCGGAACAAGGGATGTGCTGCACAGCTTCCCTCGCAGGCAGATTCCTTCCTGGGGCGCTTACTTCTCCTGCCTTAGTGCCCTGCTTTGTTTGGAGGCTGTTTGCGGACAGCAGCACACACAGCGGGAAGGTGCGCGCTGGCCAGCTCCAAGTCTCGGCAGATTGAAGCGCAAGCGAGGTACCTGCTCGCAGTTTGTCCCGGACATGAGACCAGCATGCTGCGTGCCCAGAAGACATCTCGCTCTGTCCTGCCTGCCACGGGGCTGCTTCTGAGCACGGAGGCACGCCTACAAGCCAGCTGAGATGGGCTTTGCCTAAGAGTGAGGCAAGTGGCGAGCGGAACAAGGGATGTGCTGCACAGCTTCCCTCGCAGGCAGATTCCCTCCTGGGGGTCTTTGTTCTCTTGCCTTAGTGCCCTGCTTTGGAGTCTGTTTGCGGACAGCAGCACACACAGCGGGAAGGTGCGCGCTGGCCAGCTCCAAGTCTCGGCACATAGAAGCGCAAGCCAGGCACCTGCTCGCAGTTTGTCCCGGGCATGGGAAGCAGCTTGCTGCATGCCCAGATTACTTCTCGCACTGTCCTGCCTGCCACGGGGCTGCTTCTGAGCACGGAGGCACGCCTACAAGCCAGCTGAGATGGGCTTTGCCGAAGAGTCAGGGAAGTGGCGAGCGGAACAAGGCATGTGCTGCACAGCTTCCCTCTCAGGCAGATTCCCTCCTGGAACGCTTACTTCTCCTGCCTTAGTGCCCTGCTTTGTTTGGAGGCTGTTTGCGGACAGCAGCACACACAGCGGGAAGGTGCGCGCTGGCCAGCTCCAAGTCTCGGCAGATTGAAGCGCAAGCGAGGCACCTGCTCGCAGTTTGTCCCGGACATGAGACCAGCATGCTGCGTGCCCAGAAGACATCTCGCTCTGTCCTGCCTGCCTCGGGGCTGCTTCTGAGCACGGAGGCACGCCTACAAGCCCGCTGAGATGGGCTTTGCCTAAGAGTGAGGCAAGTGGCGAGCGGAACAAGGCATGTGCTGCACAGCTTCCCTCGCAGGCAGATTCCCTCCTGGGGCGCTTAGTTCTCCTGCCTTAGTGCCCTGCTTTGTTTGGAGGCTGCTTGCGGACAGCAGCACACACAGCGGGAAGGTGCGCGCTGGCCAGCTCCAAGTCTCGGCACATAGAAGCGCAAGCGAGGCACCTGCTCGCAGTTTGTCCCGGGCATGGGAAGCAGCAGGCTGCGTGCCCAGATTACTTCTCGCACTGTCCTGCCTGCCACGGGGCTGTATCTGAGCACATAGGCACGCCTACAAGCCAGCTGAGATGGGCTTTGCCTAAGAGTGAGGGAAGTGGCGAGCGGAACAAGGGATGTGCTGCACAGCTTCCCTCGCAGGCAGTTTCCCTCCTGGGGCGCTTACTTCTCCTGCCTTAGCGCCCTGCTTTGTTTGGAGGCTGTTTGCGGACAGCAGCACACACAGTGGGAAGGTGCGCGCTGGCCAGCTCCTAGTCTCGGCAGATTGAAGTGCAAACGAGGCACCTGCTCGCAGTTTGTCCCGGGCATGGGAAGCAGCATGCTGTGTGCCCAGAAGACATCTCGCACTGTCCTGCCTGCCTCGGGGCTGCTTCTGAGCACGGAGGCACGCCTACAAGCCAGCTGAGATGGGCTTTGCCTAAGAGTCAGGGAAGTGGCGAGCGGAACAAGGCATGTGCTGCACAGCTTCCCTCGCAGGCAGATTCCCTCCTGGGGCACTTATTTCTCTTGCCTTAGTGCCCTGCTTTGTTTGGAGGCTGTTTGCGGACAGCAGCACACACAGCGGGAAGGTGCGCGCTGGCCAGCTCCAAGTCTTGGCAGATTGAAGCGCAAGCGAGGCACCTACTCGCAGTTTGTCCCGGTCATGGGAAGTAGCATGCTGCATGCCCAGAGTACTTCTCGCACTGTCCTGCCTGCCACGGGGCTGCTTCTGAGCACATAGGCACGCCTACAAGCCAGCTGAGATGGGCTTTGCCTAAGAGTCAGGGAAGTGGCGAGCAGAACAAGGGATGTGCTGCACAGCTTCCCTCGCAGGCAGATTCCCTCCTGGGGCGCTTACTTCTCCTGCCTTAGTGCCCTGCTTTGTTTGGAGGCTGTTTGCAGACAGCAGCACACACAGCGGGAAGGTGCGCACTGGTCAGCTCCAAGTCTTGGCAGATTGAAGCGCAAGCCAGGCACCTGCTCGCAGTTTGTCCCGGGCATGGGAAGTAGCAGGCTGCATGCCCAGAGTACTTCTCGCACTGTCCTGCCTGCCACGGGGCTGCTTCTGAGCACGGAGGCACGCCTACAAGCCAGCTGAGATGGGCTTTGCCTAAGAGTCAGGGAAGTGGCGAGCGGAACAAGGCATGTGCTGCACAGCTTCCCTCGCAGGCAGATTCCCTCCTGGGGCGCTTACTTCTCCTGCCTTAGTGCCCTGCTTTGTTTGGAGGCTGTTTGCGGACAGCAGCACACACAGCGGGAAGGTGTGCACTGGTCAGCTCCAAGTCTCGGCAGATTGAAGCGCAAGCCAGGCACCTGCTCGCGGTTTGTCCCGGGCATGGGAAGCAGCATGCTGCATGCCCAGAGGACATCTCGCACTGTCCTGCCTGCCACGGGGCTGCTTCTGAGCACGGAGGCACGCCTACAAGCCAGCTGAGATGGGCTTTGCCTAAGAGTGAGGCAAGTGGCGAGCGGAACAAGGCATGTGCTGCACAGCTTCCCTCGCAGGCAGATTCCCTCCTGGGGCGCTTACTTCTCCTGCCTTAGTGCCCTGCTTTGTTTGGAGGCTGTTTGCGGACAGCAGCACACACAGCGGGAAGGTGCGCGCTGGCCAGCTCCAAGTCTCGGCACATAGAAGCGCAAGCGAGGCACCTGCTCGCAGTTTGTCCCGGGCATGGGAAGTAGCAGGCTGCATGCCCAGAGTACTTCTCGCACTGTCCTGCCTGCCACGGGGCTGCTTCTGAGCACGGAGGCACGCCTACAAGCCAGCTGAGATGGGCTTTGCCTAAGAGTCAGGGAAGTGGCGAGCGGAACAAGGGATGTGCTGCACAGCTTCCCTCGCAGGCAGATTCCCTCCTGGGGCGCTTACTTCTCCTGCCTTAGTGCCCTGCTTTGTTTGGAGGCTGTTTGCGGACAGCAGCACACACAGCGGGAAGGTGCGCGCTGGCCAGCTCCAAGTCTCGGCAGATTAAAGCGCAAGCGAGGCACCTGCTCGCAGTTTGTCCCGGACATGAGACCAGCATGCTGCGTGCCCAGAAGACATCTCGCACTGTCCTGCCTGCCACGGGGCTGCTTCTGAGCACGGAGGCACGCCTACAAGCCAGCTGAGATGGGCTTTGCCTAAGAGTCAGGGAAGTGGCGAGCGGAACAAGGGATGTGCTGCACAGCTTCCCTCGCAGGCAGATTCCCTTCTGGAACGCTTACTTCTCCTGCCTTAGTGCCCTGCTTTGTTTGGAGGCTGTTTGCGGACAGCAGCACACACAGCGGGAAGGTGCGCGCTGGCCAGCTCCAAGTCTAGGCACATAGAAGCGTAAGCCAGGCACCTGCTCGCAGTTTGTCCCGGGCATGGGAAGCAGCATGCTGCGTGCCCAGAAGACATCTCGCACTGTCCTGCCTGCCTCGGGGCTGCTTCTGAGCACGGAGGCACGCCTACAAGCCCGCTGAGATGGGCTTTGCCTAAGAGTGAGGCAAGTGGCGAGCGGAACAAGGGATGTGCTGCACAGCTTCCCTCGCAGGCAGATTCCCTCCTGGAGCGCTTACTTCTCCTGCCTTAGTGCCCTGCTTTGTTTGGAGGCTGTTTGCGGACAGCAGCACACACAGCGGGAAGGTGCGCGCTGGTCAGCTCCAAGTCTCGGCAGATTGAAGTGCAAGCGAGGCACCTGCTCGCAGTTTGTGCCGGGCATGGGAAGCAGCACGCTGCATGCCCAGATTACTTCTCGCACTGTCCTGCCTGCCACGGGGCTGCTTCTGAGCACGGAGGCACGCCTACAAGCCAGCTGAGATGGGCTTTGCCTAAGAGTCAGGGAAGTGGCGAGCGGAACAAGGGATGTGCTGCACAGCTTCCCTCGCAGGCAGATTCCCTCCTGGGGGTCTTTGTTCTCTTGCCTTAGTGCCCTGCTTTGGAGTCTGTTTGCGGACAGCAGCACACACAGCAGGAAGGTGCGCGCTGGCCAGCTCCAAGTCTCGGCAGATTGAAGCGCAAGCCAGGCACCTGCACGCAGTTTGTCCTGGGCATGGGAAGTAGCAGGCTGCGTGCCCAGATTACTTCTCGCACTGTCCTGCCTGCCACGGGGCTGTATCTGAGCACATAGGCACGCCTACAAGCCAGTTGAGATGGGCTTTGCCTAAGAGTGAGGCAAGTGGCGAGCGGAACAAGGGATGTGCTGCACAGCTTCCCTCGCAGGCAGATTCCCTCCTGGGGCGCTTACTTCTCCTGCCTTAGCGCCCTGCTTTGTTTGGAGGCTGTTTGCGGACAGCAGCACACACAGTGGGAAGGTGCGCGCTGGCCAGCTCCTAGTCTCGGCAGATTGAAGCGCAAGCCAGGCACCTGCTCGCAATTTGTCCCGGGCATGGGAAGTAGCAGGCTGCATGCCCAGAGTACTTCTCGCACTGTCCTGCCTGCCACGGGGCTGCTTCTGAGCACGGAGGCACGCCTACAAGCCAGCTGAGATGGGCTTTGCCTAAGAGTGAGGGAAGTGGCGAGCGGAACAAGGCATGTGCTGCAAAGCTTCCCTCGCAGGCAGATTCCCTCCTGGGGCACTTATTTCTCTTGCCTTAGTGCCCTGCTTTGTTTGGAGGCTGTTTGCGGACAGCAGCACACACAGCGGGAAGGTGCGCGCTGGCCAGCTCCAAGTCTTGGCAGATTGAAGCGCAAGCGAGGCACCTACTCGCAGTTTGTCCCGGTCATGGGAAGTAGCATGCTGCATGCCGAGAGTACTTCTCGCACTGTCCTGCCTGCCACGGGGCTGCTTCTGAGCACATAGGCACGCCTACAAGCCAGCTGAGATGGGCTTTGCCTAAGAGTCAGGGAAGTGGCGAGCAGAACAAGGGATGTGCTGCACAGCTTCCCTCGCAGGCAGATTCCCTCCTGGGGCGCTTACTTCTCCTGCCTTAGTGCCCTGCTTTGTTTGGAGGCTGTTTGCAGACAGCAGCACACACAGCGGGAAGGTGCGCACTGGTCAGCTCCAAGTCTTGGCAGATTGAAGCGCAAGCGAGGCACCTGCTCGCAGTTTGTCCCGGGCATGGGAAGTAGCAGGCTGCATGCCCAGAGTACTTCTCGCACTGTCCTGCCTGCCACGGGGCTGCTTCTGAGCACGGAGGCACGCCTACAAGCCAGCTGAGATGGGCTTTGCCTAAGAGTGAGGGAAGTGGCGAGCGGAACAAGGGATGTGCTGCACAGCTTCCCTCGCAGGCAGATTCCCTCCTGGGGCGCTTACTTCTCCTGCCTTAGTGCCCTGCTTTGTTTGGAGGCTGTTTGCGGACAGCAGCACACACAGCGGGAAGGTGTGCACTGGTCAGCTCCAAGTCTCGGCAGATTGAAGCGCAAGCCAGGCACCTGCTCGCGGTTTGTCCCGGGCATGGGAAGCAGCATGCTGCATGCCCAGAAGACATCTCGCACTGTCCTGCCTGCCACGGGGCTGCTTCTGAGCACGGAGGCACGCCTACAAGCCAGCTGAGATGGGCTTTGCCTAAGAGTGAGGCAAGTGGCGAGCGGAACAAGGGATGTGCTGCACAGCTTCCCTCGCAGGCAGATTCCCTCCTGGGGCGCTTACTTCTCTTGCCTTAGCGCCCTGCTTTGTTTGGAGGCTGTTTGCGGACAGCAGCACACACAGCGGGAAGGTGCGCGCTGGTCAGCTCCAAGTCTCGGCACATAGAAGCGCAAGCGAGGCACCTGCTCGCAGTTTGTCCCGGGCATGGGAAGTAGCAGGCTGCATGCCCAGAGTACTTCTCGCACTGTCCTGCCTGCCACGGGGCTGCTTCTGAGCACGGAGGCACGCCTACAAGCCAGCTGAGATGGGCTTTGCCTAAGAGTGAGGCAAGTGGCGAGCGGAACAAGGCATGTGCTGCACAGCTTCCCTCGCAGGCAGATTCCCTCCTGGGGCGCTTACTTCTCCTGCCTTAGTGCCCTGCTTTGTTTGGAGGCTGTTTGCGGACAGCAGCACACACAGCGGGAAGGTGCGCGCTGGTCAGCTCCAAGTCTCGGCACATAGAAGCGCAAGCGAGGCACCTGCTCGCAGTTTGTCCCGGGCATGGGAAGTAGCAGGCTGCATGCCCAGAGTACTTCTCGCACTGTCCTGCCTGCCACGGGGCTGCTTCTGAGCACGGAGGCACGCCTACAAGCCAGCTGAGATGGGCTTTGCCTAAGAGTCAGGGAAGTGGCGAGCGGAACAAGGGATGTGCTGCACAGCTTCCCTCGCAGGCAGATTCCCTCCTGGGGCGCTTACTTCTCCTGCCTTAGTGCCCTGCTTTGTTTGGAGGCTGTTTGCGGACAGCAGCACACACAGCGGGAAGGTGCGCGCTGGCCAGCTCCAAGTCTAGGCACATAGAAGCGTAAGCCAGGCACCTGCTCGCAGTTTGTGCCGGGCATGGGAAGCAGCATGCTGCGTGCCCAGAAGACATCTCGCACTGTCCTGCCTGCCTCGGGGCTGCTTCTGAGCACGGAGGCACGCCTACAAGCCAGCTGAGATGGGCTTTGCCTAAGAGTGAGGGAAGTGGCGAGCGGAACAAGGGATGTGCTGCACAGCTTCCCTCGCAGGCAGATTCCCTCCTGGGGCGCTTACTTCTCCTGCCTTAGTGCCCTGCTTTGTTTGGAGGCTGTTTGCGGACAGCAGCACACACAGCGGGAAGGTGCGCGCTGGCCAGCTCCAAGTCTCGGCAGATTGAAGCGCAAGCGAGGCACCTGCTCGCAGTTTGTCCCGGACATGAGACCAGCATGCTGCGTGCCCAGAAGACATCTCGCTCTGTCCTGCCTGCCTCGGGGCTGCTTCTGAGCACGGAGGCACGCCTACAAGCCCGCTGAGATGGGCTTTGCCTAAGAGTGAGGCAAGTGGCGAGCGGAACAAGGGATGTGCTGCACAGCTTCCCTCGCAGGCAGATTCCCTCCTGGAGCGCTTAGTTCTCCTGCCTTAGCGCCCTGCTTTGTTTGGAGGCTGTTTGCGGACAGCAGCACACACAGCGGGAAGGTGCGCGCTGGTCAGCTCCAAGTCTCGGCAGATTGAAGTGCAAGCGAGGCACCTGCTCGCAGTTTGTGCCGGGCATGGGAAGCAGCACGCTGCATGCCCAGATTACTTCTCGCACTGTCCTGCCTGCCACGGGGCTGCTTCTGAGCACGGAGGCACGCCTACAAGCCAGCTGAGATGGGCTTTGCCTAAGAGTCAGGGAAGTGGCGAGCGGAACAAGGGATGTGCTGCACAGCTTCCCTCGCAGGCAGATTCCCTCCTGGAACGCTTACTTCTCTTGCCTTAGTGCCCTGCTTTGTTTGGAGGCTGTTTGCGGACAGCAGCACACACAGCGGGAAGGTGCGCACTGGTCAGCTCCAAGTCTCGGCAGATAGAAGCGCAAGCGAGGCACCTGCTCGCAGTTTGTCCCGGGCATGGGAAGCAGCATGCTGCGTGCCCAGAAGACATCTCGCACTGTCCTGCCTGCCTCGGGGCTGCTTCTGAGCACGGAGGCACGCCTACAAGCCAGCTGAGATGGGCTTTGCCTAAGAGTCAGGGAAGTGGCGAGCGGAACAAGGGATGTGCTGCACAGCTTCCCTCGCAGGCAGTTTCCCTCCTGGGGCGCTTACTTCTCCTGCCTTAGTGCCCTGCTTTGTTTGGAGGCTGCTTGTGGACAGCAGCACACACAGCGGGAAGGTGCGCGCTGGCCAGCTCCAGGTCTCGGCACATAGAAGCGCAAGCGAGGCACCTGCTCGCAGTTTGTCCCGGGCATGGGAAGCAGCACGCTGCATGCCCAGAAGACATCTCGCACTGTCCTGCCTGCCACGGGGCTGCTTCTGAGCACGGAGGCACGCCTACAAGCCAGCTGAGATGGGCTTTGCCGAAGAGTCAGGGAAGTGGCGAGCGGAACAAGGGATGTGCTGCACAGCTTCCCTCGCAGGCAGTTTCCCTCCTGGGGCGCTTACTTCTCCTGCCTTAGTGCCCTGCTTTGTTTGGAGGCTGCTTGCGGACAGCAGCACACACAGCGGGAAGGTGCGCGCTGGCCAGCTCCAAGTCTCAGCAGATAGAAGCGTAAGCCAAGCACCTGCTCGCAGTTTGTCCCGGGCATGGGAAGCAGCATGCTGCGTGCCCAGAAGACATCTCGCACTGTCCTGCCTGCCTCGGGGCTGCTTCTGAGCACGGAGGCACGCCTACAAGCCAGCTGAGATGGGCTTTGCCTAAGAGTCAGGGAAGTGGCGAGCGGAACAAGGGATGTGCTGCACAGCTTCCCTCGCAGGCAGATTCCCTCCTGGAACGCTTACTTCTCCTGCCTTAGTGCCCTGCTTTGTTTGGAGGCTGTTTGCGGACAGCAGCACACACAGCGGGAAGGTGCGCGCTGGTCAGCTCGAAATCTCGGCACATAGAAGCGCAAGCGAGGCACCTGCTCGCAGTTTGTCCTGGGCATGGGAAGCAGCATGCTGCATGCCCAGATTACTTCTCGCACTGTCCTGCCTGCCACGGGGCTGCTTCTGAGCACATAGGCACGCCTACAAGCCAGCTGAGATGGGCTTTGCCTAAGAGTGAGGGAAGTGGCGAGCGGAACAAGGGATGTGCTGCACAGCTTCCCTCGCAGGCAGATTCCCTCCTGGGGCGCTTACTTCTCCTGCCTTAGCGCCCTGCTTTGTTTGGAGGCTGTTTGCGGACAGCAGCACACACAGCGGGAAGGTGCGCGCTGGCCAGCTCCTAGTCTCGGCAGATTGAAGTGCAAGCGAGGCACCTGCTCGCAGTTTGTCCCGGGCATGGGAAGCAGCATGCTGTGTGCCCAGAAGACATCTCGCACTGTCCTGCCTGCCTCGGGGCTGCTTCTGAGCACGGAGGCACGCCTACAAGCCAGCTGAGATGGGCTTTGCCTAAGAGTCAGGGAAGTGGCGAGCGGAACAAGGCATGTGCTGCACAGCTTCCCTCTCAGGCAGATTCCCTCCTGGGGCACTTATTTCTCTTGCCTTAGTGCCCTGCTTTGTTTGGAGGCTGTTTGCGGACAGCAGCACACACAGCGGGAAGGTGCGCGCTGGTCAGCTCGAAATTTCGGGACATAGAAGCGCAAGCGAGGCACCTGCTCGCAGTTTGTCCCGGGCATGGGAAGTAGCATGCTGCATGCCCAGAGTACTTCTCGCACTGTCCTGCCTGCCACGGGGCTGCTTCTGAGCACGGAGGCATGCCTACAAGCCAGCTGAGATGGGCTTTGCCTAAGAGTGAGGGAAGTGGCGAGCGGAACAAGGCATGTGCTGCACAGCTTCCCTCGCAGGCAGATTCCCTCCTGGGGCGCTTACTTCTCCTGCCTTAGTGCCCTGCTTTGTTTGGAGGCTGTTTGCGGACAGCAGCACACACAGCAGGAAGGTGCGCACAAGTCAGCTCCAAGTCTCGGCAGATTGAATCGCAAGCCAGGCACCTGCTCGCAGTTTGTCCCGGGCATGGGAAGTAGCAGGCTGCATGCCCAGAGTACTTCTCGCACTGTCCTGCCTGCCACGGGGCTGCTTCTGAGCACGGAGGCACGCCTACAAGCCAGCTGAGATGGGCTTTGCCTAAGAGTCAGGTTAGTGGCGAGCGGAACAAGGCATGTGCTGCACAGCTTCCCTCGCAGGCAGATTCCCTCCTGGGGCACTTACTTCTCTTGCCTTAGCGCCCTGCTTTGTTTGGAGGCTGTTTGCGGACAGCAGCACACACAGCGGGAAGGTGCGCGCTGGTCAGCTCCAAGTCTCGGCAGATACAAGCGCAAGCGAGGCACCTGCTCGCAGTTTGTTCCGGGCATGGGAAGCAGCACGCTGCATGCCCAGACAACTTCTCGCTCTGTCCTGCCTTCCTCGGGGCTGCTTCTGAGCACGGAGGCACGCCTACAAGCCAGCTGAGATGGGCTTTGCCTAAGAGTCAGGGAAGTGGCGAGCGGAACAAGGCATGTGCTGCACAGCTTCCCTCGCAGGCAGATTCCCTCCTGGGGCGCTTAGTTCTCCTGCCTTAGTGCCCTGCTTTGTTTGGAGGCTGTTTGCAGACAGCAGCACACACAGCGGGAAGGTGCGCGCTGGCCACCTCCAAGTCTCGGCAGATTGAAGCGCAAGCGAGGCACCTGCTCGCAGTTTGTCCCGGACATGGGAAGCAGCACGCTGCGTGCCCAGAAGACATCTCGCTCTGTCCTGCCTGCCTCGGGGCTGCTTCTGAGCACGGAGGCACGCCTACAAGCCAGCTGAGATGGGCTTTGCCTAAGAGTGAGGCAAGTGGCGAGCGGAACAAGGGATGTGCTGCACAGCTTCCCTCGCAGGCAGATTCCCTCCTGGGGCGCTTACTTCTCCTGCCTTAGTGCCCTGCTTTGTTTGGAGGCTGTTTGCGGACAGCAGCACACACAGCGGGAAGGTGCGCGCTGGCCAGCTCCAAGTCTCGGCACATAGAAGCGCAAGCGAGGCACCTGCTCGCAGTTTGTCCCGGGCATGGGAAGCAGCACGCTGCATGCCCAGAAGACATCTCGCACTGTCCTGCCTGCCACGGGGCTGCTTCTGAGCACGGAGGCACGCCTACAAGCCAGCTGAGATGGGCTTTGCCGAAGAGTCAGGGAAGTGGCGAGCGGAACAAGGGATGTGCTGCACAGCTTCCCTCGCAGGCAGATTCCCTCCTGGGGCGCTTAGTTCTCCTGCCTTAGCACCCTGCTTTGTTTGGAGGCTGTTTGCGGACAGCAGCACACACAGCGGGAAGGTGCGCGCTGGTCAGCTCCAAGTCTCGGCAGATTGAAGTGCAAGCGAGGCACCTGCTCCCGGTTTGTGCCGGGCATGGGAAGCAGCATGCTGCATGCCCAGATTACTTCTCGCACTGTCCTGCCTGCCACGGGGCTGCTTCTGAGCACGGAGGCACGCCTACAAGCCAGCTGAGATGGGCTTTGCCGAAGAGTCAGGGAAGTGGCGAGCGGAACAAGGGATGTGCTGCACAGCTTCCCGCGCAGGCAGATTCCCTCCTGGAACGCTTACTTCTCTTGCCTTAGTGCCCTGCTTTGTTTGGAGGCTGTTTGCGGACAGCAGCACACACAGCGGGAAGGTGCGCACTGGTCAGCTCCAAGTCTCGGCAGATAGAAGCGCAAGCGAGGCACCTGCTCGCAGTTTGTCCCGGGCATGGGAAGCAGCATGCTGCGTGCCCAGAAGACATCTCGCACTGTCCTGCCTGCCTCGGGGCTGCTTCTGAGCACGGAGGCACGTCTACAAGCCAGCTGAGATGGGCTTTGCCTAAGAGTGAGGCAAGTGGCGAGCGGAACAAGGGATGTGCTGCACAGCTTCCCTCGCAGGCAGTTTCCCTCCTGGGGCGCTTACTTCTCCTGCCTTAGTGCCCTGCTTTGTTTGGAGGCTGTTTGCGGACAGCAGCACACACAGCGGGAAGGTGCGCGCTGGCCAGCTCCAAGTCTCGGCACATAGAAGCGCAAGCGAGGCACCTGCTCGCAGTTTGTCCCGGGCATGGGAAGCAGCACGCTGCATGCCCAGAAGACATCTCGCACTGTCCTGCCTGCCACGGGGCTGCTTCTGAGCACGGAGGCACGCCTACAAGCCAGCTGAGATGGGCTTTGCCTAAGAGTGAGGGAAGTGGCGAGCGGAACAAGGGATGTGCTGCACAGCTTCCCTCGCAGGCAGTTTCCCTCCTCGGGCGCTTACTTCTCCTGCCTTAGTGCCCTGCTTTGTTTGGAGGCTGTTTGCGGACAGCAGCACACACAGCGGGAAGGTGCGCGCTGGCCAGCTCCAAGTCTCGGGACATAGAAGCGCAAGCCAGGCAACTGCTCGCAGTTTGTCCCGGGCATGGGAAGTAGCAGGCTGCATGCCCAGAGTACTTCTCGCACTGTCCTGCCTGCCACGGGGCTGCTTCTGAGCACGGAGGCACGCCTACAAGCCCGCTGAGATGGGCTTTGCCTAAGAGTGAGGGAAGTGGCGAGCGGAACAAGGGATGTGCTGCACAGCTTCCCTCGCAGGCAGATTCCCTCCTGGAACGCTTACTTCTCCTGCCTTAGTGCCCTGCTTTGTTTGGAGGCTGTTTGCGGACAGCAGCACACACAGCGGGAAGGTGCGCGCTGGCCAGCTCCAAGTCTCGGCAGATTGAAGCGCAAGCCAGGCACCTGCTCGCAGTTTGTCCCGGGCATGGGAAGCAGCATGCTGTGTGCCCAGAAGACATCTCGCACTGTCCTGTCTGCCACGGGGCTGCTTCTGAGCACATAGGCACGCCTACAAGCCAGCTGAGATGGGCTTTGCCTAAGAGTCAGGGAAGTGGTGAGCGGAACAAGGGATGTGCTGCACAGCTTCCCTCGCAGGCAGATTCCCTCATGGGGGGCTTAGTTCTCTTGCCTTAGTGCCCTGCTTTGTTTGGAGGCTGTTTGCGGACAGCAGCACACACAGTGGGAAGGTGCGCGCTGGCCAGCTCCAAGTCTCGGCAGATTGAAGCGCAAGCCAGGCACCTCCTCGCAGTTTGTCCCGGGCATGGGAAGCAGCATGCTGCGTGCCCAGAAGACATCTCGCACTGTCCTGCCTGCCTCGGGGCTGCTTCTGAGCACGGAGGCACGCCTACAAGCCAGCTGAGATGGGCTTTGCCTAAGAGTCAGGGAAGTGGCGAGCGGAACAAGGCATGTGCTGCACAGCTTCCCTCGCAGGCAGATTCCCTCCTGGGGCGCTTAGTTCTCCTGCCTTAGTGCCCTGCTTTGTTTGGAGGCTGTTTGCAGACAGCAGCACACACAGCGGGAAGGTGCGCGCTGGCCAGCTCCAAGTCTCGGCAGATTGAAGCGCAAGCGAGGCACCTGCTCGCAGTTTGTCCCGGACATGAGACCAGCATGCTGCGTGCCCAGAAGACATCTCGCTCTGTCCTGCCTGCCTCGGGGCTGCTTCTGAGCACGGAGGCACGCCTACAAGCCAGCTGAGATGGGCTTTGCCTAAGAGTGAGGCAAGTGGCGAGCGGAACAAGGCATGTGCTGCACAGCTTCCCTCGCAGGCAGATTCCCTCCTGGGGCGCTTACTTCTCCTGCCTTAGTGCCCTGCTTTGTTTGGAGGCTGTTTGCGGACAGCAGCACACACAGCGGGAAGGTGCGCGCTGGCCAGCTCCAAGTCTCGGCACATAGAAGCGCAAGCGAGGCACCTGCTCGCAGTTTGTCCCGGGCATGGGAAGCAGCACGCTGCATGCCCAGAAGACATCTCGCACTGTCCTGCCTGCCACGGGGCTGCTTCTGAGCACGGAGGCACGCCTACAAGCCAGCTGAGATGGGCTTTGCCTAAGAGTCAGGGAAGTGGCGAGCGGAACAAGGCATGTGCTGCACAGCTTCCCTCGCAGGCAGTTTCCCTCCTGGGGCGCTTACTTCTCCTGCCTTAGTGCCCTGCTTTGTTTGGAGGCTGTTTGCGGACAGCAGCACACACAGCGGGAAGGTGCGCACTGGCCAGCTCCAAGTCTCGGCAGATAGAAGCGCAAGCGAGGCACCTGCTCGCAGTTTGTCCCGGGCATGGGAAGCAGCATGCTGCGTGCCCAGAAGACATCTCGCACTGTCCTGCCTGCCTCGGGGCTGCTTCTGAGCACGGAGGCACGCCTACAAGCCCGCTGAGATGGGCTTTGCCTAAGAGTGAGGCAAGTGGCGAGCGGAACAAGGGATGTGCTGCACAGCTTCCCTCGCAGGCAGATTCCCTCCTGGGGCGCTTACTTCTCCTGCCTTAGTGCCCTGCTTTGTTTGGAGGCTGTTTGCGGACAGCAGCACACACAGCGGGAAGGTGCGCGCTGGCCAGCTCCAAGTCTCGGCACATAGAAGAGCAAGCCAGGCACCTGCTCGCAGTTTGTCCCGGGCATGGGAAGTAGCAGGCTGCATGCTCAGAGTACTTCTCGCACTGTCCTGCCTGCCACAGGGCTGCTTCTGAGCACGGAGGCACGCCTACAAGCCAGCTGAGATGGGCTTTGCCTAAGAGTCAGGGAAGTGGCGAGCGGAACAAGGGATGTGCTGCACAGCTTCCCTCGCAGGCAGTTTCCCTCCTGGGGCACTTACTTCTCTTGCCTTAGCGCCCTGCTTTGTTTGGAGGCTGTTTGCGGACAGCAGCACACACAGCGGGAAGGTGCGCACTGGTCAGCTCGAAATCTCGGCACATAGAAGCGCAAGCCAGGCACCTGCTCGCAGTTTGTCCTGGGCATGGGAAGCAGCATGCTGCATGCCCAGATTACTTCTCGCACTGTCCTGCCTGCCACGGGGCTGTTTCTGAGCACAGAGGCACGCCTACAAGCCAGTTGAGATGGGCTTTGCCTAAGAGTGAGGGAAGTGGCGAGCGGAACAAGGCATGTGCTGCACAGCTTCCCGCGCAGGCAGATTCCCTCCTGGAACGCTTACTTCTCCTGCCTTAGCCCCCTGCTTTTTTTGGAGGCTGTTTGCGGACAGCAGCACACACAGCGGGAAGGTGCGCGCTGGTCAGCTCCAAGTCTCGGCAGATAAAAGTGCAAGCGAGGCACCTGCTCCCGGTTTGTGCCGGGCATGGGAAGCAGCACGCTGCATGCCCAGAAGACATCTCACTCTGTCCTGCCTGCCACGGGGCTGCTTCTGAGCATGGAGGCACGCCTACAAGCCAGCTGAGATGGGCTTTGCCTAAGAGTGAGGCAAGTGGCGAGCGGAACAAGGGATGTGCTGCACAGCTTCCCTCGCAGGCAGATTCCCTCCTGGAACGCTTACTTCTCCTGCCTTAGTGCCCTGCTTTGTTTGGAGGCTGTTTGCGGACAGCAGCACACACAGCGGGAAGGTGCGCGCTGGCCAGCTCCAAGTCTCGGCAGATTGAAGCGCAAGCCAGGCACCTCCTCGCAGTTTGTCCCGGGCATGGGAAGCAGCATGCTGCATGCCCAGAAGACATCTCGCACTGTCCTGCCTGCCACGGGGCTGCTTCTGAGCACGGAGGCACGCCTACAAGCCAGCTGAGATGGGCTTTGCCTAAGAGTCAGGGAAGTGGCGAGCGGAACAAGGGATGTGCTGCACAGCTTCCCTCGCAGGCAGATTCCCTCCTGGAACGCTTACTTCTCCTGCCTTAGTGCCCTGCTTTGTTTGGAGGCTGTTTGCGGACAGCAGCACACACAGCGGGAAGGTGCGCGCTGGTCAGCTCCAAGTCTCGGTAGATTGAAGCGCAAGCCAGGCACCTCCTCGCAGTTTGTCCCGGGCATGGGAAGCAGCATGCTGCATGCCCAGAAGACATCTCGCACTGTCCTGCCTGCCACGGGGCTGCTTCTGAGCACGGAGGCACGCCTACAAGCCAGCTGAGATGGGCTTTGCCTAAGAGTCAGGGAAGTGGCGAGCGGAACAAGGCATGTGCTGCACAGCTTCCCTCGCAGGCAGATTCCCTCCTGGGGCGCTTAGTTCTCCTGCCTTAGCGCCCTGCTTTGTTTGGAGGCTGTTTGCGGACAGCAGCACACACAGCGGGAAGGTGCGCACTTGTCAGCTCCAAGTCTCGGCAGATTGAAGCGCAAGCCAGGCACCTGCTCGCAGTTTGTCCCGGGGCTTGGGAAGAAGCAGGCTGCATGCCCAGAAGACATCTCGCACTGTCCTGCCTGCCTCGGGGCTGCTTCTGAGCACGGAGGCACGCCTACAAGCCAGCTGAGATGGGCTTTGCCTAAGAGTGAGGGAAGTGGCGAGCGGAACAAGGCATGTGCTGCACAGCTTCCCTCGCAGGCAGATTCCCTCCTGGGGGGCTTAGTTCTCCTGCCTTAGTGCCCTGCTTTGTTTGGAGGCTGTTTGCGGACAGCAGCACACACAGCGGGAAGGTGCGCGCTGGCCAGCTCCAAGTCTCGGCAGATTGAAGCGCAAGCGAGGCACCTGCTCGCAGTTTGTCCCGGGCATGGGAAGCAGCATGCTGTGTGCCCAGAAGACATCTCGCACTGTCCTGCCTGCCACGGGGCTGCTTCTGAGCACGGAGGCACGCCTACAAGCCAGCTGAGATGGGCTTTGCCTAAGAGTGAGGGAAGTGGCGAGCGGAACAAGGGATGTGCTGCACAGCTTCCCTCGCAGGCAGATTCCCTCCTGGGGCTCTTAGTTCTCTTGCCTTAGTGCCCTGCTTGTTTGGAGGCTGTTTGCGGACAGCAGCACACACAGCGGGAAGGTGCGCGCTGGCCAGCTCCAAGTCTCGGCAGATAAAAGTGCAAGCGAGGCACCTGCTCCCGGTTTGTGCCGGGCATGGGAAGCAGCACGCTGCATGCCCAGAAGACATCTCGCACTGTCCTGCCTGCCTCGGGGCTGCTTCTGAGCACGGAGGCACGCCTACAAGCCAGCTGAGATGGGCTTTGCCTAAGAGTCAGGGAAGTGGCGAGCGGAACAAGGGATGTGCTGCACAGCTTCCCTCGCAGGCAGATTCCCTCCTGGAACGCTTACTTCTCCTGCCTTAGTGCCCTGCTTTGTTTGGAGGCTGTTTGCGGACAGCAGCACACACAGCGGGAAGGTGCGCGCTGGTCAGCTCCAAGTCTCGGCACATAGAAGTGCAAGCGAGGCACCTGCTCGCAGTTTGTCCCGGGCATGGGAAGCAGCACGCTGCATGCCCAGAAGACATCTCGCACTGTCCTGCCTGCCACGGGGCTGCTTCTGAGCACGGAGGCACGCCTACAAGCCAGCTGAGATGGGCTTTGCCTAAGAGTCAGGGAAGTGGCGAGCGGAACAAGGGATGTGCTGCACAGCTTCCCTCGCAGGCAGATTCCCTCCTGGGGCGCTTACTTCTCCTGCCTTAGCGCCCTGCTTTGTTTGGAGGCTGCTTGCGGACAGCAGCACACACAGCGGGAAGGTGCGCGCTGGCCAGCTCCAAGTCTCAGCAGATAGAAGCGCAAGCCAGGCAACTGCTCGCAGTTTGTCCCGGGCATGGGAAGCAGCATGCTGCGTGCCCAGAAGACATCTCGCACTGTCCTGCCAGCCTCGGGGCTGCTTCTGAGCACGGAGGCACGCCTACAAGCCAGCTGAGATGGGCTTTGCCTAAGAGTCAGGGAAGTGGCGAGCAGAACAAGGGATGTGCTGCACAGCTTCCCTCGCAGGCAGATTCCCTCCTGGGGCGCTTACTTCTCTTGCCTTAGCGCCCTGCTTTGTTTGGAGGCTGTTTGCGGACAGCAGCACACACAGCGGGAAGGTGCGCGCTGGCCAGCTCCAAGTCTCGGCAGATAGAAGCGCAAGTGTGGCACCTGCTCGCGATTTGTTCCGGGCATGGGAAGCAGCATGCTGCGTGCCCAGAGTACTTCTGGCACTGTCCTGCCTGCCTCGGGGCTGCTTCTGAGCACGGAGGCACGCCTACAAGCCAGCTGAGATGGGCTTTGCCTAAGAGTGAGGCAAGTGGCGAGCGGAACAAGGCATGTGCTGCACAGCTTCCCTCGCAGGCAGTTTCCCTCCTGGGGCGCTTACTTCTCCTGCCTTAGCGCCCTGCTTTGTTTGGAGGCTGTTTGCGGACAGCAGCACACACAGCGGGAAGGTGCGCGCTGGCCAGCTCCAAGTCTCGGCAGATACAAGCGCAAGCGAGGCACCTGCTCGCAGTTTGTCCCGGACATGGGAAGCAGCATGCTGCGTGCCCAGAAGACATCTCGCTCTGTCCTGCCTGCCACGGGGCTGCTTCTGAGCACGGAGGCACGCCTACAAGCCAGCTGAGATGGGCTTTGCCTAAGAGTGAGGCAAGTGGCGAGCAGAACAAGGGATGTGCTGCACAGCTTCCCTCGCAGGCAGATTCCCTCCTGGGGCGCTTACTTCTCTTGCCTTAGTGCCCTGCTTTGTTTGGAGGCTGCTTGCGGAGTGCAGCACACACAGCGGGAAGGTGCGCGCTGGCCAGCTCCAAGTCTCGGCAGACAGAAGTGCAAGCGAGGCACCTGCTCGCAGTTTGTTCCGGGCATGGGAAGCAGCATGCTGCGTGCCCAGAAGACATCCCGCTGTATCCTGCCTGCCACGGGGCTGCCTCTGAGCATGGAGGCACGCCTACAAGCCAGCTGAGATGGGCTTTGCCTAAGACTGAGGCAAGTGGCGAGCGGAACAAGGCATGTGCTGCACAGCTTCCCTCGCAGGCAGATTCCCTCCTGGGGCGCTTACTTCTCCTGCCTTAGTGCCCTGCTTTGTTTGGAGGCTGTTTGCGGACAGCAGCACACACAGCGGGAAGGTGCGTGCTGGCCAGCTCCATTCTCGGCAGATTGAAGCGCAAGTGAGGCACCTGCTCGCAGTTTGTCCCGGGCATGGGAAGCAGCATGCTGCGTTCCCAGAAGACATCTCGCACTGTCCTGCCTGCCACGGGGCTGCTTCTGAGCACGGAGGCACGCCTACAAGCCAGCTGAGATGGGCTTTGCCTAAGAGTCAGGGAAGTGGCGAGCGGAACAAGGGATGTGCTGCACAGCTTCCTTCGCAGGCAGATTCCCTCCTGGGGCGCTTACTTCTCCTGCCTTAGCGCCCTGCTTTGTTTGGAGGCTGTTTGCGGACAGCAGCACACACAGCGGGAAGGTGCGCGCTGGCCAGCTCCAAATCTCGGCACATAGAAGTGCAAGCCAGGCACCTGCTCGCAGTTTGTCCCGGGCATGGGAAGCAGCATGCTGCGTGCCCAGAAGACATCCCGCTCTGTCCTGCCTGCCACGGGGCTGCTTCTGAGCACGGAGGCACGCCTACAAGCCAGCTGAGATGGGCTTTGCCTAAGAGTGAGGGAAGTGGCGAGCGGAACAAGGGATGTGCTGCACAGCTTCCCTCGCAGGCAGTTTCCCTCCTGGGGCGCTTACTTCTCTTGCCTTAGTGCCCTGCTTTGTTTGGAGGCTGTTTGCGGACAGCAGCATACACAGCGGGAAGGTGCGCGCTGGCCAGCTCCAAGTCTCGGCAGATACAAGCGCAAGCCAGGCACCTGCGCGCAGTTTGTCCCAGACATGGGAAGCAGCATGCTGCGTGCCCAGAAGACATCTTGCTCTGTCCTGCCTGCCACGGGGCTGCTTCTGAGCACGGAGGCACGCCTACAAGCCAGCTGAGATGGGCTTTGCCTAAGAGTGAGGCAAGTGGCGAGCGGAACAAGGCATGTGCTGCACAGCTTCCCTCTCAGGCAGATTCCCTCCTGGGGCGCTTACTTCTCCTGCCTTAGCGCCCTGCTTTGTTTGGAGGCTGTTTGCGGACAGCAGCACACACAGCGGGAAGGTGCGCACTGGGCAGCTCCAAATCTCGGCAGATAGAAGCGCAAGCCAGGCACCTGCTCGCAGTTTGTCCCGGACATGGGAAGCAGCATGCTGCGTGCCCAGAAGACATCTCGCTCTGTCCTGCCTGCCACGGGGCTGCTTCTGAGCACGGAGGCACGCCTACAAGCCAGCTGAGATGGGCTTTGCCTAAGAGTCAGGGAAGTGGCGAGCGGAACAAGGCATGTGCTGCACAGCTTCCCTCGCAGGCAGTTTCCCTCCTGGGGCGCTTACTTCTGCCTTACCGCCCTGCTTTGTTTGGAGGCTGTTTGCGGACAGCAGCACACACAGCGGGAAGGTGCGCGCTGGCCAGCTCCAAGTCTCGGCAGATACAAGCGCAAGCGAGGCACCTGCTCGCGATTTGTCCCGGGCATGGGAAGCAGCATGCTGCGTGCCCAGAAGACATCTCGCACTGTCCTGCCTGCCTCGGGGCTGCTTCTGAGCACGGAGGCACGCCTACAAGCCAGCTGAGATGGGCTTTGCCTAAGAGTGAGGCAAGTGGCGAGCGGAACAAGGCATGTGCTGCACAGCTTCCCTCGCAGGCAGTTTCCCTCCTGGGGCGCTTACTTCTCCTGCCTTAGTGCCCTGCTTTGATTGGAGGCTGTTTGCGGACAGCAGCACACACAGCGGGAAGGTGCGCGCTGGCCAGCTCCAAGTCTCAGCAGACAGAAGCGCAAGCCAGGCACCTGCTCGCAGTTTGTTCCGGGCATGGGAAGCAGCATGCTGCTTGCCCAGAGTACTTCTGGCACTGTCCTGCCTGCCTCGGGGCTGCTTCTGAGCACGGAGGCACGCCTACAAGCCAGCTGAGATGGGCTTTGCCTAAGAGTGAGGCAAGTGGCGAGCGGAACAAGGGATGTGCTGCACAGCTTCCCTCGCAGGCAGTTTCCCTCCTGGGGCGCTTACTTCTCCTGCCTTAGCGCCCTGCTTTGTTTGGAGGCTGTTTGCGGACAGCAGCACACACAGCGGGAAGGTGCGCGCTGGCCAGCTCCAAGTCTCGGCAGATACAAGCGCAAGCGAGGCACCTGCTCGCAGTTTGTCCCGGACATGAGAAGCAGCATTCTGCGTGCCCAGAAGACATCTCGCACTGTCCTGCCTGCCTCGGGGCTGCTTCTGAGCACGGAGGCACGCCTACAAGCCAGCTGAGATGGGCTTTGCCTAAGAGTGAGGCAAGTGGCGAGCGGAACAAGGCATGTGCTGCACAGCTTCCCTCTCAGGCAGATTCCCTCCTGGGGCGCTTACTTCTCCTGCCTTAGCGCCCTGCTTTGTTTGGAGGCTGCTTGCGGAGTGCAGCACACACAAAGGGAAGGTGCGCGCTGGCCAGCTCCAAGTCTCGGCAGATAGAAGCGCAAGCCAGGCACCTGCTCGCAGTTTGTTCCGGGCATGGGAAGCTGCATGCTGCTTGCCCAGAGTACTTCTGGCACTGTCCTGCCTGCCTCGGGGCTGCTTCTGAGCACGGAGGCACGCCTACAAGCCAGCTGAGATGGGCTTTGCCTAAGAGTCAGGGAAGTGGCGAGCGGAACAAGGGATGTGCTGCACAGCTTCCCTCGCAGGCAGTTTCCCTCCTGGGGCGCTTACTTCTCCTGCCTTAGAGCCCTGCTTTGTTTGGAGGCTGTTTGCGGACAGCAGCACACACAGCGGGAAGGTGCGCGCTGGCCAGCTCCAAGTCTCGGCAGATACAAGCGCAAGCCAGGCACCTGCTCGCAGTTTGTCCCGGACATGGGAAGCAGCATGCTGGGTGCCCAGAAGACATCTCGCTCTGTCCTGCCTGCCTCGGGGCTGCTTCTGAGCACGGAGGCACGCCTACAAGCCAGCTGAGATGGGCTTTGCCTAAGAGTGAGGCATGTGGCGAGCGGAACAAGGCATGTGCTGCACAGCTTCCCTCGCAGGCAGTTTCCCTCCTGGGGCGCTTACTTCTCCTGCCTTAGTGCCCTGCTTTGATTGGAGGCTGTTTGCGGACAGCAGCACACACAGCGGGAAGGTGCGCGCTGGCCAGCTCCAAATCTCGGCAGATAGAAGCGCAAGCCAGGCACCTGCTCGCAGTTTGTTCCGGGCATGGGAAGCAGCATGCTGCTTGCCCAGAGTACTTCTGGCACTGTCCTGCCTGCCTCGGGGCTGCTTCTGAGCACGGAGGCACGCCTACAAGCCAGCTGAGATGGGCTTTGCCTAAGAGTGAGGCAAGTGGCGAGCGGAACAAGGCATGTGCTGCACAGCTTCCCTCGCAGGCAGATTCCCTCCTGGGGCGCTTACTTCTCCTGCCTTAGCGCCCTGCTTTGTTTGGAGGCTGTTTGCGGACAGCAGCACACACAGCGGGAAGGTGCGCGCTGGCCAGCTCCAAGTCTCGGCAGATACAAGCGCAAGCGAGGCACCTGCTCGCAGTTTGTCCCGGACATGGGAAGCAGCATGCTGCGTGCCCAGAAGACATCTCGCTCTGTCCTGCCTGCCACGGGGCTGCTTCTGAGCACGGAGGCACGCCTACAAGCCAGCTGAGATGGGCTTTGCCTAAGAGTGAGGCAAGTGGCGAGCGGAACAAGGCATGTGCTGCACAGCTTCCCTCTCAGGCAGATTCCCTCCTGGGGCGCTTACTTCTCCTGCCTTAGCGCCCTGCTTTGTTTGGAGGCTGCTTGCGGACAGCAGCACACGGAGCGGGAAGGTGCGCGCTGGCCAGCTCCAAGTCTCGGCAGATACAAGCGCAAGCGAGGCACCTGCTCGCAGTTTGTCCCGGACATGGGAAGCAGCATGCTGCGTGCCCAGAAGACATCTCGCTCTGTCCTGCCTGCCTCGGGGCTGCTTCTGAGCATGGAGGCACGCCTACAAGCCAGCTGAGATGGGCTTTGCCTAAGAGTGAGGCAAGTGGCGAGCGGAACAAGGCATGTGCTGCACAGCTTCCCTCGCAGGCAGATTCCCTCCTGGGGCGCTTACTTCTCCTGCCTTAGCGCCCTGCTTTGTTTGGAGGCTGTTTGCGGACACCAGCACACACAGCGGGAAGGTGCGCGCTGGCCAGCTCCAAGTCTCGGCAGATACAAGCGAAAGCCAGGCACCTGCTCGCATTTTGTCCCGGACATGGGAAGCAGCATGCTGCGTGCCCAGAAGACATCTCACTCTGTCCTGCCTGCCACGGGGCTGCTTCTGAGCACGGAGGCACGCCTACAAGCCAGCTGAGATGGGCTTTGCCTAAGAGTGAGGCAAGTGGTGAGCGGAACAAGGCATGTGCTGCACAGCTTCTCTCTCAGGCAGATTCCCTCCTGGGGCCCTTAGTTCTCCTGCCTTAGCGCCCTGCTTTGTTTGGAGGCTGTTTGCGGACAGCAGCACACACAGCGGGAAGGTGCGCGCTGGCCAGCTCCAAGTCTCGGCAGATACAAGCGCAAGCGAGGCACCTGCTCGCAGTTTGTCCCGGACATGGGAAGCAGCATGCTGCGTGCCAGAAGACATCTCACTCTGTCCTGCCTGCCACGGGGCTGCTTCTGAGCACGGAGGCACGCCTACAAGCCAGCTGAGATGGGCTTTGCCTAAGAGTGAGGCAAGTGCCGAGCGGAACAAGGCATGTGCTGCACAGCTTTCCTCGCAGGCAGATTCCCTCCTGGGGCGCTTACTTCTCTTGCCTTAGTGCCCTGCTTTGTTTGGAGGCTGCTTGCGGAGTGCAGCACACACAACGGGAAGGTGCGCGCTGGCCAGCTCCAAGTCTCGGCAGATAGAAGCGCAAGCCAGGCACCTGCTCGCAGTTTGTTCCGGGCATGGGAAGCAGCATGCTGCTTGCCCAGAGTACTTCTGGCACTGTCCTGCCTGCCTCGGGGCTGCTTCTGAGCACGGAGGCACGCCTACAAGCCAGCTGAGATGGGCTTTGCCTAAGAGTGAGGCAAGTGTCGAGCGGAACAAGGGATGTGCTGCACAGCTTCCCTCGCAGGCAGATTCCCTCCTGGGGCGCTTACTTCTCCTGCCTTAGCGCCCTGCTTTGTTTGGAGGCTGTTTGCAGACAGCAGCACACACAGCGGGAAGGTGCGCGCTGGCCAGCTCCAAGTCTCGGCAGATACAAGCGCAAGCCAGGCACCTGCTCGCAGTTTGTCCCGGACATGGGAAGCAGCATGCTGCGTGCCCAGAAGACATCTCGCTCTGTCCTGCCTGCCACGGGGCTGCTTCTGAGCATGGAGGCATGAATACAAGCCAGCTGAGATGGGCTTTGCCTAAGAGTGAGGCAAGTGGCGAGCGGAACAAGGGATGTGCTGCACAGCTTCCCTCGCAGGCGGTTTCCCTCCTGGGGCGCTTACTTCTCTTGCCTTAGCACCCTGCTTTGTTTGGAGGCTGTTTGCGGACAGCAGCACACACAGCGGGAAGGTGCGCGCTGGCCAGCTCCAAGTCTCGGCAGATACAAGCGCAAGCGAGGCACCTGCTCGCAGTTTGTCCCGGACATGGGAAGCAGCATGCTGCGTGCCCAGAAGACTTCTCGCTCTGTCCTGCCTGCCTCGGGGCTGCTTCTGAGCACGGAGGCACGCCTACAAGCCCGCTGAGATGGGCTTTGCCTAAGAGTGAGGCAGGTGGCGAGCGGAACAAGGCATGTGCTGCACAGCTTCCCTCGCAGGCAGATTCCCTCCTGGGGCGCTTACTTCTCCTGCCTTAGCGCCCTGCTTTGTTTGGAGGCTGTTTGCGGACAGCAGCACACACAGCGGGAAGGTGCGCGCTGGCCGGCTCCAAGTCTCGGCAGACAGAAGTGCAAGAGAGGCACCTGCTCGCAGTTTGTCCCGGGCATGGGAAGCAGCATGCTGCGTGCCCAGAAGACTTCTGGCACTGTCCTGCCTGCCTCGGGGCTGCTTCTGAGCACGGAGGCACGCCTACAAGCCAGCTGAGATGGGCTTTGCCTAAGAGTGAGGCAAGTGGCGAGCGGAACAAGGCATGTGCTGCACAGCTTTCCTCGCAGGCAGATTCCCTCCTGGGGCGCTTACTTCTCCTGCCTTAGCGCCCTGCTTTGTTTGGAGGCTGCTTGCGGAGTGCAGCACACACAGCGGGAAGGTGCGCGCTGGCCAGCTCCAAGTCTCGGCAGATACAAGCGCAAGCCAGGCACCTGCTCGCAGTTTGTTCCGGGCATGGGAAGCAGCATGCTGCGTGCCCAGAAGACATGTCGCACTGTCCTGCCTGCCACGGGGCTGCTTCTGAGCACGGAGGCATGCCTACAAGCCAGCTGAGATGGGCTTTGCCTAAGAGTGAGGCAAGTGGCGAGCGGAACAAGGCATGTGCTGCACAGCTTCCCTCTCAGGCAGATTCCCTCCTGGGGCGCTTACTTCTCCTGCCTTAGCGCCCTGCTTTGTTTGGAGGCTGCTTGCGGAGTGCAGCACACACAGCGGGAAGGTGCGCGCTGGCCAGCTCCAAATCTCGGCAGATAGAAGCGCAAGCCAGGCACCTGCTCGCAGTTTGTCCCGGGCATGGGAAGCAGCATGCTGCGTGCCCAGAAGACATCCCGCTGTATCCTGCCTGCCACGGGGCTGCTTCTGAGCACGGAGGCATGCCTACAAGCCAGCTGAGATGGGCTTTGCCTAAGAGTGAGGCAAGTGGCGAGCGGAACAAGGCATGTGCTGCACAGCTTTCCTCGCAGGCAGATTCCCTCCTGGGGCGCTTATTTCTCTTGCCTTAGTGCCCTGCTTTGTTTGGAGGCTGCTTGCGGAGTGCAGCACACACAGCGGGAAGGTGCGCGCTGGCCAGCTCCAAGTCTCGGCAGACAGAAGTGCAAGCGAGGCACCTGCTCGCAGTTTGTTCCGGGCATGGGAAGCAGCATGCTGCGTGCCCAGAAGACATGTCGCACTGTCCTGCCTGCCACGGGGCTGCTTCTGAGCACGGAGGCACGCCTACAAGCCAGCTGAGATGGGCTTTGCCTAAGAGTGAGGCAAGTGGCGAGCGGAACAAGGCATGTGCTGCACAGCTTCCCTCTCAGGCAGATTCCCTCCTGGGGCGCTTACTTCTCCTGCCTTAGCGCCCTGCTTTGTTTGGAGGCTGCTTGCGGACAGCAGCACACACAGCGGGAAGGTGCGCGCTGGCCAGCTCCAAGTCTCGGCAGATACAAGCGCAAGCGCGGCACCTGCTCGCAGTTTGTCCCGGACATGGGAAGCAGCATGCTGCGTGCCCAGAAGACATCTCGCTCTGTCCTGCCTGCCTCGGGGCTGCTTCTGAGCACGGAGGCACGCCTACAAGCCAGCTGAGATGGGCTTTGCCTAAGAGTCAGGGAAGTGGCGAGCGGAACAAGGCATGTGCTGCACAGCTTCCCTCTCAGGCAGATTCCCTCCTGGGGCGCTTACTTCTCCTGCCTTAGCGCCCTGCTTTGTTTGGAGGCTGCTTGCGGAGTGCAGCACACACAGCGGGAAGGTGCGCGCTGGCCAGCTCCAAATCTCGGCAGATAGAAGCGCAAGCCAGGCACCTGCTCGCAGTTTGTCCCGGGCATGGGAAGCAGCATGCTGCGTGCCCAGAAGACATCCCGCTGTATCCTGCCTGCCACGGGGCTGCTTCTGAGCACGGAGGCACGCCTACAAGCCAGCTGAGATGGGCTTTGCCTAAGAGTGAGGCAAGTGGCGAGCGGAACAAGGCATGTGCTGCACAGCTTCCCTCGCAGGCAGATTCCCTCCTGGGGGGCTTAGTTCTCCTGCCTTAGTGCCCTGCTTTGTTTGGAGGTTGTTTGCGGACAGCAGCACACACAGCGGGAAGGTGCGCACTGGTCAGCTCCAAGTCTCGTCACATAGAAGCGCAAGCCAGGCACCTGCTCGCAGTTTGTTCCGGGCATGGGAAGCAGAAGGCTGCTTGCCCAGAGTACTTCTGGCACTGTCCTGCCTGCCTCGGGGCTGCTTCTGAGCACGGAGGCACGCCTACAAGCCAGCTGAGATGGGCTTTGCCTAAGAGTGAGGCAAGTGGCGAGCGGAAGAAGGGATGTGCTGCACAGCTTCCCTCGCAGGCAGTTTCCCTCCTGGGGCGCTTACTTCTCCTGCCTTAGCGCCCTGCTTTGTTTGGAGGCTGTTTGCGGACAGCAGCACACACAACGGGAAGGTGCGCGCTGGCCAGCTCCAAGTCTCGGCAGATACAAGCGCAAGCGAGGCACCTGCTCGCAGTTTGTCCCGGACATGGGAAGCAGCATGCTGCGTGCCCAGAGTACTTCTGGCACTGTCCTGCCTGCCTCGGGGCTGCTTCTGAGCACGGAGGCACGCCTACAAGCCAGCTAAGATGGGCTTTGCCTAAGAGTGAGGCAAGTGGCGAGCGGAACAAGGCATGTGCTGCACAGCTTCCCTCTCAGGCAGATTCCCTCCTGGGGCGCTTACTTCTCCTGCCTTAGTGCCCTGCTTTGTTTGGAGGCTGTTTGCGGACTGCAGCACACACAGCGGGAAGGTGCGCGCTGGCCAGCTCCAAGTCTCGGCAGATACAAGCGCAAGCCAGGCACCTGCTCGCAGTTTGTACCGGGCATGGGAAGCAGCATGCTGCGTGCCCAGAGTACTTCTCGCACTGTCCTGCCTGCCTCGGGGCTGCTTCTGAGCACGGAGGCACGCCTACAAGCCAGCTGAGATGGGCTTTGCCTAAGAGTCAGGGAAGTGGCGAGCGGAACAAGGGATGTGCTGCACAGCTTCCCTCGCAGGCAGATTCCCTCCTGGAACGCTTACTTCTCCTGCCTTAGTGCCCTGCTTTGTTTGGAGGCTGTTTGCGGACAGCAGCAAACACAGCGGGAAGGTGCGCGCTGGCCAGCTCCAAGTCTCAGCAGATTGAAGCGCAAGCCAGGCACCTGCTCCCGGTTTGTCCCGGGCATGGGAAGCAGCATGCTGCGTGCCCAGAAGACATCTCGCTCTGTCCTGCCTGCCTCGGGGCTTCTTCTGAGCACGGAGGCACGCCTACAAGCCAGCTGAGATGGGCTTTGCCTAAGAGTGAGGGAAGTGGCGAGCGGAACAAGGCATGTGCTGCACAGCTTCCCTCGCAGGCAGATTCCCTCCTGGGGCGCTTACTTCTCCTGCCTTAGTGCCCTGCTTTGTTTGGAGGCTGTTTGCGGACAGCAGCACACACAGCGGGAAGGTGCGCACTGGTCAGCTCCAAGTCTCGGCAGATTGAAGCGCAAGCGAGGCACCTCCTCGCAGTTTGTCCCGGGCATGGGAAGTAGCAGGCTGCATGCCCAGAGTACTTCTCGCACTGTCCTGCCTGCCTCGGGGCTGCTTCTGAGCACGGAGGCACGCCTACAAGCCAGCTGAGATGGGCTTTGCCTAAGACTGAGGCAAGTGGCGAGCGGAACAAGGCATGTGCTGCACAGCTTCCCTCGCAGGCAGATTCCCTCCTGGGGCGCTCAGTTCTCCTGCCTTAGCGCCCTGCTTTGTTTGGAGGCTGCTTGCGGAGTGCAGCACACACAGCGGGAAGGTGCGCGCTGGCCAGCTCCAAGTCTCGGCACATAGAAGCGCAAGCGAGGCACCTGCTTGCGGTTTGTCCCGGACATGGGAAGCAGCATGCTGCGTGCCAGAAGACATCCCGCACTGTCCTGCCTGCCTCGGGGCTGCTTCTGAGCACGGAGGCACGCCTACAAGCCAGCTGAGATGGGCTTTGCCTAAGAGTCAGGGAAGTGGCGAGCGGAACAAGGGATGTGCTGCACACCTTCCCTCGCAGGCAGTTTCCCTCCTGGGGCGCTTACTTCTCCTGCCTTAGTCCCCTGCTTTGTTTGGAGGCTGTTTGCGGACAGCAGCACACACAGCGGGAAGGTGCGCACTGGCCAGCTCCAAGTCTCGGCAGATTGAAGCGCAAGCCAGGCACCTGCTTGCAGTTTGTCCCGGGCATGGGACCAGCATGCTGCGTGCCCAGAAGACATCCCGCACTGTCCTGCCTTCCTCGGGGCTGCTTCTGAGCACGGAGGCACGCCTACAAGCCAGCTGAGATGGGCTTTGCCTAAGAGTCAGGGAAGTGGCGAGCGGAACAAGGCATGTGCTGCACAGCTTCCCTCGCAGGCAGATTCCCTCCTGGGGGGCTTAGTTCTCCTGCCTTAGTGCCCTGCTTTGTTTGGAGGTTGTTTGCGGACAGCAGCACACACAGCGGGAAGGTGCGCGCTGGCCAGCTCCAAATCTCGGCACATAGAAGTGCAAGCCAGGCACCTGCTCGCAGTTTGTCCCGGGCATGGGAAGCAGCATGCTGCGTGCCCAGAAGACATCCCGCTCTGTCCTGCCTGCCACGGGGCTGCTTCTGAGCACGGAGGCACGCCTACAAGCCAGCTGAGATGGGCTTTGCCTAAGAGTCAGGGAAGTGGCGAGCGGAACAAGGGATGTGCTGCACAGCTTCCCTTGCAGGCAGATTCCCTCCTGGGGCGCTTAGTTCTCCTGCCTTAGTGCCCTGCTTTGTTTGGAGGCTGTTTGCGGACAGCAGCACACACAGCGGGAAGGTGCGCACTGGTCAGCTCCAAGTCTCGGCAGATAGAAGCGCAAGTGAGGCACCTGCTCGCAGTTTGTCCCGGGCATGGGAAGCAGCAGGCTGCATGCCCAGATTACTTCTCGCACTGTCCTGCCTGCCACGGGGCTGCTTCTGAGCACGGAGGCACGCCTACAAGCCAGCTGAGATGGGCTTTGCCTAAGAGTCAGGGAAGTGGCGAGCGGAACAAGGGATGTGCTGCACAGCTTCCCTCGCAGGCAGATTCCCTCCTGGAACGCTTACTTCTCCTGCCTTAGCGCCCTGCTTTGTTTGGAGGCTGTTTGCGGACAGCAGCACACACAGTGGGAAGGTGCGCGCTGGCCAGCTCCAAGTCTCAGCAGATTGAAGCGCAAGCGAGGCACCTCCTCGCAGTTTGTCCCGGGCATGGGAAGCAGCATGCTGCGTGCCCAGAAGACATCTCGCACTGTCCTGCCTGCCACGGGGCTGCTTCTGAGCACGGAGGCACGCCTACAAGCCAGCTGAGATGGGCTTTGCCTAAGAGTCAGGGAAGTGGCGAGCGGAACAAGGGATGTGCTGCACAGCTGCCCTCGCAGGCAGATTCCCTCCTGGGGCGCTTACTTCTCCTGCCTTAGTGCCCTGCTTTGTTTGGAGGCTGTTTGCGGACAGCAGCACACACAGCGGGAAGGTGCGCACTGGCCAGCTCCAAGTCTCGGCAGATTGAAGCGCAAGCCAGGCACCTGCTCGGAGTTTGTACCGGGCATGGGAAGCAGCATGCTGCGTGCCCAGAGTACTTCTCGCACTGTCCTGCCTGCCTCGGGGCTGCTTCTGAGCACGGAGGCACGCCTACAAGCCAGCTGAGATGGGCTTTGCCTAAGAGTGAGGGAAGTGGCGAGCGGAACAAGGGATGTGCTGCACAGCTTCCCTCGCAGGCAGATTCCCTCCTGGAACGCTTACTTCTCCTGCCTTAGTGCCCTGCTTTGTTTGGAGGCTGTTTGCGGACAGCAGCAAACACAGCGGGAAGGTGCGCGCTGGCCAGCTCCAAGTCTCAGCAGATTGAAGCGCAAGCCAGGCACCTGCTCCCGGTTTGTCCCGGGCATGGGAAGCAGCATGCTGCGTGCCCAGAAGACATCTCGCTCTGTCCTGCCTGCCTCGGGGCTTCTTCTGAGCACGGAGGCACGCCTACAAGCCAGCTGAGATGGGCTTTGCCTAAGAGTGAGGCAAGTGGCGAGCGGAACAAGGCATGTGCTGCACAGCTTCCCTCTCAGGCAGATTCCCTCCTGGGGCGCTTACTTCTCCTGCCTTAGTGCCCTGCTTTGTTTGGAGGCTGTTTGCGGACAGCAGCACACACAGCGGGAAGGTGCGCACTGGCCAGCTCCAAGTCTCGGCAGATTGAAGCGCAAGCCAGGCACCTGCTTGCAGTTTGTCCCGGGCATGGGACCAGCATGCTGCGTGCCCAGAAGACATCCCGCACTGTCCTGCCTTCCTCGGGGCTGCTTCTGAGCACGGAGGCACGCCTACAAGCCAGCTGAGATGGGCTTTGCCTAAGAGTCAGGGAAGTGGCGAGCGGAACAAGGCATGTGCTGCACAGCTTCCCTCGCAGGCAGATTCCCTCCTGGGGGGCTTAGTTCTCCTGCCTTAGTGCCCTGCTTTGTTTGGAGGTTGTTTGCGGACAGCAGCACACACAGCGGGAAGGTGCGCGCTGGCCAGCTCCAAATCTCGGCACATAGAAGTGCAAGCCAGGCACCTGCTCGCAGTTTGTCCCGGGCATGGGAAGCAGCATGCTGCGTGCCCAGAAGACATCCCGCTCTGTCCTGCCTGCCACGGGGCTGCTTCTGAGCACGGAGGCACGCCTACAAGCCAGCTGAGATGGGCTTTGCCTAAGAGTCAGGGAAGTGGCGAGCGGAACAAGGGATGTGCTGCACAGCTTCCCTCGCAGGCAGTTTCCCTCCTGGGGCGCTTACTTCTGCCTTACCGCCCTGCTTTGTTTGGAGGGTGTTTGCGGACAGCAGCACACACAGCGGGAAGGTGCGCGCTGGGCAGCTCCAAGTCTCGGCAGATACAAGCGCAAGCGAGGCACCTGCTCGCGATTTGTCCCGGACATGGGAAGCAGCATGCTGCGTGCCCAGAAGACATCTCGCTCTGTCCTGCCTGCCACGGGGCTGCTTCTGAGCACGGAGGCACGCCTACAAGCCAGCTGAGATGGGCTTTGCCTAAGAGTGAGGCAAGTGGCGAGCGGAACAAGGCATGTGCTGCACAGCTTCTCTCTCAGGCAGATTCCCTCCTGGGGCGCTTACTTCTCCTGCCTTAGCGCCCTGCTTTGTTTGGAGGCTGCTTGCGGAGTGCAGCACACACAGCGGGAAGGTGCGCGCTGGCCAGCTCCAAGTCTCGGCAGACAGAAGTGCAAGCGAGGCACCTGCTCGCAGTTTGTCCCGGGCATGGGAAGCAGCATGCTGCGTGCCCAGAAGACTTCTCGCACTGTCCTGCCTGCCTCGGGGCTGCTTCTGAGCACGGAGGCACGCCTACAAGCCAGCTGAGATGGGCTTTGCCTAAGAGTGAGGCAAGTGGCGAGCGGAACAAGGCATGTGCTGCACAGCTTCCCTCGCAGGCAGTTTCCCTCCTGGGGCGCTTACTTCTCCTGCCTTAGTGCCCTGCTTTGATTGGAGGCTGTTTGCGGACAGCAGCACACACAGCGGGAAGGTGCGCGCTGGCCAGCTCCAAGTCTCAGCAGACAGAAGCGCAAGCCAGGCACCTGCTCGCAGTTTGTTCCGGGCATGGGAAGCAGCATGCTGCTTGCCCAGAGTACTTCTGGCACTGTCCTGCCTGCCTCGGGGCTGCTTCTGAGCACGGAGGCACGCCTACAAGCCAGCTGAGATGGGCTTTGCCTAAGAGTGAGGCAAGTGGCGAGCGGAACAAGGGATGTGCTGCACAGCTTCCCTCGCAGGCAGTTTCCCTCCTGGGGCGCTTACTTCTCCTGCCTTAGCGCCCTGCTTTGTTTGGAGGCTGTTTGCGGACAGCAGCACACACAGCGGGAAGGTGCGCGCTGGCCAGCTCCAAGTCTCGGCAGATACAAGCGCAAGCGAGGCACCTGCTCGCAGTTTGTCCCGGACATGGGAAGCAGCATGCTGCGTGCCCAGAAGACATCTCGCACTGTCCTGCCTGCCACGGGGCTGCTTCTGAGCACGGAGGCACGCCTACAAGCCAGCTGAGATGGGCTTTGCCTAAGAGTCAGGGAAGTGGCGAGCGGAACAAGGCATGTGCTGCACAGCTTCCCTCGCAGGCAGTTTCCCTCCTGGGGCGCTTACTTCTCCTGCCTTAGCGCCCTGCTTTGTTTGGAGGCTGTTTGCGGACAGCAGCACACACAGCGGGAAGGTGCGCGCTGGCCAGCTCCAAGTCTCGGCAGATACAAGCGCAAGTGAGGCACCTGCTCGCGATTTGTTCCGGGCATGGGAAGCAGCATGCTGCGTGCCCAGAGTACTTCTGGCACTGTCCTGCCTGCCTCGGGGCTGCTTCTGAGCACGGAGGCACGCCTACAAGCCAGCTAAGATGGGCTTTGCCTAAGAGTGAGGCAAGTGGCGAGCGGAACAAGGCATGTGCTGCACAGCTTCCCTCGCAGGCAGATTCCCTCCTGGGGCGCTTACTTCTCCTGCCTTAGCGCCCTGCTTTGTTTGGAGGCTGTTTGCGGACAGCAGCACACACAGCGGGAAGGTGCGCGCTGGCCAGCTCCAAGTCTCGGCAGATAGAAGTGCAAGCGAGGCACCTGCTCGCAGTTTGTCCCGGGAATGGGAAGCAGCATGCTGCGTGCCCAGAAGACATCTCGCACTGTCCTGCCTGCCACGGGGCTGCTTCTGAGCACGGAGGCACGCCTACAAGCGCGCTGAGATGGGCTTTGCCTAAGAGTCAGGGAAGTGGCGAGCGGAACAAGGCATGCGCTGCACAGCTTCCCTCGCAGACAGATTCCCTCCTGGGGCTCTTAGTTCTCTTGCCTTAGTGCCCTGCTTTGTTTGGAGGCTGTTTGCGGACAGCAGCACACACAGCGGGAAGGTGCGCGCTGGTCAGCTCCAAGTCTCGGCAGATTGAAGCGCAAGCGAGGCACCTGCTCGCAGTTTGTCCCGGGCATGGGAAGTAGCAGGCTGCATGCCCAGAGTACTTCTCGCACTGTCCTGCCTGCCACGGGGCTGCTTCTGAGCACGGAGGCACGCCTACAAGCCAGCTGAGATGGGCTTTGCCTAAGAGTCAGGGAAGTGGCGAGCGGAACAAGGCATGTGCTGCACAGCTTCCCTCGCAGACAGATTCCCTCCTGGGGCGCTTACTTCTCCTGCCTTAGTGCCCTGCTTTGTTTGGAGGCTGTTTGCGGACAGCAGCACACACAGCAGGAAGGTGCACACAAGTCAGCTCCAAGTCTCGGCAGATTGAATCGCAAGCCAGGCACCTGCTCGCAGTTTGTCCCGGGCATGGGAAGTAGCAGGCTGCATGCCCAGACAACTTCTCGCACTGTCCTGCCTTCCTCGGGGCTGCTTCTGAGCACGGAGGCACGCCTACAAGCCAGCTGAGATGGGCTTTGCCTAAGAGTGAGGGAAGTGGCGAGCGAAACAAGGGATGTGCTGCACAGCTTCCCTCGCAGGCAGATTCCCTCCTGGGGAGCTTACTTCTCCTGCCTTAGCGCCCTGCTTTGTTTGGAGGCTGTTTGCGGACAGCAGCACACACAGCGGGAAGGTGCGCGCTGGCTAGCTCCAAGTCTCGGCAGATAGAAGTGCAAGCGAGGCACCTGCTCGCAGTTTGTCCCGGGAATGGGAAGCAGCATGCTGCGTGCCCAGAAGACATCTCGCACTGTCCTGCCTGCCACGGGGCTGCTTCTGAGCACGGAGGCACGCCTACAAGCCAGCTGAGATGGGCTTTGCCTAAGAGTCAGGGAAGTGGCGAGCGGAACAAGGCATGTGCTGCACAGCTTCCCTCGCAGGCAGATTCCCTCCTGGGGCACTTATTTCTCTTGCCTTAGTGCCCTGCTTTGTTTGGAGGCTGTTTGCGGACAGCAGCACACACAGCGGGAAGGTGCGCGCTGGTCAGCTCGAAATTTCGGCACATAGAAGCGCAAGCCAGGCACCTGCTCGCAGTTTGTCCCGGGCATGGGAAGCAGCATGCTGCGTGCCCAGAGTACTTCTCGCACTGTCCTGCCTGCCACGGGGCTGCTTCTGAGCACGGAGGCACGCCTACAAGCCAGCTGAGATGGGCTTTGCCTAAGAGTGAGGGAAGTGGCGAGCGGAACAAGGGATGTGCTGCACAGCTTCCCTCGCAGGCAGATTCCCTCCTGGGGCGCTTAGTTCTCCTGCCTTAGTGCCCTGCTTTGTTTGGAGGCTGTTTGCGGACAGCAGCACACACAGCGGGAAGGTGCGCGCTGGCCAGCTCCAAGTCTCGGCAGATTGAAGCGCAAGCGAGGCACCTACTCGCAGTTTGTCCCGGGCATGGGAAGCAGCAGGCTGCATGCCCAGAGTACTTCTCGCACTTTCCTGCCTGCCACGGGGCTGCTTCTGAGCACGGAGGCACGCCTACAAGCCAGCTGAGATGGGCTTTGCCTAAGAGTCAGGGAAGTGGCGAGCGGAACAAGGCATGTGCTGCACAGCTTCCCTCGCAGGCAGATTCCCTCCTGGGGCGCTTACTTCTCCTGCCTTAGTGCCCTGCTTTGTTTGGAGGCTGTTTGCGGACAGCAGCACACACAGCGGGAAGGTGCGCACTGGTCAGCTCCAAGTCTCGGCAGATTGAAGCGCAAGCGAGGCACCTGCTCGCGGTTTGTCCCGGGCATGGGAAGCAGCATGCTGCGTGCCCAGAAGACATCTCGCACTGTCCTGCCTGCCACGGGGCTGCTTCTGAGCATGGAGGCACGCCTACAAGCCAGCTGAGATGGGCTTTGCCTAAGAGTCAGGGAAGTGGCGAGCGGAACAAGGGATGTGCTGCACAGCTTCCCTCGCAGGCAGATTCCCTCCTGGGGGTCTTAGTTCTCTTGCCTTAGTGCCCTGCTTTGTTTGGAGGCTGTTTGCAGACAGCAGCACACACAGCGGGAAGGTGCGCGCTGGCCAGCTCCAAGTCTCGGCACATAGAAGCGCAAGCCAGGCACCTGCTCGCAGTTTGTCCCGGGCATGGGAAGCAGCATGCTGCATGCCCAGATTACTTCTCGCACTGTCCTGCCTGCCACGGGGCTGCTTCTGAGCACGGAGGCACGCCTACAAGCCAGCTGAGATGGGCTTTGCCTAAGAGTGAGGCAAGAGGCGAGCGGAACAAGGGATGTGCTGCACAGCTTCCCTCGCAGGCAGATTCCCTCCTGGGGCGCTTACTTCTCCTGCCTTAGTGCCCTGCTTTGTTTGGAGGCTGTTTGCGGACAGCAGCACACACAGCAGGAAGGTGCACACAAGTCAGCTCCAAGTCTCGGCAGATTGAATCGCAAGCCAGGCACCTGCTTGCGGTTTGTCCCGGGCATGGGAAGTAGCAGGCTGCATGCCCAGACAACTTCTCGCACTGTCCTGCCTTCCTCGGGGCTGCTTCTGAGCACGGAGGCACGCCTACAAGCCAGCTGAGATGGGCTTTGCCTAAGAGTCAGGGAAGTGGCGAGCGAAACAAGGGATGTGCTGCACAGCTTCCCTCGCAGGCAGATTCCCTCCTGGGGCGCTTACTTCTCCTGCCTTAGCGCCCTGCTTTGTTTGGAGGCTGTTTGCGGACAGCAGCACACACAGCGGGAAGGTGCGCGCTGGCCAGCTCCAAGTCTCGGCAGATAGAAGTGCAAGCGAGGCACCTGCTCGCAGTTTGTCCCGGGAATGGGAAGCAGCATGCTGCGTGCCCAGAAGACATCTCGCACTGTCCTGCCTGCCACGGGGCTGCTTCTGAGCACGGAGGCACGCCTACAAGCGCGCTGAGATGGGCTTTGCCTAAGAGTCAGGGAAGTGGCGAGCGGAACAAGGCATGTGCTGCACAGCTTCCCTCGCAGGCAGTTTCCCTCCTGGGGCACTTACTTCTCTTGCCTTAGTGCCCTGCTTTGTTTGGAGGCTGTTTGCGGACAGCAGCACACACAGCGGGAAGGTGCGCGCTGGCCAGCTCCAAGTCTCGGCAGATTGAAGCGCAAGCCAGGCACCTACTCGCAGTTTGTCCCGGGCATGGAAAGTAGCAGGCTGCATGCCCAGAGTACTTCTCGCACTGTCCTGCCTGCCACGGGGCTGCTTCTGAGCACGGAGGCACGCCTACAAGCGCGCTGAGATGGGCTTTGCCTAAGAGTCAGGGAAGTGGCGAGCGGAACAAGGCATGTGCTGCACAGCTTCCCTCGCAGGCAGATTCCCTCCTGGGGCTCTTAGTTCTCTTGCCTTGGTGCCCTGCTTTGTTTGGAGGCTGTTTGTGGACAGCAGCACACACAGCGGGAAGGTGCGCGCTGGCCAGCTCCAAGTCTCGGCAGATTGAAGCGCAAGCCAGGCACCTGCTCGCAGTTTGTCCCGGGCATGGAAAGTAGCAGGCTGCATGCCCAGAGTACTTCTCGCACTGTCCTGCCTGCCACGGGGCTGCTTCTGAGCACGGAGGCACGCCTACAAGCGCGCTGAGATGGGCTTTGCCTAAGAGTCAGGGAAGTGGCGAGCGGAACAAGGCATGTGCTGCACAGCTTCCCTCGCAGACAGATTCCCTCCTGGGGCTCTTAGTTCTCTTGCCTTGGTGCCCTGCTTTGTTTGGAGGCTGTTTGTGGACAGCAGCACACACAGCGGGAAGGTGCACGCTGGCCAGCTCGAAATTTCGGCACATAGAAGCGCAAGCCAGGCACCTGCTCGCAGTTTGTCCCGGGCATGGGAAGCAGCATGCTGCGTGCCCAGAGTACTTCTCGCACTGTCCTCCCTGCCACGGGGCTGCTTCTGAGCACGGAGGCACGCCTACAAGCCAGCTGAGATGGGCTTTGCCTAAGAGTCAGGGAAGTGGCGAGCGGAACAAGGCATGTGCTGCACAGCTTCCCTCGCAGGCAGATTCCCTCCTGGGGCACTTATTTCTCTTGCCTTAGTGCCCTGCTTTGTTTGGAGGCTGTTTGCGGACAGCAGCACACACAGCGGGAAGGTGCGCGCTGGTCAGCTCGAAATTTCGGCACATAGAAGCGCAAGCCAGGCACCTGCTCGCAGTTTGTCCCGGGCATGGGAAGCAGCATGCTGCGTGCCCAGAGTACTTCTCGCACTGTCCTGCCTGCCACGGGGCTGCTTCTGAGCACGGAGGCACGCCTACAAGCCAGCTGAGATGGGCTTTGCCTAAGAGTGAGGGAAGTGGCGAGCGGAACAAGGGATGTGCTGCACAGCTTCCCTCGCAGGCAGATTCCCTCCTGGGGCGCTTAGTTCTCCTGCCTTAGTGCCCTGCTTTGTTTGGAGGCTGTTTGCGGACAGCAGCACACACAGCGGGAAGGTGCGCGCTGGCCAGCTCCAAGTCTCGGCAGATTGAAGCGCAAGCGAGGCACCTACTCGCAGTTTGTCCCGGGCATGGGAAGCAGCAGGCTGCATGCCCAGAGTACTTCTCGCACTTTCCTGCCTGCCACGGGGCTGCTTCTGAGCACGGAGGCACGCCTACAAGCGCGCTGAGATGGGCTTTGCCTAAGAGTCAGGGAAGTGGCGAGCGGAACAAGGCATGTGCTGCACAGCTTCCCTCGCAGGCAGATTCCCTCCTGGGGCGCTTACTTCTCCTGCCTTAGTGCCCTGCTTTGTTTGGAGGCTGTTTGCGGACAGCAGCACACACAGCGGGAAGGTGCGCACTGGTCAGCTCCAAGTCTCGGCAGATTGAAGCGCAAGCGAGGCACCTGCTCGCGGTTTGTCCCGGGCATGGGAAGCAGCATGCTGCGTGCCCAGAAGACATCTCGCACTGTCCTGCCTGCCACGGGGCTGCTTCTGAGCATGGAGGCACGCCTACAAGCCAGCTGAGATGGGCTTTGCCTAAGAGTCAGGGAAGTGGCGAGCGGAACAAGGGATGTGCTGCACAGCTTCCCTCGCAGGCAGATTCCCTCCTGGGGGTCTTAGTTCTCTTGCCTTAGTGCCCTGCTTTGTTTGGAGGCTGTTTGCAGACAGCAGCACACACAGCGGGAAGGTGCGCGCTGGCCAGCTCCAAGTCTCGGCACATAGAAGCGCAAGCCAGGCACCTGCTCGCAGTTTGTCCCGGGCATGGGAAGCAGCATGCTGCATGCCCAGATTACTTCTCGCACTGTCCTGCCTGCCACGGGGCTGCTTCTGAGCACGGAGGCACGCCTACAAGCCAGCTGAGATGGGCTTTGCCTAAGAGTGAGGCAAGAGGCGAGCGGAACAAGGGATGTGCTGCACAGCTTCCCTCGCAGGCAGATTCCCTCCTGGGGCGCTTACTTCTCCTGCCTTAGTGCCCTGCTTTGTTTGGAGGCTGTTTGCGGACAGCAGCACACACAGCAGGAAGGTGCACACAAGTCAGCTCCAAGTCTCGGCAGATTGAATCGCAAGCCAGGCACCTGCTTGCGGTTTGTCCCGGGCATGGGAAGTAGCAGGCTGCATGCCCAGACAACTTCTAGCACTGTCCTGCCTTCCTCGGGGCTGCTTCTGAGCACGGAGGCACGCCTACAAGCCAGCTGAGATGGGCTTTGCCTAAGAGTCAGGGAAGTGGCGAGCGAAACAAGGGATGTGCTGCACAGCTTCCCTCGCAGGCAGATTCCCTCCTGGGGCGCTTACTTCTCCTGCCTTAGCGCCCTGCTTTGTTTGGAGGCTGTTTGCGGACAGCAGCACACACAGCGGGAAGGTGCGCGCTGGCCAGCTCCAAGTCTCGGCAGATAGAAGTGCAAGCGAGGCACCTGCTCGCAGTTTGTCCCGGGAATGGGAAGCAGCATGCTGCGTGCCCAGAAGACATCTCGCACTGTCCTGCCTGCCACGGGGCTGCTTCTGAGCACGGAGGCACGCCTACAAGCGCGCTGAGATGGGCTTTGCCTAAGAGTCAGGGAAGTGGCGAGCGGAACAAGGCATGTGCTGCACAGCTTCCCTCGCAGACAGATTCCCTCCTGGGGCTCTTAGTTCTCTTGCCTTAGTGCCCTGCTTTGTTTGGAGGCTGTTTGCGGACAGCAGCACACACAGCGGGAAGGTGCGCGCTGGCCAGCTCCAAGTTTCGGCAGATAGAAGTGCAAGCGAGGCACCTGCTCGCAGTTTGTCCCGGGCATGGGAAGCAGCATGCTGCGTGCCCAGAAGACATCTCGCACTGTCCTGCCTGCCACGGGGCTGCTTCTGAGCACGGAGGCACTCCTACAAGCGCGCTGTGATGGGATTTGCCTAAGAGTGAGGCAAGTGGCGAGCGGAACAAGGGATGTGCTGCACAGCTTCCCTCGCAGGCAGATTCCCTCCTGGGGCGCTTACTTCTCCTGCCTTAGTGCCCTGCTTTGTTTGGAGGCTGTTTGCGGAGAGCAGCACACACAGCGGGAAGGTGCGCACTGGTCAGCTCCAAGTCTTGGCAGATTGAAGCGCAAGCGAGGCACCTGCTCGCAGTTTGTCCCGGGCATGGGAAGCAGCATGCTGCGTGCCCAGAGTACTTCTCGCACTGTCCTGCCTGCCACGGGGCTGCTTCTGAGCACGGAGGCACGCCTACAAGCCAGCTGAGATGGGCTTTGCCTAAGAGTGAGGGAAGTGGCGAGCGGAACAAGGGATGTGCTGCACAGCTTCCCTCGCAGGCAGATTCCCTCCTGGGGCGCTTAGTTCTCCTGCCTTAGTGCCCTGCTTTGTTTGGAGGCTGTTTGCGGACAGCAGCACACACAGCGGGAAGGTGCGCGCTGGCCAGCTCCAAGTCTCGGCAGATTGAAGCGCAAGCGAGGCACCTACTCGCAGTTTGTCCCGGGCATGGGAAGCAGCATGCTGCGTGCCCAGAAGACATCTCGCACTGTCCTGCCTGCCACGGGGCTGCTTCTGAGCACGGAGGCACGCCTACAAGCCAGCTGAGATGGGCTTTGCCTAAGAGTGAGGCAAGTGGCGAGCGGAACAAGGGATGTGCTGCACAGCTTCCCTCGCAGGCAGATTCCCTCCTGGGGCTCTTAGTTCTCTTGCCTTAGTGCCCTGCTTTGTTTGGAAGCTGTTTGCAGACAGCAGCACACACAGCGGGAAGGTGCGCGCTGGCCAGCTCCAAGTCTCGGCACATAGAAGCGCAAGCCAGGCACCTGCTCGCAGTTTGTCCCGGGCATGGGAAGCAGCATGCTGCATGCCCAGAGTACTTCTCGCACTGTCCTGCCTGCCACGGGGCTGCTTCTGAGCACGGAGGCACGCCTACAAGCCAGCTGAGATGGGCTTTGCCTAAGAGTGAGGCAAGTGGCGAGCGGAACAAGGGATGTGCTGCACAGCTTCCCTCGCAGGCAGTTTCCCTCCTGGGGCACTTACTTCTCTTGCCTTAGTGCCCTGCTATGTTTGGAGGCTGTTTGCGGACAGCAGCACACACAGCGGGAAGGTGCGCGCTGGCCAGCTCGAAATTTCGGCACATAGAAGCGCAAGCGAGGCACCTGCTCGCAGTTTGTCCCGGGCATGGGAAGCAGCATGCTGCGTGCCCAGAGTACTTCTCGCACTGTCCTGCCTGCCACGGGGCTGCTTCTGAGCACGGAGGCACGCCTACAAGCCAGCTGAGATGGGCTTTGCCTAAGAGTCAGGGAAGTGGCGAGCGGAACAAGGGATGTGCTGCACAGCTTCCCTCGCAGGCAGATTCCCTCCTGGGGCTCTTAGTTCTCTTGCCTTAGTGCCCTGCTTTGTTTGGAAGCTGTTTGCAGACAGCAGCACACACAGCGGGAAGGTGCGCGCTGGCCAGCTCCAAGTCTCGGCACATAGAAGCGCAAGCCAGGCACCTGCTCGCAGTTTGTCCCGGGCATGGGAAGTAGCAGGCTGCATGCCCAGAGTACTTCTCGCACTGTCCTGCCTGCCACGGGGCTGCTTCTGAGCACGGAGGCACGCCTACAAGCCAGCTGAGATGGGCTTTGCCTAAGAGTGAGGGAAGTGGCGAGCGGAACAAGGCATGTGCTGCACAGCTTCCCTCGCAGGCAGTTTCCCTCCTGGGGCACTTACTTCTCTTGCCTTAGCGCCCTGCTTTGTTTGGAGGCTGTTTGCGGACAGCAGCACACACCGCGGGAAGGTGCGCGCTGGTCAGCTCGAAATCTCGGCACATAGAAGCGCAAGCGAGGCACCTGCTCGCAGTTTGTCCCGGGCATGGGAAGCAGCAGGCTGCATGCCCAGACAACTTCTCGCACTGTCCTGCCTTCCTCGGGGCTGCTTCTGAGCACGGAGGCACGCCTACAAGCCAGCTGAGATGGGCTTTGCCTAAGAGTCAGGGAAGTGGCGAGCGGAACAAGGCATGTGCTGCACAGCTTCCCTCGCAGGCAGATTCCCTCCTGGGGCGCTTACTTCTCCTGCCTTAGCGCCCTGCTTTGTTTGGAGGCTGTTTGCGGACAGCAGCACACACAGCGGGAAGGTGCGCGCTGGCCAGCTCCAAGTTTCGGCAGATAGAAGTGCAAGCGAGGCACCTGCTCGCAGTTTGTCCCGGGCATGGGAAGCAGCATGCTGCATGCCCAGAAGACATCTCGCACTGTCCTGCCTGCCACGGGGCTGCTTCTGAGCACGGAGGCGCGCCTACAAGCGCGCTGTGATGGGATTTGCCTAAGAGTCAGGGAAGTGGCGAGCGGAACAAGGGATGTGCTGCACAGCTTCCCTCGCAGGCAGATTCCCTCCTGGGGCGCTTAGTTCTCCTGCCTTAGCGCCCTGCTTTGTTTGGAGGCTGTTTGCGGACAGCAGCACACACAGCGGGAAGGTGCGCGCTGGCCAGCTCCAAGTCTCGGCAGATTGAAGCGCAAGCGAGGCACCTACTCGCAGTTTGTCCCGGGCATGGGAAGCAGCATGCTGCGTGCCCAGAAGACATCTCGCACTGTCCTGCCTGCCACGGGGCTGCTTCTGAGCACGGAGGCACGCCTACAAGCCAGCTGAGATGGGCTTTGCCTAAGAGTCAGGGAAGTGGCGAGCGGAACAAGGGATGTGCTGCACAGCTTCCCTCGCAGGCAGATTCCCTCCTGGGGCTCTTAGTTCTCTTGCCTTAGTGCCCTGCTTTGTTTGGAGGCTGTTTGCAGACAGCAGCACACACAGCGGGAAGGTGCGCGCTGGCCAGCTCCAAGTCTCGGCACATAGAAGCGCAAGCGAGGCACCTGCTCGCAGTTTGTCCTGGGCATGGGAAGCAGCATGCTGCATGCCCAGAAGACATCTCGCACTGTCCTGCCTGCCACGGGGCTGCTTCTGAGCACGGAGGCACACCTACAAGCCAGCTGAGATGGGCTTTGCCTAAGAGTCAGGGAAGTGGCGAGCGGAACAAGGCATGTGCTGCACAGCTTCCCTCGCAGGCAGATTCCCTCCTGGGGCTCTTAGTTCTCTTGCCTTAGTGCCCTGCTTTGTTTGGAGGCTGTTTGCAGACAGCAGCACACACAGCGGGAAGGTGCGCGCTGGCCAGCTCCAAGTCTCGGCACATAGAAGCGCAAGCCAGGCACCTGCTCGCAGTTTGTCCCGGGCATGGGAAGTAGCAGGCTGCATGCCCAGAGTACTTCTCGCACTGTCCTGCCTGCCACGGGGCTGCTTCTGAGCACGGAGGCACGCCTACAAGCCAGCTGAGATGGGCTTTGCCTAAGAGTGAGGGAAGTGGCGAGCAGAACAAGGCATGTGCTGCACAGCTTCCCTCGCAGGCAGTTTCCCTCCTGGGGCACTTACTTCTCTTGCCTTAGCGCCCTGCTTTGTTTGGAGGCTGTTTGCGGACAGCAGCACACACCGCGGGAAGGTGCGCGCTGGTCAGCTCGAAATCTCGGCACATAGAAGCGCAAGCGAGGCACCTGCTCGCAGTTTGTCCCGGGCATGGGAAGCAGCATGCTGCGTGCCCAGAAGACATCTCGCACTTTCCTGCCTGCCTCGGGGCTGCTTCTGAGCACGGAGGCACGCCTACAAGCCCGCTGAGATGGGCTTTGCCTAAGAGTGAGGGAAGTGGCGAGCGGAACAAGGCATGTGCTGCACAGCTTCCCTCGCAGGCAGATTCCCTCCTGGGGGGCTTTGTTCTCTTGCCTTAGTGCCCTGCTTTGGAGGCTGTTTGCGGACAGCAGCACACACAGCAGGAAGGTGCGCGCTGGCCAGCTCCAAGTCTCGGCAGATTGAAGCGCAAGCCAGGCACCTGCTCGCAGTTTGTCCTGGCCATGGGAAGTAGCAGGCTGCATAACCAGATTACTTCTCGCACTGTCCTGCCTGCCACGGGGCTGTTTCTGAGCACATAGGCACGCCTACAAGCCAGTTGAGATGGGCTTTGCCTAAGAGTGAGGCAAGTGGCGAGCGGAACAAGGGATGTGCTGCACAGCTTCCCTCGCAGGCAGATTCCCTCCTGGGGCGCTTAGTTCTCCTGCCTTAGCGCCCTGCTTTGTTTGGAGGTTGTTTGCGGACAGCAGCACACACAGCGGGAAGGTGCGCACTGGTCAGCTCGAAATCTCGGCACATAGAAGCGCAAGCGAGGCACCTGCTCGCAGTTTGTCCTGGGCATGGGAAGCAGCATGCTGCATGCCCAGAAGACATCCCGCACTGTCCTGCCTGCCACGGGGCTGCTTCTGAGCACGGAGGCACGCCTACAAGCCAGCTGAGATGGGCTTTGCCTAAGAGTGAGGGAAGTGGCGAGCGGAACAAGGGATGTGCTGCACAGCTTCCCTCGCAGGCAGATTCCCTCCTGGGGCGCTTACTTCTCCTGCCTTAGTGCCCTGCTTTGTTTGGAGGCTGCTTGCGGACAGCAGCACACACAGCGGGAAGGTGCGCGCTGGCCAGCTCCAAGTCTTGGCAGATTGAAGCGCAAGCGAGGCACCTGCTCGCAGTTTGTCCCGGGCATGGGAAGCAGCATGCTGCGTGCCCAGAAGACATCCCGCACTGTCCTGCCTGCCACAGGGCTGCTTCTGAGCACGGAGGCACGCCTACAAGCCAGCTGAGATGGGCTTTGCCTAAGAGTCAGGGAAGTGGCGAGCGGAACAAGGCATGTGCTGCACAGCTTCCCTCGCAGGCAGATTCCCTCCTGGAACGCTTACTTCTCCTGCCTTAGTGCCCTGCTTTGTTTGGAGGCTGTTTGCGGACAGCAGCACACACAGCGGGAAGGTGCGCACTGGTCAGCTCCAAGTCTCGGCAGATTGAAGCGCAAGCGAGGCACCTGCTCGCAGTTTGTCCCGGGCATGGGAAGTAGCAGGCTACATGCTCAGAGTACTTCTCGCACTGTCCTGCCTGCCACAGGGCTGCTTCTGAGCACGGAGGCACGCCTACAAGCCAGCTGAGATGGGCTTTGCCTAAGAGTGAGGGAAGTGGCGAGCGGAACAAGGGATGTGCTGCACAGCTTCCCTCGCAGGCAGATTCCCTCCTGGAACGCTTACTTCTCCTGCCTTAGTGCCCTGCTTTGTTTGGAGGCTGTTTGCAGACAGCAGCACACACAGCGGGAAGGTGGGCACTGGTCAGCTCCAAGTCTCGGCAGATTGAAGTGCAAGCGAGGCACCTGCTCGCAGTTTGTCCCGGGCATGGGAAGTAGCAGGCTGCATGCCCAGAGTACTTCTCGCACTGTCCTGCCTGCCACGGGGCTGCTTCTGAGCACGGAGGCACGCCTACAAGCCAGCTGAGATGGGCTTTGCCTAAGAGTCAGGGAAGTGGCGAGCGGAACAAGGCATGTGCTGCACAGCTTCCCTCGCAGGCAGATTCCCTCCTGGGGCGCTTACTTCTCCTGCCTTAGTGCCCTGCTTTGTTTGGAGGCTGTTTGCGGACAGCAGCACACAGAGCGTGAAGGTGGGCACTGGTCAGCTCGAAATCTCGGCACATAGAAGCGCAAGCGAGGCACCTGCTCGCAGTTTGTCCCGGGCATGGGAAGCAGCATGCTGCATGCCCAGAAGACATCTCGCACTGTCCTGCCTGCCACGGGGCTGCTTCTGAGCACGGAGGCACGCCTACAAGCCAGCTGAGATGGGCTTTGCCTAAGAGTCAGGGAAGTGGCGAGCGGAACAAGGGATGTGCTGCACAGCTTCCCTCGCAGGCAGATTCCCTCCTGGAACGCTTACTTCTCCTGCCTTAGTGCCCTGCTTTGTTTGGAGGCTGTTTGCAGACAGCAGCACACACAGCGGGAAGGTGCGCGCTGGCCAGCTCCAAGTCTCGGCAGATTGAAGTGCAAGCGAGGCACCTGCTCCCGGTTTGTGCCGGGCATGGGAAGCAGCACGCTGCATGCCCAGAAGACATCTCGCACTGTCCTGCCTGCCACGGGGCTGCTTCTGAGCACGGAGGCATGCCTACAAGCCAGCTGAGATGGGCTTTGCCTAAGAGTGAGGGAAGTGGCGAGCGGAACAAGGCATGTGCTGCACAGCTTCCCTCGCAGGCAGATTCCCTCCTGGGGCGCTTACTTCTCCTGCCTTAGCGCCCTGCTTTGTTTGGAGGCTGTTTGCGGACAGCAGCACACACAGCGGGAAGGTGCGCGCTGGCCAGCTCCAAGTTTCGGCAGATAGAAGCGCAAGCGAGGCACCTGCTCGCAGTTTGTCCCGGGCATGGGAAGCAGCATGCTGCATGCCCAGAAGACATCTCGCACTGTCCTGCCTGCCACGGGGCTGCTTCTGAGCACGGAGGCACGCCTACAAGCGCGCTGTGATGGGCTTTGCCTAAGAGTCAGGGAAGTGGCGAGCGGAACAAGGGATGTGCTGCACAGCTTCCCTCGCAGGCAGATTCCCTCCTGGGGCTCTTAGTTCTCTTGCCTTAGTGCCCTGCTTTGTTTGGAGGCTGTTTGCAGACAGCAGCACACACAGCGGGAAGGTGCGCGCTGGCCAGCTCCAAGTCTCGGCACATAGAAGCGCAAGCGAGGCACCTGCTCGCAGTTTGTCCCGGGCATGGGAAGCAGCATGCTGCATGCCCAGAAGACATCTCGCACTGTCCTGCCTGCCACGGGGCTGCTTCTGAGCACGGAGGCACACCTACAAGCCAGCTGAGATGGGCTTTGCCTAAGAGTCAGGGAAGTGGCGAGCGGAACAAGGCATGTGCTGCACAGCTTCCCTCGCAGGCAGATTCCCTCCTGGGGCTCTTAGTTCTCTTGCCTTAGTGCCCTGCTTTGTTTGGAGGCTGTTTGCAGACAGCAGCACACACAGCGGGAAGGTGCGCGCTGGCCAGCTCCAAGTCTCGGCACATAGAAGCGCAAGCCAGGCACCTGCTCGCAGTTTGTCCCGGGCATGGGAAGTAGCAGGCTGCATGCCCAGAGTACTTCTCGCACTGTCCTGCCTGCCACGGGGCTGCTTCTGAGCACGGAGGCACGCCTACAAGCCAGCTGAGATGGGCTTTGCCTAAGAGTGAGGGAAGTGGCGAGCAGAACAAGGCATGTGCTGCACAGCTTCCCTCGCAGGCAGTTTCCCTCCTGGGGCACTTACTTCTCTTGCCTTAGCGCCCTGCTTTGTTTGGAGGCTGTTTGCGGACAGCAGCACACACCGCGGGAAGGTGCGCGCTGGTCAGCTCGAAATCTCGGCACATAGAAGCGCAAGCGAGGCACCTGCTCGCAGTTTGTCCCGGGCATGGGAAGCAGCATGCTGCGTGCCCAGAAGACATCTCGCACTGTCCTGCCTGCCTCGGGGCTGCTTCTGAGCACGGAGGCACGCCTACAAGCCCGCTGAGATGGGCTTTGCCTAAGAGTGAGGCAAGTGGCGAGCGGAACAAGGCATGTGCTGCACAGCTTCCCTCGCAGGCAGATTCCCTCCTGGGGGGCTTTGTTCTCTTGCCTTAGTGCCCTGCTTTGGAGGCTGTTTGCGGACAGCAGCACACACAGCAGGAAGGTGCGCGCTGGCCAGCTCCAAGTCTCGGCAGATTGAAGCGCAAGCCAGGCACCTGCACGCAGTTTGTCCTGGGCATGGGAAGTAGCAGGCTGCATAACCAGATTACTTCTCGCACTGTCCTGCCTGCCACGGGGCTGTTTCTGAGCACATAGGCACGCCTACAAGCCAGTTGAGATGGGCTTTGCCTAAGAGTGAGGCAAGTGGCGAGTGGAACAAGGGATGTGCTGCACAGCTTCCCTCGCAGGCAGATTCCCTCCTGGGGCGCTTAGTTCTCCTGCCTTAGCGCCCTGCTTTGTTTGGAGGTTGTTTGCGGACAGCAGCACACACAGCGGGAAGGTGCGCACTGGTCAGCTCGAAATCTCGGCACATAGAAGCGCAAGCGAGGCACCTGCTCGCAGTTTGTCCTGGGCATGGGAAGCAGCATGCTGCATGCCCAGATTACTTCTCGCACTGTCCTGCCTGCCACGGGGCTGCTTCTGAGCACGGAGGCACGCCTACAAGCCAGCTGAGATGGGCTTTGCCTAAGAGTCAGGGAAGTGGCGAGCGGAACAAGGCATGTGCTGCACAGCTTCCCTCGCAGGCAGATTCCCTCCTGGAACGCTTACTTCTCCTGCCTTAGTGCCCTGCTTTGTTTGGAGGCTGTTTGCGGACAGCAGCACACAGAGCGTGAAGGTGCGCACTGGTCAGCTCCAAGTCTCGGCAGATAGAAGCGCAAGCGAGGCACCTGCTCGCAGTTTGTCCCGGGCATGGGAAGCAGCATGCTGCGTGCCCAGAAGACATCTCGCACTGTCCTGCCTGCCTCGGGGCTGCTTCTGAGCACGGAGGCACGCCTACAAGCCCGCTGAGATGGGCTTTGCCTAAGAGTGAGGCAAGTGGCGAGCGGAACAAGGGATGTGCTGCACAGCTTCCCTCGCAGGCAGATTCCCTCCTGGGGCGCTTACTTCTCCTGCCTTAGTGCCCTGCTTTGTTTGGAGGCTGCTTGCGGACAGCAGCACACACAGCGGGAAGGTGCGCGCTGGCCAGCTCCAAGTCTCGGCACATAGAAGCGCAAGCCAGGCACCTGCTCGCAGTTTGTCCCGGGCATGGGAAGCAGCATGCTGCATGCCCAGAAGACATCCCGCACTGTCCTGCCTGCCACGGGGCTGCTTCTGAGCACGGAGGCACGCCTACAAGCCAGCTGAGATGGGCTTTGCCTAAGAGTGAGGGAAGTGGCGAGCGGAACAAGGGATGTGCTGCACAGCTTCCCTCGCAGGCAGATTCCCTCCTGGGGCGCTTACTTCTCCTGCCTTAGTGCCCTGCTTTGTTTGGAGGCTGCTTGCGGACAGCAGCACACACAGCGGGAAGGTGCGCGCTGGCCAGCTCCAAGTCTCGGCAGATTGAAGCGCAAGCGAGGCACCTGCTCGCAGTTTGTCCCGGGCATGGGAAGCAGCATGCTGCGTGCCCAGAAGACATCCCGCACTGTCCTGCCTGCCACAGGGCTGCTTCTGAGCACGGAGGCACGCCTACAAGCCAGCTGAGATGGGCTTTGCCTAAGAGTCAGGGAAGTGGCGAGCGGAACAAGGGATGTGCTGCACAGCTTCCCTCGCAGGCAGATTCCCTCCTGGAACGCTTACTTCTCCTGCCTTAGTGCCCTGCTTTGTTTGGAGGCTGTTTGCGGACAGCAGCACACACAGCGGGAAGGTGCGCGCTGGTCAGCTCCAAGTCTCGGCAGATTGAAGCGCAAGCGAGGCACCTGCTCGCAGTTTGTCCCGGGCATGGGAAGTAGCAGGCTACATGCTCAGAGTACTTCTCGCACTGTCCTGCCTGCCACAGGGCTGCTTCTGAGCACGGAGGCACGCCTACAAGCCAGCTGAGATGGGCTTTGCCTAAGAGTCAGGGAAGTGGCGAGCGGAACAAGGGATGTGCTGCACAGCTTCCCTCGCAGGCAGATTCCCTCCTGGAACGCTTACTTCTCCTGCCTTAGTGCCCTGCTTTGTTTGGAGGCTGTTTGCAGACAGCAGCACACACAGCGGGAAGGTGCGCGCTGGCCAGCTCCAAGTCTCGGCAGATTGAAGTGCAAGCGAGGCACCTGCTCCCGGTTTGTGCCGGGCATGGGAAGCAGCACGCTGCATGCCCAGAAGACATCTCGCACTGTCCTGCCTGCCACGGGGCTGCTTCTGAGCACGGAGGCATGCCTACAAGCCAGCTGAGATGGGCTTTGCCTAAGAGTGAGGCAAGTGGCGAGCGGAACAAGGGATGTGCTGCACAGCTTCCCTCGCAGGCAGATTCCCTCCTGGGGGGCTTTGTTCTCTTGCCTTAGTGCCCTGCTTTGTTTGGAGGCTGTTTGCGGACAGCAGCACACACAGCAGGAAGGTGCGCGCTGGCCAGCTCCAAGTCTCGGCAGATTGAAGCGCAAGCCAGGCACCTGCACGCAGTTTGTCCTGGGCATGGGAAGTAGCAGGCTGCATAACCAGATTACTTCTCGCACTGTCCTGCCTGCCACGGGGCTGTTTCTGAGCACATAGGCACGCCTACAAGCCCGCTGAGATGGGCTTTGCCTAAGAGTGAGGCAAGTGGCGAGCGGAACAAGGGATGTGCTGCACAGCTTCCCTCGCAGGCAGATTCCCTCCTGGGGCGCTTAGTTCTCCTGCCTTAGCGCCCTGCTTTGTTTGGAGGCTGTTTGCGGACAGCAGCACACACAGCGGGAAGGTGCGCACTGGTCAGCTCGAAATCTCGGCACATAGAAGCGCAAGCGAGGCACCTGCTCGCAGTTTGTCCTGGGCATGGGAAGCAGCATGCTGCATGCCCAGATTACTTCTCGCACTGTCCTGCCTGCCACGGGGCTGCTTCTGAGCACGGAGGCACGCCTACAAGCGCGCTGAGATGGGCTTTGCCTAAGAGTGAGGCAAGTGGCGAGCGGAACAAGGGATGTGCTGCACAGCTTCCCTCGCAGGCAGATTCCCTCCTGGGGCGCTTACTTCTCCTGCCTTAGTGCCCTGCTTTGTTTGGAGGCTGCTTGCGGACAGCAGCACACACAGCGGGAAGGTGCGCGCTGGCCAGCTCCAAGTCTCGGCACATAGAAGCGCAAGCGAGGCACCTGCTCGCAGTTTGTCCCGGGCATGGGAAGCAGCATGCTGCATGCCCAGAAGACATCTCGCACTGTCCTGCCTGCCACGGGGCTGCTTCTGAGCACGGAGGCACACCTACAAGCCAGCTGAGATGGGCTTTGCCTAAGAGTCAGGGAAGTGGCGAGCGGAACAAGGCATGTGCTGCACAGCTTCCCTCGCAGGCAGATTCCCTCCTGGGGCTCTTAGTTCTCTTGCCTTAGTGCCCTGCTTTGTTTGGAGGCTGTTTGCAGACAGCAGCACACACAGCGGGAAGGTGCGCGCTGGCCAGCTCCAAGTCTCGGCACATAGAAGCGCAAGCCAGGCACCTGCTCGCAGTTTGTCCCGGGCATGGGAAGTAGCAGGCTGCATGCCCAGAGTACTTCTCGCACTGTCCTGCCTGCCACGGGGCTGCTTCTGAGCACGGAGGCACGCCTACAAGCCAGCTGAGATGGGCTTTGCCTAAGAGTGAGGGAAGTGGCGAGCAGAACAAGGCATGTGCTGCACAGCTTCCCTCGCAGGCAGTTTCCCTCCTGGAACGCTTACTTCTCTTGCCTTAGCGCCCTGCTTTGTTTGGAGGCTGTTTGCGGACAGTAGCACACACCGCGGGAAGGTGCGCGCTGGTCAGCTCGAAATCTCGGCACATAGAAGCGCAAGCGAGGCACCTGCTCGCAGTTTGTCCCGGGCATGGGAAGCAGCATGCTGCATGCCCAGAAGACATCTCGCACTTTCCTGCCTGCCACGGGGCTGCTTCTGAGCACGGAGGCACGCCTACAAGCCCGCTGAGATGGGCTTTGCCTAAGAGTGAGGCAAGTGGCGAGCGGAACAAGGCATGTGCTGCACAGCTTCCCTCGCAGGCAGATTCCCTCCTGGGGGGCTTTGTTCTCTTGCCTTAATGCCCTGCTTTGGAGGCTGTTTGCGGACAGCAGCACACACAGCAGGAAGGTGCGCGCTGGCCAGCTCCAAGTCTCGGCAGATTGAAGCGCAAGCCAGGCACCTGCACGCAGTTTGTCCTGGGCATGGGAAGTAGCAGGCTGCATAACCAGATTACTTCTCGCACTGTCCTGCCTGCCACGGGGCTGTTTCTGAGCACATAGGCACGCCTACAAGCCAGTTGAGATGGGCTTTGCCTAAGAGTGAGGCAAGTGGCGAGCGGAACAAGGGATGTGCTGCACAGCTTCCCTCGCAGGCAGATTCCCTCCTGGGGCGCTTACTTCTCCTGCCTTAGCGCCCTGCTTTGTTTGGAGGCTGTTTGCGGACAGCAGCACACACAGCGGGAAGGTGCGCACTGGTCAGCTCGAAATCTCGGCACATAGAAGCGCAAGCGAGGCACCTGCTCGCAGTTTGTCCTGGGCATGGGAAGCAGCATGCTGCATGCCCAGATTACTTCTCGCACTGTCCTGCCTGCCACGGGGCTGCTTCTGAGCACGGAGGCACGCCTACAAGCCAGCTGAGATGGGCTTTGCCTAAGAGTCAGGGAAGTGGCGAGCGGAACAAGGCATGTGCTGCACAGCTTCCCTCGCAGGCAGATTCCCTCCTGGAACGCTTACTTCTCCTGCCTTAGTGCCCTGCTTTGTTTGGAGGCTGTTTGTGGACAGCAGCACACAGAGCGTGAAGGTGCGCACTGGTCAGCTCCAAGTCTCGGCAGATAGAAGCGCAAGCGAGGCACCTGCTCGCAGTTTGTCCCGGGCATGGGAAGCAGCATGCTGCGTGCCCAGAAGACATCTCGCACTGTCCTGCCTGCCTCGGGGCTGCTTCTGAGCACGGAGGCACGCCTACAAGCCCGCTGAGATGGGCTTTGCCTAAGAGTGAGGCAAGTGGCGAGCGGAACAAGGGATGTGCTGCACAGCTTCCCTCGCAGGCAGATTCCCTCCTGGGGCGCTTAGTTCTCCTGCCTTAGTGCCCTGCTTTGTTTGGAGGCTGCTTGCGGACAGCAGCACACACAGCGGGAAGGTGCGCGCTGGCCAGCTCCAAGTCTCGGCACATAGAAGCGCAAGCGAGGCACCTGCTCGCAGTTTGTCCCGGGCATGGGAAGCAGCATGCTGCATGCCCAGAAGACATCTCGCACTGTCCTGCCTGCCACGGGGCTGCTTCTGAGCACGGAGGCACGCCTACAAGCCAGCTGAGATGGGCTTTGCCTAAGAGTCAGGGAAGTGGCAAGCGGAACAAGGGATGTGCTGCACAGCTTCCCTCGCAGGCAGATTCCCTCCTGGAACGCTTACTTCTCCTGCCTTAGTGCCCTGCTTTGTTTGGAGGCTGTTTGCAGACAGCAGCACACACAGCGGGAAGGTGCGCACTGGTCAGCTCCAAGTCTCGGCAGATTGAAGCGCAAGCGAGGCACCTGCTCGCAGTTTGTCCCGGGCATGGGAAGTAGCAGGCTGCATGCCCAGAGTACTTCTCGCACTGTCCTGCCTGCCACGGGGCTGCTTCTGAGCACGGAGGCACGCCTACAAGCCAGCTGAGATGGGCTTTGCCTAAGAGTCAGGGAAGTGGCGAGCGGAACAAGGGATGTGCTGCACAGCTTCCCTCGCAGGCAGATTCCCTCCTGGAACGCTTACTTCTCCTGCCTTAGTGCCCTGCTTTGTTTGGAGGCTGTTTGCGGACAGCAGCACACAGAGCGTTAAGGTGCGCACTGGTCAGCTCGAAATCTCGGCACATAGAAGCGCAAGCGAGGCACCTGCTCGCAGTTTGTCCTGGGCATGGGAAGCAGCATGCTGCATGCCCAGATTACTTCTCGCACTGTCCTGCCTGCCACAGGGCTGTTTCTGAGCACATAGGCACGCCTACAAGCCAGCTGAGATGGGCTTTGCCTAAGAGTGAGGCAAGTGGCGAGCGGAACAAGGGATGTGCTGCACAGCTTCCCTCGCAGGCAGATTCCCTCCTGGAACGCTTACTTCTCCTGCCTTAGCGCCCTGCGTTGTTTGGAGGCTGTTTGCGGAGTGCAGCACACACAGCGGGAAGGTGCGCGCTGGCCAGCTCCAAGTCTCGGCACATAGAAGCGCAAGCGAGGCACCTGCTCGCAGTTTGTCCCGGGCATGGGAAGCAGCATGCTGCATGCCCAGAAGACATCTCGCACTGTCCTGCCTGCCACGGGGCTGCTTCTGAGCACGGAGGCACGCCTACAAGCCAGCTGAGATGGGCTTTGCCTAAGAGTGAGGGAAGTGGCGAGCGGAACAAGGGATGTGCTGCACAGCTTCCCTCGCAGGCAGATTCCCTCCTGGGGCGCTTACTTCTCCTGCCTTAGTGCCCTGCTTTGTTTGGAGGCTGCTTGCGGACAGCAGCACACACAGCGGGAAGGTGCGCGCTGGCCAGCTCCAAGTCTCGGCAGATTGAAGCGCAAGCGAGGCACCTGCTCGCAGTTTGTCCCGGGCATGGGAAGCAGCATGCTGCGTGCCCAGAAGACATCTCGCTCTGTCCTGCCTGCCACAGGGCTGCTTCTGAGCACGGAGGCACGCCTACAAGCCAGCTGAGATGGGCTTTGCCTAAGAGTCAGGGAAGTGGCGAGCGGAACAAGGGATGTGCTGCACAGCTTCCCTCGCAGGCAGATTCCCTCCTGGAACGCTTACTTCTCCTGCCTTAGTGCCCTGCTTTGTTTGGAGGCTGTTTGCAGACAGCAGCACACACAGCGGGAAGGTGCGCACTGGTCAGCTCCAAGTCTCGGCAGATTGAAGCGCAAGCGAGGCACCTGCTCGCAGTTTGTCCCGGGCATGGGAAGTAGCAGGCTACATGCTCAGAGTACTTCTCGCACTGTCCTGCCTGCCACAGGGCTGCTTCTGAGCACGGAGGCACGCCTACAAGCCAGCTGAGATGGGCTTTGCCTAAGAGTCAGGGAAGTGGCAAGCGGAACAAGGGATGTGCTGCACAGCTTCCCTCGCAGGCAGATTCCCTCCTGGAACGCTTACTTCTCCTGCCTTAGTGCCCTGCTTTGTTTGGAGGCTGTTTGCAGACAGCAGCACACACAGCGGGAAGGTGCGCACTGGTCAGCTCCAAGTCTCGGCAGATTGAAGCGCAAGCGAGGCACCTGCTCGCAGTTTGTCCCGGGCATGGGAAGTAGCAGGCTGCATGCCCAGAGTACTTCTCGCACTGTCCTGCCTGCCACGGGGCTGCTTCTGAGCACGGAGGCACGCCTACAAGCCAGCTGAGATGGGCTTTGCCTAAGAGTCAGGGAAGTGGCGAGCGGAACAAGGGATGTGCTGCACAGCTTCCCTCGCAGGCAGATTCCCTCCTGGAACGCTTACTTCTCCTGCCTTAGTGCCCTGCTTTGTTTGGAGGCTGTTTGCGGACAGCAGCACACAGAGCGTTAAGGTGCGCACTGGTCAGCTCGAAATCTCGGCACATAGAAGCGCAAGCGAGGCACCTGCTCGCAGTTTGTCCTGGGCATGGGAAGCAGCATGCTGCATGCCCAGATTACTTCTCGCACTGTCCTGCCTGCCACAGGGCTGTTTCTGAGCACATAGGCACGCCTACAAGCCAGCTGAGATGGGCTTTGCCTAAGAGTGAGGCAAGTGGCGAGCGGAACAAGGGATGTGCTGCACAGCTTCCCTCGCAGGCAGATTCCCTCCTGGAACGCTTACTTCTCCTGCCTTAGCGCCCTGCGTTGTTTGGAGGCTGTTTGCGGAGTGCAGCACACACAGCGGGAAGGTGCGCGCTGGCCAGCTCCAAGTCTCGGCACATAGAAGCGCAAGCGAGGCACCTGCTCGCAGTTTGTCCCGGGCATGGGAAGCAGCATGCTGCATGCCCAGAAGACATCTCGCACTGTCCTGCCTGCCACGGGGCTGCTTCTGAGCACGGAGGCACGCCTACAAGCCAGCTGAGATGGGCTTTGCCTAAGAGTGAGGGAAGTGGCGAGCGGAACAAGGGATGTGCTGCACAGCTTCCCTCGCAGGCAGATTCCCTCCTGGGGCGCTTACTTCTCCTGCCTTAGTGCCCTGCTTTGTTTGGAGGCTGCTTGCGGACAGCAGCACACACAGCGGGAAGGTGCGCGCTGGCCAGCTCCAAGTCTCGGCACATAGAAGCGCAAGCGAGGCACCTGCTCGCAGTTTGTCCCGGGCATGGGAAGCAGCATGCTGCATGCCCAGAAGACATCTCGCACTGTCCTGCCTGCCATGGGGCTGCTTCTGAGCACGGAGGCACGCCTACAAGCCAGCTGAGATGGGCTTTGCCTAAGAGTGAGGGAAGTGGCGAGCGGAACAAGGGATGTGCTGCACAGCTTCCCTCGCAGACAGATTCCCTCCTGGGGCGCTTACTTCTCCTGCCTTAGTGCCCTGCTTTGTTTGGAGGCTGCTTGCGGACAGCAGCACACACAGCGGGAAGGTGCGCGCTGGCCAGCTCCAAGTCTCGGCAGATTGAAGCGCAAGCGAGGCACCTGCTCGCAGTTTGTCCCGGGCATGGGAAGCAGCATGCTGCGTGCCCAGAAGACATCTCGCTCTGTCCTGCCTGCCACAGGGCTGCTTCTGAGCACGGAGGCACGCCTACAAGCCAGCTGAGATGGGCTTTGCCTAAGAGTCAGGGAAGTGGCGAGCGGAACAAGGGATGTGCTGCACAGCTTCCCTCGCAGGCAGATTCCCTCCTGGAACGCTTACTTCTCCTGCCTTAGTGCCCTGCTTTGTTTGGAGGCTGTTTGCAGACAGCAGCACACACAGCGGGAAGGTGCGCACTGGTCAGCTCCAAGTCTCGGCAGATTGAAGCGCAAGCGAGGCACCTGCTCGCAGTTTGTCCCGGGCATGGGAAGTAGCAGGCTACATGCTCAGAGTACTTCTCGCACTGTCCTGCCTGCCACAGGGCTGCTTCTGAGCACGGAGGCACGCCTACAAGCCAGCTGAGATGGGCTTTGCCTAAGAGTGAGGGAAGTGGCAAGCGGAACAAGGGATGTGCTGCACAGCTTCCCTCGCAGGCAGATTCCCTCCTGGAACGCTTACTTCTCCTGCCTTAGTGCCCTGCTTTGTTTGGAGGCTGTTTGCAGACAGCAGCACACACAGCGGGAAGGTGCGCGCTGGCCAGCTCCAAGTCTCGGCAGATTGAAGCGCAAGCGAGGCACCTGCTCGCAGTTTGTCCCGGGCATGGGAAGTAGCAGGCTGCATGCCCAGAGTACTTCTCGCACTGTCCTGCCTGCCACGGGGCTGCTTCTGAGTACGGAGGCACGCCTACAAGCCAGCTGAGATGGGCTTTGCCTAAGAGTCAGGGAAGTGGCGAGCGGAACAAGGGATGTGCTGCACAGCTTCCCTCGCAGGCAGATTCCCTCCTGGAACGCTTACTTCTCCTGCCTTAGTGCCCTGCTTTGTTTGGAGGCTGTTTGCGGACAGCAGCACACAGAGCGTTAAGGTGCGCACTGGTCAGCTCGAAATCTCGGCACATAGAAGCGCAAGCGAGGCACCTGCTCGCAGTTTGTCCTGGGCATGGGAAGCAGCATGCTGCATGCCCAGATTACTTCTCGCACTGTCCTGCCTGCCACAGGGCTGTTTCTGAGCACATAGGCACGCCTACAAGCCAGCTGAGATGGGCTTTGCCTAAGAGTGAGGGAAGTGGCGAGCGGAACAAGGGATGTGCTGCACAGCTTCCCTCGCAGGCAGATTCCCTCCTGGAACGCTTACTTCTCCTGCCTTAGCGCCCTGCGTTGTTTGGAGGCTGTTTGCGGAGTGCAGCACACACAGCGGGAAGGTGCGCGCTGGCCAGCTCCAAGTCTCGGCACATAGAAGCGCAAGCGAGGCACCTGCTCGCAGTTTGTCCCGGGCATGGGAAGCAGCATGCTGCATGCCCAGAAGACATCTCGCACTGTCCTGCCTGCCACGGGGCTGCTTCTGAGCACGGAGGCACGCCTACAAGCCAGCTGAGATGGGCTTTGCCTAAGAGTCAGGGAAGTGGCGAGCGGAACAAGGAATGTGCTGCACAGCTTCCCTCGCAGGCAGATTCCCTCCTGGGGCGCTTACTTCTCCTGCCTTAGTGCCCTGCTTTGTTTGGAGGCTGCTTGCGGACAGCAGCACACACAGCGGGAAGGTGCGCGCTGGCCAGCTCCAAGTCTCGGCAGATTGAAGCGCAAGCGAGGCACCTGCTCGCAGTTTGTCCCGGGCATGGGAAGCAGCATGCTGCGTGCCCAGAAGACATCTCGCACTTTCCTGCCTGCCACAGGGCTGCTTCTGAGCACGGAGGCACGCCTACAAGCCAGCTGAGATGGGCTTTGCCTAAGAGTGAGGGAAGTGGCGAGCGGAACAAGGGATGTGCTGCACAGCTTCCCTCGCAGGCAGATTCCCTCCTGGAACGCTTACTTCTCCTGCCTTAGTGCCCTGCTTTGTTTGGAGGCTGTTTGCGGACAGCAGCACACACAGCGGGAAGGTGCGCACTGGTCAGCTCCAAGTCTCGGCAGATTGAAGCGCAAGCGAGGCACCTGCTCGCAGTTTGTCCCGGGCATGGGAAGTAGAAGGCTACATGCTCAGAGTACTTCTCGCACTGTCCTGCCTGCCACAGGGCTGCTTCTGAGCACGGAGGCACGCCTACAAGCCAGCTGAGATGGGCTTTGCCTAAGAGTCAGGGAAGTGGCAAGCGGAACAAGGGATGTGCTGCACAGCTTCCCTCGCAGGCAGATTCCCTCCTGGAACGCTTACTTCTCCTGCCTTAGTGCCCTGCTTTGTTTGGAGGCTGCTTGCGGACAGCAGCACACACAGCGGGAAGGTGCGCGCTGGCCAGCTCCAAGTCTCGGCACATAGAAGCGCAAGCGAGGCACCTGCTCGCAGTTTGTCCTGGGCATGGGAAGCAGCATGCTGCATGCCCAGATTACTTCTCGCACTGTCCTGCCTGCCACAGGGCTGTTTCTGAGCACATAGGCACGCCTACAAGCCAGCTGAGATGGGCTTTGCCTAAGAGTCAGGGAAGTGGCGAGCGGAACAAGGGATGTGCTGCACAGCTTCCCTCGCAGGCAGATTCCCTCCTGGAATGCTTACTTCTCCTGCCTTAGCGCCCTGCGTTGTTTGGAGGCTGTTTGCGGAGTGCAGCACACACAGCGGGAAGGTGCGCGCTGGCCAGCTCCAAGTCTCGGCACATAGAAGCGCAAGCGAGGCACCTGCTCGCAGTTTGTCCCGGGCATGGGAAGCAGCATGCTGCATGCCCAGAAGACATCTCGCACTGTCCTGCCTGCCACGGGGCTGCTTCTGAGCACGGAGGCACGCCTACAAGCCAGCTGAGATGGGCTTTGCCTAAGAGTCAGGGAAGTGGCGAGCGGAACAAGGGATGTGCTGCACAGCTTCCCTCGCAGGCAGATTCCCTCCTGGGGCGCTTACTTCTCCTGCCTTAGTGCCCTGCTTTGTTTGGAGGCTGCTTGCGGACAGCAGCACACACAGCGGGAAGGTGCGCGCTGGCCAGCTCCAAGTCTCGGCAGATTGAAGCGCAAGCGAGGCACCTGCTCGCAGTTTGTCCCGGGCATGGGAAGCAGCATGCTGCGTGCCCAGAAGACATCTCGCTCTGTCCTGCCTGCCACAGGGCTGGTTCTGAGCACGGAGGCACGCCTACAAGCCAGCTGAGATGGGCTTTGCCTAAGAGTGAGGGAAGTGGCGAGCGGAACAAGGGATGTGCTGCACAGCTTCCCTCGCAGGCAGATTCCCTCCTGGAACGCTTACTTCTCCTGCCTTAGTGCCCTGCTTTGTTTGGAGGCTGTTTGCAGACAGCAGCACACACAGCGGGAAGGTGCGCACTGGTCAGCTCCAAGTCTCGGCAGATTGAAGCGCAAGCGAGGCACCTGCTCGCAGTTTGTCCCGGGCATGGGAAGTAGCAGGCTACATGCTCAGAGTACTTCTCGCACTGTCCTGCCTGCCACAGGGCTGCTTCTGAGCACGGAGGCACGCCTACAAGCCAGCTGAGATGGGCTTTGCCTAAGAGTCAGGGAAGTGGCAAGCGGAACAAGGGATGTGCTGCACAGCTTCCCTCGCAGACAGATTCCCTCCTGGGGCGCTTACTTCTCCTGCCTTAGTGCCCTGCTTTGTTTGGAGGCTGTTTGCGGACAGCAGCACACAGAGCGTGAAGGTGCGCACTGGTCAGCTCGAAATCTCGGCACATAGAAGCGCAAGCGAGGCACCTGCTCGCAGTTTGTCCTGGGCATGGGAAGCAGCATGCTGCATGCCCAGATTACTTCTCGCACTGTCCTGCCTGCCACAGGGCTGTTTCTGAGCACATAGGCACGCCTACAAGCCAGCTGAGATGGGCTTTGCCTAAGAGTCAGGGAAGTGGCGAGCGGAACAAGGGATGTGCTGCACAGCTTCCCTCGCAGGCAGATTCCCTCCTGGAACGCTTACTTCTCCTGCCTTAGCGCCCTGCGTTGTTTGGAGGCTGTTTGCGGAGTGCAGCACACACAGCGGGAAGGTGCGCACTGGCCAGCTCCAAGTCTCGGCAGATTGAAGTGCAAGCAAGGCACCTGCTCGCAGTTTGTGCCGGGCATGGGAAGCAGCACGCTGCATGCCCAGAAGACATCTCGCACTGTCCTGCCTGCCACGGGGCTGCTTCTGAGCACGGAGGCACGCCTACAAGCCAGCTGAGATGGGCTTTGCCTAAGAGTCAGGGAAGTGGCGAGCGGAACAAGGCATGTGCTGCACAGCTTCCCTCGCAGGCAGATTCCCTCCTGGGGCGCTTACTTCTCCTGCCTTAGTGCCCTGCTTTGTTTGGAGGCTGTTTGTGGACAGCAGCACACACAGCGGGAAGGTGCGCGCTGGCCAGCTCCAAGTCTCGGCAGATTGAAGCGCAAGCGAGGCACCTGCTCGCAGTTTGTCCCGGGCATGGGAAGCAGCATGCTGCATGCCCAGATTACTTCTCGCACTGTCCTGCCTGCCACGGGGCTGCTTCTGAGCACGGAGGCACGCCTACAAGCAGCTGAGATGGGCTTTGCCTAAGAGTGAGGGAAGTGGCGAGCGGAACAAGGGATGTGCTGCACAGCTTCCCTCGCAGGCAGATTCCCTCCTGGAACGCTTACTTCTCCTGCCTTAGTGCCCTGCTTTGTTTGGAGGCTGTTTGCAGACAGCAGCACACACAGCGGGAAGGTGCGCGCTGGCCAGCTCCAAGTCTCGGCAGATTGAAGTGCAAGCCAGGCACCTGCTCCCGGTTTGTGCCGGGCATGGGAAGCAGCACGCTGCATGCCCAGAAGACATCTCGCACTGTCCTGCCTGCCACGGGGCTGCTTCTGAGTACGGAGGCATGCCTACAAGCCAGCTGAGATGGGCTTTGCCTAAGAGTGAGGCAAGTGGCGAGCGGAACAAGGGATGTGCTGCACAGCTTCCCTCGCAGGCAGATTCCCTCCTGGGGGGCTTTGTTCTCTTGCCTTAGTGCCCTGCTTTGTTTGGAGGCTGTTTGCGGACAGCAGCACACACAGCGGGAAGGTGCGCGCTGGCCAGCTCCAAGTCTCGGCAGATTGAAGCGCAAGCCAGGCACCTGCACGCAGTTTGTCCTGGGCATGGGAAGTAGCAGGCTGCATAACCAGATTACTTCTCGCACTGTCCTGCCTGCCACGGGGCTGTTTCTGAGCACATAGGCACGCCTACAAGCCAGTTGAGATGGGCTTTGCCTAAGAGTGAGGCAAGTGGCGAGCGGAACAAGGGATGTGCTGCACAGCTTCCCTCGCAGGCAGTTTCCCTCCTGGGGCGCTTACTTCTCCTGCCTTAGTGCCCAGCTTTGTTTGGAGGCTGCTTGCGGACAGCAGCACACACAGCGGGAAGGTGTGCGCTGGCCAGCTCCACGTCTCGGCAGATTGAAGCGCAAGCGAGGCACCTGCTCGCAGTTTGTCCCGGGCATGGGAAGCAGCATGCTGCGTGCCCAGAAGACATCTCGCTCTGTCCTGCCTGCCACAGGGCTGCTTCTGAGCACGGAGGCACGCCTACAAGCCAGCTGAGATGGGCTTTGCCTAAGAGTCAGGGAAGTGGCGAGCGGAACAAGGGATGTGCTGCACAGCTTCCCTCGCAGGCAGATTCCCTCCTGGGGGGCTTTGTTCTCTTGCCTTAGTGCCCTGCTTTGGAGGCTGTTTGCGGACAGCAGCACACACAGCGGGAAGGTGCGCGCTGGCCAGCTCCAAGTCTCGGCACATAGAAGCGCAAGCCAGGCACCTGCTCGCAGTTTGTCCCGGGCATGGGAAGCAGCATGCTGCATGCCCAGAAGACATCCCGCACTGTCCTGCCTGCCACGGGGCTGCTTCTGAGCACGGAGGCACGCCTACAAGCCAGCTGAGATGGGCTTTGCCTAAGAGTGAGGGAAGTGGCGAGCGGAACAAGGGATGTGCTGCACAGCTTCCCTCGCAGGCAGATTCCCTCCTGGGGCGCTTACTTCTCCTGCCTTAGTGCCCTGCTTTGTTTGGAGGCTGCTTGCGGACAGCAGCACACACAGCGGGAAGGTGCGCGCTGGCCAGCTCCAAGTCTCGGCAGATTGAAGCGCAAGCGAGGCACCTGCTCGCAGTTTGTCCCGGGCATGGGAAGCAGCATGCTGCGTGCCCAGAAGACATCCCGCACTGTCCTGCCTGCCACAGGGCTGCTTCTGAGCACGGAGGCACGCCTACAAGCCAGCTGAGATGGGCTTTGCCTAAGAGTCAGGGAAGTGGCGAGCGGAACAAGGGATGTGCTGCACAGCTTCCCTCGCAGGCAGATTCCCTCCTGGAACGCTTACTTCTCCTGCCTTAGTGCCCTGCTTTGTTTGGAGGCTGTTTGCGGACAGCAGCACACACAGCGGGAAGGTGCGCGCTGGTCAGCTCCAAGTCTCGGCAGATTGAAGCGCAAGCGAGGCACCTGCTCGCAGTTTGTCCCGGGCATGGGAAGTAGCAGGCTACATGCTCAGAGTACTTCTCGCACTGTCCTGCCTGCCACAGGGCTGCTTCTGAGCACGGAGGCACGCCTACAAGCCAGCTGAGATGGGCTTTGCCTAAGAGTCAGGGAAGTGGCGAGCGGAACAAGGGATGTGCTGCACAGCTTCCCTCGCAGGCAGATTCCCTCCTGGAACGCTTACTTCTCCTGCCTTAGTGCCCTGCTTTGTTTGGAGGCTGTTTGCAGACAGCAGCACACACAGCGGGAAGGTGCGCGCTGGCCAGCTCCAAGTCTCGGCAGATTGAAGTGCAAGCGAGGCACCTGCTCCCGGTTTGTGCCGGGCATGGGAAGCAGCACGCTGCATGCCCAGAAGACATCTCGCACTGTCCTGCCTGCCACGGGGCTGCTTCTGAGCACGGAGGCATGCCTACAAGCCAGCTGAGATGGGCTTTGCCTAAGAGTGAGGCAAGTGGCGAGCGGAACAAGGGATGTGCTGCACAGCTTCCCTCGCAGGCAGATTCCCTCCTGGGGGGCTTTGTTCTCTTGCCTTAGTGCCCTGCTTTGTTTGGAGGCTGTTTGCGGACAGCAGCACACACAGCAGGAAGGTGCGCGCTGGCCAGCTCCAAGTCTCGGCAGATTGAAGCGCAAGCCAGGCACCTGCACGCAGTTTGTCCTGGGCATGGGAAGTAGCAGGCTGCATAACCAGATTACTTCTCGCACTGTCCTGCCTGCCACGGGGCTGTTTCTGAGCACATAGGCACGCCTACAAGCCCGCTGAGATGGGCTTTGCCTAAGAGTGAGGCAAGTGGCGAGCGGAACAAGGGATGTGCTGCACAGCTTCCCTCGCAGGCAGATTCCCTCCTGGGGCGCTTAGTTCTCCTGCCTTAGCGCCCTGCTTTGTTTGGAGGCTGTTTGCGGACAGCAGCACACACAGCGGGAAGGTGCGCACTGGTCAGCTCGAAATCTCGGCACATAGAAGCGCAAGCGAGGCACCTGCTCGCAGTTTGTCCTGGGCATGGGAAGCAGCATGCTGCATGCCCAGATTACTTCTCGCACTGTCCTGCCTGCCACGGGGCTGCTTCTGAGCACGGAGGCACGCCTACAAGCGCGCTGAGATGGGCTTTGCCTAAGAGTGAGGCAAGTGGCGAGCGGAACAAGGGATGTGCTGCACAGCTTCCCTCGCAGGCAGATTCCCTCCTGGGGCGCTTACTTCTCCTGCCTTAGTGCCCTGCTTTGTTTGGAGGCTGCTTGCGGACAGCAGCACACACAGCGGGAAGGTGCGCGCTGGCCAGCTCCAAGTCTCGGCACATAGAAGCGCAAGCGAGGCACCTGCTCGCAGTTTGTCCCGGGCATGGGAAGCAGCATGCTGCATGCCCAGAAGACATCTCGCACTGTCCTGCCTGCCACGGGGCTGCTTCTGAGCACGGAGGCACACCTACAAGCCAGCTGAGATGGGCTTTGCCTAAGAGTCAGGGAAGTGGCGAGCGGAACAAGGCATGTGCTGCACAGCTTCCCTCGCAGGCAGATTCCCTCCTGGGGCTCTTAGTTCTCTTGCCTTAGTGCCCTGCTTTGTTTGGAGGCTGTTTGCAGACAGCAGCACACACAGCGGGAAGGTGCGCGCTGGCCAGCTCCAAGTCTCGGCACATAGAAGCGCAAGCCAGGCACCTGCTCGCAGTTTGTCCCGGGCATGGGAAGTAGCAGGCTGCATGCCCAGAGTACTTCTCGCACTGTCCTGCCTGCCACGGGGCTGCTTCTGAGCACGGAGGCACGCCTACAAGCCAGCTGAGATGGGCTTTGCCTAAGAGTGAGGGAAGTGGCGAGCAGAACAAGGCATGTGCTGCACAGCTTCCCTCGCAGGCAGTTTCCCTCCTGGAACGCTTACTTCTCTTGCCTTAGCGCCCTGCTTTGTTTGGAGGCTGTTTGCGGACAGTAGCACACACCGCGGGAAGGTGCGCGCTGGTCAGCTCGAAATCTCGGCACATAGAAGCGCAAGCGAGGCACCTGCTCGCAGTTTGTCCCGGGCATGGGAAGCAGCATGCTGCATGCCCAGAAGACATCTCGCACTTTCCTGCCTGCCACGGGGCTGCTTCTGAGCACGGAGGCACGCCTACAAGCCCGCTGAGATGGGCTTTGCCTAAGAGTGAGGCAAGTGGCGAGCGGAACAAGGCATGTGCTGCACAGCTTCCCTCGCAGGCAGATTCCCTCCTGGGGGGCTTTGTTCTCTTGCCTTAATGCCCTGCTTTGGAGGCTGTTTGCGGACAGCAGCACACACAGCAGGAAGGTGCGCGCTGGCCAGCTCCAAGTCTCGGCAGATTGAAGCGCAAGCCAGGCACCTGCACGCAGTTTGTCCTGGGCATGGGAAGTAGCAGGCTGCATAACCAGATTACTTCTCGCACTGTCCTGCCTGCCACGGGGCTGTTTCTGAGCACATAGGCACGCCTACAAGCCAGTTGAGATGGGCTTTGCCTAAGAGTGAGGCAAGTGGCGAGCGGAACAAGGGATGTGCTGCACAGCTTCCCTCGCAGGCAGATTCCCTCCTGGGGCGCTTACTTCTCCTGCCTTAGCGCCCTGCTTTGTTTGGAGGCTGTTTGCGGACAGCAGCACACACAGCGGGAAGGTGCGCACTGGTCAGCTCGAAATCTCGGCACATAGAAGCGCAAGCGAGGCACCTGCTCGCAGTTTGTCCTGGGCATGGGAAGCAGCATGCTGCATGCCCAGATTACTTCTCGCACTGTCCTGCCTGCCACGGGGCTGCTTCTGAGCACGGAGGCACGCCTACAAGCCAGCTGAGATGGGCTTTGCCTAAGAGTCAGGGAAGTGGCGAGCGGAACAAGGCATGTGCTGCACAGCTTCCCTCGCAGGCAGATTCCCTCCTGGAACGCTTACTTCTCCTGCCTTAGTGCCCTGCTTTGTTTGGAGGCTGTTTGTGGACAGCAGCACACAGAGCGTGAAGGTGCGCACTGGTCAGCTCCAAGTCTCGGCAGATAGAAGCGCAAGCGAGGCACCTGCTCGCAGTTTGTCCCGGGCATGGGAAGCAGCATGCTGCGTGCCCAGAAGACATCTCGCACTGTCCTGCCTGCCTCGGGGCTGCTTCTGAGCACGGAGGCACGCCTACAAGCCCGCTGAGATGGGCTTTGCCTAAGAGTGAGGCAAGTGGCGAGCGGAACAAGGGATGTGCTGCACAGCTTCCCTCGCAGGCAGATTCCCTCCTGGGGCGCTTAGTTCTCCTGCCTTAGTGCCCTGCTTTGTTTGGAGGCTGCTTGCGGACAGCAGCACACACAGCGGGAAGGTGCGCGCTGGCCAGCTCCAAGTCTCGGCACATAGAAGCGCAAGCGAGGCACCTGCTCGCAGTTTGTCCCGGGCATGGGAAGCAGCATGCTGCATGCCCAGAAGACATCTCGCACTGTCCTGCCTGCCACGGGGCTGCTTCTGAGCACGGAGGCACGCCTACAAGCCAGCTGAGATGGGCTTTGCCTAAGAGTCAGGGAAGTGGCAAGCGGAACAAGGGATGTGCTGCACAGCTTCCCTCGCAGGCAGATTCCCTCCTGGAACGCTTACTTCTCCTGCCTTAGTGCCCTGCTTTGTTTGGAGGCTGTTTGCAGACAGCAGCACACACAGCGGGAAGGTGCGCACTGGTCAGCTCCAAGTCTCGGCAGATTGAAGCGCAAGCGAGGCACCTGCTCGCAGTTTGTCCCGGGCATGGGAAGTAGCAGGCTGCATGCCCAGAGTACTTCTCGCACTGTCCTGCCTGCCACGGGGCTGCTTCTGAGCACGGAGGCACGCCTACAAGCCAGCTGAGATGGGCTTTGCCTAAGAGTCAGGGAAGTGGCGAGCGGAACAAGGGATGTGCTGCACAGCTTCCCTCGCAGGCAGATTCCCTCCTGGAACGCTTACTTCTCCTGCCTTAGTGCCCTGCTTTGTTTGGAGGCTGTTTGCGGACAGCAGCACACAGAGCGTTAAGGTGCGCACTGGTCAGCTCGAAATCTCGGCACATAGAAGCGCAAGCGAGGCACCTGCTCGCAGTTTGTCCTGGGCATGGGAAGCAGCATGCTGCATGCCCAGATTACTTCTCGCACTGTCCTGCCTGCCACAGGGCTGTTTCTGAGCACATAGGCACGCCTACAAGCCAGCTGAGATGGGCTTTGCCTAAGAGTGAGGCAAGTGGCGAGCGGAACAAGGGATGTGCTGCACAGCTTCCCTCGCAGGCAGATTCCCTCCTGGAACGCTTACTTCTCCTGCCTTAGCGCCCTGCGTTGTTTGGAGGCTGTTTGCGGAGTGCAGCACACACAGCGGGAAGGTGCGCGCTGGCCAGCTCCAAGTCTCGGCACATAGAAGCGCAAGCGAGGCACCTGCTCGCAGTTTGTCCCGGGCATGGGAAGCAGCATGCTGCATGCCCAGAAGACATCTCGCACTGTCCTGCCTGCCACGGGGCTGCTTCTGAGCACGGAGGCACGCCTACAAGCCAGCTGAGATGGGCTTTGCCTAAGAGTGAGGGAAGTGGCGAGCGGAACAAGGGATGTGCTGCACAGCTTCCCTCGCAGGCAGATTCCCTCCTGGGGCGCTTACTTCTCCTGCCTTAGTGCCCTGCTTTGTTTGGAGGCTGCTTGCGGACAGCAGCACACACAGCGGGAAGGTGCGCGCTGGCCAGCTCCAAGTCTCGGCAGATTGAAGCGCAAGCGAGGCACCTGCTCGCAGTTTGTCCCGGGCATGGGAAGCAGCATGCTGCGTGCCCAGAAGACATCTCGCTCTGTCCTGCCTGCCACAGGGCTGCTTCTGAGCACGGAGGCACGCCTACAAGCCAGCTGAGATGGGCTTTGCCTAAGAGTCAGGGAAGTGGCGAGCGGAACAAGGGATGTGCTGCACAGCTTCCCTCGCAGGCAGATTCCCTCCTGGAACGCTTACTTCTCCTGCCTTAGTGCCCTGCTTTGTTTGGAGGCTGTTTGCAGACAGCAGCACACACAGCGGGAAGGTGCGCACTGGTCAGCTCCAAGTCTCGGCAGATTGAAGCGCAAGCGAGGCACCTGCTCGCAGTTTGTCCCGGGCATGGGAAGTAGCAGGCTACATGCTCAGAGTACTTCTCGCACTGTCCTGCCTGCCACAGGGCTGCTTCTGAGCACGGAGGCACGCCTACAAGCCAGCTGAGATGGGCTTTGCCTAAGAGTCAGGGAAGTGGCAAGCGGAACAAGGGATGTGCTGCACAGCTTCCCTCGCAGGCAGATTCCCTCCTGGAACGCTTACTTCTCCTGCCTTAGTGCCCTGCTTTGTTTGGAGGCTGTTTGCAGACAGCAGCACACACAGCGGGAAGGTGCGCACTGGTCAGCTCCAAGTCTCGGCAGATTGAAGCGCAAGCGAGGCACCTGCTCGCAGTTTGTCCCGGGCATGGGAAGTAGCAGGCTGCATGCCCAGAGTACTTCTCGCACTGTCCTGCCTGCCACGGGGCTGCTTCTGAGCACGGAGGCACGCCTACAAGCCAGCTGAGATGGGCTTTGCCTAAGAGTCAGGGAAGTGGCGAGCGGAACAAGGGATGTGCTGCACAGCTTCCCTCGCAGGCAGATTCCCTCCTGGAACGCTTACTTCTCCTGCCTTAGTGCCCTGCTTTGTTTGGAGGCTGTTTGCGGACAGCAGCACACAGAGCGTTAAGGTGCGCACTGGTCAGCTCGAAATCTCGGCACATAGAAGCGCAAGCGAGGCACCTGCTCGCAGTTTGTCCTGGGCATGGGAAGCAGCATGCTGCATGCCCAGATTACTTCTCGCACTGTCCTGCCTGCCACAGGGCTGTTTCTGAGCACATAGGCACGCCTACAAGCCAGCTGAGATGGGCTTTGCCTAAGAGTGAGGCAAGTGGCGAGCGGAACAAGGGATGTGCTGCACAGCTTCCCTCGCAGGCAGATTCCCTCCTGGAACGCTTACTTCTCCTGCCTTAGCGCCCTGCGTTGTTTGGAGGCTGTTTGCGGAGTGCAGCACACACAGCGGGAAGGTGCGCGCTGGCCAGCTCCAAGTCTCGGCACATAGAAGCGCAAGCGAGGCACCTGCTCGCAGTTTGTCCCGGGCATGGGAAGCAGCATGCTGCATGCCCAGAAGACATCTCGCACTGTCCTGCCTGCCACGGGGCTGCTTCTGAGCACGGAGGCACGCCTACAAGCCAGCTGAGATGGGCTTTGCCTAAGAGTGAGGGAAGTGGCGAGCGGAACAAGGGATGTGCTGCACAGCTTCCCTCGCAGGCAGATTCCCTCCTGGGGCGCTTACTTCTCCTGCCTTAGTGCCCTGCTTTGTTTGGAGGCTGCTTGCGGACAGCAGCACACACAGCGGGAAGGTGCGCGCTGGCCAGCTCCAAGTCTCGGCACATAGAAGCGCAAGCGAGGCACCTGCTCGCAGTTTGTCCCGGGCATGGGAAGCAGCATGCTGCATGCCCAGAAGACATCTCGCACTGTCCTGCCTGCCATGGGGCTGCTTCTGAGCACGGAGGCACGCCTACAAGCCAGCTGAGATGGGCTTTGCCTAAGAGTGAGGGAAGTGGCGAGCGGAACAAGGGATGTGCTGCACAGCTTCCCTCGCAGACAGATTCCCTCCTGGGGCGCTTACTTCTCCTGCCTTAGTGCCCTGCTTTGTTTGGAGGCTGCTTGCGGACAGCAGCACACACAGCGGGAAGGTGCGCGCTGGCCAGCTCCAAGTCTCGGCAGATTGAAGCGCAAGCGAGGCACCTGCTCGCAGTTTGTCCCGGGCATGGGAAGCAGCATGCTGCGTGCCCAGAAGACATCTCGCTCTGTCCTGCCTGCCACAGGGCTGCTTCTGAGCACGGAGGCACGCCTACAAGCCAGCTGAGATGGGCTTTGCCTAAGAGTCAGGGAAGTGGCGAGCGGAACAAGGGATGTGCTGCACAGCTTCCCTCGCAGGCAGATTCCCTCCTGGAACGCTTACTTCTCCTGCCTTAGTGCCCTGCTTTGTTTGGAGGCTGTTTGCAGACAGCAGCACACACAGCGGGAAGGTGCGCACTGGTCAGCTCCAAGTCTCGGCAGATTGAAGCGCAAGCGAGGCACCTGCTCGCAGTTTGTCCCGGGCATGGGAAGTAGCAGGCTACATGCTCAGAGTACTTCTCGCACTGTCCTGCCTGCCACAGGGCTGCTTCTGAGCACGGAGGCACGCCTACAAGCCAGCTGAGATGGGCTTTGCCTAAGAGTGAGGGAAGTGGCAAGCGGAACAAGGGATGTGCTGCACAGCTTCCCTCGCAGGCAGATTCCCTCCTGGAACGCTTACTTCTCCTGCCTTAGTGCCCTGCTTTGTTTGGAGGCTGTTTGCAGACAGCAGCACACACAGCGGGAAGGTGCGCGCTGGCCAGCTCCAAGTCTCGGCAGATTGAAGCGCAAGCGAGGCACCTGCTCGCAGTTTGTCCCGGGCATGGGAAGTAGCAGGCTGCATGCCCAGAGTACTTCTCGCACTGTCCTGCCTGCCACGGGGCTGCTTCTGAGTACGGAGGCACGCCTACAAGCCAGCTGAGATGGGCTTTGCCTAAGAGTCAGGGAAGTGGCGAGCGGAACAAGGGATGTGCTGCACAGCTTCCCTCGCAGGCAGATTCCCTCCTGGAACGCTTACTTCTCCTGCCTTAGTGCCCTGCTTTGTTTGGAGGCTGTTTGCGGACAGCAGCACACAGAGCGTTAAGGTGCGCACTGGTCAGCTCGAAATCTCGGCACATAGAAGCGCAAGCGAGGCACCTGCTCGCAGTTTGTCCTGGGCATGGGAAGCAGCATGCTGCATGCCCAGAAGACATCTCGCACTGTCCTGCCTGCCACGGGGCTGCTTCTGAGCACGGAGGCACGCCTACAAGCCAGCTGAGATGGGCTTTGCCTAAGAGTCAGGGAAGTGGCGAGCGGAACAAGGAATGTGCTGCACAGCTTCCCTCGCAGGCAGATTCCCTCCTGGGGCGCTTACTTCTCCTGCCTTAGTGCCCTGCTTTGTTTGGAGGCTGCTTGCGGACAGCAGCACACACAGCGGGAAGGTGCGCGCTGGCCAGCTCCAAGTCTCGGCAGATTGAAGCGCAAGCGAGGCACCTGCTCGCAGTTTGTCCCGGGCATGGGAAGCAGCATGCTGCGTGCCCAGAAGACATCTCGCACTTTCCTGCCTGCCACAGGGCTGCTTCTGAGCACGGAGGCACGCCTACAAGCCAGCTGAGATGGGCTTTGCCTAAGAGTGAGGGAAGTGGCGAGCGGAACAAGGGATGTGCTGCACAGCTTCCCTCGCAGGCAGATTCCCTCCTGGAACGCTTACTTCTCCTGCCTTAGTGCCCTGCTTTGTTTGGAGGCTGTTTGCGGACAGCAGCACACACAGCGGGAAGGTGCGCACTGGTCAGCTCCAAGTCTCGGCAGATTGAAGCGCAAGCGAGGCACCTGCTCGCAGTTTGTCCCGGGCATGGGAAGTAGAAGGCTACATGCTCAGAGTACTTCTCGCACTGTCCTGCCTGCCACAGGGCTGCTTCTGAGCACGGAGGCACGCCTACAAGCCAGCTGAGATGGGCTTTGCCTAAGAGTCAGGGAAGTGGCAAGCGGAACAAGGGATGTGCTGCACAGCTTCCCTCGCAGGCAGATTCCCTCCTGGAACGCTTACTTCTCCTGCCTTAGTGCCCTGCTTTGTTTGGAGGCTGCTTGCGGACAGCAGCACACACAGCGGGAAGGTGCGCGCTGGCCAGCTCCAAGTCTCGGCACATAGAAGCGCAAGCGAGGCACCTGCTCGCAGTTTGTCCTGGGCATGGGAAGCAGCATGCTGCATGCCCAGATTACTTCTCGCACTGTCCTGCCTGCCACAGGGCTGTTTCTGAGCACATAGGCACGCCTACAAGCCAGCTGAGATGGGCTTTGCCTAAGAGTCAGGGAAGTGGCGAGCGGAACAAGGGATGTGCTGCACAGCTTCCCTCGCAGGCAGATTCCCTCCTGGAATGCTTACTTCTCCTGCCTTAGCGCCCTGCGTTGTTTGGAGGCTGTTTGCGGAGTGCAGCACACACAGCGGGAAGGTGCGCGCTGGCCAGCTCCAAGTCTCGGCACATAGAAGCGCAAGCGAGGCACCTGCTCGCAGTTTGTCCCGGGCATGGGAAGCAGCATGCTGCATGCCCAGAAGACATCTCGCACTGTCCTGCCTGCCACGGGGCTGCTTCTGAGCACGGAGGCACGCCTACAAGCCAGCTGAGATGGGCTTTGCCTAAGAGTCAGGGAAGTGGCGAGCGGAACAAGGGATGTGCTGCACAGCTTCCCTCGCAGGCAGATTCCCTCCTGGGGCGCTTACTTCTCCTGCCTTAGTGCCCTGCTTTGTTTGGAGGCTGCTTGCGGACAGCAGCACACACAGCGGGAAGGTGCGCGCTGGCCAGCTCCAAGTCTCGGCAGATTGAAGCGCAAGCGAGGCACCTGCTCGCAGTTTGTCCCGGGCATGGGAAGCAGCATGCTGCGTGCCCAGAAGACATCTCGCTCTGTCCTGCCTGCCACAGGGCTGGTTCTGAGCACGGAGGCACGCCTACAAGCCAGCTGAGATGGGCTTTGCCTAAGAGTGAGGGAAGTGGCGAGCGGAACAAGGGATGTGCTGCACAGCTTCCCTCGCAGGCAGATTCCCTCCTGGAACGCTTACTTCTCCTGCCTTAGTGCCCTGCTTTGTTTGGAGGCTGTTTGCAGACAGCAGCACACACAGCGGGAAGGTGCGCACTGGTCAGCTCCAAGTCTCGGCAGATTGAAGCGCAAGCGAGGCACCTGCTCGCAGTTTGTCCCGGGCATGGGAAGTAGCAGGCTACATGCTCAGAGTACTTCTCGCACTGTCCTGCCTGCCACAGGGCTGCTTCTGAGCACGGAGGCACGCCTACAAGCCAGCTGAGATGGGCTTTGCCTAAGAGTCAGGGAAGTGGCAAGCGGAACAAGGGATGTGCTGCACAGCTTCCCTCGCAGACAGATTCCCTCCTGGGGCGCTTACTTCTCCTGCCTTAGTGCCCTGCTTTGTTTGGAGGCTGTTTGCGGACAGCAGCACACAGAGCGTGAAGGTGCGCACTGGTCAGCTCGAAATCTCGGCACATAGAAGCGCAAGCGAGGCACCTGCTCGCAGTTTGTCCTGGGCATGGGAAGCAGCATGCTGCATGCCCAGATTACTTCTCGCACTGTCCTGCCTGCCACAGGGCTGTTTCTGAGCACATAGGCACGCCTACAAGCCAGCTGAGATGGGCTTTGCCTAAGAGTCAGGGAAGTGGCGAGCGGAACAAGGGATGTGCTGCACAGCTTCCCTCGCAGGCAGATTCCCTCCTGGAACGCTTACTTCTCCTGCCTTAGCGCCCTGCGTTGTTTGGAGGCTGTTTGCGGAGTGCAGCACACACAGCGGGAAGGTGCGCACTGGCCAGCTCCAAGTCTCGGCAGATTGAAGTGCAAGCAAGGCACCTGCTCGCAGTTTGTGCCGGGCATGGGAAGCAGCACGCTGCATGCCCAGAAGACATCTCGCACTGTCCTGCCTGCCACGGGGCTGCTTCTGAGCACGGAGGCACGCCTACAAGCCAGCTGAGATGGGCTTTGCCTAAGAGTCAGGGAAGTGGCGAGCGGAACAAGGCATGTGCTGCACAGCTTCCCTCGCAGGCAGATTCCCTCCTGGGGCGCTTACTTCTCCTGCCTTAGTGCCCTGCTTTGTTTGGAGGCTGTTTGTGGACAGCAGCACACACAGCGGGAAGGTGCGCGCTGGCCAGCTCCAAGTCTCGGCAGATTGAAGCGCAAGCGAGGCACCTGCTCGCAGTTTGTCCCGGGCATGGGAAGCAGCATGCTGCATGCCCAGATTACTTCTCGCACTGTCCTGCCTGCCACGGGGCTGCTTCTGAGCACGGAGGCACGCCTACAAGCAGCTGAGATGGGCTTTGCCTAAGAGTGAGGGAAGTGGCGAGCGGAACAAGGGATGTGCTGCACAGCTTCCCTCGCAGGCAGATTCCCTCCTGGAACGCTTACTTCTCCTGCCTTAGTGCCCTGCTTTGTTTGGAGGCTGTTTGCAGACAGCAGCACACACAGCGGGAAGGTGCGCGCTGGCCAGCTCCAAGTCTCGGCAGATTGAAGTGCAAGCCAGGCACCTGCTCCCGGTTTGTGCCGGGCATGGGAAGCAGCACGCTGCATGCCCAGAAGACATCTCGCACTGTCCTGCCTGCCACGGGGCTGCTTCTGAGTACGGAGGCATGCCTACAAGCCAGCTGAGATGGGCTTTGCCTAAGAGTGAGGCAAGTGGCGAGCGGAACAAGGGATGTGCTGCACAGCTTCCCTCGCAGGCAGATTCCCTCCTGGGGGGCTTTGTTCTCTTGCCTTAGTGCCCTGCTTTGTTTGGAGGCTGTTTGCGGACAGCAGCACACACAGCGGGAAGGTGCGCGCTGGCCAGCTCCAAGTCTCGGCAGATTGAAGCGCAAGCCAGGCACCTGCACGCAGTTTGTCCTGGGCATGGGAAGTAGCAGGCTGCATAACCAGATTACTTCTCGCACTGTCCTGCCTGCCACGGGGCTGTTTCTGAGCACATAGGCACGCCTACAAGCCAGTTGAGATGGGCTTTGCCTAAGAGTGAGGCAAGTGGCGAGCGGAACAAGGGATGTGCTGCACAGCTTCCCTCGCAGGCAGTTTCCCTCCTGGGGCGCTTACTTCTCCTGCCTTAGTGCCCAGCTTTGTTTGGAGGCTGCTTGCGGACAGCAGCACACACAGCGGGAAGGTGTGCGCTGGCCAGCTCCACGTCTCGGCAGATTGAAGCGCAAGCGAGGCACCTGCTCGCAGTTTGTCCCGGGCATGGGAAGCAGCATGCTGCGTGCCCAGAAGACATCTCGCTCTGTCCTGCCTGCCACAGGGCTGCTTCTGAGCACGGAGGCACGCCTACAAGCCAGCTGAGATGGGCTTTGCCTAAGAGTCAGGGAAGTGGCGAGCGGAACAAGGGATGTGCTGCACAGCTTCCCTCGCAGGCAGATTCCCTCCTGGGGGGCTTTGTTCTCTTGCCTTAGTGCCCTGCTTTGGAGGCTGTTTGCGGACAGCAGCACACACAGCGGGAAGGTGCGCACTGGCCAGCTCCAAGTCTCGGCAGATTGAAGCGCAAGCCAGGCACCTGCACGCAGTTTGTCCTGGGCATGGGAAGTAGCAGGCTGCGTGCCCAGATTACTTCTCGCACTGTCCTGCCTGCCACGGGGCTGTTTCTGAGCACATAGGCACACCTACAAGCCAGTTGAGATGGGCTTTGCCTAAGAGTCAGGGAAGTGGCGAGCGGAACAAGGCATGTGCTGCACAGCTTCCCTCGCAGGCAGTTTCCCTCCTGGGGCGCTTACTTCTCCTGCCTTAGTGCCCTGCTTTGTTTGGAGGCTGTTTGCGGACAGCAGCACACACAGTGGGAAGGTGCGCGCTGGCCAGCTCCTAGTCTCGGCAGATTGAAGCGCAAGCCAGGCACCTGCTCGCAGTTTGTCCCGGGCATGGGAAGCAGCATGCTGTGTGCCCAGAAGACATCTCGCACTGTCCTGCCTGCCTCGGGGCTGCTTCTGAGCACGGAGGCACGCCTACAAGCCAGCTGAGATGGGCTTTGCCTAAGAGTCAGGGAAGTGGCGAGCGGAACAAGGCATGTGCTGCACAGCTTCCCTCGCAGGCAGATTCCCTCCTGGGGCACTTATTTCTCTTGCCTTAGTGCCCTGCTTTGTTTGGAGGCTATTTGCGGACAGCAGCACACACAGCGGGAAGGTGCGCGCTGGTCAGCTCCAAGTCTCGGCAGATTGAAGCGCAAGCCAGGCACCTGCTCGCAATTTGTCCCGGGCATGGGAAGTAGCAGGCTGCATGCCCAGAGTACTTCTCGCACTGTCCTGCCTGCCACGGGGCTGCTTCTGAGCACGGAGGCACGCCTACAAGCCAGCTGAGATGGGCTTTGCCTAAGAGTCAGGGAAGTGGCGAGCGGAACAAGGCATGTGCTGCACAGCTTCCCTCGCAGGCAGATTCCCTCCTGGGGCACTTATTTCTCTTGCCTTAGCGCCCTGCTTTGTTTGGAGGCTGTTTGCGGACAGCAGCACACACAGCGGGAAGGTGCGCGCTGGCCAGCTCCAAGTCTTGGCAGATTGAAGCGCAAGCGAGGCACCTACTCGCAGTTTGTCCCGGGCATGGGAAGTAGCATGCTGCATGCCCAGAGTACTTCTCGCACTGTCCTGCCTGCCACGGGGCTGCTTCTGAGCACATAGGCACGCCTACAAGCCAGCTGAGATGGGCTTTGCCTAAGAGTGAGGGAAGTGGCGAACGGAACAAGGGATGTGCTGCACAGCTTCCCTCGCAGGCAGATTCCCTCCTGGGGCGCTTACTTCTCCTGCCTTAGTGCCCTGCTTTGTTTGGAGGCTGTTTGCGGACAGCAGCACACACAGCGGGAAGGTGCGCACTGGTCAGCTCCAAGTCTCGGCAGATTGAAGCGCAAGCCAGGCACCTGCTCGCGGTTTGTCCCGGGCATGGGAAGCAGCATGCTGCATGCCCAGAAGACATCTCGCACTGTCCTGCCTGCCACGGGGCTGCTTCTGAGCACGGAGGCACGCCTACAAGCCAGCTGAGATGGGCTTTGCCTAAGAGTCAGGGAAGTGGCGAGCGGAACAAGGGATGTGCTGCACAGCTTCCCTCGCAGGCAGTTTCCCTCCTGGGGCACTTACTTCTCTTGCCTTAGCGCCCTGCTTTGTTTGGAGGCTGTTTGCGGACAGCAGCACACACCGCGGGAAGGTGCGCGCTGGTCAGCTCGAAATCTCGGCACATAGAAGCGCAAGCGAGGCACCTGCTCGCAGTTTGTTCCGGGCATGGGAAGCAGCAGGCTGCATGCCCAGACAACTTCTCGCACTGTCCTGCCTTCCTCGGGGCTGCTTCTGAGCACGGAGGCACGCCTACAAGCCAGCTGAGATGGGCTTTGCCTAAGAGTCAGGGAAGTGGCGAGCGGAACAAGGCATGTGCTGCACAGCTTCCCTCGCAGGCAGATTCCCTCCTGGGGCGCTCAGTTCTCCTACCTTAGCGCCCTGCTTTGTTTGGAGGCTGTTTGCGGACAGCAGCACACACAGCGGGAAGGTGCGCGCTGGCCAGCTCCAAGTCTCGGCAGATTGAAGCGCAAGCGAGGCACCTGCTCGCGGTTTGTCCCGGGCATGGGAAGCAGCATGCTGCATGCCCAGAAGACATCTCGCACTGTCCTGCCTTCCTCGGGGCTGCTTCTGAGCACGGAGGCACGCCTACAAGCCAGCTGAGATGGGCTTTGCCTAAGAGTGAGGGAAGTGGCGAGCGGAACAAGGGATGTGCTGCACAGCTTCCCTCGCAGGCAGATTCCCTCCTGGAACGCTTACTTCTCCTGCCTTAGTGCCCTGCTTTGTTTGGAGGCTGTTTGCGGACAGCAGCACACACAGCGGGAAGGTGCGCGCTGGCCAGCTCCAAGTCTCGGCACATAGAAGCGCAAGCGAGGCACCTGCTCGCAGTTTGTCCCGGGCATGGGAAGCAGCATGCTGCATGCCCAGATTACTTCTCGCACTGTCCTGCCTGCCACGGGGCTGCTTCTGAGCACGGAGGCACGCCTACAAGCCAGCTGAGATGGGCTTTGCCTAAGAGTGAGGGAAGTGGCGAGCGGAACAAGGGATGTGCTGCACAGCTTCCCTCGCAGGCAGATTCCCTCCTGGGGCGCTTACTTCTCCTGCCTTAGTGCCCTGCTTTGTTTGGAGGCTGTTTGCGGACAGCAGCACACACAGCGGGAAGGTGCGCGCTGGCCAGCTCCAAGTCTCGGCAGATTGAAGCGCAAGCGAGGCACCTGCTCGCAGTTTGTCCCGGACATGAGACCATCATGCTGCGTGCCCAGAAGACGTCTCGCTCTGTCCTGCCTGCCACGGGGCTGCTTCTGAGCACGGAGGCACGCCTACAAGCCAGCTGAGATGGGCTTTGCCTAAGAGTGAGGGAAGTGGCGAGCGGAACAAGGGATGTGCTGCACAGCTTCCCTCGCAGGCAGATTCCCTCCTGGGGGGCTTTGTTCTCTTGCCTTAGTGCCCTGCTTTGGAGGCTGTTTGCGGACAGCAGCACACACAGCGGGAAGGTGCGCGCTGGCCAGCTCCAAGTCTCGGCACATAGAAGCGCAAGCGAGGCACCTGCTCGCAGTTTGTCCCGGGCATGGGAAGCAGCTTGCTGCATGCCCAGAGTACTTCTCGCACTGTCCTGCCTGCCACGGGGCTGCTTCTGAGCACGGAGGCACGCCTACAAGCCAGCTGAGATGGGCTTTGCCTAAGAGTGAGGCAAGTGGCGAGCGGAACAAGGGATGTGCTGCACAGCTTCCCTCTCAGGCAGATTCCCTCCTGGGGCGCTTACTTCTCCTGCCTTAGTGCCCTGCTTTGTTTGGAGGCTGTTTGCGGACAGCAGCACACACAGCGGGAAGGTGCGCACTGGTCAGCTCCAAGTCTCGGCAGATTGAAGCGCAAGCCAGGCACCTGCTCGCGGTTTGTCCCGGGCATGGGAAGCAGCATGCTGCATGCCCAGAAGACATCTCGCACTTTCCTGCCTACCACGGGGCTGCTTCTGAGCACGGAGGCACGCCTACAAGCCAGCTGAGATGGGCTTTGCCTAAGAGTCAGGGAAGTGGCGAGCGGAACAAGGGATGTGCTGCACAGCTTCCCTCGCAGGCAGATTCCCTCCTGGGGCGCTTACTTCTCCTGCCTTAGTGCCCTGCTTTGTTTGGAGGCTGCTTGCGGACAGCAGCACACACAGCGGGAAGGTGTGCGCTGGCCAGCTCCAAGTCTCGGCAGATTGAAGCGCAAGCGAGGCACCTGCTCGCAGTTTGTCCCGGGCATGGGAAGCAGCATGCTGCGTGCCCAGAAGACATCTCGCACTGTCCTGCCTGCCACAGGGCTGCTTCTGAGCACGGAGGCACGCCTACAAGCCAGCTGAGATGGGCTTTGCCTAAGAGTGAGGCAAGTGGCGAGCGGAACAAGGGATGTGCTGCACAGCTTCCCTCGCAGGCAGATTCCCTCCTGGGGGGCTTTGTTCTCTTGCCTTAGTGCCCTGCTTTGGAGGCTGTTTGCGGACAGCAGCACACACAGCAGGAAGGTGCGCGCTGGCCAGCTCCAAGTCTCGGCAGATTGAAGCGCAAGCCAGGCACCTGCACGCAGTTTGTCCTGGGCATGGGAAGTAGCAGGCTGCGTGCCCAGATTACTTCTCGCACTGTCCTGCCTGCCACGGGGCTGTTTCTGAGCACATAGGCACGCCTACAAGCCAGTTGAGATGGGCTTTGCCTAAGAGTCAGGGAAGTGGCGAGCGGAACAAGGGATGTGCTGCACAGCTTCCCTCGCAGGCAGATTCCCTCCTGGAACGCTTACTTCTCCTGCCTTAGCGCCCTGCTTTGTTTGGAGGCTGTTTGCGGACAGCAGCACACACAGCGGGAAGGTGCGCGCTGGCCAGCTCCTAGTCTCGGCAGATTGAAGTGCAAGCGAGGCACCTGCTCGCAGTTTGTCCCGGGCATGGGAAGCAGCATGCTGCGTGCCCAGAAGACATCTCGCACTGTCCTGCCTGCCACGGGGCTGCTTCTGAGCACGGAGGCACGCCTACAAGTCAGCTGAGATGGGCTTTGCCTAAGAGTGAGGGAAGTGGCGAGCGGAACAAGGGATGTGCTGCACAGCTTCCCTCGCAGGCAGTTTCCCTCCTGGGGCGCTTACTTCTCCTGCCTTAGTGCCCTGCTTTGTTTGGAGGCTGCTTGCGGACAGCAGCACACACAGTGGGAAGGTGCGCGCTGGCCAGCTCCTAGTCTCGGCAGATTGAAGTGCAAGCGAGGCACCTGCTCGCAGTTTGTCCCGGGCATGGGAAGTAGCAGGCTGCATGCCCAGAGTACTTCTCGCACTGTCCTGCCTGCCTTGGGGCTGCTTCTGAGCACGGAGGCACGCCTACAAGCCAGCTGAGATGGGCTTTGCCTAAGAGTCAGGGAAGTGGCGAGCGGAACAAGGCATGTGCTGCACAGCTTCCCTCGCAGGCAGATTCCCTCCTGGGGCACTTATTTCTCTTGCCTTAGTGCCCTGCTTTGTTTGGAGGCTGTTTGCGGACAGCAGCACACACAGCGGGAAGGTGCGCGCTGGCCAGCTCCAAGTCTTGGCAGATTGAAGCGCAAGCGAGGCACCTACTCGCAGTTTGTCCCGGGCATGGGAAGTAGCATGCTGCATGCCCAGAAGACATCCCGCTGTATCCTGCCTGCCACGGGGCTGCTTCTGAGCACGGAGGCACGCCTACAAGCCAGCTGAGATGGGCTTTGCCTAAGAGTGAGGCAAGTGGCGAGCGGAACAAGGGATGTGCTGCACAGCTTCCCTCGCAGGCAGATTCCCTCCTGGGGGGCTTTGTTCTCTTGCCTTAGTGCCCTGCTTTGTTTGGAGGCTGTTTGCGGACAGCAGCACACACAGCGGGAAGGTGCGCGCTGGCCAGCTCCAAGTCTCGGCAGATTGAAGCGCAAGCCAGGCACCTGCACGCAGTTTGTCCTGGGCATGGGAAGTAGCAGGCTGCATAACCAGATTACTTCTCGCACTGTCCTGCCTTCCTCGGGGCTGTTTCTGAGCACATAGGCACGCCTACAAGCCAGTTGAGATGGGCTTTGCCTAAGAGTGAGGCAAGTGGCGAGCGGAACAAGGGATGTGCTGCACAGCTTCCCTCGCAGGCAGATTCCCTCCTGGGGCGCTTAGTTCTCCTGCCTTAGCGCCCTGCTTTGTTTGGAGGCTGTTTGCGGACAGCAGCACACACAGCGGGAAGGTGCGCACTGGTCAGCTCCAAGTCTCGGCACATAGAAGCGCAAGCGAGGCACCTGCTCGCAGTTTGTCCTGGGCATGGGAAGCAGCATGCTGCATGCCCAGAAGACATCTCGCACTGTCCTGCCTGCCACGGGGCTGCTTCTGAGCACGGAGGCACGCCTACAAGCCAGCTGAGATGGGCTTTGCCTAAGAGTGAGGGAAGTGGCGAGCAGAACAAGGGATGTGCTGCACAGCTTCCCTCGCAGGCAGTTTCCCTCCTGGGGCGCTTACTTCTCCTGCCTTAGTGCCCAGCTTTGTTTGGAGGCTGCTTGCGGACAGCAGCACACACAGCGGGAAGGTGTGCGCTGGCCAGCTCCACGTCTCGGCAGATTGAAGCGCAAGCGAGGCACCTGCTCGCAGTTTGTCCCGGGCATGGGAAGCAGCATGCTGCGTGCCCAGAAGACATCTCGCTCTGTCCTGCCTGCCACAGGGCTGCTTCTGAGCACGGAGGCACGCCTACAAGCCAGCTGAGATGGGCTTTGCCTAAGAGTCAGGGAAGTGGCGAGCGGAACAAGGGATGTGCTGCACAGCTTCCCTCGCAGGCAGATTCCCTCCTGGGGGGCTTTGTTCTCTTGCCTTAGTGCCCTGCTTTGGAGGCTGTTTGCGGACAGCAGCACACACAGCGGGAAGGTGCGCACTGGCCAGCTCCAAGTCTCGGCAGATTGAAGCGCAAGCCAGGCACCTGCACGCAGTTTGTCCTGGGCATGGGAAGTAGCAGGCTGCGTGCCCAGATTACTTCTCGCACTGTCCTGCCTGCCACGGGGCTGTTTCTGAGCACATAGGCACACCTACAAGCCAGTTGAGATGGGCTTTGCCTAAGAGTCAGGGAAGTGGCGAGCGGAACAAGGGATGTGCTGCACAGCTTCCCTCGCAGGCAGATTCCCTCCTGGAACGCTTACTTCTCCTGCCTTAGCGCCCTGCTTTGTTTGGAGGCTGTTTGCGGACAGCAGCACACACAGTGGGAAGGTGCGCGCTGGCCAGCTCCTAGTCTCGGCAGATTGAAGTGCAAGCGAGGCACCTGCTCGCAGTTTGTCCCGGGCATGGGAAGCAGCATGCTGCGTGCCCAGAAGACATCTCGCACTGTCCTGCCTGCCACGGGGCTGCTTCTGAGCACGGAGGCACGCCTACAAGTCAGCTGAGATGGGCTTTGCCTAAGAGTCAGGGAAGTGGCGAGCGGAACAAGGCATGTGCTGCACAGCTTCCCTCGCAGGCAGTTTCCCTCCTGGGGCGCTTACTTCTCCTGCCTTAGTGCCCTGCTTTGTTTGGAGGCTGTTTGCGGACAGCAGCACACACAGTGGGAAGGTGCGCGCTGGCCAGCTCCTAGTCTCGGCAGATTGAAGCGCAAGCCAGGCACCTGCTCGCAGTTTGTCCCGGGCATGGGAAGCAGCATGCTGTGTGCCCAGAAGACATCTCGCACTGTCCTGCCTGCCTCGGGGCTGCTTCTGAGCACGGAGGCACGCCTACAAGCCAGCTGAGATGGGCTTTGCCTAAGAGTCAGGGAAGTGGCGAGCGGAACAAGGCATGTGCTGCACAGCTTCCCTCGCAGGCAGATTCCCTCCTGGGGCACTTATTTCTCTTGCCTTAGTGCCCTGCTTTGTTTGGAGGCTATTTGCGGACAGCAGCACACACAGCGGGAAGGTGCGCGCTGGTCAGCTCCAAGTCTCGGCAGATTGAAGCGCAAGCCAGGCACCTGCTCGCAATTTGTCCCGGGCATGGGAAGTAGCAGGCTGCATGCCCAGAGTACTTCTCGCACTGTCCTGCCTGCCACGGGGCTGCTTCTGAGCACGGAGGCACACCTACAAGCCAGCTGAGATGGGCTTTGCCTAAGAGTCAGGGAAGTGGCGAGCGGAACAAGGCATGTGCTGCACAGCTTCCCTCGCAGGCAGATTCCCTCCTGGGGCACTTATTTCTCTTGCCTTAGCGCCCTGCTTTGTTTGGAGGCTGTTTGCGGACAGCAGCACACACAGCGGGAAGGTGCGCGCTGGCCAGCTCCAAGTCTTGGCAGATTGAAGCGCAAGCGAGGCACCTACTCGCAGTTTGTCCCGGGCATGGGAAGTAGCATGCTGCATGCCCAGAGTACTTCTCGCACTGTCCTGCCTGCCACGGGGCTGCTTCTGAGCACATAGGCACGCCTACAAGCCAGCTGAGATGGGCTTTGCCTAAGAGTGAGGGAAGTGGCGAGCGGAACAAGGGATGTGCTGCACAGCTTCCCTCGCAGGCAGATTCCCTCCTGGGGCGCTTACTTCTCCTGCCTTAGTGCCCTGCTTTGTTTGGAGGCTGTTTGCGGACAGCAGCACACACAGCGGGAAGGTGCGCACTGGTCAGCTCCAAGTCTCGGCAGATTGAAGCGCAAGCCAGGCACCTGCTCGCGGTTTGTCCCGGGCATGGGAAGCAGCATGCTGCATGCCCAGAAGACATCTCGCACTGTCCTGCCTGCCACGGGGCTGCTTCTGAGCACGGAGGCACGCCTACAAGCCAGCTGAGATGGGCTTTGCCTAAGAGTGAGGCAAGTGGCGAGCGGAACAAGGGATGTGCTGCACAGCTTCCCTCGCAGGCAGATTCCCTCCTGGGGCGCTTACTTCTCCTGCCTTAGTGCCCTGCTTTGTTTGGAGGCTGTTTGCGGACAGCAGCACACACAGCGGGAAGGTGCGCGCTGGTCAGCTCCAAGTCTCGGCACATAGAAGCGCAAGCGAGGCACCTGCTCGCAGTTTGTCCCGGGCATGGGAAGCAGCAGGCTGCATGCCCAGATTACTTCTCGCACTGTCCTGCCTTCCTCGGGGCTGCTTCTGAGCACGGAGGCACGCCTACAAGCCAGCTGAGATGGGCTTTGCCTAAGAGTCAGGGAAGTGGGAGCGGAACAAGGGATGTGCTGCACAGCTTCCCTCGCAGGCAGTTTCCCTCCTGGGGCACTTACTTCTCTTGCCTTAGCGCCCTGCTTTGTTTGGAGGCTGTTTGCGGACAGCAGCACACACCGCGGGAAGGTGCGCGCTGGTCAGCTCGAAATCTCGGCACATAGAAGCGCAAGCGAGGCACCTGCTCGCAGTTTGTTCCGGGCATGGGAAGCAGCAGGCTGCATGCCCAGACAACTTCTCGCACTGTCCTGCCTTCCTCGGGGCTGCTTCTGAGCACGGAGGCACGCCTACAAGCCAGCTGAGATGGGCTTTGCCTAAGAGTCAGGGAAGTGGCGAGCGGAACAAGGCATGTGCTGCACAGCTTCCCTCGCAGGCAGATTCCCTCCTGGGGCGCTCAGTTCTCCTACCTTAGCGCCCTGCTTTGTTTGGAGGCTGTTTGCGGACAGCAGCACACACAGCGGGAAGGTGCGCGCTGGCCAGCTCCAAGTCTCGGCAGATTGAAGCGCAAGCGAGGCACCTGCTCGCGGTTTGTCCCGGGCATGGGAAGCAGCATGCTGCATGCCCAGAAGACATCTCGCACTGTCCTGCCTTCCTCGGGGCTGCTTCTGAGCACGGAGGCACGCCTACAAGCCAGCTGAGATGGGCTTTGCCTAAGAGTGAGGGAAGTGGCGAGCGGAACAAGGCATGTGCTGCACAGCTTCCCTCGCAGGCAGATTCCCTCCTGGAACGCTTACTTCTCCTGCCTTAGTGCCCTGCTTTGTTTGGAGGCTGTTTGCGGACAGCAGCACACACAGCGGGAAGGTGCGCGCTGGCCAGCTCCAAGTCTCGGCACATAGAAGCGCAAGCGAGGCACCTGCTCGCAGTTTGTCCCGGGCATGGGAAGCAGCATGCTGCATGCCCAGATTACTTCTCGCACTGTCCTGCCTGCCACGGGGCTGCTTCTGAGCACGGAGGCACGCCTACAAGCCAGCTGAGATGGGCTTTGCCTAAGAGTGAGGGAAGTGGCGAGCGGAACAAGGGATGTGCTGCACAGCTTCCCTCGCAGGCAGATTCCCTCCTGGGGCGCTTACTTCTCCTGCCTTAGTGCCCTGCTTTATTTGGAGGCTGTTTGCGGACAGCAGCACACACAGCGGGAAGGTGCGCGCTGGCCAGCTCCAAGTCTCGGCAGATTGAAGCGCAAGCGAGGCACCTGCTCGCAGTTTGTCCCGGACATGAGACCAGCATGCTGCGTGCCCAGAAGACGTCTCGCTCTGTCCTGCCTGCCACGGGGCTGCTTCTGAGCACGGAGGCACGCCTACAAGCCAGCTGAGATGGGCTTTGCCTAAGAGTGAGGGAAGTGGCGAGCGGAACAAGGGATGTGCTGCACAGCTTCCCTCGCAGGCAGATTCCCTCCTGGGGGGCTTTGTTCTCTTGCCTTAGTGCCCTGCTTTGGAGGCTGTTTGCGGACAGCAGCACACACAGCGGGAAGGTGCGCGCTGGCCAGCTCCAAGTCTCGGCACATAGAAGCGCAAGCGAGGCACCTGCTCGCAGTTTGTCCCGGGCATGGGAAGCAGCTTGCTGCATGCCCAGAGTACTTCTCGCACTGTCCTGCCTGCCACGGGGCTGCTTCTGAGCACGGAGGCACGCCTACAAGCCAGCTGAGATGGGCTTTGCCTAAGAGTGAGGGAAGTGGCGAGCAGAACAAGGGATGTGCTGCACAGCTTCCCTCGCAGGCAGTTTCCCTCCTGGGGCGCTTACTTCTCCTGCCTTAGTGCCCAGCTTTGTTTGGAGGCTGCTTGCGGACAGCAGCACACACAGCGGGAAGGTGTGCGCTGGCCAGCTCCACGTCTCGGCAGATTGAAGCGCAAGCGAGGCACCTGCTCGCAGTTTGTCCCGGGCATGGGAAGCAGCATGCTGCGTGCCCAGAAGACATCTCGCTCTGTCCTGCCTGCCACAGGGCTGCTTCTGAGCACGGAGGCACGCCTACAAGCCAGCTGAGATGGGCTTTGCCTAAGAGTCAGGGAAGTGGCGAGCGGAACAAGGGATGTGCTGCACAGCTTCCCTCGCAGGCAGATTCCCTCCTGGGGGGCTTTGTTCTCTTGCCTTAGTGCCCTGCTTTGGAGGCTGTTTGCGGACAGCAGCACACACAGCGGGAAGGTGCGCGCTGGCCAGCTCCAAGTCTTGGCAGATTGAAGCGCAAGCGAGGCACCTACTCGCAGTTTGTCCCGGGCATGGGAAGTAGCATGCTGCATGCCCAGAGTACTTCTCGCACTGTCCTGCCTGCCACGGGGCTGCTTCTGAGCACATAGGCACGCCTACAAGCCAGCTGAGATGGGCTTTGCCTAAGAGTGAGGGAAGTGGCGAGCGGAACAAGGGATGTGCTGCACAGCTTCCCTCGCAGGCAGATTCCCTCCTGGGGCGCTTACTTCTCCTGCCTTAGTGCCCTGCTTTGTTTGGAGGCTGTTTGCGGACAGCAGCACACACAGCGGGAAGGTGCGCACTGGTCAGCTCCAAGTCTCGGCAGATTGAAGCGCAAGCCAGGCACCTGCTCGCGGTTTGTCCCGGGCATGGGAAGCAGCATGCTGCATGCCCAGAAGACATCTCGCACTGTCCTGCCTGCCACGGGGCTGCTTCTGAGCACGGAGGCACGCCTACAAGCCAGCTGAGATGGGCTTTGCCTAAGAGTGAGGCAAGTGGCGAGCGGAACAAGGGATGTGCTGCACAGCTTCCCTCGCAGGCAGATTCCCTCCTGGGGCGCTTACTTCTCCTGCCTTAGCGCCCTGCTTTGTTTGGAGGCTGTTTGCGGACAGCAGCACACACAGCGGGAAGGTGCGCGCTGGTCAGCTCGAAATCTCGGCACATAGAAGCGCAAGCGAGGCACCTGCTCGCAGTTTGTTCCGGGCATGGGAAGCAGCAGGCTGCATGCCCAGACAACTTCTCGCACTGTCCTGCCTTCCTCGGGGCTGCTTCTGAGCACGGAGGCACGCCTACAAGCCAGCTGAGATGGGCTTTGCCTAAGAGTCAGGGAAGTGGCGAGCGGAACAAGGCATGTGCTGCACAGCTTCCCTCGCAGGCAGATTCCCTCCTGGGGCGCTCAGTTCTCCTACCTTAGCGCCCTGCTTTGTTTGGAGGCTGTTTGCGGACAGCAGCACACACAGCGGGAAGGTGCGCGCTGGCCAGCTCCAAGTCTCGGCAGATTGAAGCGCAAGCGAGGCACCTGCTCGCGGTTTGTCCCGGGCATGGGAAGCAGCATGCTGCATGCCCAGAAGACATCTCGCACTGTCCTGCCTTCCTCGGGGCTGCTTCTGAGCACGGAGGCACGCCTACAAGCCAGCTGAGATGGGCTTTGCCTAAGAGTGAGGGAAGTGGCGAGCGGAACAAGGGATGTGCTGCACAGCTTCCCTCGCAGGCAGATTCCCTCCTGGAACGCTTACTTCTCCTGCCTTAGTGCCCTGCTTTGTTTGGAGGCTGTTTGCGGACAGCAGCACACACAGCGGGAAGGTGCGCGCTGGCCAGCTCCAAGTCTCGGCACATAGAAGCGCAAGCGAGGCACCTGCTCGCAGTTTGTCCCGGGCATGGGAAGCAGCATGCTGCATGCCCAGATTACTTCTCGCACTGTCCTGCCTGCCACGGGGCTGCTTCTGAGCACGGAGGCACGCCTACAAGCCAGCTGAGATGGGCTTTGCCTAAGAGTGAGGCAAGTGGCGAGCGGAACAAGGGATGTGCTGCACAGCTTCCCTCGCAGGCAGATTCCCTCCTGGGGCGCTTACTTCTCCTGCCTTAGTGCCCTGCTTTGTTTGGAGGCTGTTTGCGGACAGCAGCACACACAGCGGGAAGGTGCGCGCTGGCCAGCTCCAAGTCTCGGCAGATTGAAGCGCAAGCGAGGCACCTGCTCGCAGTTTGTCCCGGACATGAGACCAGCATGCTGCGTGCCCAGAAGACGTCTCGCTCTGTCCTGCCTGCCACGGGGCTGCTTCTGAGCACGGAGGCACGCCTACAAGCCAGCTGAGATGGGCTTTGCCTAAGAGTGAGGGAAGTGGCGAGCGGAACAAGGGATGTGCTGCACAGCTTCCCTCGCAGGCAGATTCCCTCCTGGGGGGCTTTGTTCTCTTGCCTTAGTGCCCTGCTTTGGAGGCTGTTTGCGGACAGCAGCACACACAGCGGGAAGGTGCGCGCTGGCCAGCTCCAAGTCTCGGCACATAGAAGCGCAAGCGAGGCACCTGCTCGCAGTTTGTCCCGGGCATGGGAAGCAGCTTGCTGCATGCCCAGAGTACTTCTCGCACTGTCCTGCCTGCCACGGGGCTGCTTCTGAGCACGGAGGCACGCCTACAAGCCAGCTGAGATGGGCTTTGCCTAAGAGTGAGGCAAGTGGCGAGCGGAACAAGGGATGTGCTGCACAGCTTCCCTCGCAGGCAGATTCCCTCCTGGGGCGCTTACTTCTCCTGCCTTAGTGCCCTGCTTTGTTTGGAGGCTGTTTGCGGACAGCAGCACACACAGCGGGAAGGTGCGCACTGGTCAGCTCCAAGTCTCGGCAGATTGAAGCGCAAGCCAGGCACCTGCTCGCGGTTTGTCCCGGGCATGGGAAGCAGCATGCTGCATGCCCAGAAGACATCTCGCACTTTCCTGCCTACCACGGGGCTGCTTCTGAGCACGGAGGCACGCCTACAAGCCAGCTGAGATGGGCTTTGCCTAAGAGTCAGGGAAGTGGCGAGCGGAACAAGGGATGTGCTGCACAGCTTCCCTCGCAGGCAGTTTCCCTCCTGGGGCGCTTACTTCTCCTGCCTTAGTGCCCTGCTTTGTTTGGAGGCTGCTTGCGGAGAGCAGCACACACAGCGGGAAGGTGTGCGCTGGCCAGCTCCAAGTCTCGGCAGATTGAAGCGCAAGCGAGGCACCTGCTCGCAGTTTGTCCCGGGCATGGGAAGCAGCATGCTGCGTGCCCAGAAGACATCTCGCACTGTCCTGCCTGCCACAGGGCTGCTTCTGAGCACGGAGGCACGCCTACAAGCCAGCTGAGATGGGCTTTGCCTAAGAGTGAGGCAAGTGGCGAGCGGAACAAGGGATGTGCTGCACAGCTTCCCTCGCAGGCAGATTCCCTCCTGGGGGGCTTTGTTCTCTTGCCTTAGTGCCCTGCTTTGGAGGCTGTTTGCGGACAGCAGCACACACAGCAGGAAGGTGCGCGCTGGCCAGCTCCAAGTCTCGGCAGATTGAAGCGCAAGCCAGGCACCTGCACGCAGTTTGTCCTGGGCATGGGAAGTAGCAGGCTGCGTGCCCAGATTACTTCTCGCACTGTCCTGCCTGCCACGGGGCTGTTTCTGAGCACATAGGCACGCCTACAAGCCAGTTGAGATGGGCTTTGCCTAAGAGTCAGGGAAGTGGCGAGCGGAACAAGGGATGTGCTGCACAGCTTCCCTCGCAGGCAGATTCCCTCCTGGAACGCTTACTTCTCCTGCCTTAGCGCCCTGCTTTGTTTGGAGGCTGTTTGCGGACAGCAGCACACACAGCGGGAAGGTGCGCGCTGGCCAGCTCCTAGTCTCGGCAGATTGAAGTGCAAGCGAGGCACCTGCTCGCAGTTTGTCCCGGGCATGGGAAGCAGCATGCTGCGTGCCCAGAAGACATCTCGCACTGTCCTGCCTGCCACGGGGCTGCTTCTGAGCACGGAGGCACGCCTACAAGTCAGCTGAGATGGGCTTTGCCTAAGAGTGAGGGAAGTGGCGAGCGGAACAAGGGATGTGCTGCACAGCTTCCCTCGCAGGCAGTTTCCCTCCTGGGGCGCTTACTTCTCCTGCCTTAGTGCCCTGCTTTGTTTGGAGGCTGCTTGCGGACAGCAGCACACACAGTGGGAAGGTGCGCGCTGGCCAGCTCCTAGTCTCGGCAGATTGAAGTGCAAGCGAGGCACCTGCTCGCAGTTTGTCCCGGGCATGGGAAGTAGCAGGCTGCATGCCCAGAGTACTTCTCACACTGTCCTGCCTGCCTTGGGGCTGCTTCTGAGCACGGAGGCACGCCTACAAGCCAGCTGAGATGGGCTTTGCCTAAGAGTCAGGGAAGTGGCGAGCGGAACAAGGCATGTGCTGCACAGCTTCCCTCGCAGGCAGATTCCCTCCTGGGGCACTTATTTCTCTTGCCTTAGTGCCCTGCTTTGTTTGGAGGCTGTTTGCGGACAGCAGCACACACAGCGGGAAGGTGCGCGCTGGCCAGCTCCAAGTCTTGGCAGATTGAAGCGCAAGCGAGGCACCTACTCGCAGTTTGTCCCGGGCATGGGAAGTAGCATGCTGCATGCCCAGAAGACATCCCGCTGTATCCTGCCTGCCACGGGGCTGCTTCTGAGCACGGAGGCACGCCTACAAGCCAGCTGAGATGGGCTTTGCCTAAGACTGAGGCAAGTGGCGAGCGGAACAAGGGATGTGCTGCACAGCTTCCCTCGCAGGCAGATTCCCTCCTGGGGGGCTTTGTTCTCTTGCCTTAGTGCTCTGCTTTGGAGGCTGTTTGCGGACAGCAGCACACACAGCAGGAAGGTGCGCGCTGGCCAGCTCGAAATCTCGACACATAGAAGCGCAAGCGAGGCACCTGCTCGCAGTTTGTTCCGGGCATGGGAAGCAGCAGGCTGCATGCCCAGACAACTTCTCGCACTGTCCTGCCTTCCTCGGGGCTGCTTCTGAGCACGGAGGCACGCCTACAAGCCAGCTGAGATGGGCTTTGCCTAAGAGTGAGGGAAGTGGCGAGCGGAACAAGGCATGTGCTGCACAGCTTCCCTCGCAGGCAGATTCCCTCCTGGGGCGCTTAGTTCTCCTACCTTAGCGCCCTGCTTTGTTTGGAGGCTGTTTGCGGACAGCAGCACACACAGCGGGAAGGTGCGCGCTGGCCAGCTCCAAGTCTCGGCAGATTGAAGCGCAAGCGAGGCACCTGCTCGCGGTTTGTCCCGGGCATGGGAAGCAGCATGCTGCATGCCCAGAAGACATCTCGCACTGTCCTGCCTGCCTCGGGGCTGCTTCTGAGCACGGAGGCACGCCTACAAGCCAGCTGAGATGGGCTTTGCCTAAGAGTGAGGGAAGTGGCGAGCGGAACAAGGGATGTGCTGCACAGCTTCCCTCGCAGGCAGATTCCCTCCTGGAACGCTTACTTCTCCTGCCTTAGTGCCCTGCTTTGTTTGGAGGCTGTTTGCGGACAGCAGCACACACAGCGGGAAGGTGCGCGCTGGTCAGCTCCAAGTCTCGGCACATAGAAGCGCAAGCGAGGCACCTGCTCGCAGTTTGTCCCGGGCATGGGAAGCAGCAGGCTGCATGCCCAGATTACTTCTCGCACTGTCCTGCCTTCCTCGGGGCTGCTTCTGAGCACGGAGGCACGCCTACAAGCCAGCTGAGATGGGCTTTGCCTAAGAGTCAGGGAAGTGGCGAGCGGAACAAGGGATGTGCTGCACAGCTTCCCTCGCAGGCAGTTTCCCTCCTGGGGCACTTACTTCTCTTGCCTTAGCGCCCTGCTTTGTTTGGAGGCTGTTTGCGGACAGCAGCACACACCGCGGGAAGGTGCGCGCTGTTCAGCTCGAAATCTCGGCACATAGAAGCGCAAGCGAGGCACCTGCTCGCAGTTTGTTCCGGGCATGGGAAGCAGCAGGCTGCCTGCCCAGAAGACATCTCGCTCTGTCCTCCCTGCCACGGGGCTGCTTCTGAGCACGGAGGCACGCCTACAAGCCAGCTGAGATGGGCTTTGCCTAAGAGTGAGGGAAGTGGCGAGCGGAACAAGGGATGTGCTGCACAGCTTCCCTCGCAGGCAGATTCCCTCCTGGGGGGCTTTGTTCTCTTGCCTTAGTGCCCTGCTTTGGAGGCTGTTTGCGGACAGCAGCACACACAGCGGGAAGGTGCGCGCTGGCCAGCTCCAAGTCTCGGCACATAGAAGTGCAAGCGAGGCACCTGCTCGCAGTTTGTCCCGGGCATGGGAAGCAGCTTGCTGCATGCCCAGAGTACTTCTCGCACTGTCCTGCCTGCCACGGGGCTGCTTCTGAGCACGGAGGCATGCCTACAAGCCAGCTGAGATGGGCTTTGCCTAAGAGTGAGGCAAGTGGCGAGCGGAACAAGGGATGTGCTGCACAGCTTCCCTCGCAGGCAGATTCCCTCCTGGGGCACTTACTTGTCCTGCCTTAGTGCCCTGCTTTGTTTGGAGGCTGTTTGCGGACAGCAGCACACACAGCGGGAAGGTGCGCACTGGTCAGCTCCAAGTCTCGGCAGATTGAAGCGCAAGCCAGGCACCTGCTCGCGGTTTGTCCCGGGCATGGGAAGCAGCATGCTGCATGCCCAGAAGACATCTCGCACTGTCCTGCCTGCCACGGGGCTGCTTCTGAGCACGGAGGCACGCCTACAAGCCAGCTGAGATGGGCTTTGCCTAAGAGTCAGGGAAGTGGCGAGCGGAACAAGGGATGTGCTGCACAGCTTCCCTCGCAGGCAGATTCCCTCCTGGGGCACTTATTTCTCTTGCCTTAGTGCCCTGCTTTGTTTGGAGGCTGTTTGCAGACAGCAGCACACACAGCGGGAAGGTGCGCGCTGGCCAGCTCCAAGTCTCGGCAGATTGAAGCGCAAGCCAGGCACCTGCACGCAGTTTGTCCCGGGCATGGGAAGCAGCATGCTGCATGCCCAGATTACTTCTCGCACTGTCCTGCCTGCCACGGGGCTGCTTCTGAGCACGGAGGCACGCCTGCAAGCCAGCTGAGATGGGCTTTGCCTAAGAGTCAGGGAAGTGGCGAGCGGAACAAGGGATGTGCTGCACAGCTTCCCTCGCAGGCAGATTCCCTCCTGGGGCGCTTACTTCTCTTGCCTTAGCGCCCTGCTTTGTTTGGAGGCTGTTTGCGGACAGCAGCACACACAGCGGGAAGGTGCGCGCTGGTCAGCTCCAAGTCTCGGCACATAGAAGCGCAAGCGAGGCACCTGCTCGCAGTTTGTGCCGGGCATGGGAAGCAGCAGGCTGCATGCCCAGATTACTTCTCGCACTGTCCTGCCTTCCTCGGGGCTGCTTCTGAGCACGGAGGCACGCCTACAAGCCAGCTGAGATGGGCTTTGCCTAAGAGTAAGGGAAGTGGCGAGCGGAACAAGGGATGTGCTGCACAGCTTCCCTCGCAGGCAGTTTCCCTCCTGGGGCACTTACTTCTCTTGCCTTAGCGCCCTGCTTTGTTTGGAGGCTGTTTGCGGACAGCAGCACACACAGCGGGAAGGTGCGCGCTGGCCAGCTCGAAATCTCGGCACATAGAAGCGCAAGCGAGGCACCTGCTCGCAGTTTGTTCCGGGCATGGGAAGCAGCAGGCTGCATGCCCAGACAACTTCTCGCACTGTCCTGCCTTCCTCGGGGCTGCTTCTGAGCACGGAGGCACGCCTACAAGCCAGCTGAGATGGGCTTTGCCTAAGAGTCAGGGAAGTGGCGAGCGGAACAAGGGATGTGCTGCACAGCTTCCCTCGCAGGCAGATTCCCTCCTGGGGCGCTTACTTCTCCTGCCTTAGTGCCCTGCTTTGTTTGGAGGCTGTTTGCGGACAGCAGCACACACAGCGGGAAGGTGCGCGCTGGCCAGCTCCAAGTCTCGGCAGATTGAAGCGCAAGCGAGGCACCTGCTCGCAGTTTGTCCCGGACATGAGACCAGCATGCTGCGTGCCCAGAAGACATCTCGCTCTGTCCTGCCTGCCACAGGGCTGCTTCTGAGCACGGAGGCACGCCTACAAGCCAGCTGAGATGGGCTTTGCCTAAGAGTGAGGCAAGTGGCGAGCGGAACAAGGGATGTGCTGCACAGCTTCCCTCGCAGGCAGATTCCCTCCTGGGGGGCTTTGTTCTCTTGCCTTAGTGCCCTGCTTTGGAGTCTGTTTGCGGACAGCAGCACACACAGCGGGAAGGTGCGCGCTGGCCAGCTCCAAGTCTCGGCACATAGAAGCGCAAGCGAGGCACCTGCTCGCAGTTTGTCCCGGGCATGGGAAGCAGCTTGCTGCATGCCCAGATTACTTCTCGCACTGTCCTGCCTGCCACGGGGCTGCTTCTGAGCACGGAGGCACGCCTACAAGCCAGCTGAGATGGGCTTTGCCGAAGAGTCAGGGAAGTGGCGAGCGGAACAAGGCATGTGCTGCACAGCTTCCCTCTCAGGCAGATTCCCTCCTGGGGCGCTTACTTCTCCTGCCTTAGTGCCCTGCTTTGTTTGGAGGCTGTTTGCGGACAGCAGCACACACAGCGGGAAGGTGCACGCTGGCCAGCTCCAAGTCTCGGCAGATTGAAGTGCAAGCGAGGCACCTGCTCGCAGTTTGTCCCGGGCATGGGAAGCAGCTTGCTGCATGCCCAGAGTACTTCTCGCACTGTCCTGCCTGCCACGGGGCTGCTTCTGAGCACGGAGGCACGCCTACAAGCCAGCTGAGATGGGCTTTGCCTAAGAGTGAGGCAAGTGGCGAGCGGAACAAGGGATGTGCTGCACAGCTTCCCTCGCAGGCAGATTCCCTCCTGGGGCACTTACTTCTCCTGCCTTAGTGCCCTGCTTTGTTTGGAGGCTGTTTGCGGACAGCAGCACACACAGCGGGAAGGTGCGCACTGGTCAGCTCCAAGTCTCGGCAGATTGAAGCGCAAGCCAGGCACCTGCTCGCGGTTTGTCCCGGGCATGGGAAGCAGCATGCTGCATGCCCAGAAGACATCTCGCACTGTCCTGCCTGCCACGGGGCTGCTTCTGAGCACGGAGGCACGCCTACAAGCCAGCTGAGATGGGCTTTGCCTAAGAGTCAGGGAAGTGGCGAGCGGAACAAGGGATGTGCTGCACAGCTTCCCTCGCAGGCAGATTCCCTCCTGGGGCTCTTAGTTCTCTTGCCTTAGTGCCCTGCTTTGTTTGGAGGCTGTTTGCAGACAGCAGCACACACAGCGGGAAGGTGCGCGCTGGCCAGCTTCAAGTCTCGGCACATAGAAGCGCAAGCGAGGCACCTGCTCGCAGTTTGTTCCGGGCATGGGAAGCAGCAGGCTGCATGCCCAGACAACTTCTCGCACTGTCCTGCCTTCCTCGGGGCTGCTTCTGAGCACGGAGGCACGCCTACAAGCCAGCTGAGATGGGCTTTGCCTAAGAGTCAGGGAAGTGGCGAGCGGAACAAGGGATGTGCTGCACAGCTTCCCTCGCAGGCAGATTCCCTCCTGGGGCGCTTACTTCTCCTGCCTTAGTGCCCTGCTTTGTTTGGAGGCTGTTTGCGGACAGCAGCACACACAGCGGGAAGGTGCGCGCTGGCCAGCTCCAAGTCTCGGCAGATTGAAGCGCAAGCGAGGCACCTGCTCGCAGTTTGTCCCGGACATGAGACCAGCATGCTGCGTGCCCAGAAGACATCTCGCTCTGTCCTGCCTGCCACAGGGCTGCTTCTGAGCACGGAGGCACGCCTACAAGCCAGCTGAGATGGGCTTTGCCTAAGAGTGAGGGAAGTGGCGAGCGGAACAAGGGATGTGCTGCACAGCTTCCCTCGCAGGCAGATTCCCTCCTGGGGGGCTTTGTTCTCTTGCCTTAGTGCCCTGCTTTGGAGTCTGTTTGCGGACAGCAGCACACACAGCGGGAAGGTGCGCGCTGGCCAGCTCCAAGTCTCGGCACATAGAAGCGCAAGCGAGGCACCTGCTCGCAGTTTGTCCCGGGCATGGGAAGCAGCTTGCTGCATGCCCAGATTACTTCTCGCACTGTCCTGCCTGCCACGGGGCTGCTTCTGAGCACGGAGGCACGCCTACAAGCCAGCTGAGATGGGCTTTGCCGAAGAGTCAGGGAAGTGGCGAGCGGAACAAGGCATGTGCTGCACAGCTTCCCTCTCAGGCAGATTCCCTCCTGGGGCGCTTACTTCTCCTGCCTTAGTGCCCTGCTTTGTTTGGAGGCTGTTTGCGGACAGCAGCACACACAGCGGGAAGGTGCACGCTGGCCAGCTCCAAGTCTCGGCAGATTGAAGCGCAAGCGAGGCACCTGCTCGCAGTTTGTCCCGGGCATGGGAAGTAGCAGGCTGCATGCCCAGAGTACTTCTCGCACTGTCCTGCCTGCCACGGGGCTGCTTCTGAGCACGGAGGCACGCCTACAAGCCAGCTGAGATGGGCTTTGCCTAAGAGTGAGGGAAGTGGCGAGCGGAACAAGGCATGTGCTGCACAGCTTCCCTCTCAGACAGATTCCCTCCTGGGGTGCTTACTTCTCCTGCCTTAGTGCCCTGCTTTGTTTGGAGGCTGTTTGCGGACAGCAGCACACACAGCGGGAAGGTGCACGCTGGCCAGCTCCAAGTCTCGGCACATAGAAGCGCAAGCCAGGCACCTGCTCGCAATTTGTCCCGGGCATGGGAAGTAGCAGGCTGCATGCCCAGAGTACTTCTCGCACTGTCCTGCCTGCCACGGGGCTGCTTCTGAGCACGGAGGCACGCCTACAAGCCAGCTGAGATGGGCTTTGCCTAAGAGTCAGGGAAGTGGCGAGCGGAACAAGGCATGTGCTGCACAGCTTCCCTCGCAGGCAGATTCCCTCCTGGGGCACTTATTTCTCTTGCCTTAGTGCCCTGCTTTGTTTGGAGGCTGTTTGCGGACAGCAGCACACACAGCGGGAAGGTGCACGCTGGCCAGCTCCAAGTCTTGGCAGATTGAAGCGCAAGCGAGGCACCTACTCGCAGTTTGTCCCGGGCATGGGAAGTAGCATGCTGCATGCCCAGAGTACTTCTTGCACTGTCCTGCCTGCCACGGGGCTGCTTCTGAGCACATAGGCACGCCTACAAGCCAGCTGAGATGGGCTTTGCCTAAGAGTCAGGGAAGTGGCGAGCAGAACAAGGGATGTGCTGCACAGCTTCCCTCGCAGGCAGATTCCCTCCTGGGGCGCTTACTTCTCCTGCCTTAGTGCCCTGCTTTGTTTGGAGGCTGTTTGCGGACAGCAGCACACACAGCGGGAAGGTGCGCACTGGTCAGCTCCAAGTCTTGGCAGATTGAAGCGCTAGCGAGGCACCTGCTCGCAGTTTGTCCCGGGCATGGGAAGTAGCAGGCTGCATGCCCAGAGTACTTCTCGCACTGTCCTGCCTGCCACGGGGCTGCTTCTGAGCACGGAGGCACGCCTACAAGCCAGCTGAGATGGGCTTTGCCTAAGAGTGAGGGAAGTGGCGAGCGGAACAAGGGATGTGCTGCACAGCTTCCCTCGCAGGCAGATTCCCTCCTGGGGCGCTTAGTTCTCTTGCCTTAGCGCCCTGCTTTGTTTGGAGGCTGTTTGCGGACAGCAGCACACACAGCGGGAAGGTGCGCGCTGGTCAGCTCCAAGTCTCGGCACATAGAAGCGCAAGCGAGGCACCTGCTCGCAGTTTGTCCCGGGCATGGGAAGCAGCAGGCTGCATGCCCAGATTACTTCTCGCACTGTCCTGCCTTCCTCGGGGCTGCTTCTGAGCACGGAGGCACGCCTACAAGCCAGCTGAGATGGGCTTTGCCTAAGAGTCAGGGAAGTGGCGAGCGGAACAAGGCATGTGCTGCACAGCTTCCCTCGCAGGCAGATTCCCTCCTGGAACGCTTACTTCTCCTGCCTTAGTGCCCTGCTTTGTTTGGAGGCTGTTTGCGGACAGCAGCACACACAGCGGGAAGGTGCGCGCTGGCCAGCTCCAAGTCTCGGCACATAGAAGCGCAAGCGAGGCACCTGCTCGCAGTTTGTCCCGGGCATGGGAAGCAGCATGCTGCATGCCCAGATTACTTCTCGCACTGTCCTGCCTGCCACGGGGCTGCTTCTGAGCACGGAGGCACGCCTACAAGCCAGCTGAGATGGGCTTTGCCTAAGAGTGAGGCAAGTGGCGAGCGGAACAAGGGATGTGCTGCACAGCTTCCCTCGCAGGCAGATTCCTTCCTGGGGCGCTTACTTCTCCTGCCTTAGTGCCCTGCTTTGTTTGGAGGCTGTTTGCGGACAGCAGCACACACAGCGGGAAGGTGCGCGCTGGCCAGCTCCAAGTCTCGGCAGATTGAAGCGCAAGCGAGGTACCTGCTCGCAGTTTGTCCCGGACATGAGACCAGCATGCTGCGTGCCCAGAAGACATCTCGCTCTGTCCTGCCTGCCACGGGGCTGCTTCTGAGCACGGAGGCACGCCTACAAGCCAGCTGAGATGGGCTTTGCCTAAGAGTGAGGCAAGTGGCGAGCGGAACAAGGGATGTGCTGCACAGCTTCCCTCGCAGGCAGATTCCCTCCTGGGGGTCTTTGTTCTCTTGCCTTAGTGCCCTGCTTTGGAGTCTGTTTGCGGACAGCAGCACACACAGCGGGAAGGTGCGCGCTGGCCAGCTCCAAGTCTCGGCACATAGAAGCGCAAGCCAGGCACCTGCTCGCAGTTTGTCCCGGGCATGGGAAGCAGCTTGCTGCATGCCCAGATTACTTCTCGCACTGTCCTGCCTGCCACGGGGCTGCTTCTGAGCACGGAGGCACGCCTACAAGCCAGCTGAGATGGGCTTTGCCGAAGAGTCAGGGAAGTGGCGAGCGGAACAAGGCATGTGCTGCACAGCTTCCCTCGCAGGCAGATTCCCTCCTGGAACGCTTACTTCTCCTGCCTTAGTGCCCTGCTTTGTTTGGAGGCTGTTTGCGGACAGCAGCACACACAGCGGGAAGGTGCGCGCTGGCCAGCTCCAAGTCTCGGCAGATTGAAGCGCAAGCGAGGCACCTGCTCGCAGTTTGTCCCGGACATGAGACCAGCATGCTGCGTGCCCAGAAGACATCTCGCTCTGTCCTGCCTGCCTCGGGGCTGCTTCTGAGCACGGAGGCACGCCTACAAGCCCGCTGAGATGGGCTTTGCCTAAGAGTGAGGCAAGTGGCGAGCGGAACAAGGCATGTGCTGCACAGCTTCCCTCGCAGGCAGATTCCCTCCTGGGGCGCTTAGTTCTCCTGCCTTAGTGCCCTGCTTTGTTTGGAGGCTGCTTGCGGACAGCAGCACACACAGCGGGAAGGTGCGCGCTGGCCAGCTCCAAGTCTCGGCACATAGAAGCGCAAGCGAGGCACCTGCTCGCAGTTTGTCCCGGGCATGGGAAGCAGCAGGCTGCGTGCCCAGATTACTTCTCGCACTGTCCTGCCTGCCACGGGGCTGTATCTGAGCACATAGGCACGCCTACAAGCCAGCTGAGATGGGCTTTGCCTAAGAGTGAGGGAAGTGGCGAGCGGAACAAGGGATGTGCTGCACAGCTTCCCTCGCAGGCAGTTTCCCTCCTGGGGCGCTTACTTCTCCTGCCTTAGCGCCCTGCTTTGTTTGGAGGCTGTTTGCGGACAGCAGCACACACAGTGGGAAGGTGCGCGCTGGCCAGCTCCTAGTCTCGGCAGATTGAAGTGCAAACGAGGCACCTGCTCGCAGTTTGTCCCGGGCATGGGAAGCAGCATGCTGTGTGCCCAGAAGACATCTCGCACTGTCCTGCCTGCCTCGGGGCTGCTTCTGAGCACGGAGGCACGCCTACAAGCCAGCTGAGATGGGCTTTGCCTAAGAGTCAGGGAAGTGGCGAGCGGAACAAGGGATGTGCTGCACAGCTTCCCTCGCAGGCAGATTCCTTCCTGGGGCACTTATTTCTCTTGCCTTAGTGCCCTGCTTTGTTTGGAGGCTGTTTGCGGACAGCAGCACACACAGCGGGAAGGTGCGCGCTGGCCAGCTCCAAGTCTTGGCAGATTGAAGCGCAAGCGAGGCACCTACTCGCAGTTTGTCCCGGTCATGGGAAGTAGCATGCTGCATGCCCAGAGTACTTCTCGCACTGTCCTGCCTGCCACGGGGCTGCTTCTGAGCACATAGGCACGCCTACAAGCCAGCTGAGATGGGCTTTGCCTAAGAGTCAGGGAAGTGGCGAGCAGAACAAGGGATGTGCTGCACAGCTTCCCTCGCAGGCAGATTCCCTCCTGGGGCGCTTACTTCTCCTGCCTTAGTGCCCTGCTTTGTTTGGAGGCTGTTTGCAGACAGCAGCACACACAGCGGGAAGGTGCGCACTGGTCAGCTCCAAGTCTTGGCAGATTGAAGCGCAAGCCAGGCACCTGCTCGCAGTTTGTCCCGGGCATGGGAAGTAGCAGGCTGCATGCCCAGAGTACTTCTCGCACTGTCCTGCCTGCCACGGGGCTGCTTCTGAGCACGGAGGCACGCCTACAAGCCAGCTGAGATGGGCTTTGCCTAAGAGTGAGGGAAGTGGCGAGCGGAACAAGGCATGTGCTGCACAGCTTCCCTCGCAGGCAGATTCCCTCCTGGGGCGCTTACTTCTCCTGCCTTAGTGCCCTGCTTTGTTTGGAGGCTGTTTGCGGACAGCAGCACACACAGCGGGAAGGTGTGCACTGGTCAGCTCCAAGTCTCGGCAGATTGAAGCGCAAGCCAGGCACCTGCTCGCGGTTTGTCCCGGGCATGGGAAGCAGCATGCTGCATGCCCAGAGGACATCTCGCACTGTCCTGCCTGCCACGGGGCTGCTTCTGAGCACGGAGGCACGCCTACAAGCCAGCTGAGATGGGCTTTGCCTAAGAGTGAGGCAAGTGGCGAGCGGAACAAGGCATGTGCTGCACAGCTTCCCTCGCAGGCAGATTCCCTCCTGGGGCGCTTACTTCTCCTGCCTTAGTGCCCTGCTTTGTTTGGAGGCTGTTTGCGGACAGCAGCACACACAGCGGGAAGGTGCGCGCTGGCCAGCTCCAAGTCTTGGCACATAGAAGCGCAAGCGAGGCACCTGCTCGCAGTTTGTCCCGGGCATGGGAAGTAGCAGGCTGCATGCCCAGAGTACTTCTCGCACTGTCCTGCCTGCCACGGGGCTGCTTCTGAGCACGGAGGCACGCCTACAAGCCAGCTGAGATGGGCTTTGCCTAAGAGTCAGGGAAGTGGCGAGCGGAACAAGGGATGTGCTGCACAGCTTCCCTCGCAGGCAGATTCCCTCCTGGGGCGCTTACTTCTCCTGCCTTAGTGCCCTGCTTTGTTTGGAGGCTGTTTGCGGACAGCAGCACACACAGCGGGAAGGTGCGCGCTGGCCAGCTCCAAGTCTCGGCAGATTAAAGCGCAAGCGAGGCACCTGCTCGCAGTTTGTCCCGGACATGAGACCAGCATGCTGCGTGCCCAGAAGACATCTCGCACTGTCCTGCCTGCCACGGGGCTGCTTCTGAGCACGGAGGCACGCCTACAAGCCAGCTGAGATGGGCTTTGCCTAAGAGTCAGGGAAGTGGCGAGCGGAACAAGGGATGTGCTGCACAGCTTCCCTCGCAGGCAGATTCCCTTCTGGAACGCTTACTTCTCCTGCCTTAGTGCCCTGCTTTGTTTGGAGGCTGTTTGCGGACAGCAGCACACACAGCGGGAAGGTGCGCGCTGGCCAGCTCCAAGTCTAGGCACATAGAAGCGTAAGCCAGGCACCTGCTCGCAGTTTGTCCCGGGCATGGGAAGCAGCATGCTGCGTGCCCAGAAGACATCTCGCACTGTCCTGCCTGCCTCGGGGCTGCTTCTGAGCACGGAGGCACGCCTACAAGCCCGCTGAGATGGGCTTTGCCTAAGAGTGAGGCAAGTGGCGAGCGGAACAAGGGATGTGCTGCACAGCTTCCCTCGCAGGCAGATTCCCTCCTGGAGCGCTTACTTCTCCTGCCTTAGTGCCCTGCTTTGTTTGGAGGCTGTTTGCGGACAGCAGCACACACAGCGGGAAGGTGCGCGCTGGTCAGCTCCAAGTCTCGGCAGATTGAAGTGCAAGCGAGGCACCTGCTCGCAGTTTGTGCCGGGCATGGGAAGCAGCACGCTGCATGCCCAGATTACTTCTCGCACTGTCCTGCCTGCCACGGGGCTGCTTCTGAGCACGGAGGCACGCCTACAAGCCAGCTGAGATGGGCTTTGCCTAAGAGTCAGGGAAGTGGCGAGCGGAACAAGGGATGTGCTGCACAGCTTCCCTCGCAGGCAGATTCCCTCCTGGGGGTCTTTGTTCTCTTGCCTTAGTGCCCTGCTTTGGAGTCTGTTTGCGGACAGCAGCACACACAGCAGGAAGGTGCGCGCTGGCCAGCTCCAAGTCTCGGCAGATTGAAGCGCAAGCCAGGCACCTGCACGCAGTTTGTCCTGGGCATGGGAAGTAGCAGGCTGCGTGCCCAGATTACTTCTCGCACTGTCCTGCCTGCCACGGGGCTGTATCTGAGCACATAGGCACGCCTACAAGCCAGTTGAGATGGGCTTTGCCTAAGAGTGAGGCAAGTGGCGAGCGGAACAAGGGATGTGCTGCACAGCTTCCCTCGCAGGCAGATTCCCTCCTGGGGCGCTTACTTCTCCTGCCTTAGCGCCCTGCTTTGTTTGGAGGCTGTTTGCGGACAGCAGCACACACAGTGGGAAGGTGCGCGCTGGCCAGCTCCTAGTCTCGGCAGATTGAAGCGCAAGCCAGGCACCTGCTCGCAATTTGTCCCGGGCATGGGAAGTAGCAGGCTGCATGCCCAGAGTACTTCTCGCACTGTCCTGCCTGCCACGGGGCTGCTTCTGAGCACGGAGGCACGCCTACAAGCCAGCTGAGATGGGCTTTGCCTAAGAGTGAGGGAAGTGGCGAGCGGAACAAGGCATGTGCTGCAAAGCTTCCCTCGCAGGCAGATTCCCTCCTGGGGCACTTATTTCTCTTGCCTTAGTGCCCTGCTTTGTTTGGAGGCTGTTTGCGGACAGCAGCACACACAGCGGGAAGGTGCGCGCTGGCCAGCTCCAAGTCTTGGCAGATTGAAGCGCAAGCGAGGCACCTACTCGCAGTTTGTCCCGGTCATGGGAAGTAGCATGCTGCATGCCGAGAGTACTTCTCGCACTGTCCTGCCTGCCACGGGGCTGCTTCTGAGCACATAGGCACGCCTACAAGCCAGCTGAGATGGGCTTTGCCTAAGAGTCAGGGAAGTGGCGAGCAGAACAAGGGATGTGCTGCACAGCTTCCCTCGCAGGCAGATTCCCTCCTGGGGCGCTTACTTCTCCTGCCTTAGTGCCCTGCTTTGTTTGGAGGCTGTTTGCAGACAGCAGCACACACAGCGGGAAGGTGCGCACTGGTCAGCTCCAAGTCTTGGCAGATTGAAGCGCAAGCGAGGCACCTGCTCGCAGTTTGTCCCGGGCATGGGAAGTAGCAGGCTGCATGCCCAGAGTACTTCTCGCACTGTCCTGCCTGCCACGGGGCTGCTTCTGAGCACGGAGGCACGCCTACAAGCCAGCTGAGATGGGCTTTGCCTAAGAGTGAGGGAAGTGGCGAGCGGAACAAGGGATGTGCTGCACAGCTTCCCTCGCAGGCAGATTCCCTCCTGGGGCGCTTACTTCTCCTGCCTTAGTGCCCTGCTTTGTTTGGAGGCTGTTTGCGGACAGCAGCACACACAGCGGGAAGGTGTGCACTGGTCAGCTCCAAGTCTCGGCAGATTGAAGCGCAAGCCAGGCACCTGCTCGCGGTTTGTCCCGGGCATGGGAAGCAGCATGCTGCATGCCCAGAAGACATCTCGCACTGTCCTGCCTGCCACGGGGCTGCTTCTGAGCACGGAGGCACGCCTACAAGCCAGCTGAGATGGGCTTTGCCTAAGAGTGAGGCAAGTGGCGAGCGGAACAAGGGATGTGCTGCACAGCTTCCCTCGCAGGCAGATTCCCTCCTGGGGCGCTTACTTCTCTTGCCTTAGCGCCCTGCTTTGTTTGGAGGCTGTTTGCGGACAGCAGCACACACAGCGGGAAGGTGCGCGCTGGTCAGCTCCAAGTCTCGGCACATAGAAGCGCAAGCGAGGCACCTGCTCGCAGTTTGTCCCGGGCATGGGAAGTAGCAGGCTGCATGCCCAGAGTACTTCTCGCACTGTCCTGCCTGCCACGGGGCTGCTTCTGAGCACGGAGGCACGCCTACAAGCCAGCTGAGATGGGCTTTGCCTAAGAGTGAGGCAAGTGGCGAGCGGAACAAGGGATGTGCTGCACAGCTTCCCTCGCAGGCAGATTCCCTCCTGGGGCGCTTACTTCTCCTGCCTTAGTGCCCTGCTTTGTTTGGAGGCTGTTTGCGGACAGCAGCACACACAGCGGGAAGGTGCGCGCTGGTCAGCTCCAAGTCTCGGCACATAGAAGCGCAAGCGAGGCACCTGCTCGCAGTTTGTCCCGGGCATGGGAAGTAGCAGGCTGCATGCCCAGAGTACTTCTCGCACTGTCCTGCCTGCCACGGGGCTGCTTCTGAGCACGGAGGCACGCCTACAAGCCAGCTGAGATGGGCTTTGCCTAAGAGTCAGGGAAGTGGCGAGCGGAACAAGGGATGTGCTGCACAGCTTCCCTCGCAGGCAGATTCCCTCCTGGGGCGCTTACTTCTCCTGCCTTAGTGCCCTGCTTTGTTTGGAGGCTGTTTGCGGACAGCAGCACACACAGCGGGAAGGTGCGCGCTGGCCAGCTCCAAGTCTAGGCACATAGAAGCGTAAGCCAGGCACCTGCTCGCAGTTTGTGCCGGGCATGGGAAGCAGCATGCTGCGTGCCCAGAAGACATCTCGCACTGTCCTGCCTGCCTCGGGGCTGCTTCTGAGCACGGAGGCACGCCTACAAGCCAGCTGAGATGGGCTTTGCCTAAGAGTGAGGGAAGTGGCGAGCGGAACAAGGGATGTGCTGCACAGCTTCCCTCGCAGGCAGATTCCCTCCTGGGGCGCTTACTTCTCCTGCCTTAGTGCCCTGCTTTGTTTGGAGGCTGTTTGCGGACAGCAGCACACACAGCGGGAAGGTGCGCGCTGGCCAGCTCCAAGTCTCGGCAGATTGAAGCGCAAGCGAGGCACCTGCTCGCAGTTTGTCCCGGACATGAGACCAGCATGCTGCGTGCCCAGAAGACATCTCGCTCTGTCCTGCCTGCCTCGGGGCTGCTTCTGAGCACGGAGGCACGCCTACAAGCCCGCTGAGATGGGCTTTGCCTAAGAGTGAGGCAAGTGGCGAGCGGAACAAGGGATGTGCTGCACAGCTTCCCTCGCAGGCAGATTCCCTCCTGGAGCGCTTAGTTCTCCTGCCTTAGCGCCCTGCTTTGTTTGGAGGCTGTTTGCGGACAGCAGCACACACAGCGGGAAGGTGCGCGCTGGTCAGCTCCAAGTCTCGGCAGATTGAAGTGCAAGCGAGGCACCTGCTCCCGGTTTGTGCCGGGCATGGGAAGCAGCACGCTGCATGCCCAGATTACTTCTCGCACTGTCCTGCCTGCCACGGGGCTGCTTCTGAGCACGGAGGCACGCCTACAAGCCAGCTGAGATGGGCTTTGCCTAAGAGTCAGGGAAGTGGCGAGCGGAACAAGGGATGTGCTGCACAGCTTCCCTCGCAGGCAGATTCCCTCCTGGAACGCTTACTTCTCTTGCCTTAGTGCCCTGCTTTGTTTGGAGGCTGTTTGCGGACAGCAGCACACACAGCGGGAAGGTGCGCACTGGTCAGCTCCAAGTCTCGGCAGATAGAAGCGCAAGCGAGGCACCTGCTCGCAGTTTGTCCCGGGCATGGGAAGCAGCATGCTGCGTGCCCAGAAGACATCTCGCACTGTCCTGCCTGCCTCGGGGCTGCTTCTGAGCACGGAGGCACGCCTACAAGCCAGCTGAGATGGGCTTTGCCTAAGAGTCAGGGAAGTGGCGAGCGGAACAAGGGATGTGCTGCACAGCTTCCCTCGCAGGCAGTTTCCCTCCTGGGGCGCTTACTTCTCCTGCCTTAGTGCCCTGCTTTGTTTGGAGGCTGCTTGTGGACAGCAGCACACACAGCGGGAAGGTGCGCGCTGGCCAGCTCCAGGTCTCGGCACATAGAAGCGCAAGCGAGGCACCTGCTCGCAGTTTGTCCCGGGCATGGGAAGCAGCACGCTGCATGCCCAGAAGACATCTCGCACTGTCCTGCCTGCCACGGGGCTGCTTCTGAGCACGGAGGCACGCCTACAAGCCAGCTGAGATGGGCTTTGCCGAAGAGTCAGGGAAGTGGCGAGCGGAACAAGGGATGTGCTGCACAGCTTCCCTCGCAGGCAGTTTCCCTCCTGGGGCGCTTACTTCTCCTGCCTTAGTGCCCTGCTTTGTTTGGAGGCTGCTTGCGGACAGCAGCACACACAGCGGGAAGGTGCGCGCTGGCCAGCTCCAAGTCTCAGCAGATAGAAGCGTAAGCCAAGCACCTGCTCGCAGTTTGTCCCGGGCATGGGAAGCAGCATGCTGCGTGCCCAGAAGACATCTCGCACTGTCCTGCCTGCCTCGGGGCTGCTTCTGAGCACGGAGGCACGCCTACAAGCCAGCTGAGATGGGCTTTGCCTAAGAGTCAGGGAAGTGGCGAGCGGAACAAGGGATGTGCTGCACAGCTTCCCTCGCAGGCAGATTCCCTCCTGGAACGCTTACTTCTCCTGCCTTAGTGCCCTGCTTTGTTTGGAGGCTGTTTGCGGACAGCAGCACACACAGCGGGAAGGTGCGCACTGGTCAGCTCGAAATCTCGGCACATAGAAGCGCAAGCGAGGCACCTGCTCGCAGTTTGTCCTGGGCATGGGAAGCAGCATGCTGCATGCCCAGATTACTTCTCGCACTGTCCTGCCTGCCACGGGGCTGCTTCTGAGCACATAGGCACGCCTACAAGCCAGCTGAGATGGGCTTTGCCTAAGAGTGAGGGAAGTGGCGAGCGGAACAAGGGATGTGCTGCACAGCTTCCCTCGCAGGCAGATTCCCTCCTGGGGCGCTTACTTCTCCTGCCTTAGCGCCCTGCTTTGTTTGGAGGCTGTTTGCGGACAGCAGCACACACAGCGGGAAGGTGCGCGCTGGCCAGCTCCTAGTCTCGGCAGATTGAAGTGCAAGCGAGGCACCTGCTCGCAGTTTGTCCCGGGCATGGGAAGCAGCATGCTGTGTGCCCAGAAGACATCTCGCACTGTCCTGCCTGCCTCGGGGCTGCTTCTGAGCACGGAGGCACGCCTACAAGCCAGCTGAGATGGGCTTTGCCTAAGAGTCAGGGAAGTGGCGAGCGGAACAAGGCATGTGCTGCACAGCTTCCCTCTCAGGCAGATTCCCTCCTGGGGCACTTATTTCTCTTGCCTTAGTGCCCTGCTTTGTTTGGAGGCTGTTTGCGGACAGCAGCACACACAGCGGGAAGGTGCGCGCTGGTCAGCTCGAAATTTCGGGACATAGAAGCGCAAGCGAGGCACCTGCTCGCAGTTTGTCCCGGGCATGGGAAGTAGCATGCTGCATGCCCAGAGTACTTCTCGCACTGTCCTGCCTGCCACGGGGCTGCTTCTGAGCACGGAGGCATGCCTACAAGCCAGCTGAGATGGGCTTTGCCTAAGAGTGAGGGAAGTGGCGAGCGGAACAAGGCATGTGCTGCACAGCTTCCCTCGCAGGCAGATTCCCTCCTGGGGCGCTTACTTCTCCTGCCTTAGTGCCCTGCTTTGTTTGGAGGCTGTTTGCGGACAGCAGCACACACAGCAGGAAGGTGCGCACAAGTCAGCTCCAAGTCTCGGCAGATTGAATCGCAAGCCAGGCACCTGCTCGCAGTTTGTCCCGGGCATGGGAAGTAGCAGGCTGCATGCCCAGAGTACTTCTCGCACTGTCCTGCCTGCCACGGGGCTGCTTCTGAGCACGGAGGCACGCCTACAAGCCAGCTGAGATGGGCTTTGCCTAAGAGTCAGGTTAGTGGCGAGCGGAACAAGGCATGTGCTGCACAGCTTCCCTCGCAGGCAGATTCCCTCCTGGGGCACTTACTTCTCTTGCCTTAGCGCCCTGCTTTGTTTGGAGGCTGTTTGCGGACAGCAGCACACACAGCGGGAAGGTGCGCGCTGGTCAGCTCCAAGTCTCGGCAGATACAAGCGCAAGCGAGGCACCTGCTCGCAGTTTGTTCCGGGCATGGGAAGCAGCACGCTGCATGCCCAGACAACTTCTCGCTCTGTCCTGCCTTCCTCGGGGCTGCTTCTGAGCACGGAGGCACGCCTACAAGCCAGCTGAGATGGGCTTTGCCTAAGAGTCAGGGAAGTGGCGAGCGGAACAAGGCATGTGCTGCACAGCTTCCCTCGCAGGCAGATTCCCTCCTGGGGCGCTTAGTTCTCCTGCCTTAGTGCCCTGCTTTGTTTGGAGGCTGTTTGCAGACAGCAGCACACACAGCGGGAAGGTGCGCGCTGGCCACCTCCAAGTCTCGGCAGATTGAAGCGCAAGCGAGGCACCTGCTCGCAGTTTGTCCCGGACATGGGAAGCAGCACGCTGCGTGCCCAGAAGACATCTCGCTCTGTCCTGCCTGCCTCGGGGCTGCTTCTGAGCACGGAGGCACGCCTACAAGCCAGCTGAGATGGGCTTTGCCTAAGAGTGAGGCAAGTGGCGAGCGGAACAAGGGATGTGCTGCACAGCTTCCCTCGCAGGCAGATTCCCTCCTGGGGCGCTTACTTCTCCTGCCTTAGTGCCCTGCTTTGTTTGGAGGCTGTTTGCGGACAGCAGCACACACAGCGGGAAGGTGCGCGCTGGCCAGCTCCAAGTCTCGGCACATAGAAGCGCAAGCGAGGCACCTGCTCGCAGTTTGTCCCGGGCATGGGAAGCAGCACGCTGCATGCCCAGAAGACATCTCGCACTGTCCTGCCTGCCACGGGGCTGCTTCTGAGCACGGAGGCACGCCTACAAGCCAGCTGAGATGGGCTTTGCCGAAGAGTCAGGGAAGTGGCGAGCGGAACAAGGGATGTGCTGCACAGCTTCCCTCGCAGGCAGATTCCCTCCTGGGGCGCTTAGTTCTCCTGCCTTAGCACCCTGCTTTGTTTGGAGGCTGTTTGCGGACAGCAGCACACACAGCGGGAAGGTGCGCGCTGGTCAGCTCCAAGTCTCGGCAGATTGAAGTGCAAGCGAGGCACCTGCTCCCGGTTTGTGCCGGGCATGGGAAGCAGCATGCTGCATGCCCAGATTACTTCTCGCACTGTCCTGCCTGCCACGGGGCTGCTTCTGAGCACGGAGGCACGCCTACAAGCCAGCTGAGATGGGCTTTGCCGAAGAGTCAGGGAAGTGGCGAGCGGAACAAGGGATGTGCTGCACAGCTTCCCGCGCAGGCAGATTCCCTCCTGGAACGCTTACTTCTCTTGCCTTAGTGCCCTGCTTTGTTTGGAGGCTGTTTGCGGACAGCAGCACACACAGCGGGAAGGTGCGCACTGGTCAGCTCCAAGTCTCGGCAGATAGAAGCGCAAGCGAGGCACCTGCTCGCAGTTTGTCCCGGGCATGGGAAGCAGCATGCTGCGTGCCCAGAAGACATCTCGCACTGTCCTGCCTGCCACGGGGCTGCTTCTGAGCACGGAGGCACGTCTACAAGCCAGCTGAGATGGGCTTTGCCTAAGAGTGAGGCAAGTGGCGAGCGGAACAAGGGATGTGCTGCACAGCTTCCCTCGCAGGCAGTTTCCCTCCTGGGGCGCTTACTTCTCCTGCCTTAGTGCCCTGCTTTGTTTGGAGGCTGTTTGCGGACAGCAGCACACACAGCGGGAAGGTGCGCGCTGGCCAGCTCCAAGCCTCGGCACATAGAAGCGCAAGCGAGGCACCTGCTCGCAGTTTGTCCCGGGCATGGGAAGCAGCACGCTGCATGCCCAGAAGACATCTCGCACTGTCCTGCCTGCCACGGGGCTGCTTCTGAGCACGGAGGCACGCCTACAAGCCAGCTGAGATGGGCTTTGCCTAAGAGTGAGGGAAGTGGCGAGCGGAACAAGGGATGTGCTGCACAGTTTCCCTCGCAGGCAGTTTCCCTCCTCGGGCGCTTACTTCTCCTGCCTTAGTGCCCTGCTTTGTTTGGAGGCTGCTTGTGGACAGCAGCACACACAGCGGGAAGGTGCGCGCTGGCCAGCTCCAGGTCTCGGCACATCGAAGCGCAAGCGAGGCACCTGCTCGCAGTTTGTCCCGGGCATGGGAAGCAGCACGCTGCATGCCCAGAAGACATCTCGCACTGTCCTGCCTGCCACGGGGCTGCTTCTGAGCACGGAGGCACGCCTACAAGCCAGCTGAGATGGGCTTTGCCGAAGAGTCAGGGAAGTGGCGAGCGGAACAAGGGATGTGCTGCACAGCTTCCCTCGCAGGCAGTTTCCCTCCTGGGGCGCTTACTTCTCCTGCCTTAGTGCCCTGCTTTGTTTGGAGGCTGCTTGCGGACAGCAGCACACACAGCGGGAAGGTGCGCGCTGGCCAGCTCCAAGTCTCAGCAGATAGAAGCGTAAGCCAAGCACCTGCTCGCAGTTTGTTCCGGGCATGGGAAGCAGCATGCTGCGTGCCCAGAAGACATCTCGCACTGTCCTGCCTGCCTCGGGGCTGCTTCTGAGCACGGAGGCACGCCTACAAGCCAGCTGAGATGGGCTTTGCCTAAGAGTCAGGGAAGTGGCGAGCGGAACAAGGGATGTGCTGCACAGCTTCCCTCGCAGGCAGATTCCCTCCTGGAACGCTTACTTCTCCTGCCTTAGTGCCCTGCTTTGTTTGGAGGCTGTTTGCGGACAGCAGCACACACAGCGGGAAGGTGCGCACTGGTCAGCTCGAAATCTCGGCACATAGAAGCGCAAGCGAGGCACCTGCTCGCAGTTTGTCCTGGGCATGGGAAGTAGCAGGCTGCGTGCCCAGAAGACATCTCGCACTGTCCTGCCTGCCACGGGGCTGCTTCTGAGCACGGAGGCACGCCTACAAGCCAGCTGAGATGGGCTTTGCCTAAGAGTGAGGGAAGTGGCGAGCGGAACAAGGGATGTGCTGCACAGCTTCCCTCGCAGGCAGATTCCCTCCTGGAACGCTTACTTCTCCTGCCTTAGTGCCCTGCTTTGTTTGGAGGCTGTTTGCGGACAGCAGCACACACAGCGGGAAGGTGCGCACTGGTCAGCTCCAAGTCTCGGCAGATAGAAGCGCAAGCGAGGCACCTGCTCGCAGTTTGTGCCGGGCATGGGAAGCAGCACGCTGCATGCCCAGAAGACATCTCGCACTGTCCTGCCTGCCACAGGGCTGCTTCTGAGCACGGAGGCACGCCTACAAGCCAGCTGAGATGGGCTTTGCCTAAGAGTGAGGCAAGTGGCGAGCGGAACAAGGGATGTGCTGCACAGCCTCCCTCGCAGGCAGATTCCCTCCTGGAACGCTTACTTCTCCTGCCTTAGTGCCCTGCTTTGTTTGGAGGCTGTTTGCGGACAGCAGCACACACAGTTGGAAGGTGCGCGCTGGCCAGCTCCAAGTCTCGGCAGATTGAAGCGCAAGCCAGGCACCTGCTCGCAGTTTGTCCCGGGCATGGGAAGCAGCATGCTGTGTGCCCAGAAGACATCTCGCACTGTCCTGTCTGCCACGGGGCTGCTTCTGAGCACATAGGCACGCCTACAAGCCAGCTGAGATGGGCTTTGCCTAAGAGTGAGGCAAGTGGCGAGCGGAACAAGGCATGTGCTGCACAGCTTCCCTCGCAGGCAGATTCCCTCCTGGGGCGCTTACTTCTCCTGCCTTAGTGCCCTGCTTTGTTTGGAGGCTGTTTGCGGACAGCAGCACACACAGCGGGAAGGTGCGCGCTGGTCAGCTCCAAGTCTCGGCAGATACAAGCGCAAGCGAGGCACCTGCTCGCAGTTTGTCCCGGGCATGGGAAGCAGCACGCTGCATGCCCAGAAGACATCTCGCTCTGTCCTGCCTGCCACGGGGCTGCTTCTGAGCACGGAGGCACGCCTACAAGCCAGCTGAGATGGGCTTTGCCTAAGAGTGAGGCAAGTGGCGAGCGGAACAAGGGATGTGCTGCACAGCTTCCCTCGCAGGCAGATTCCCTCCTGGGGGGCTTTGTTCTCTTGCCTTAGTGCCCTGCTTTGGAGGCTGTTTGCGGACAGCAGCACACACAGCAGGAAGGTGCGCACAGGTCAGCTCCAAGTCTCGGCAGATTGAATCGCAAGCCAGGCACCTGCTCGCAGTTTGTCCCGGGCATGGGAAGTAGCAGGCTGCATGCCCAGATTACTTCTCGCACTGTCCTGCCTGCCACGGGGCTGCTTCTGAGCACGGAGGCACGCCTACAAGCCAGCTGAGATGGGCTTTGCCTAAGAGTCAGGGAAGCGGCGAGCGGAACAAGGCATGTGCTGCACAGCTTCCCTCGCAGGCAGATTCCCTCCTGGGGCACTTACTTCTCTTGCCTTAGCGCCCTGCTTTGTTTGGAGGCTGTTTGCGGACAGCAGCACACACAGCGGGAAGGTGCGCGCTGGTCAGCTCCAAGTCTCGGCAGATACAAGCGCAAGCGAGGCACCTGCTCGCAGTTTGTTCCGGGCATGGGAAGCAGCACGCTGCATGCCCAGACAACTTCTCGCTCTGTCCTGCCTTCCTCGGGGCTGCTTCTGAGCACGGAGGCACGCCTACAAGCCAGCTGAGATGGGCTTTGCCTAAGAGTCAGGGAAGTGGCGAGCGGAACAAGGCATGTGCTGCACAGCTTCCCTCGCAGGCAGATTCCCTCCTGGGGCGCTTAGTTCTCCTGCCTTAGTGCCCTGCTTTGTTTGGAGGCTGTTTGCAGACAGCAGCACACACAGCGGGAAGGTGCGCGCTGGCCACCTCCAAGTCTCGGCAGATTGAAGCGCAAGCGAGGCACCTGCTCGCAGTTTGTCCCGGACATGAGACCAGCATGCTGCGTGCCCAGAAGACATCTCGCTCTGTCCTGCCTGCCTCGGGGCTGCTTCTGAGCACGGAGGCACGCCTACAAGCCAGCTGAGATGGGCTTTGCCTAAGAGTGAGGCAAGTGGCGAGCGGAACAAGGGATGTGCTGCACAGCTTCCCTCGCAGGCAGATTCCCTCCTGGGGCGCTTAGTTCTCCTGCCTTAGCGCCCTGCTTTGTTTGGAGGCTGTTTGCGGACAGCAGCACACACAGCGGGAAGGTGCGCGCTGGTCAGCTCCAAGTCTCGGCAGATTGAAGTGCAAGCGAGGCACCTGCTCCCGGTTTGTGCCGGGCATGGGAAGCAGCACGCTGCATGCCCAGATTACTTCTCGCACTGTCCTGCCTGCCACGGGGCTGCTTCTGAGCACGGAGGCACGCCTACAAGCCAGCTGAGATGGGCTTTGCCTAAGAGTCAGGGAAGTGGCGAGCGGAACAAGGGATGTGCTGCACAGCTTCCCTCGCAGGCAGATTCCCTCCTGGAACGCTTACTTCTCTTGCCTTAGTGCCCTGCTTTGTTTGGAGGCTGTTTGCGGACAGCAGCACACACAGCGGGAAGGTGCGCACTGGTCAGCTCCAAGTCTCGGCAGATAGAAGCGCAAGCGAGGCACCTGCTCGCAGTTTGTCCCGGGCATGGGAAGCAGCATGCTGCGTGCCCAGAAGACATCTCGCACTGTCCTGCCTGCCTCGGGGCTGCTTCTGAGCACGGAGGCACGCCTACAAGCCAGCTGAGATGGGCTTTGCCGAAGAGTCAGGGAAGTGGCGAGCGGAACAAGGCATGTGCTGCACAGCTTCCCTCGCAGGCAGTTTCCCTCCTGGGGCGCTTACTTCTCCTGCCTTAGTGCCCTGCTTTGTTTGGAGGCTGCTTGCGGACAGCAGCACACACAGCGGGAAGGTGCGCGCTGGCCAGCTCCAAGTCTCAGCAGATAGAAACGTAAGCCAAGCACCTGCTCGCAGTTTGTCCCGGGCATGGGAAGCAGCATGCTGCGTGCCCAGAAGACATCTCGCACTGTCCTGCCTGCCACAGGGCTGCTTCTGAGCACGGAGGCACGCCTACAAGCCAGCTGAGATGGGCTTTGCCTAAGAGTCAGGGAAGTGGCGAGCGGAACAAGGGATGTGCTGCACAGCCTCCCTCGCAGGCAGATTCCCTCCTGGGGCTCTTAGTTCTCTTGCCTTAGTGCCCTGCTTGTTTGGAGGCTGTTTGCGGACAGCAGCACACACAGCAGGAAGGTGCGCACTGGCCAGCTCCAAGTCTCGGCAGATTGAAGTGCAAGCGAGGCACCTGCTCCCGGTTTGTCCTGGGCATGGGAAGTAGCAGGCTGCATGCCCAGATTACTTCTCGCACTGTCCTGCCTGCCACGGGGCTGCTTCTGAGCACATAGGCACGCCTACAAGCGAGTTGAGATGGGCTTTGCCTAAGAGTGAGGGAAGTGGCGAGCGGAACAAGGGATGTGCTGCACAGCTTCCCTCGCAGGCAGATTCCCTCCTGGGGCACTTACTTCTCCTGCCTTAGTGCCCTGCTTTGTTTGGAGGCTGTTTGCGGACAGCAGCACACACAGCGGGAAGGTGCGCGCTGGCCAGCTCCAAGTCTCGGGACATAGAAGCGCAAGCCAGGCAACTGCTCGCAGTTTGTCCCGGGCATGGGAAGTAGCAGGCTGCATGCCCAGAGTACTTCTCGCACTGTCCTGCCTGCCACGGGGCTGCTTCTGAGCACGGAGGCACGCCTACAAGCCCGCTGAGATGGGCTTTGCCTAAGAGTGAGGGAAGTGGCGAGCGGAACAAGGGATGTGCTGCACAGCTTCCCTCGCAGGCAGATTCCCTCCTGGAACGCTTACTTCTCCTGCCTTAGTGCCCTGCTTTGTTTGGAGGCTGTTTGCGGACAGCAGCACACACAGCGGGAAGGTGCGCGCTGGCCAGCTCCAAGTCTCGGCAGATTGAAGCGCAAGCCAGGCACCTGCTCGCAGTTTGTCCCGGGCATGGGAAGCAGCATGCTGTGTGCCCAGAAGACATCTCGCACTGTCCTGTCTGCCACGGGGCTGCTTCTGAGCACATAGGCACGCCTACAAGCCAGCTGAGATGGGCTTTGCCTAAGAGTCAGGGAAGTGGTGAGCGGAACAAGGGATGTGCTGCACAGCTTCCCTCGCAGGCAGATTCCCTCATGGGGGGCTTAGTTCTCTTGCCTTAGTGCCCTGCTTTGTTTGGAGGCTGTTTGCGGACAGCAGCACACACAGTGGGAAGGTGCGCGCTGGCCAGCTCCAAGTCTCGGCAGATTGAAGCGCAAGCCAGGCACCTCCTCGCAGTTTGTCCCGGGCATGGGAAGCAGCATGCTGCGTGCCCAGAAGACATCTCGCACTGTCCTGCCTGCCTCGGGGCTGCTTCTGAGCACGGAGGCACGCCTACAAGCCAGCTGAGATGGGCTTTGCCTAAGAGTCAGGGAAGTGGCGAGCGGAACAAGGCATGTGCTGCACAGCTTCCCTCGCAGGCAGATTCCCTCCTGGGGCGCTTAGTTCTCCTGCCTTAGTGCCCTGCTTTGTTTGGAGGCTGTTTGCAGACAGCAGCACACACAGCGGGAAGGTGCGCGCTGGCCAGCTCCAAGTCTCGGCAGATTGAAGCGCAAGCGAGGCACCTGCTCGCAGTTTGTCCCGGACATGAGACCAGCATGCTGCGTGCCCAGAAGACATCTCGCTCTGTCCTGCCTGCCTCGGGGCTGCTTCTGAGCACGGAGGCACGCCTACAAGCCAGCTGAGATGGGCTTTGCCTAAGAGTGAGGCAAGTGGCGAGCGGAACAAGGCATGTGCTGCACAGCTTCCCTCGCAGGCAGATTCCCTCCTGGGGCGCTTACTTCTCCTGCCTTAGTGCCCTGCTTTGTTTGGAGGCTGTTTGCGGACAGCAGCACACACAGCGGGAAGGTGCGCGCTGGCCAGCTCCAAGTCTCGGCACATAGAAGCGCAAGCGAGGCACCTGCTCGCAGTTTGTCCCGGGCATGGGAAGCAGCACGCTGCATGCCCAGAAGACATCTCGCACTGTCCTGCCTGCCACGGGGCTGCTTCTGAGCACGGAGGCACGCCTACAAGCCAGCTGAGATGGGCTTTGCCTAAGAGTCAGGGAAGTGGCGAGCGGAACAAGGCATGTGCTGCACAGCTTCCCTCGCAGGCAGTTTCCCTCCTGGGGCGCTTACTTCTCCTGCCTTAGTGCCCTGCTTTGTTTGGAGGCTGTTTGCGGACAGCAGCACACACAGCGGGAAGGTGCGCACTGGCCAGCTCCAAGTCTCGGCAGATAGAAGCGCAAGCGAGGCACCTGCTCGCAGTTTGTCCCGGGCATGGGAAGCAGCATGCTGCGTGCCCAGAAGACATCTCGCACTGTCCTGCCTGCCTCGGGGCTGCTTCTGAGCACGGAGGCACGCCTACAAGCCCGCTGAGATGGGCTTTGCCTAAGAGTGAGGCAAGTGGCGAGCGGAACAAGGCATGTGCTGCACAGCTTCCCTCGCAGGCAGATTCCCTCCTGGGGCGCTTACTTCTCCTGCCTTAGTGCCCTGCTTTGTTTGGAGGCTGTTTGCGGACAGCAGCACACACAGCGGGAAGGTGCACGCTGGCCAGCTCCAAGTCTCGGCACATAGAAGAGCAAGCCAGGCACCTGCTCGCAGTTTGTCCCGGGCATGGGAAGTAGCAGGCTGCATGCTCAGAGTACTTCTCGCACTGTCCTGCCTGCCACAGGGCTGCTTCTGAGCACGGAGGCACGCCTACAAGCCAGCTGAGATGGGCTTTGCCTAAGAGTCAGGGAAGTGGCGAGCGGAACAAGGCATGTGCTGCACAGCTTCCCTCGCAGGCAGTTTCCCTCCTGGGGCACTTACTTCTCTTGCCTTAGCGCCCTGCTTTGTTTGGAGGCTGTTTGCGGACAGCAGCACACACAGCGGGAAGGTGCGCACTGGTCAGCTCGAAATCTCGGCACATAGAAGCGCAAGCCAGGCACCTGCTCGCAGTTTGTCCTGGGCATGGGAAGCAGCATGCTGCATGCCCAGATTACTTCTCGCACTGTCCTGCCTGCCACGGGGCTGTTTCTGAGCACAGAGGCACGCCTACAAGCCAGTTGAGATGGGCTTTGCCTAAGAGTGAGGGAAGTGGCGAGCGGAACAAGGCATGTGCTGCACAGCTTCCCGCGCAGGCAGATTCCCTCCTGGAACGCTTACTTCTCCTGCCTTAGCGCCCTGCTTTGTTTGGAGGCTGTTTGCGGACAGCAGCACACACAGCGGGAAGGTGCGCGCTGGTCAGCTCCAAGTCTCGGCAGATAAAAGTGCAAGCGAGGCACCTGCTCCCGGTTTGTGCCGGGCATGGGAAGCAGCACGCTGCATGCCCAGAAGACATCTCACTCTGTCCTGCCTGCCACGGGGCTGCTTCTGAGCATGGAGGCACGCCTACAAGCCAGCTGAGATGGGCTTTGCCTAAGAGTGAGGCAAGTGGCGAGCGGAACAAGGGATGTGCTGCACAGCTTCCCTCGCAGGCAGATTCCCTCCTGGAACGCTTACTTCTCCTGCCTTAGTGCCCTGCTTTGTTTGGAGGCTGTTTGCGGACAGCAGCACACACAGCGGGAAGGTGCGCGCTGGCCAGCTCCAAGTCTCGGCAGATTGAAGCGCAAGCCAGGCACCTCCTCGCAGTTTGTCCCGGGCATGGGAAGCAGCATGCTGCATGCCCAGAAGACATCTCGCACTGTCCTGCCTGCCACGGGGCTGCTTCTGAGCACGGAGGCACGCCTACAAGCCAGCTGAGATGGGCTTTGCCTAAGAGTCAGGGAAGTGGCGAGCGGAACAAGGGATGTGCTGCACAGCTTCCCTCGCAGGCAGATTCCCTCCTGGAACGCTTACTTCTCCTGCCTTAGTGCCCTGCTTTGTTTGGAGGCTGTTTGCGGACAGCAGCACACACAGCGGGAAGGTGCGCGCTGGTCAGCTCCAAGTCTCGGTAGATTGAAGCGCAAGCCAGGCACCTCCTCGCAGTTTGTCCCGGGCATGGGAAGCAGCATGCTGCATGCCCAGAAGACATCTCGCACTGTCCTGCCTGCCACGGGGCTGCTTCTGAGCACGGAGGCACGCCTACAAGCCAGCTGAGATGGGCTTTGCCTAAGAGTCAGGGAAGTGGCGAGCGGAACAAGGGATGTGCTGCACAGCTTCCCTCGCAGGCAGATTCCCTCCTGGGGCGCTTAGTTCTCCTGCCTTAGCGCCCTGCTTTGTTTGGAGGCTGTTTGCGGACAGCAGCACACACAGCGGGAAGGTGCGCACTTGTCAGCTCCAAGTCTCGGCAGATTGAAGCGCAAGCCAGGCACCTGCTCGCAGTTTGTCCCGGGGCTTGGGAAGAAGCAGGCTGCATGCCCAGAAGACATCTCGCACTGTCCTGCCTGCCTCGGGGCTGCTTCTGAGCACGGAGGCACGCCTACAAGCCAGCTGAGATGGGCTTTGCCTAAGAGTGAGGGAAGTGGCGAGCGGAACAAGGCATGTGCTGCACAGCTTCCCTCGCAGGCAGATTCCCTCCTGGGGGGCTTAGTTCTCCTGCCTTAGTGCCCTGCTTTGTTTGGAGGCTGTTTGCGGACAGCAGCACACACAGCGGGAAGGTGCGCGCTGGCCAGCTCCAAGTCTCGGCAGATTGAAGCGCAAGCGAGGCACCTGCTCGCAGTTTGTCCCGGGCATGGGAAGCAGCATGCTGTGTGCCCAGAAGACATCTCGCACTGTCCTGCCTGCCACGGGGCTGCTTCTGAGCACGGAGGCACGCCTACAAGCCAGCTGAGATGGGCTTTGCCTAAGAGTGAGGGAAGTGGCGAGCGGAACAAGGGATGTGCTGCACAGCTTCCCTCGCAGGCAGATTCCCTCCTGGGGCTCTTAGTTCTCTTGCCTTAGTGCCCTGCTTGTTTGGAGGCTGTTTGCGGACAGCAGCACACACAGCGGGAAGGTGCGCGCTGGCCAGCTCCAAGTCTCGGCAGATAAAAGTGCAAGCGAGGCACCTGCTCCCGGTTTGTGCCGGGCATGGGAAGCAGCACGCTGCATGCCCAGAAGACATCTCGCACTGTCCTGCCTGCCTCGGGGCTGCTTCTGAGCACGGAGGCACGCCTACAAGCCAGCTGAGATGGGCTTTGCCTAAGAGTCAGGGAAGTGGCGAGCGGAACAAGGGATGTGCTGCACAGCTTCCCTCGCAGGCAGATTCCCTCCTGGAACGCTTACTTCTCCTGCCTTAGTGCCCTGCTTTGTTTGGAGGCTGTTTGCGGACAGCAGCACACACAGCGGGAAGGTGCGCGCTGGTCAGCTCCAAGTCTCGGCACATAGAAGTGCAAGCGAGGCACCTGCTCGCAGTTTGTCCCGGGCATGGGAAGCAGCACGCTGCATGCCCAGAAGACATCTCGCACTGTCCTGCCTGCCACGGGGCTGCTTCTGAGCACGGAGGCACGCCTACAAGCCAGCTGAGATGGGCTTTGCCTAAGAGTCAGGGAAGTGGCGAGCGGAACAAGGGATGTGCTGCACAGCTTCCCTCGCAGGCAGATTCCCTCCTGGGGCGCTTACTTCTCCTGCCTTAGCGCCCTGCTTTGTTTGGAGGCTGCTTGCGGACAGCAGCACACACAGCGGGAAGGTGCGCGCTGGCCAGCTCCAAGTCTCAGCAGATAGAAGCGCAAGCCAGGCAACTGCTCGCAGTTTGTCCCGGGCATGGGAAGCAGCATGCTGCGTGCCCAGAAGACATCTCGCACTGTCCTGCCAGCCTCGGGGCTGCTTCTGAGCACGGAGGCACGCCTACAAGCCAGCTGAGATGGGCTTTGCCTAAGAGTCAGGGAAGTGGCGAGCAGAACAAGGGATGTGCTGCACAGCTTCCCTCGCAGGCAGATTCCCTCCTGGGGCGCTTACTTCTCTTGCCTTAGCGCCCTGCTTTGTTTGGAGGCTGTTTGCGGACAGCAGCACACACAGCGGGAAGGTGCGCGCTGGCCAGCTCCAAGTCTCGGCAGATACAAGCGCAAGTGTGGCACCTGCTCGCGATTTGTTCCGGGCATGGGAAGCAGCATGCTGCGTGCCCAGAGTACTTCTGGCACTGTCCTGCCTGCCTCGGGGCTGCTTCTGAGCACGGAGGCACGCCTACAAGCCAGCTAAGATGGGCTTTGCCTAAGAGTGAGGCAAGTGGCGAGCGGAACAAGGCATGTGCTGCACAGCTTCCCTCGCAGGCAGTTTCCCTCCTGGGGCGCTTACTTCTCCTGCCTTAGCGCCCTGCTTTGTTTGGAGGCTGTTTGCGGACAGCAGCACACACAGCGGGAAGGTGCGCGCTGGCCAGCTCCAAGTCTCGGCAGATACAAGCGCAAGCGAGGCACCTGCTCGCAGTTTGTCCCGGACATGGGAAGCAGCATGCTGCGTGCCCAGAAGACATCTCGCTCTGTCCTGCCTGCCACGGGGCTGCTTCTGAGCACGGAGGCACGCCTACAAGCCAGCTGAGATGGGCTTTGCCTAAGAGTGAGGCAAGTGGCGAGCAGAACAAGGGATGTGCTGCACAGCTTCCCTCGCAGGCAGATTCCCTCCTGGGGCGCTTACTTCTCTTGCCTTAGTGCCCTGCTTTGTTTGGAGGCTGCTTGCGGAGTGCAGCACACACAGCGGGAAGGTGCGCGCTGGCCAGCTCCAAGTCTCGGCAGACAGAAGTGCAAGCGAGGCACCTGCTCGCAGTTTGTTCCGGGCATGGGAAGCAGCATGCTGCGTGCCCAGAAGACATCCCGCTGTATCCTGCCTGCCACGGGGCTGCTTCTGAGCATGGAGGCACGCCTACAAGCCAGCTGAGATGGGCTTTGCCTAAGACTGAGGCAAGTGGCGAGCGGAACAAGGCATGTGCTGCACAGCTTCCCTCTCAGGCAGATTCCCTCCTGGGGCGCTTACTTCTCCTGCCTTAGTGCCCTGCTTTGTTTGGAGGCTGTTTGCGGACAGCAGCACACACAGCGGGAAGGTGCGTGCTGGCCAGCTCCATTCTCGGCAGATAGAAGCGCAAGTGAGGCACCTGCTCGCAGTTTGTCCCGGGCATGGGAAGCAGCATGCTGCGTTCCCAGAAGACATCTCGCACTGTCCTGCCTGCCACGGGGCTGCTTCTGAGCACGGAGGCACGCCTACAAGCCAGCTGAGATGGGCTTTGCCTAAGAGTCAGGGAAGTGGCGAGCGGAACAAGGGATGTGCTGCACAGCTTCCCTCGCAGGCAGATTCCCTCCTGGGGCGCTTACTTCTCCTGCCTTAGCGCCCTGCTTTGTTTGGAGGCTGTTTGCGGACAGCAGCACACACAGCGGGAAGGTGCGCGCTGGCCAGCTCCAAATCTCGGCACATAGAAGTGCAAGCCAGGCACCTGCTCGCAGTTTGTCCCGGGCATGGGAAGCAGCATGCTGCGTGCCCAGAAGACATCCCGCTCTGTCCTGCCTGCCACGGGGCTGCTTCTGAGCACGGAGGCACGCCTACAAGCCAGCTGAGATGGGCTTTGCCTAAGAGTGAGGGAAGTGGCGAGCGGAACAAGGGATGTGCTGCACAGCTTCCCTCGCAGGCAGTTTCCCTCCTGGGGCGCTTACTTCTCTTGCCTTAGTGCCCTGCTTTGTTTGGAGGCTGTTTGCGGACAGCAGCATACACAGCGGGAAGGTGCGCGCTGGCCAGCTCCAAGTCTCGGCAGATACAAGCGCAAGCCAGGCACCTGCGCGCAGTTTGTCCCAGACATGGGAAGCAGCATGCTGCGTGCCCAGAAGACATCTTGCTCTGTCCTGCCTGCCACGGGGCTGCTTCTGAGCACGGAGGCACGCCTACAAGCCAGCTGAGATGGGCTTTGCCTAAGAGTGAGGCAAGTGGCGAGCGGAACAAGGCATGTGCTGCACAGCTTCCCTCTCAGGCAGATTCCCTCCTGGGGCGCTTACTTCTCCTGCCTTAGCGCCCTGCTTTGTTTGGAGGCTGCTTGCGGAGTGCAGCACACACAGCGGGAAGGTGCGCACTGGGCAGCTCCAAATCTCGGCAGATAGAAGCGCAAGCCAGGCACCTGCTCGCAGTTTGTCCCGGACATGGGAAGCAGCATGCTGCGTGCCCAGAAGACATCTCGCTCTGTCCTGCCTGCCACGGGGCTGCTTCTGAGCACGGAGGCACGCCTACAAGCCAGCTGAGATGGGCTTTGCCTAAGAGTCAGGGAAGTGGCGAGCGGAACAAGGCATGTGCTGCACAGCTTCCCTCGCAGGCAGTTTCCCTCCTGGGGCGCTTACTTCTGCCTTACCGCCCTGCTTTGTTTGGAGGCTGTTTGCGGACAGCAGCACACACAGCGGGAAGGTGCGCGCTGGCCAGCTCCAAGTCTCGGCAGATACAAGCGCAAGCGAGGCACCTGCTCGCGATTTGTCCCGGGCATGGGAAGCAGCATGCTGCGTGCCCAGAAGACATCTCGCACTGTCCTGCCTGCCTCGGGGCTGCTTCTGAGCACGGAGGCACGCCTACAAGCCAGCTGAGATGGGCTTTGCCTAAGAGTGAGGCAAGTGGCGAGCGGAACAAGGCATGTGCTGCACAGCTTCCCTCGCAGGCAGTTTCCCTCCTGGGGCGCTTACTTCTCCTGCCTTAGTGCCCTGCTTTGATTGGAGGCTGTTTGCGGACAGCAGCACACACAGCGGGAAGGTGCGCGCTGGCCAGCTCCAAGTCTCAGCAGACAGAAGCGCAAGCCAGGCACCTGCTCGCAGTTTGTTCCGGGCATGGGAAGCAGCATGCTGCTTGCCCAGAGTACTTCTGGCACTGTCCTGCCTGCCTCGGGGCTGCTTCTGAGCACGGAGGCACGCCTACAAGCCAGCTGAGATGGGCTTTGCCTAAGAGTGAGGCAAGTGGCGAGCGGAACAAGGGATGTGCTGCACAGCTTCCCTCGCAGGCAGTTTCCCTCCTGGGGCGCTTACTTCTCCTGCCTTAGCGCCCTGCTTTGTTTGGAGGCTGTTTGCGGACAGCAGCACACACAGCGGGAAGGTGCGCGCTGGCCAGCTCCAAGTCTCGGCAGATACAAGCGCAAGCGAGGCACCTGCTCGCAGTTTGTCCCGGACATGAGAAGCAGCATTCTGCGTGCCCAGAAGACATCTCGCACTGTCCTGCCTGCCTCGGGGCTGCTTCTGAGCACGGAGGCACGCCTACAAGCCAGCTGAGATGGGCTTTGCCTAAGAGTGAGGCAAGTGGCGAGCGGAACAAGGCATGTGCTGCACAGCTTCCCTCTCAGGCAGATTCCCTCCTGGGGCGCTTACTTCTCCTGCCTTAGCGCCCTGCTTTGTTTGGAGGCTGCTTGCGGAGTGCAGCACACACAAAGGGAAGGTGCGCGCTGGCCAGCTCCAAGTCTCGGCAGATAGAAGCGCAAGCCAGGCACCTGCTCGCAGTTTGTTCCGGGCATGGGAAGCTGCATGCTGCTTGCCCAGAGTACTTCTGGCACTGTCCTGCCTGCCTCGGGGCTGCTTCTGAGCACGGAGGCACGCCTACAAGCCAGCTGAGATGGGCTTTGCCTAAGAGTCAGGGAAGTGGCGAGCGGAACAAGGGATGTGCTGCACAGCTTCCCTCGCAGGCAGTTTCCCTCCTGGGGCGCTTACTTCTCCTGCCTTAGAGCCCTGCTTTGTTTGGAGGCTGTTTGCGGACAGCAGCACACACAGCGGGAAGGTGCGCGCTGGCCAGCTCCAAGTCTCGGCAGATACAAGCGCAAGCCAGGCACCTGCTCGCAGTTTGTCCCGGACATGGGAAGCAGCATGCTGGGTGCCCAGAAGACATCTCGCTCTGTCCTGCCTGCCTCGGGGCTGCTTCTGAGCACGGAGGCACGCCTACAAGCCAGCTGAGATGGGCTTTGCCTAAGAGTGAGGCATGTGGCGAGCGGAACAAGGCATGTGCTGCACAGCTTCCCTCGCAGGCAGTTTCCCTCCTGGGGCGCTTACTTCTCCTGCCTTAGTGCCCTGCTTTGATTGGAGGCTGTTTGCGGACAGCAGCACACACAGCGGGAAGGTGCGCGCTGGCCAGCTCCAAATCTCGGCAGATAGAAGCGCAAGCCAGGCACCTGCTCGCAGTTTGTTCCGGGCATGGGAAGCAGCATGCTGCTTGCCCAGAGTACTTCTGGCACTGTCCTGCCTGCCTCGGGGCTGCTTCTGAGCACGGAGGCACGCCTACAAGCCAGCTGAGATGGGCTTTGCCTAAGAGTGAGGCAAGTGGCGAGCGGAACAAGGCATGTGCTGCACAGCTTCCCTCGCAGGCAGATTCCCTCCTGGGGCGCTTACTTCTCCTGCCTTAGCGCCCTGCTTTGTTTGGAGGCTGTTTGCGGACAGCAGCACACACAGCGGGAAGGTGCGCGCTGGCCAGCTCCAAGTCTCGGCAGATACAAGCGCAAGCGAGGCACCTGCTCGCAGTTTGTCCCGGACATGGGAAGCAGCATGCTGCGTGCCCAGAAGACATCTCGCTCTGTCCTGCCTGCCACGGGGCTGCTTCTGAGCACGGAGGCACGCCTACAAGCCAGCTGAGATGGGCTTTGCCTAAGAGTGAGGCAAGTGGCGAGCGGAACAAGGCATGTGCTGCACAGCTTCCCTCTCAGGCAGATTCCCTCCTGGGGCGCTTACTTCTCCTGCCTTAGCGCCCTGCTTTGTTTGGAGGCTGCTTGCGGACAGCAGCACACGGAGCGGGAAGGTGCGCGCTGGCCAGCTCCAAGTCTCGGCAGATACAAGCGCAAGCGAGGCACCTGCTCGCAGTTTGTCCCGGACATGGGAAGCAGCATGCTGCGTGCCCAGAAGACATCTCGCTCTGTCCTGCCTGCCTCGGGGCTGCTTCTGAGCATGGAGGCACGCCTACAAGCCAGCTGAGATGGGCTTTGCCTAAGAGTGAGGCAAGTGGCGAGCGGAACAAGGCATGTGCTGCACAGCTTCCCTCGCAGGCAGATTCCCTCCTGGGGCGCTTACTTCTCCTGCCTTAGCGCCCTGCTTTGTTTGGAGGCTGTTTGCGGACACCAGCACACACAGCGGGAAGGTGCGCGCTGGCCAGCTCCAAGTCTCGGCAGATACAAGCGAAAGCCAGGCACCTGCTCGCATTTTGTCCCGGACATGGGAAGCAGCATGCTGCGTGCCCAGAAGACATCTCACTCTGTCCTGCCTGCCACGGGGCTGCTTCTGAGCACGGAGGCACGCCTACAAGCCAGCTGAGATGGGCTTTGCCTAAGAGTGAGGCAAGTGGTGAGCGGAACAAGGCATGTGCTGCACAGCTTCTCTCTCAGGCAGATTCCCTCCTGGGGCCCTTAGTTCTCCTGCCTTAGCGCCCTGCTTTGTTTGGAGGCTGTTTGCGGACAGCAGCACACACAGCGGGAAGGTGCGCGCTGGCCAGCTCCAAGTCTCGGCAGATACAAGCGCAAGCGAGGCACCTGCTCGCAGTTTGTCCCGGACATGGGAAGCAGCATGCTGCGTGCCAGAAGACATCTCACTCTGTCCTGCCTGCCACGGGGCTGCTTCTGAGCACGGAGGCACGCCTACAAGCCAGCTGAGATGGGCTTTGCCTAAGAGTGAGGCAAGTGCCGAGCGGAACAAGGCATGTGCTGCACAGCTTTCCTCGCAGGCAGATTCCCTCCTGGGGCGCTTACTTCTCTTGCCTTAGTGCCCTGCTTTGTTTGGAGGCTGCTTGCGGAGTGCAGCACACACAACGGGAAGGTGCGCGCTGGCCAGCTCCAAGTCTCGGCAGATAGAAGCGCAAGCCAGGCACCTGCTCGCAGTTTGTTCCGGGCATGGGAAGCAGCATGCTGCTTGCCCAGAGTACTTCTGGCACTGTCCTGCCTGCCTCGGGGCTGCTTCTGAGCACGGAGGCACGCCTACAAGCCAGCTGAGATGGGCTTTGCCTAAGAGTGAGGCAAGTGTCGAGCGGAACAAGGGATGTGCTGCACAGCTTCCCTCGCAGGCAGATTCCCTCCTGGGGCGCTTACTTCTCCTGCCTTAGCGCCCTGCTTTGTTTGGAGGCTGTTTGCAGACAGCAGCACACACAGCGGGAAGGTGCGCGCTGGCCAGCTCCAAGTCTCGGCAGATACAAGCGCAAGCGAGGCACCTGCTCGCGATTTGTTCCGGGCATGGGAAGCAGCATGCTGCGTGCCCAGAAGACATCCCGCTGTATCCTGCCTGCCACGGGGCTGCTTCTGAGCACGGAGGCATGCCTACAAGCCAGCTGAGATGGGCTTTGCCTAAGAGTAAGGGAAGTGGCGAGCGGAACAAGGGATGTGCTGCACAGCTTCCCTCGCAGGCGGTTTCCCTCCTCGGGCGCTTACTTCTCCTGCCTTAGCGCCCTGCTTTGTTTGGAGGCTGCTTGCGGACAGCAGCACACACAGCGGGAAGGTGCGCGCTGGCTAGCTCCAAGTCTCGGCAGATACAAGCGCAAGCCAGGCACCTGCTCGCAGTTTGTCCCGGACATGGGAAGCAGCATGCTGCGTGCCCAGAAGACATCTCGCTCTGTCCTGCCTGCCACGGGGCTGCTTCTGAGCACGGAGGCATGCCTACAAGCCAGCTGAGATGGGCTTTGCCTAAGAGTGAGGCAAGTGGCGAGCGGAACAAGGCATGTGCTGCACAGCTTCCCTCGCAGGCGGTTTCCCTCCTGGGGCGCTTACTTCTCTTGCCTTAGCACCCTGCTTTGTTTGGAGGCTGTTTGCGGACAGCAGCACACACAGCGGGAAGGTGCGCGCTGGCCAGCTCCAAGTCTCGGCAGATACAAGCGCAAGCGAGGCACCTGCTCGCAGTTTGTCCCGGACATGGGAAGCAGCATGCTGCGTGCCCAGAAGACTTCTCGCTCTGTCCTGCCTGCCTCGGGGCTGCTTCTGAGCACGGAGGCACGCCTACAAGCCCGCTGAGATGGGCTTTGCCTAAGAGTGAGGCAGGTGGCGAGCGGAACAAGGCATGTGCTGCACAGCTTCCCTCGCAGGCAGATTCCCTCCTGGGGCGCTTACTTCTCCTGCCTTAGCGCCCTGCTTTGTTTGGAGGCTGTTTGCGGACAGCAGCACACACAGCGGGAAGGTGCGCTCTGGCCGGCTCCAAGTCTCGGCAGACAGAAGTGCAAGAGAGGCACCTGCTCGCAGTTTGTCCCGGGCATGGGAAGCAGCATGCTGCGTGCCCAGAAGACTTCTGGCACTGTCCTGCCTGCCTCGGGGCTGCTTCTGAGCACGGAGGCACGCCTACAAGCCAGCTGAGATGGGCTTTGCCTAAGAGTGAGGCAAGTGGCGAGCGGAACAAGGCATGTGCTGCACAGCTTTCCTCGCAGGCAGATTCCCTCCTGGGGCGCTTACTTCTCCTGCCTTAGCGCCCTGCTTTGTTTGGAGGCTGCTTGCGGAGTGCAGCACACACAGCGGGAAGGTGCGCGCTGGCCAGCTCCAAGTCTCGGCAGATACAAGCGCAAGCCAGGCACCTGCTCGCAGTTTGTCCCGGGCATGGGAAGCAGCATGCTGCGTGCCCAGAAGACATGTCGCACTGTCCTGCCTGCCACGGGGCTGCTTCTGAGCACGGAGGCATGCCTACAAGCCAGCTGAGATGGGCTTTGCCTAAGAGTGAGGCAAGTGGCGAGCGGAACAAGGCATGTGCTGCACAGCTTCCCTCTCAGGCAGATTCCCTCCTGGGGCGCTTACTTCTCCTGCCTTAGCGCCCTGCTTTGTTTGGAGGCTGCTTGCGGAGTGCAGCACACACAGCGGGAAGGTGCGCGCTGGCCAGCTCCAAATCTCGGCAGATAGAAGCGCAAGCCAGGCACCTGCTCGCAGTTTGTCCCGGGCATGGGAAGCAGCATGCTGCGTGCCCAGAAGACATCCCGCTGTATCCTGCCTGCCACGGGGCTGCTTCTGAGCACGGAGGCATGCCTACAAGCCAGCTGAGATGGGCTTTGCCTAAGAGTGAGGCAAGTGGCGAGCGGAACAAGGCATGTGCTGCACAGCTTTCCTCGCAGGCAGATTCCCTCCTGGGGCGCTTATTTCTCTTGCCTTAGTGCCCTGCTTTGTTTGGAGGCTGCTTGCGGAGTGCAGCACACACAGCGGGAAGGTGCGCGCTGGCCAGCTCCAAGTCTCGGCAGACAGAAGTGCAAGCGAGGCACCTGCTCGCAGTTTGTTCCGGGCATGGGAAGCAGCATGCTGCGTGCCCAGAAGACATGTCGCACTGTCCTGCCTGCCTCGGGGCTGCTTCTGAGCACGGAGGCACGCCTACAAGCCAGCTGAGATGGGCTTTGCCTAAGAGTCAGGGAAGTGGCGAGCGGAACAAGGCATGTGCTGCACAGCTTCCCTCTCAGGCAGATTCCCTCCTGGGGCGCTTACTTCTCCTGCCTTAGCGCCCTGCTTTGTTTGGAGGCTGCTTGCGGAGTGCAGCACACACAGCGGGAAGGTGCGCGCTGGCCAGCTCCAAATCTCGGCAGATAGAAGCGCAAGCCAGGCACCTGCTCGCAGTTTGTCCCGGGCATGGGAAGCAGCATGCTGCGTGCCCAGAAGACATCCCGCTGTATCCTGCCTGCCACGGGGCTGCTTCTGAGCACGGAGGCACGCCTACAAGCCAGCTGAGATGGGCTTTGCCTAAGAGTGAGGCAAGTGGCGAGCGGAACAAGGCATGTGCTGCACAGCTTCCCTCGCAGGCAGATTCCCTCCTGGGGGGCTTAGTTCTCCTGCCTTAGTGCCCTGCTTTGTTTGGAGGTTGTTTGCGGACAGCAGCACACACAGCGGGAAGGTGCGCACTGGTCAGCTCCAAGTCTCGTCACATAGAAGCGCAAGCCAGGCACCTGCTCGCAGTTTGTTCCGGGCATGGGAAGCAGAAGGCTGCTTGCCCAGAGTACTTCTGGCACTGTCCTGCCTGCCTCGGGGCTGCTTCTGAGCACGGAGGCACGCCTACAAGCCAGCTGAGATGGGCTTTGCCTAAGAGTGAGGCAAGTGGCGAGCGGAAGAAGGGATGTGCTGCACAGCTTCCCTCGCAGGCAGTTTCCCTCCTGGGGCGCTTACTTCTCCTGCCTTAGCGCCCTGCTTTGTTTGGAGGCTGTTTGCGGACAGCAGCACACACAACGGGAAGGTGCGCGCTGGCCAGCTCCAAGTCTCGGCAGATACAAGCGCAAGCGAGGCACCTGCTCGCAGTTTGTCCCGGACATGGGAAGCAGCATGCTGCGTGCCCAGAGTACTTCTGGCACTGTCCTGCCTGCCTCGGGGCTGCTTCTGAGCACGGAGGCACGCCTACAAGCCAGCTAAGATGGGCTTTGCCTAAGAGTGAGGCAAGTGGCGAGCGGAACAAGGCATGTGCTGCACAGCTTCCCTCTCAGGCAGATTCCCTCCTGGGGCGCTTACTTCTCCTGCCTTAGTGCCCTGCTTTGTTTGGAGGCTGTTTGCGGACTGCAGAACACACAGCGGGAAGGTGCGCGCTGGCCAGCTCCAAGTCTCGGCAGATACAAGCGGAAGTGAGGCACCTGCTTGCGATTTGTCCCGGGCATGGGAAGCAGCATGCTGCGTGCCCAGAGTACTTCTGGCACTGTCCTGCCTGCCTCGGGGCTGCTTCTGAGCACGGAGGCACGCCTACAAGCCAGCTGAGATGGGCTTTGCCTAAGAGTCAGGGAAGTGGCGAGCGGAACAAGGCATGTGCTGCACAGCTTCCCTCGCAGGCAGATTCCCTCCTGGGGCGCTTATTTCTCCTGCCTTAGTGCCCTGCTTTGTTTGGAGGCTGCTTGCGGAGTGCAGCACACACAGCGGGAAGGTGCGCGCTGGCCAGCTCCAAGTCTCGGCAGATTGAAGTGCAAGCGAGGCACCTGCTCCCGGTTTGTGCCGGGCATGGGAAGCAGCACGCTGCATGCCCAGAAGACATCTCGCACTGTCCTGCCTGCCACGGGGCTGCTTCTGAGCACGGAGGCACGCCTACAAGCCAGCTGAGATGGGCTTTGCCTAAGAGTCAGGGAAGTGGCGAGCGGAACAAGGGATGTGCTGCACAGCTTCCCTCGCAGGCAGATTCCCTCCTGGAACGCTTACTTCTCCTGCCTTAGTGCCCTGCTTTGTTTGGAGGCTGTTTGCGGACAGCAGCACACACAGCGGGAAGGTGCGCGCTGGTCAGCTCCAAGTCTCGGCAGATTGAAGCGCAAGCCAGGCACCTCCTCGCAGTTTGTCCCGGGGCTTGGGAAGAAGCAGGCTGCATGCCCAGAAGACATCTCGCACTGTCCTGCCTGCCTTGGGGCTGCTTCTGAGCACGGAGGCACGCCTACAAGCCAGCTGAGATGGGCTTTGCCTAAGAGTGAGGGAAGTGGCGAGCGGAACAAGGGATGTGCTGCACAGCTTCCCTCGCAGGCAGATTCCCTCCTGGGGGGCTTAGTTCTCCTGCCTTAGTGCCCTGCTTTGTTTGGAGGCTGTTTGCGGACAGCAGCACACACAGCGGGAAGGTGCGCACTGGTCAGCTCCAAGTCTCGGCAGATAGAAGCGCAAGCGAGGCACCTGCTCGCAGTTTGTCCCGGGCATGGGAAGCAGCACGCTGCATGCCCAGAAGACATCTCGCACTGTCCTGCCTGCCACGGGGCTGCTTCTGAGCACGGAGGCACACCTACAAGCCAGCTGAGATGGGCTTTGCCTAAGAGTCAGGGAAGAGGCGAGCGGAACAAGGGATGTGCTGCACAGCCTCCCTCGCAGGCAGATTCCCTCCTGGAACGCTTACTTCTCCTGCCTTAGTGCCCTGCTTTGTTTGGAGGCTGTTTGCGGACAGCAGCACACACAGTGGGAAGGTGCGCGCTGGCCAGCTCCAAGTCTCGGCAGATTGAAGCGCAAGCCAGGCACCTGCTCGCAGTTTGTCCCGGGCATGGGAAGCAGCATGCTGCGTGCCCAGAAGACACCTCGCACTGTCCTGCCTGCCTCGGGGCTGCTTCTGAGCACGGAGGCACGCCTACAAGCCAGCTGAGATGGGCTTTGCCTAAGAGTCAGGGAAGTGGCGAGCGGAACAAGGCATGTGCTGCACAGCTTCCCTCGCAGGCAGATTCCCTCCTGGGGGGCTTAGTTCTCCTGCCTTAGTGCCCTGCTTTGTTTGGAGGTTGTTTGCGGACAGCAGCACACACAGCGGGAAGGTGCCCACTGGTCAGCTCCAAGTCTCGTCACATAGAAGCGCAAGCCAGGCACCTGCTCGCAGTTTGTCCCGGGCATGGGAAGCAGAAGGCTGCATGCCCAGAGTACTTCTCGCACTGTCCTGCCTGCCTCGGGGCTGCTTCTGAGCACGGAGGCACGCCTACAAGCCAGCTGAGATGGGCTTTGCCTAAGAGTGAGGCAAGTGGCGAGCGGAACAAGGGATGTGCTGCACAGCTTCCCTCGCAGGCAGATTCCCTCCTGGGGCGCTCAGTTCTCCTGCCTTAGCGCCCTGCTTTGTTTGGAGGCTGTTTGCGGACAGCAGCACACACAGCGGGAAGGTGTGCGCTGGCCAGCTCCAAGTCTCGGCAGATTGAAGTGCAAGCGAGGCACCTGCTCCCGGTTTGTGCCGGGTATGGGAAGCAGCACGCTGCATGCCCAGAAGACATCTCGCACTGTCCTGCCTGCCACGGGGCTGCTTCTGAGCACGGAGGCACGCCTACAAGCCAGCTGAGATGGGCTTTGCCGAAGAGTCAGGGAAGTGGCGAGCGGAACAAGGGATGTGCTGCACAGCTTCCCTCGCAGGCAGATTCCCTCCTGGGGCGCTTACTTCTCCTGCCTTAGTCCCCTGCTTTGTTTGGAGGCTGTTTGCGGACAGCAGCACACACAGCGGGAAGGTGCGCGCTGGCCAGCTCCAAGTCTCGGCAGATTGAAGTGCAAGCGAGGCACCTGCTCCCGGTTTGTGCCGGGCATGGGAAGCAGCACGCTGCATGCCCAGAAGACATCTCGCACTGTCCTGCCTGCCACGGGGCTGCTTCTGAGCACGGAGGCACGCCTACAAGCCAGCTGAGATGGGCTTTGCCTAAGAGTGAGGGAAGTGGCGAGCGGAACAAGGGATGTGCTGCACAGCTTCCCTTGCAGGCAGATTCCCTCCTGGGGCGCTTAGTTCTCCTGCCTTAGTGCCCTGCTTTGTTTGGAGGCTGTTTGCGGACAGCAGCACACACAGCGGGAAGGTGCGCACTGGTCAGCTCCAAGTCTCGGCAGATAGAAGCGCAAGTGAGGCACCTGCTCGCAGTTTGTCCCGGGCATGGGAAGCAGCAGGCTGCATGCCCAGATTACTTCTCGCACTGTCCTGCCTGCCACGGGGCTGCTTCTGAGCACGGAGGCACGCCTACAAGCCAGCTGAGATGGGCTTTGCCTAAGAGTGAGGCAAGTGGCGAGCGGAACAAGGGATGTGCTGCACAGCTTCCCTCGCAGGCAGATTCCCTCCTGGAACGCTTACTTCTCCTGCCTTAGCGCCCTGCTTTGTTTGGAGGCTGCTTGCGGAGTGCAGCACACACAGCGGGAAGGTGCGCGCTGGCCAGCTCCAAGTCTCGGCAGATACAAGCGCAAGCCAGGCACCTGCTCGCAGTTTGTTCCGGGCATGGGAAGCAGCATGCTGCGTGCCCAGAAGACATGTCGCACTGTCCTGCCTGCCACGGGGCTGCTTCTGAGCACGGAGGCATGCCTACAAGCCAGCTGAGATGGGCTTTGCCTAAGAGTGAGGCAAGTGGCGAGCGGAACAAGGCATGTGCTGCACAGCTTCCCTCTCAGGCAGATTCCCTCCTGGGGCGCTTACTTCTCCTGCCTTAGCGCCCTGCTTTGTTTGGAGGCTGCTTGCGGAGTGCAGCACACACAGCGGGAAGGTGCGCGCTGGCCAGCTCCAAATCTCGGCAGATAGAAGCGCAAGCCAGGCACCTGCTCGCAGTTTGTCCCGGGCATGGGAAGCAGCATGCTGCGTGCCCAGAAGACATCCCGCTGTATCCTGCCTGCCACGGGGCTGCTTCTGAGCACGGAGGCATGCCTACAAGCCAGCTGAGATGGGCTTTGCCTAAGAGTGAGGCAAGTGGCGAGCGGAACAAGGCATGTGCTGCACAGCTTTCCTCGCAGGCAGATTCCCTCCTGGGGCGCTTATTTCTCTTGCCTTAGTGCCCTGCTTTGTTTGGAGGCTGCTTGCGGAGTGCAGCACACACAGCGGGAAGGTGCGCGCTGGCCAGCTCCAAGTCTCGGCAGACAGAAGTGCAAGCGAGGCACCTGCTCGCAGTTTGTTCCGGGCATGGGAAGCAGCATGCTGCGTGCCCAGAAGACATGTCGCACTGTCCTGCCTGCCACGGGGCTGCTTCTGAGCACGGAGGCACGCCTACAAGCCAGCTGAGATGGGCTTTGCCTAAGAGTGAGGCAAGTGGCGAGCGGAACAAGGCATGTGCTGCACAGCTTCCCTCTCAGGCAGATTCCCTCCTGGGGCGCTTACTTCTCCTGCCTTAGCGCCCTGCTTTGTTTGGAGGCTGCTTGCGGACAGCAGCACACACAGCGGGAAGGTGCGCGCTGGCCAGCTCCAAGTCTCGGCAGATACAAGCGCAAGCGCGGCACCTGCTCGCAGTTTGTCCCGGACATGGGAAGCAGCATGCTGCGTGCCCAGAAGACATCTCGCTCTGTCCTGCCTGCCTCGGGGCTGCTTCTGAGCACGGAGGCACGCCTACAAGCCAGCTGAGATGGGCTTTGCCTAAGAGTCAGGGAAGTGGCGAGCGGAACAAGGCATGTGCTGCACAGCTTCCCTCTCAGGCAGATTCCCTCCTGGGGCGCTTACTTCTCCTGCCTTAGCGCCCTGCTTTGTTTGGAGGCTGCTTGCGGAGTGCAGCACACACAGCGGGAAGGTGCGCGCTGGCCAGCTCCAAATCTCGGCAGATAGAAGCGCAAGCCAGGCACCTGCTCGCAGTTTGTCCCGGGCATGGGAAGCAGCATGCTGCGTGCCCAGAAGACATCCCGCTGTATCCTGCCTGCCACGGGGCTGCTTCTGAGCACGGAGGCACGCCTACAAGCCAGCTGAGATGGGCTTTGCCTAAGAGTGAGGCAAGTGGCGAGCGGAACAAGGCATGTGCTGCACAGCTTCCCTCGCAGGCAGATTCCCTCCTGGGGGGCTTAGTTCTCCTGCCTTAGTGCCCTGCTTTGTTTGGAGGTTGTTTGCGGACAGCAGCACACACAGCGGGAAGGTGCGCACTGGTCAGCTCCAAGTCTCGTCACATAGAAGCGCAAGCCAGGCACCTGCTCGCAGTTTGTTCCGGGCATGGGAAGCAGAAGGCTGCTTGCCCAGAGTACTTCTGGCACTGTCCTGCCTGCCTCGGGGCTGCTTCTGAGCACGGAGGCACGCCTACAAGCCAGCTGAGATGGGCTTTGCCTAAGAGTGAGGCAAGTGGCGAGCGGAAGAAGGGATGTGCTGCACAGCTTCCCTCGCAGGCAGTTTCCCTCCTGGGGCGCTTACTTCTCCTGCCTTAGCGCCCTGCTTTGTTTGGAGGCTGTTTGCGGACAGCAGCACACACAACGGGAAGGTGCGCGCTGGCCAGCTCCAAGTCTCGGCAGATACAAGCGCAAGCGAGGCACCTGCTCGCAGTTTGTCCCGGACATGGGAAGCAGCATGCTGCGTGCCCAGAGTACTTCTGGCACTGTCCTGCCTGCCTCGGGGCTGCTTCTGAGCACGGAGGCACGCCTACAAGCCAGCTAAGATGGGCTTTGCCTAAGAGTGAGGCAAGTGGCGAGCGGAACAAGGCATGTGCTGCACAGCTTCCCTCTCAGGCAGATTCCCTCCTGGGGCGCTTACTTCTCCTGCCTTAGTGCCCTGCTTTGTTTGGAGGCTGTTTGCGGACTGCAGAACACACAGCGGGAAGGTGCGCGCTGGCCAGCTCCAAGTCTCGGCAGATACAAGCGGAAGTGAGGCACCTGCTTGCGATTTGTCCCGGGCATGGGAAGCAGCATGCTGCGTGCCCAGAGTACTTCTGGCACTGTCCTGCCTGCCTCGGGGCTGCTTCTGAGCACGGAGGCACGCCTACAAGCCAGCTGAGATGGGCTTTGCCTAAGAGTCAGGGAAGTGGCGAGCGGAACAAGGCATGTGCTGCACAGCTTCCCTCGCAGGCAGATTCCCTCCTGGGGCGCTTATTTCTCCTGCCTTAGTGCCCTGCTTTGTTTGGAGGCTGCTTGCGGAGTGCAGCACACACAGCGGGAAGGTGCGCGCTGGCCAGCTCCAAGTCTCGGCAGATTGAAGTGCAAGCGAGGCACCTGCTCCCGGTTTGTGCCGGGCATGGGAAGCAGCACGCTGCATGCCCAGAAGACATCTCGCACTGTCCTGCCTGCCACGGGGCTGCTTCTGAGCACGGAGGCACGCCTACAAGCCAGCTGAGATGGGCTTTGCCTAAGAGTCAGGGAAGTGGCGAGCGGAACAAGGGATGTGCTGCACAGCTTCCCTCGCAGGCAGATTCCCTCCTGGAACGCTTACTTCTCCTGCCTTAGTGCCCTGCTTTGTTTGGAGGCTGTTTGCGGACAGCAGCACACACAGCGGGAAGGTGCGCGCTGGTCAGCTCCAAGTCTCGGCAGATTGAAGCGCAAGCCAGGCACCTCCTCGCAGTTTGTCCCGGGGCTTGGGAAGCAGCATGCTGCATGCCCAGAAGACATCTCGCACTGTCCTGCCTGCCTTGGGGCTGCTTCTGAGCACGGAGGCACGCCTACAAGCCAGCTGAGATGGGCTTTGCCTAAGAGTGAGGGAAGTGGCGAGCGGAACAAGGGATGTGCTGCACAGCTTCCCTCGCAGGCAGATTCCCTCCTGGGGGGCTTAGTTCTCCTGCCTTAGTGCCCTGCTTTGTTTGGAGGCTGTTTGCGGACAGCAGCACACACAGCGGGAAGGTGCGCACTGGTCAGCTCCAAGTCTCGGCAGATAGAAGCGCAAGCGAGGCACCTGCTCGCAGTTTGTCCCGGGCATGGGAAGCAGCACGCTGCATGCCCAGAAGACATCTCGCACTGTCCTGCCTGCCACGGGGCTGCTTCTGAGCACGGAGGCACGCCTACAAGCCAGCTGAGATGGGCTTTGCCTAAGAGTCAGGGAAGAGGCGAGCGGAACAAGGGATGTGCTGCACAGCCTCCCTCGCAGGCAGATTCCCTCCTGGAACGCTTACTTCTCCTGCCTTAGTGCCCTGCTTTGTTTGGAGGCTGTTTGCGGACAGCAGCACACACAGTGGGAAGGTGCGCGCTGGCCAGCTCCAAGTCTCGGCAGATTGAAGCGCAAGCCAGGCACCTGCTCGCAGTTTGTCCCGGGCATGGGAAGCAGCATGCTGCGTGCCCAGAAGACACCTCGCACTGTCCTGCCTGCCTCGGGGCTGCTTCTGAGCACGGAGGCACGCCTACAAGCCAGCTGAGATGGGCTTTGCCTAAGAGTCAGGGAAGTGGCGAGCGGAACAAGGCATGTGCTGCACAGCTTCCCTCGCAGGCAGATTCCCTCCTGGGGGGCTTAGTTCTCCTGCCTTAGTGCCCTGCTTTGTTTGGAGGTTGTTTGCGGACAGCAGCACACACAGCGGGAAGGTGCCCACTGGTCAGCTCCAAGTCTCGTCACATAGAAGCGCAAGCCAGGCACCTGCTCGCAGTTTGTCCCGGGCATGGGAAGCAGAAGGCTGCATGCCCAGAGTACTTCTCGCACTGTCCTGCCTGCCTCGGGGCTGCTTCTGAGCACGGAGGCACGCCTACAAGCCAGCTGAGATGGGCTTTGCCTAAGAGTGAGGCAAGTGGCGAGCGGAACAAGGGATGTGCTGCACAGCTTCCCTCGCAGGCAGATTCCCTCCTGGGGCGCTCAGTTCTCCTGCCTTAGCGCCCTGCTTTGTTTGGAGGCTGTTTGCGGACAGCAGCACACACAGCGGGAAGGTGTGCGCTGGCCAGCTCCAAGTCTCGGCAGATTGAAGTGCAAGCGAGGCACCTGCTCCCGGTTTGTGCCGGGTATGGGAAGCAGCACGCTGCATGCCCAGAAGACATCTCGCACTGTCCTGCCTGCCACGGGGCTGCTTCTGAGCACGGAGGCACGCCTACAAGCCAGCTGAGATGGGCTTTGCCGAAGAGTCAGGGAAGTGGCGAGCGGAACAAGGGATGTGCTGCACAGCTTCCCTCGCAGGCAGATTCCCTCCTGGGGCGCTTACTTCTCCTGCCTTAGTCCCCTGCTTTGTTTGGAGGCTGTTTGCGGACAGCAGCACACACAGCGGGAAGGTGCGCGCTGGCCAGCTCCAAGTCTCGGCAGATTGAAGTGCAAGCGAGGCACCTGCTCCCGGTTTGTGCCGGGCATGGGAAGCAGCACGCTGCATGCCCAGAAGACATCTCGCACTGTCCTGCCTGCCACGGGGCTGCTTCTGAGCACGGAGGCACGCCTACAAGCCAGCTGAGATGGGCTTTGCCTAAGAGTGAGGGAAGTGGCGAGCGGAACAAGGGATGTGCTGCACAGCTTCCCTTGCAGGCAGATTCCCTCCTGGGGCGCTTAGTTCTCCTGCCTTAGTGCCCTGCTTTGTTTGGAGGCTGTTTGCGGACAGCAGCACACACAGCGGGAAGGTGCGCACTGGTCAGCTCCAAGTCTCGGCAGATAGAAGCGCAAGTGAGGCACCTGCTCGCAGTTTGTCCCGGGCATGGGAAGCAGCAGGCTGCATGCCCAGATTACTTCTCGCACTGTCCTGCCTGCCACGGGGCTGCTTCTGAGCACGGAGGCACGCCTACAAGCCAGCTGAGATGGGCTTTGCCTAAGAGTGAGGCAAGTGGCGAGCGGAACAAGGGATGTGCTGCACAGCTTCCCTCGCAGGCAGATTCCCTCCTGGAACGCTTACTTCTCCTGCCTTAGCGCCCTGCTTTGTTTGGAGGCTGTTTGCGGACAGCAGCACACACAGTGGGAAGGTGCGCGCTGGCCAGCTCCAAGTCTCAGCAGATTGAAGCGCAAGCGAGGCACCTCCTCGCAGTTTGTGCCGGGCATGGGAAGCAGCATGCTGCGTGCCCAGAAGACATCTCGCACTGTCCTGCCTGCCACGGGGCTGCTTCTGAGCACGGAGGCACGCCTACAAGCCAGCTGAGATGGGCTTTGCCTAAGAGTCAGGGAAGTGGCGAGCGGAACAAGGGATGTGCTGCACAGCCTCCCTCGCAGGCAGATTCCCTCCTGGGGCGCTTACTTCTCCTGCCTTAGTGCCCTGCTTTGTTTGGAGGCTGTTTGCGGACAGCAGCACACACAGCGGGAAGGTGCGCACTGGCCAGCTCCAAGTCTCGGCAGATTGAAGCGCAAGCCAGGCACCTGCTCGCAGTTTGTACCGGGCATGGGAAGCAGCATGCTGCGTGCCCAGAGTACTTCTCGCACTGTCCTGCCTGCCTCGGGGCTGCTTCTGAGCACGGAGGCACGCCTACAAGCCAGCTGAGATGGGCTTTGCCTAAGAGTCAGGGAAGTGGCGAGCGGAACAAGGGATGTGCTGCACAGCTTCCCTCGCAGGCAGATTCCCTCCTGGAACGCTTACTTCTCCTGCCTTAGTGCCCTGCTTTGTTTGGAGGCTGTTTGCGGACAGCAGCAAACACAGCGGGAAGGTGCGCGCTGGCCAGCTCCAAGTCTCAGCAGATTGAAGCGCAAGCCAGGCACCTGCTCCCGGTTTGTCCCGGGCATGGGAAGCAGCATGCTGCGTGCCCAGAAGACATCTCGCTCTGTCCTGCCTGCCTCGGGGCTTCTTCTGAGCACGGAGGCACGCCTACAAGCCAGCTGAGATGGGCTTTGCCTAAGAGTGAGGCAAGTGGCGAGCGGAACAAGGCATGTGCTGCACAGCTTCCCTCGCAGGCAGATTCCCTCCTGGGGCGCTTACTTCTCCTGCCTTAGTGCCCTGCTTTGTTTGGAGGCTGTTTGCGGACAGCAGCACACACAGCGGGAAGGTGCGCACTGGTCAGCTCCAAGTCTCGGCAGATTGAAGCGCAAGCGAGGCACCTCCTCGCAGTTTGTCCCGGGCATGGGAAGTAGCAGGCTGCATGCCCAGAGTACTTCTCGCACTGTCCTGCCTGCCTCGGGGCTGCTTCTGAGCACGGAGGCACGCCTACAAGCCAGCTGAGATGGGCTTTGCCTAAGACTGAGGCAAGTGGCGAGCGGAACAAGGCATGTGCTGCACAGCTTCCCTCGCAGGCAGATTCCCTCCTGGGGCGCTCAGTTCTCCTGCCTTAGCGCCCTGCTTTGTTTGGAGGCTGCTTGCGGAGTGCAGCACACACAGCGGGAAGGTGCGCGCTGGCCAGCTCCAAGTCTCGGCACATAGAAGCGCAAGCGAGGCACCTGCTTGCGGTTTGTCCCGGACATGGGAAGCAGCATGCTGCGTGCCAGAAGACATCCCGCACTGTCCTGCCTGCCTCGGGGCTGCTTCTGAGCACGGAGGCACGCCTACAAGCCAGCTGAGATGGGCTTTGCCTAAGAGTCAGGGAAGTGGCGAGCGGAACAAGGGATGTGCTGCACACCTTCCCTCGCAGGCAGTTTCCCTCCTGGGGCGCTTACTTCTCCTGCCTTAGTCCCCTGCTTTGTTTGGAGGCTGTTTGCGGACAGCAGCACACACAGCGGGAAGGTGCGCACTGGCCAGCTCCAAGTCTCGGCAGATTGAAGCGCAAGCCAGGCACCTGCTTGCAGTTTGTCCCGGGCATGGGACCAGCATGCTGCGTGCCCAGAAGACATCCCGCACTGTCCTGCCTTCCTCGGGGCTGCTTCTGAGCACGGAGGCACGCCTACAAGCCAGCTGAGATGGGCTTTGCCTAAGAGTCAGGGAAGTGGCGAGCGGAACAAGGCATGTGCTGCACAGCTTCCCTCGCAGGCAGATTCCCTCCTGGGGGGCTTAGTTCTCCTGCCTTAGTGCCCTGCTTTGTTTGGAGGTTGTTTGCGGACAGCAGCACACACAGCGGGAAGGTGCGCGCTGGCCAGCTCCAAATCTCGGCACATAGAAGTGCAAGCCAGGCACCTGCTCGCAGTTTGTCCCGGGCATGGGAAGCAGCATGCTGCGTGCCCAGAAGACATCCCGCTCTGTCCTGCCTGCCACGGGGCTGCTTCTGAGCACGGAGGCACGCCTACAAGCCAGCTGAGATGGGCTTTGCCTAAGAGTCAGGGAAGTGGCGAGCGGAACAAGGGATGTGCTGCACAGCTTCCCTTGCAGGCAGATTCCCTCCTGGGGCGCTTAGTTCTCCTGCCTTAGTGCCCTGCTTTGTTTGGAGGCTGTTTGCGGACAGCAGCACACACAGCGGGAAGGTGCGCACTGGTCAGCTCCAAGTCTCGGCAGATAGAAGCGCAAGTGAGGCACCTGCTCGCAGTTTGTCCCGGGCATGGGAAGCAGCAGGCTGCATGCCCAGATTACTTCTCGCACTGTCCTGCCTGCCACGGGGCTGCTTCTGAGCACGGAGGCACGCCTACAAGCCAGCTGAGATGGGCTTTGCCTAAGAGTCAGGGAAGTGGCGAGCGGAACAAGGGATGTGCTGCACAGCTTCCCTCGCAGGCAGATTCCCTCCTGGAACGCTTACTTCTCCTGCCTTAGCGCCCTGCTTTGTTTGGAGGCTGTTTGCGGACAGCAGCACACACAGTGGGAAGGTGCGCGCTGGCCAGCTCCAAGTCTCAGCAGATTGAAGCGCAAGCGAGGCACCTCCTCGCAGTTTGTCCCGGGCATGGGAAGCAGCATGCTGCGTGCCCAGAAGACATCTCGCACTGTCCTGCCTGCCACGGGGCTGCTTCTGAGCACGGAGGCACGCCTACAAGCCAGCTGAGATGGGCTTTGCCTAAGAGTCAGGGAAGTGGCGAGCGGAACAAGGGATGTGCTGCACAGCTGCCCTCGCAGGCAGATTCCCTCCTGGGGCGCTTACTTCTCCTGCCTTAGTGCCCTGCTTTGTTTGGAGGCTGTTTGCGGACAGCAGCACACACAGCGGGAAGGTGCGCACTGGCCAGCTCCAAGTCTCGGCAGATTGAAGCGCAAGCCAGGCACCTGCTCGCAGTTTGTACCGGGCATGGGAAGCAGCATGCTGCGTGCCCAGAGTACTTCTCGCACTGTCCTGCCTGCCTCGGGGCTGCTTCTGAGCACGGAGGCACGCCTACAAGCCAGCTGAGATGGGCTTTGCCTAAGAGTCAGGGAAGTGGCGAGCGGAACAAGGGATGTGCTGCACAGCTTCCCTCGCAGGCAGATTCCCTCCTGGAACGCTTACTTCTCCTGCCTTAGTGCCCTGCTTTGTTTGGAGGCTGTTTGCGGACAGCAGCAAACACAGCGGGAAGGTGCGCGCTGGCCAGCTCCAAGTCTCAGCAGATTGAAGCGCAAGCCAGGCACCTGCTCCCGGTTTGTCCCGGGCATGGGAAGCAGCATGCTGCGTGCCCAGAAGACATCTCGCTCTGTCCTGCCTGCCTCGGGGCTTCTTCTGAGCACGGAGGCACGCCTACAAGCCAGCTGAGATGGGCTTTGCCTAAGAGTGAGGCAAGTGGCGAGCGGAACAAGGCATGTGCTGCACAGCTTCCCTCGCAGGCAGATTCCCTCCTGGGGCGCTTACTTCTCCTGCCTTAGTGCCCTGCTTTGTTTGGAGGCTGTTTGCGGACAGCAGCACACACAGCGGGAAGGTGCGCACTGGTCAGCTCCAAGTCTCGGCAGATTGAAGCGCAAGCGAGGCACCTCCTCGCAGTTTGTCCCGGGCATGGGAAGTAGCAGGCTGCATGCCCAGAGTACTTCTCGCACTGTCCTGCCTGCCTCGGGGCTGCTTCTGAGCACGGAGGCACGCCTACAAGCCAGCTGAGATGGGCTTTGCCTAAGACTGAGGCAAGTGGCGAGCGGAACAAGGCATGTGCTGCACAGCTTCCCTCGCAGGCAGATTCCCTCCTGGGGCGCTCAGTTCTCCTGCCTTAGCGCCCTGCTTTGTTTGGAGGCTGCTTGCGGAGTGCAGCACACACAGCGGGAAGGTGCGCGCTGGCCAGCTCCAAGTCTCGGCACATAGAAGCGCAAGCGAGGCACCTGCTTGCGGTTTGTCCCGGACATGGGAAGCAGCATGCTGCGTGCCAGAAGACATCCCGCACTGTCCTGCCTGCCTCGGGGCTGCTTCTGAGCACGGAGGCACGCCTACAAGCCAGCTGAGATGGGCTTTGCCTAAGAGTCAGGGAAGTGGCGAGCGGAACAAGGGATGTGCTGCACACCTTCCCTCGCAGGCAGTTTCCCTCCTGGGGCGCTTACTTCTCCTGCCTTAGTGCCCTGCTTTGTTTGGAGGCTGTTTGCGGACAGCAGCACACACAGCGGGAAGGTGCGCACTGGCCAGCTCCAAGTCTCGGCAGATTGAAGCGCAAGCCAGGCACCTGCTTGCAGTTTGTCCCGGGCATGGGACCAGCATGCTGCGTGCCCAGAAGACATCCCGCACTGTCCTGCCTTCCTCGGGGCTGCTTCTGAGCACGGAGGCACGCCTACAAGCCAGCTGAGATGGGCTTTGCCTAAGAGTCAGGGAAGTGGCGAGCGGAACAAGGCATGTGCTGCACAGCTTCCCTCGCAGGCAGATTCCCTCCTGGGGGGCTTAGTTCTCCTGCCTTAGTGCCCTGCTTTGTTTGGAGGTTGTTTGCGGACAGCAGCACACACAGCGGGAAGGTGCGCGCTGGCCAGCTCCAAATCTCGGCACATAGAAGTGCAAGCCAGGCACCTGCTCGCAGTTTGTCCCGGGCATGGGAAGCAGCATGCTGCGTGCCCAGAAGACATCCCGCTCTGTCCTGCCTGCCACGGGGCTGCTTCTGAGCACGGAGGCACGCCTACAAGCCAGCTGAGATGGGCTTTGCCTAAGAGTCAGGGAAGTGGCGAGCGGAACAAGGGATGTGCTGCACAGCTTCCCTCGCAGGCAGTTTCCCTCCTGGGGCGCTTACTTCTGCCTTACCGCCCTGCTTTGTTTGGAGGGTGTTTGCGGACAGCAGCACACACAGCGGGAAGGTGCGCGCTGGGCAGCTCCAAGTCTCGGCAGATACAAGCGCAAGCGAGGCACCTGCTCGCGATTTGTCCCGGGCATGGGAAGCAGCATGCTGCGTGCCCAGAAGACATCTCGCTCTGTCCTGCCTGCCACGGGGCTGCTTCTGAGCACGGAGGCACGCCTACAAGCCAGCTGAGATGGGCTTTGCCTAAGAGTGAGGCAAGTGGCGAGCGGAACAAGGCATGTGCTGCACAGCTTCTCTCTCAGGCAGATTCCCTCCTGGGGCGCTTACTTCTCCTGCCTTAGCGCCCTGCTTTGTTTGGAGGCTGCTTGCGGAGTGCAGCACACACAGCGGGAAGGTGCGCGCTGGCCAGCTCCAAGTCTCGGCAGACAGAAGTGCAAGCGAGGCACCTGCTCGCAGTTTGTCCCGGGCATGGGAAGCAGCATGCTGCGTGCCCAGAAGACTTCTCGCACTGTCCTGCCTGCCTCGGGGCTGCTTCTGAGCACGGAGGCACGCCTACAAGCCAGCTGAGATGGGCTTTGCCTAAGAGTGAGGCAAGTGGCGAGCGGAACAAGGCATGTGCTGCACAGCTTCCCTCGCAGGCAGTTTCCCTCCTGGGGCGCTTACTTCTCCTGCCTTAGTGCCCTGCTTTGATTGGAGGCTGTTTGCGGACAGCAGCACACACAGCGGGAAGGTGCGCGCTGGCCAGCTCCAAGTCTCAGCAGACAGAAGCGCAAGCCAGGCACCTGCTCGCAGTTTGTTCCGGGCATGGGAAGCAGCATGCTGCTTGCCCAGAGTACTTCTGGCACTGTCCTGCCTGCCTCGGGGCTGCTTCTGAGCACGGAGGCACGCCTACAAGCCAGCTGAGATGGGCTTTGCCTAAGAGTGAGGCAAGTGGCGAGCGGAACAAGGGATGTGCTGCACAGCTTCCCTCGCAGGCAGTTTCCCTCCTGGGGCGCTTACTTCTCCTGCCTTAGCGCCCTGCTTTGTTTGGAGGCTGTTTGCGGACAGCAGCACACACAGCGGGAAGGTGCGCGCTGGCCAGCTCCAAGTCTCGGCAGATACAAGCGCAAGCGAGGCACCTGCTCGCAGTTTGTCCCGGACATGAGAAGCAGCATTCTGCGTGCCCAGAAGACATCTCGCACTGTCCTGCCTGCCTCGGGGCTGCTTCTGAGCACGGAGGCACGCCTACAAGCCAGCTGAGATGGGCTTTGCCTAAGAGTCAGGGAAGTCGCGAGCGGAACAAGGCATGTGCTGCACAGCTTCCCTCTCAGGCAGATTCCCTCCTGGGGCGCTTACTTCTCCTGCCTTAGCGCCCTGCTTTGTTTGGAGGCTGCTTGCGGAGTGCAGCACACACAACGGGAAGGTGCGCGCTGGCCAGCTCCAAGTCTCGGCAGATAGAAGCGCAAGCCAGGCACCTGCTCGCAGTTTGTTCCGGGCATGGGAAGCAGCATGCTGCTTGCCCAGAGTACTTCTGGCACTGTCCTGCCTGCCTCGGGGCTGCTTCTGAGCACGGAGGCACGCCTACAAGCCAGCTGAGATGGGCTTTGCCTAAGAGTCAGGGAAGTGGCGAGCGGAACAAGGGATGTGCTGCACAGCTTCCCTCGCAGGCAGTTTCCCTCCTGGGGCGCTTACTTCTCCTGCCTTAGAGCCCTGCTTTGTTTGGAGGCTGTTTGCGGACAGCAGCACACACAGCGGGAAGGTGCGCGCTGGCCAGCTCCAAGTCTCGGCAGATACAAGCGCAAGCGAGGCACCTGCTCGCAGTTTGTCCCGGACATGGGAAGCAGCATGCTGCGTGCCCAGAAGACATCTCGCACTGTCCTGCCTGCCACGGGGCTGCTTCTGAGCACGGAGGCACACCTACAAGCCAGCTGAGATGGGCTTTGCCTAAGAGTGAGGCAAGTGGCGAGCGGAACAAGGCATGTGCTGCACAGCTTCCCTCGCAGGCAGTTTCCCTCCTGGGGCGCTTACTTCTCCTGCCTTAGCGCCCTGCTTTGTTTGGAGGCTGTTTGCGGACAGCAGCACACACAGCGGGAAGGTGCGCGCTGGCCAGCTCCAAGTCTCGGCAGATACAAGCGCAAGTGAGGCACCTGCTCGCGATTTGTTCCGGGCATGGGAAGCAGCATGCTGCGTGCCCAGAGTACTTCTGGCACTGTCCTGCCTGCCTCGGGGCTGCTTCTGAGCACGGAGGCACGCCTACAAGCCAGCTAAGATGGGCTTTGCCTAAGAGTGAGGCAAGTGGCGAGCGGAACAAGGCATGTGCTGCACAGCTTCCCTCTCAGGCAGATTCCCTCCTGGGGCGCTTACTTCTCCTGCCTTAGCGCCCTGCTTTGTTTGGAGGCTGCTTGCGGACAGCAGCACACACAGCGGGAAGGTGCGCGCTGGCCAGCTCCAAGTCTCGGCAGATACAAGCGCAAGTGAGGCACCTGCTCGCGATTTGTTCCGGGCATGGGAAGCAGCATGCTGCGTGCCCAGAGTACTTCTGGCACTGTCCTGCCTGCCTCGGGGCTGCTTCTGAGCACGGAGGCACGCCTACAAGCCAGCTAAGATGGGCTTTGCCTAAGAGTGAGGCAAGTGGCGAGCGGAACAAGGCATGTGCTGCACAGCTTCCCTCGCAGGCAGATTCCCTCCTGGGGCGCTTACTTCTCCTGCCTTAGCGCCCTGCTTTGTTTGGAGGCTGCTTGCGGACAGCAGCACACGGAGCGGGAAGGTGCGCGCTGGCCAGCTCCAAGTCTCGGCAGATACAAGCGCAAGCGAGGCACCTGCTCGCAGTTTGTCCCGGACATGGGAAGCAGCATGCTGCGTGCCCAGAAGACATCTCGCTCTGTCCTGCCTGCCTCGGGGCTGCTTCTGAGCACGGAGGCACGCCTACAAGCCAGCTGAGATGGGCTTTGCCTAAGAGTGAGGCAAGTGGCGAGCGGAACAAGGCATGTGCTGCACAGCTTCCCTCGCAGGCAGATTCCCTCCTGGGGCGCTTACTTCTCCTGCCTTAGCGCCCTGCTTTGTTTGGAGGCTGTTTGCGGACACCAGCACACACAGCGGGAAGGTGCGCGCTGGCCAGCTCCAAGTCTCGGCAGATACAAGCGAAAGCCAGGCACCTGCTCGCATTTTGTCCCGGACATGGGAAGCAGCATGCTGCGTGCCCAGAAGACATCTCACTCTGTCCTGCCTGCCACGGGGCTGCTTCTGAGCACGGAGGCACGCCTACAAGCCAGCTGAGATGGGCTTTGCCTAAGAGTGAGGCAAGTGGTGAGCGGAACAAGGCATGTGCTGCACAGCTTCTCTCTCAGGCAGATTCCCTCCTGGGGCCCTTAGTTCTCCTGCCTTAGCGCCCTGCTTTGTTTGGAGGCTGTTTGCGGACAGCAGCACACACAGCGGGAAGGTGCGCGCTGGCCAGCTCCAAGTCTCGGCAGATACAAGCGCAAGCGAGGCACCTGCTCGCAGTTTGTCCCGGACATGGGAAGCAGCATGCTGCGTGCCAGAAGACATCTCACTCTGTCCTGCCTGCCTCGGGGCTGCTTCTGAGCACGGAGGCACGCCTACAAGCCAGCTGAGATGGGCTTTGCCTAAGAGTGAGGCAAGTGTCGAGCGGAACAAGGCATGTGCTGCACAGCTTCCCTCGCAGGCAGATTCCCTCCTGGGGCGCTTACTTCTCCTGCCTTAGCGCCCTGCTTTGTTTGGAGGCTGTTTGCAGACAGCAGCACACACAGTGGGAAGGTGCGCGCTGGCCAGCTCCAAGTCTCGGCAGATACAAGCGCAAGCCAGGCACCTGCTCGCAGTTTGTCCCGGACATGGGAAGCAGCATGCTGCGTGCCCAGAAGACATCTCGCTCTGTCCTGCCTGCCACGGGGCTGCTTCTGAGCACGGAGGCATGAATACAAGACAGCTGAGATGGGCTTTGCCTAAGAGTGAGGCAAGTGGCGAGCGGAACAAGGCATGTGCTGCACAGCTTCCCTCGCAGGCAGTTTTCCTCCTGGGGCGCTTACTTCTCCTGCCTTAGCGCCCTGCTTTGTTTGGAGGCTGTTTGCGGACAGCAGCACACACAGCGGGAAGGTGCGCGCTGGCCAGCTCCAAGTCTCGGCAGACAGAAGTGCAAGAGAGGCACCTGCTCGCAGTTTGTCCCGGGCATGGGAAGCAGCATGCTGCGTGCCCAGAAGACTTCTCGCACTGTCCTGCCTGCCTCGGGGCTGCTTCTGAGCACGGAGGCACGCCTACAAGCCAGCTGAGATGGGCTTTGCCTAAGAGTGAGGCAAGTGGCGAGCGGAACAAGGCATGTGCTGCACAGCTTTCCTCGCAGGCAGATTCCCTCCTGGGGCGCTTACTTCTCCTGCCTTAGCGCCCTGCTTTGTTTGGAGGCTGCTTGCGGAGTGCAGCACACACAGCGGGAAGGTGCGCGCTGGCCAGCTCCAAGTCTCGGCAGACAGAAGTGCAAGCGAGGCACCTGCTCGCAGTTTGTTCCGGGCATGGGAAGCAGCATGCTGCGTGCCCAGAAGACATGTCGCACTGTCCTGCCTGCCACGGGGCTGCTTCTGAGCACGGAGGCACGCCTACAAGCCAGCTGAGATGGGCTTTGCCTAAGAGTCAGGGAAGTGGCGAGCGGAACAAGGCATGTGCTGCACAGCTTCCCTCTCAGGCAGATTCCCTCCTGGGGCGCTTACTTCTCCTGCCTTAGCGCCCTGCTTTGTTTGGAGGCTGCTTGCGGAGTGCAGCACACACAGCGGGAAGGTGCGCGCTGGCCAGCTCCAAATCTCGGCAGATAGAAGCGCAAGCCAGGCACCTGCTCGCAGTTTGTCCCGGGCATGGGAAGCAGCATGCTGCGTGCCCAGAAGACATGCCGCTGTATCCTGCCTGCCACGGGGCTGCTTCTGAGCACGGAGGCACGCCTACAAGCCAGCTGAGATGGGCTTTGCCTAAGAGTGAGGCAAGTGGCGAGCGGAAGAAGGGATGTGCTGCACAGCTTCCCTCGCAGGCAGTTTCCCTCCTGGGGCGCTTACTTCTCCTGCCTTAGCGCCCTGCTTTGTTTGGAGGCTGTTTGCGGACAGCAGCACACACAGCGGGAAGGTGCGCGCTGGCCAGCTCCAAGTCTCGGCAGATACAAGCGCAAGCGAGGCACCTGCTCGCAGTTTGTCCCGGACATGGGAAGCAGCATGCTGCGTGCCCAGAAGACATCTCGCACTGTCCTGCCTGCCACGGGGCTGCTTCTGAGCACGGAGGCACGCCTACAAGCCAGCTGAGATGGGCTTTGCCTAAGAGTGAGGCAAGTGGCGAGCGGAACAAGGCATGTGCTGCACAGCTTCCCTCGCAGGCAGTTTCCCTCCTGGGGCGCTTACTTCTCCTGCCTTAGCGCCCTGCTTTGTTTGGAGGCTGTTTGCGGACAGCAGCACACACAGCGGGAAGGTGCGCGCTGGCCAGCTCCAAGTCTCGGCAGATACAAGCGCAAGTGAGGCACCTGCTCGCGATTTGTTCCGGGCATGGGAAGCAGCATGCTGCGTGCCCAGAGTACTTCTGGCACTGTCCTGCCTGCCTCGGGGCTGCTTCTGAGCACGGAGGCACGCCTACAAGCCAGCTAAGATGGGCTTTGCCTAAGAGTGAGGCAAGTGGCGAGCGGAACAAGGCATGTGCTGCACAGCTTCCCTCTCAGGCAGATTCCCTCCTGGGGCGCTTACTTCTCCTGCCTTAGCGCCCTGCTTTGTTTTGAGGCTGTTTGCGGACAGCAGAACACACAGCGGGAAGGTGAGCGCTGGCCAGCTCCAAGTCTCGGCAGATACAAGCGGAAGTGAGGCACCTGCTTGCGATTTGTCCCGGGCATGGGAAGCAGCATGCTGCGTGCCCAGAAGACATCTCGCTCTGTCCTGCCTGCCACGGGGCTGCTTCTGAGCACGGAGGCACGCCTACAAGCCAGCTGAGATGGGCTTTGCCTAAGAGTGAGGCAAGTGGCGAGCGGAACAAGGCATGTGCTGCACAGCTTCCCTCGCAGGCAGATTCCCTCCTGGGGCGCTTACTTCTCCTGCCTTAGCGCCCTGCTTTGTTTGGAGGCTGTTTGCGGACAGCAGCACACACAGCGGGAAGGTGCGCGCTGGCCAGCTCCAAGTCTCGGCAGATTGAAGTGCAAGCGAGGCACCTGCTCCCGGTTTGTGCCGGGCATGGGAAGCAGCATGCTGCGTGCCCAGAAGACTTCTCGCACTCTCCTGCCTGCCACGGGGCTGCTTCTGAGCACGGAGGCACGCCTACAAGCCAGCTGAGATGGGCTTTGCCGAGGAGTCAGGGAAGTGGCGAGCGGAACAAGGGATGTGCTGCACAGCTTCCCGCTCAGGCAGTTTCCCTCCTGGGGCGCTTACTTCTCCTGCCTTAGTGCCCTGCTTTGTTTGGAGGCTGTTTGCGGAGTGCAGCACACACAGCGGGAAGGTGCGCGCTGGCCAGCTCCAAGTCTCGGCAGATACAAGCGCAAGCGAGGCACCTGCTCGCAGTTTGTCCCGGACATGGGAAGCAGCATGCTGCGTGCCCAGAAGACATCTCGCTGTATCCTGTCTGCCTCGGGGCTGCTTCTGAGCACGGAGGCACGCCTACAAGCCAGCTGAGATGGGCTTTGCCTAAGAGTCAGGGAAGTGGCGAGCGGAACAAGGGATGTGCTGCACAGCTTCCCTCGCAGGCAGTTTCCCTCCTGGGGCGCTTAATTCTCTTGCCTTAGTGCCCTGCTTTGTTTGGAGGCTGCTTGCGGAGTGCAGCACACACAGCGGGAAGGTGCGCGCTGGCCAGCTCCAAATCTCGGCACATAGAAGCGCAAGCCAGGTACCTGCTCGCAGTTTGTTCCGGGCATGGGAAGCAGCATGCTGCTTGCCCAGAGTACTTCTGGCACTGTCCTGCCTGCCTTGGGGCTGCTTCTGAGCACGGAGGCACGCCTACAAGCCAGCTGAGATGGGCTTTGCCTAAGAGTGAGGCATGTGGCGAGCGGAACAAGGGATGTGCTGCACAGCTTCCCTCGCAGGCAGTTTCCCTCCTGGGGCGCTTACTTCTCCTGCCTTAGCGCCCTGCTTTGTTTGGAGGCTGTTTGCGGACAGCAGCACACACAGCGGGAAGGTGCGCGCTGGCCAGCTCCAAGTCTCGGCAGATACAAGCGCAAGCGAGGCACCTGCTCGCAGTTTGTCCCGGACATGGGAAGCAGCATGCTGCGTGCCCAGAAGACATCTCGCACTGTCCTGCCTGCCACGGGGCTGCTTCTGAGCACGGAGGCACGCCTACAAGCCAGCTGAGATGGGCTTTGCCTAAGAGTGAGGCAAGTGGCGAGCGGAACAAGGCATGTGCTGCACAGCTTCCCTCGCAGGCAGTTTCCCTCCTGGGGCGCTTACTTCTCCTGCCTTAGCGCCCTGCTTTGTTTGGAGGCTGCTTGCGGACAGCAGCACACACAGCGGGAAGGTGCGCGCTGGCCAGCTCCAAGTCTCGGCAGATACAAGCGCAAGCGAGGCACCTGCTCGCAGTTTGTCCCGGACATGGGAAGCAGCATGCTGCGTGCCCAGAAGACATCTCGCTCTGTCCTGCCTGCCACGGGGCTGCTTCTGAGCACGGAGGCACGCCTACAAGCCAGCTGAGATGGGCTTTGCCTAAGAGTGAGGCAAGTGGCGAGCAGAACAAGGGATGTGCTGCACAGCTTCCCTCGCAGGCAGATTCCCTCCTGGGGCGCTTACTTCTCTTGCCTTAGCGCCCTGCTTTGTTTGGAGGCTGTTTGCGGACAGCAGCACACACAGCGGGAAGGTGCGCGCTGGCCAGCTCCAAGTCTCGGCAGATACAAGCGCAAGTGTGGCACCTGCTCGCGATTTGTTCCGGGCATGGGAAGCAGCATGCTGCGTGCCCAGAGTACTTCTGGCACTGTCCTGCCTGCCTCGGGGCTGCTTCTGAGCACGGAGGCACGCCTACAAGCCAGCTAAGATGGGCTTTGCCTAAGAGTGAGGCAAGTGGCCAGCGGAACAAGGCATGTGCTGCACAGCTTCCCTCGCAGGCAGTTTCCCTCCTGGGGCGCTTACTTCTCCTGCCTTACCGCCCTGCTCTGTTTGGAGGCTGTTTGCGGACAGCAGCACACACAGCGGGAAGGTGCGCGCTGGCCAGCTCCAAGTCTCGGCAGATACAAGCGCAAGCGAGGCACCTGCTCGCAGTTTGTCCCGGACATGGGAAGCAGCATGCTGCGTGCCTAGAAGACATCCCGCTGTATCCTGCCTGCCACGGGGCTGCTTCTGAGCACGGAGGCACGCCTACAAGCCAGCTGAGATGGGCTTTGCCTAAGACTGAGGCAAGTGGCGAGCGGAACAAGGCATGTGCTGCACAGCTTCCCTCGCAGGCAGATTCCCTCCTGGGGCGCTTACTTCTCCTGCCTTAGTGCCCTGCTTTGTTTGGAGGCTGTTTGCGGACAGCAGCACACACAGCGGGAAGGTGCGTGCTGGCCAGCTCCATTCTCGGCAGATAGAAGCGCAAGTGAGGCACCTGCTCGCAGTTTGTCCCGGGCATGGGAAGCAGCATGCTGCGTGCCCAGAAGACATCTCGCACTGTCCTGCCTGCCACGGGGCTGCTTCTGAGCACGGAGGCACGCCTACAAGCCAGCTGAGATGGGCTTTGCCTAAGAGTCAGGGAAGTGGCGAGCGGAACAAGGCATGTGCTGCACAGCTTCCCTCGCAGGCAGATTCCCTCCTGGGGCGCTTACTTCTCCTGCCTTAGCGCCCTGCTTTGTTTGGAGGCTGCTTGCTGAGTGCAGCACACACAGCGGGAACGTGCGCGCTGGCCAGCTCCAAGTCTCGGCAGACAGAAGTGCAAGCCAGGCACCTGCTCGCAGTTTGTTCCGGGCATGGGAAGCAGCAGGCTGCGTGCCCAGAAGACATCTCGCTCTGTCCTGCCTGCCACGGGGCTGCTTCTGAGCACGGAGGCACGCCTACAAGCCCGCTGAGATGGGCTTTGCCTAAGAGTGAGGCAAGTGGCGAGCGGAACAAGGCATGTGCTGCACAGCTTCCCTCTCAGGCAGATTCCCTCCTGGGGCGCTTACTTCTCCTGCCTTAGTGCCCTGCTTTGTTTGGAGGCTGTTTGCGGACAGCAGCACACACAGCGGGAAGGTGCGCGCTGGCCAGCTCCAAATCTCGGCACATAGAAGTGCAAGCCAGGCACCTGCTCGCAGTTTGTCCCGGGCATGGGAAGCAGCATGCTGCGTGCCCAGAAGACATCCCGCTCTGTCCTGCCTGCCACGGGGCTGCTTCTGAGCACGGAGGCACGCCTACAAGCCAGCTGAGATGGGCTTTGCCTAAGAGTCAGGGAAGTGGCGAGCGGAACAAGGGATGTGCTGCACAGCTTCCCTCGCAGGCAGTTTCCCTCCTGGGGCGCTTACTTCTCTTGCCTTAGTGCCCTGCTTTGTTTGGAGGCTGTTTGCGGACAGCAGCATACACAGCGGGAAGGTGCGCGCTGGCCAGCTCCAAGTCTCGGCAGATACAAGCGCAAGCCAGGCACCTGCGCGCAGTTTGTCCCAGACATGGGAAGCAGCATGCTGCGTGCCCAGAAGACATCTTGCTCTGTCCTGCCTGCCACGGGGCTGCTTCTGAGCACGGAGGCACGCCTACAAGCCAGCTGAGATGGGCTTTGCCTAAGAGTGAGGCAAGTGGCGAGCGGAACAAGGCATGTGCTGCACAGCTTCCCTCGCAGGCAGATTCCCTCCTGGGGCGCTTACTTCTCCTGCCTTAGCGCCCTGCTTTGTTTGGAGGCTGCTTGCGGAGTGCAGCACACACAGCGGGAAGGTGCGCACTGGGCAGCTCCAAATCTCGGCAGATAGAAGCGCAAGCCAGGCACCTGCTCGCAGTTTGTCCCGGACATGGGAAGCAGCATGCTGCGTGCCCAGAAGACATCTCGCTCTGTCCTGCCTGCCACGGGGCTGCTTCTGAGCACGGAGGCACGCCTACAAGCCAGCTGAGATGGGCTTTGCCTAAGAGTGAGGCAAGTGGCGAGCGGAACAAGGCATGTGCTGCACAGCTTCCCTCGCAGGCAGTTTCCCTCCTGGGGCGCTTACTTCTGCCTTACCGCCCTGCTTTGTTTGGAGGCTGTTTGCGGACAGCAGCACACACAGCGGGAAGGTGCGCGCTGGGCAGCTCCAAGTCTCGGCAGATACAAGCGCAAGCGAGGCACCTGCTCGCGATTTGTCCCGGACATGGGAAGCAGCATGCTGCGTGCCCAGAAGACATCTCGCTCTGTCCTGCCTGCCACGGGGCTGCTTCTGAGCACGGAGGCACGCCTACAAGCCAGCTGAGATGGGCTTTGCCTAAGAGTGAGGCAAGTGGCGAGCGGAACAAGGCATGTGCTGCACAGCTTCCCTCGCAGGCAGATTCCCTCCTGGGGCGCTTACTTCTCCTGCCTTAGCGCCCTGCTTTGTTTGGAGGCTGCTTGCGGAGTGCAGCACACACAGCGGGAAGGTGCGCGCTGGCCAGCTCCAAGTCTCGGCAGACAGAAGTGCAAGCGAGGCACCTGCTCGCAGTTTGTCCCGGGCATGGGAAGCAGCATGCTGCGTGCCCAGAAGACTTCTCGCACTGTCCTGCCTGCCTCGGGGCTGCTTCTGAGCACGGAGGCACGCCTACAAGCCAGCTGAGATGGGCTTTGCCTAAGAGTGAGGCAAGTGGCGAGCGGAACAAGGCATGTGCTGCACAGCTTCCCTCGCAGGCAGTTTCCCTCCTGGGGCGCTTACTTCTCCTGCCTTAGTGCCCTGCTTTGATTGGAGGCTGTTTGCGGACAGCAGCACACACAGCGGGAAGGTGCGCGCTGGCCAGCTCCAAGTCTCAGCAGACAGAAGCGCAAGCCAGGCACCTGCTCGCAGTTTGTTCCGGGCATGGGAAGCAGCATGCTGCTTGCCCAGAGTACTTCTGGCACTGTCCTGCCTGCCTCGGGGCTGCTTCTGAGCACGGAGGCACGCCTACAAGCCAGCTGAGATGGGCTTTGCCTAAGAGTGAGGCAAGTGGCGAGCGGAACAAGGGATGTGCTGCACAGCTTCCCTCGCAGGCAGATTCCCTCCTGGGGCGCTTACTTCTCCTGCCTTAGCGCCCTGCTTTGTTTGGAGGCTGTTTGCGGACAGCAGCACACACAGCGGGAAGGTGCGCGCTGGCCAGCTCCAAGTCTCGGCAGATACAAGCGCAAGCGAGGCACCTGCTCGCAGTTTGTCCCGGACATGGGAAGCAGCATGCTGCGTGCCAGAAGACATCTCACTCTGTCCTGCCTGCCACGGGGCTGCTTCTGAGCATGGAGGCACGCCTACAAGCCAGCTGAGATGGGCTTTGCCTAAGAGTGAGGCAAGTGCCGAGCGGAACAAGGCATGTGCTGCACAGCTTTCCTCGCAGGCAGATTCCCTCCTGGGGCGCTTACTTCTCTTGCCTTAGTGCCCTGCTTTGTTTGGAGGCTGCTTGCAGAGTGCAGCACACACAACGGGAAGGTGCGCGCTGGCCAGCTCCAAGTCTCGGCAGATAGAAGCGCAAGCCAGGCACCTGCTCGCAGTTTGTTCCGGGCATGGGAAGCAGCATGCTGCTTGCCCAGAGTACTTCTGGCACTGTCCTGCCTGCCTCGGGGCTGCTTCTGAGCACGGAGGCACGCCTACAAGCCAGCTGAGATGGGCTTTGCCTAAGAGTCAGGGAAGTGGCGAGCGGAACAAGGCATGTGCTGCACAGCTTCCCTCGCAGGCATTTTCCCTCCTGGGGCGCTTACTTCTCCTGCCTTAGAGCCCTGCTTTGTTTGGAGGCTGTTTGCGGACAGCAGCACACACAGCGGGAAGGTGCGCGCTGGCCAGCTCCAAGTCTCGGCAGATACAAGCGCAAGCGAGGCACCTGCTCGCAGTTTGTCCCGGACATGGGAAGCAGCATGCTGCGTGCCCAGAAGACATCTCGCTCTGTCCTGCCTGCCTCGGGGCTGCTTCTGAGCACGGAGGCACGCCTACAAGCCAGCTGAGATGGGCTTTGCCTAAGAGTGAGGCAAGTGTCGAGCGGAACAAGGCATGTGCTGCACAGCTTCCCTCGCAGGCAGATTCCCTCCTGGGGCGCTTACTTCTCCTGCCTTAGCGCCCTGCTTTGTTTGGAGGCTGTTTGCGGACAGCAGCACACACAGCGGGAAGGTGCGCGCTGGCCAGCTCCAAGTCTCGGCAGATACAAGCGCAAGCCAGGCACCTGCTCGCAGTTTGTCCCGGACATGGGAAGCAGCATGCTGCGTGCCCAGAAGACATCTCGCTCTGTCCTGCCTGCCACGGGGCTGCTTCTGAGCACGGAGGCATGAATACAAGCCAGCTGAGATGGGCTTTGCCTAAGAGTGAGGCAAGTGGCGAGCGGAACAAGGGATGTGCTGCACAGCTTCCCTCGCAGGCAGTTTCCCTCCTGGGGCGCTTACTTCTCCTGCCTTAGCGCCCTGCTTTGTTTGGAGGCTGTTTGCGGACAGCAGCACGCACAGCGGGAAGGTGCGCGCTGGCCAGCTCCAAGTCTCGGCAGATACAAGCGCAAGCGAGGCACCTGCTCGCAGTTTGTCCCGGACATGGGAAGCAGCATGCTGCGTGCCCAGAGTACTTCTGGCACTGTCCTGCCTGCCTCGGGGCTGCTTCTGAGTACGGAGGCACGCCTACAAGCCAGCTGAGATGGGCTTTGCCTAAGAGTGAGGCAAGTGGCGAGCGGAACAAGGCATGTGCTGCACAGCTTCCCTCGCAGGCAGATTCCCTCCTGGGGCGCTTACTTCTCCTGCCTTAGCGCCCTGCTTTGTTTGGAGGCTGTTTGCGGACAGCAGCACACACAGCGGGAAGGTGCGCGCTGGCCAGCTCCAAGTCTCGGCAGATACAAGCGCAAGCGCGGCACCTGCTCGCAGTTTGTCCCGGACATGGGAAGCAGCATGCTGCGTGCCCAGAAGACATCTCGCTCTGTCCTGCCTGCCTCGGGGCTGCTTCTGAGCACGGAGGCACGCCTACAAGCCAGCTGAGATGGGCTTTGCCTAAGAGTGAGGCAAGTGCCGAGCGGAACAAGGCATGTGCTGCACAGCTTCCCTCGCAGGCAGTTTCCCTCCTGGGGCGCTTACTTCTCCTGCCTTAGCGCCCTGCTTTGTTTGGAGGCTGCTTGCGGACAGCAGCACACGGAGCGGGAAGGTGCGCGCTGGCCAGCTCCAAGTCTCGGCAGATACAAGCGCAAGCGAGGCACCTGCTCGCAGTTTGTCCCGGACATGGGAAGCAGCATGCTGCGTGCCCAGAAGACATCTCGCTCTGTCCTGCCTGCCTCGGGGCTACTTCTGAGCACGGAGGCACGCCTACAAGCCAGCTGAGATGGGCTTTGCCTAAGAGTGAGGCAAGTGGCGAGCGGAACAAGGCATGTGCTGCACAGCTTCCCTCGCAGGCAGATTCCCTCCTGGGGCGCTTACTTCTCCTGCCTTAGCGCCCTGCTTTGTTTGGAGGCTGCTTGCGGACAGCAGCACACACAGCGGGAAGGTGCGCGCTGGCCAGCTCCAAGTCTCGGCAGATACAAGCGAAAGCCAGGCACCTGCTCGCATTTTGTCCCGGACATGGGAAGCAGCATGCTGCGTGCCCAGAAGACATCTCACTCTGTCCTGCCTGCCACGGGGCTGCTTCTGAGCACGGAGGCACGCCTACAAGCCAGCTGAGATGGGCTTTGCCTAAGAGTGAGGCAAGTGATGAGCGGAATAAGGCATGTGCTGCACAGCTTCTCTCTCAGGCAGATTCCCTCCTGGGGCCCTTAGTTCTCCTGCCTTAGCGCCCTGCTTTGTTTGGAGGCTGTTTGCGGACAGCAGCACACACAGCGGGAAGGTGCGCGCTGGCCAGCTCCAAGTCTCGGCAGATACAAGCGCAAGCGAGGCACCTGCTCGCAGTTTGTCCCGGACATGGGAAGCAGCATGCTGCGTGCCAGAAGACATCTCACTCTGTCCTGCCTGCCACGGGGCTGCTTCTGAGCACGGAGGCACGCCTACAAGCCAGCTGAGATGGGCTTTGCCTAAGAGTGAGGCAAGTGCCGAGCGGAACAAGGCATGTGCTGCACAGCTTTCCTCGCAGGCAGATTCCCTCCTGGGGCGCTTACTTCTCTTGCCTTAGTGCCCTGCTTTGTTTGGAGGCTGCTTGCAGAGTGCAGCACACACAACGGGAAGGTGCGCGCTGGCCAGCTCCAAGTCTCGGCAGATAGAAGCGCAAGCCAGGCACCTGCTCGCAGTTTGTTCCGGGCATGGGAAGCAGCATGCTGCTTGCCCAGAGTACTTCTGGCACTGTCCTGCCTGCCTCGGGGCTGCTTCTGAGCACGGAGGCACGCCTACAAGCCAGCTGAGATGGGCTTTGCCTAAGAGTCAGGGAAGTGGCGAGCGGAACAAGGCATGTGCTGCACAGCTTCCCTCGCAGGCATTTTCCCTCCTGGGGCGCTTACTTCTCCTGCCTTAGAGCCCTGCTTTGTTTGGAGGCTGTTTGCGGACAGCAGCACACACAGCGGGAAGGTGCGCGCTGGCCAGCTCCAAGTCTCGGCAGATACAAGCGCAAGCGAGGCACCTGCTCGCAGTTTGTCCCGGACATGGGAAGCAGCATGCTGCGTGCCCAGAAGACATCTCGCTCTGTCCTGCCTGCCTCGGGGCTGCTTCTGAGCACGGAGGCACGCCTACAAGCCAGCTGAGATGGGCTTTGCCTAAGAGTGAGGCAAGTGTCGAGCGGAACAAGGCATGTGCTGCACAGCTTCCCTCGCAGGCAGATTCCCTCCTGGGGCGCTTACTTCTCCTGCCTTAGCGCCCTGCTTTGTTTGGAGGCTGTTTGCAGACAGCAGCACACACAGCGGGAAGGTGCGCGCTGGCCAGCTCCAAGTCTCGGCAGATACAAGCGCAAGCCAGGCACCTGCTCGCAGTTTGTCCCGGACATGGGAAGCAGCATGCTGCGTGCCCAGAAGACTTCTCGCTCTGTCCTGCCTGCCTCGGGGCTGCTTCTGAGCACGGAGGCACGCCTACAAGCCAGCTGAGATGGGCTTTGCCTAAGAGTGAGGCAGGTGGCGAGCGGAACAAGGCATGTGCTGCACAGCTTCCCTCGCAGGCAGATTCCCTCCTGGGGCGCTTATTTCTCCTGCCTTAGCGCCCTGCTTTGTTTGGAGGCTGTTTGCGGACAGCAGCACACACAGCGGGAAGGTGCGCGCTGGCCGGCTCCAAGTCTCGGCAGACAGAAGTGCAAGAGAGGCACCTGCTCGCAGTTTGTCCCGGGCATGGGAAGCAGCATGCTGCGTGCCCAGAAGACTTCTCGCACTGTCCTGCCTGCCTCGGGGCTGCTTCTGAGCACGGAGGCACGCCTACAAGCCAGCTGAGATGGGCTTTGCCTAAGAGTGAGGCAAGTGGCGAGCGGAACAAGGCATGTGCTGCACAGCTTTCCTCGCAGGCAGATTCCCTCCTGGGGCTCTTACTTCTCCTGCCTTAGCGCCCTGCTTTGTTTGGAGGCTGCTTGCGGAGTGCAGCACACACAGCGGGAAGGTGCGCGCTGGCCAGCTCCAAGTCTCGGCAGACAGAAGTGCAAGTGAGGCACCTGCTCGCAGTTTGTTCCGGGCATGGGAAGCAGCATGCTGCGTGCCCAGAAGACATGTCGCACTGTCCTGCCTGCCACGGGGCTGCTTCTGAGCACGGAGGCATGCCTACAAGCCAGCTGAGATGGGCTTTGCCTAAGAGTCAGGGAAGTGGCGAGCGGAACAAGGCATGTGCTGCACAGCTTCCCTCTCAGGCAGATTCCCTCCTGGGGCGCTTACTTCTCCTGCCTTAGCGCCCTGCTTTGTTTGGAGGCTGCTTGCGGAGTGCAGCACACACAGCGGGAAGGTGCGCGCTGGCCAGCTCCAAATCTCGGCAGATAGAAGCGCAAGCCAGGCACCTGCTCGCAGTTTGTCCCGGGCATGGGAAGCAGCATGCTGCGTGCCCAGAAGACATCCCGCTGTATCCTGCCTGCCTCGGGGCTGCTTCTGAGCACGGAGGCACGCCTACAAGCCAGCTGAGATGGGCTTTGCCTAAGAGTGAGGCAAGTGGCGAGCGGAACAAGGCATGTGCTGCACAGCTTTCCTCGCAGGCAGATTCCCTCCTGGGGCGCTTATTTCTCTTGCCTTAGTGCCCTGCTTTGTTTGGAGGCTGCTTGCGGAGTGCAGCACACACAGCGGGAAGGTGCGCGCTGGCCAGCTCCAAGTCTCGGCAGACAGAAGTGCAAGCGAGGCACCTGCTCGCAGTTTGTTCCGGGCATGGGAAGCAGCATGCTGCGTGCCCAGAAGACATGTCGCACTGTCCTGCCTGCCACGGGGCTGCTTCTGAGCACGGAGGCACGCCTACAAGCCAGCTGAGATGGGCTTTGCCTAAGAGTGAGGCAAGTGGCGAGCGGAACAAGGCATGTGCTGCACAGCTTCCCTCTCAGGCAGATTCCCTCCTGGGGCGCTTACTTCTCCTGCCTTAGCGCCCTGCTTTGTTTGGAGGCTGCTTGCGGACAGCAGCACACACAGCGGGAAGGTGCGCGCTGGCCAGCTCCAAGTCTCGGCAGATACAAGCGCAAGCGCGGCACCTGCTCGCAGTTTGTCCCGGACATGGGAAGCAGCATGCTGCGTGCCCAGAAGACATCTCGCTCTGTCCTGCCTGCCTCGGGGCTGCTTCTGAGCACGGAGGCACGCCTACAAGCCAGCTGAGATGGGCTTTGCCTAAGAGTGAGGCAAGTGGCGAGCGGAACAAGGCATGTGCTGCACAGCTTCCCTCGCAGGCAGTTTCCCTCCTGGGGCGCTTACTTCTCCTTCCTTAGCGCCCTGCTTTGTTTGGAGGCTGTTTGCGGACAGCAGCACACACAGCGGGAAGGTGCGCGCTGGCCAGCTCCAAGTCTCGGCAGATACAAGCGCAAGCGAGGCACCTGCTCGCAGTTTGTCCCGGACATGGGAAGCAGCATGCTGCGTGCCCAGAAGACATCTCGCTCTGTCCTGCCTGCCACGGGGCTGCTTCTGAGCACGGAGGCACGCCTACAAGCCAGCTGAGATGGGCTTTGCCTAAGAGTGAGGCAAGTGGCGAGCGGAACAAGGGATGTGCTGCACAGCTTCCCTCGCAGGCAGATTCCCTCCTGGGGCGCTTACTTCTCCTGCCTTAGCGCCCTGCTTTGTTTGGAGGCTGCTTGCGGACAGCAGCACACGGAGCGGGAAGGTGCGCGCTGGCCAGCTCCAAGTCTCGGCAGATACAAGCGCAAGCGAGGCACCTGCTCGCAGTTTGTCCCGGACATGGGAAGCAGCATGCTGCGTGCCCAGAAGACATCTCGCTCTGTCCTGCCTGCCTCGGGGCTGCTTCTGAGCACGGAGGCACGCCTACAAGCCAGCTGAGATGGGCTTTGCCTAAGAGTGAGGCAAGTGGTGAGCGGAACAAGGCATGTGCTGCACAGCTTCTCTCTCAGGCAGATTCCCTCCTGGGGCCCTTAGTTCTCCTGCCTTAGCGCCCTGCTTTGTTTGGAGGCTGTTTGCGGACAGCAGCACACACAGCGGGAAGGTGCGCGCTGGCCAGCTCCAAGTCTCGGCAGATACAAGCGCAAGCGAGGCACCTGCTCGCAGTTTGTCCCGGACATGGGAAGCAGCATGCTGCGTGCCAGAAGACATCTCGCTCTGTCCTGCCTGCCACGGGGCTGCTTCTGAGCACGGAGGCACGCCTACAAGCCAGCTGAGATGGGCTTTGCCTAAGAGTGAGGCAAGTGCCGAGCGGAACAAGGCATGTGCTGCACAGCTTTCCTCGCAGGCAGATTCCCTCCTGGGGCGCTTACTTCTCTTGCCTTAGTGCCCTGCTTTGTTTGGAGGCTGCTTGCAGAGTGCAGCACACACAACGGGAAGGTGCGCGCTGGCCAGCTCCAAGTCTCGGCAGATAGAAGCGCAAGCCAGGCACCTGCTCGCAGTTTGTTCCGGGCATGGGAAGCAGCATGCTGCTTGCCCAGAGTACTTCTGGCACTGTCCTGCCTGCCTCGGGGCTGCTTCTGAGCACGGAGGCACGCCTACAAGCCAGCTGAGATGGGCTTTGCCTAAGAGTCAGGGAAGTGGCGAGCGGAACAAGGCATGTGCTGCACAGCTTCCCTCGCAGGCATTTTCCCTCCTGGGGCGCTTACTTCTCCTGCCTTAGAGCCCTGCTTTGTTTGGAGGCTGTTTGCGGACAGCAGCACACACAGCGGGAAGGTGCGCGCTGGCCAGCTCCAAGTCTCGGCAGATACAAGCGCAAGCGAGGCACCTGCTCGCAGTTTGTCCCGGACATGGGAAGCAGCATGCTGCGTGCCCAGAAGACATCTCGCTCTGTCCTGCCTGCCTCGGGGCTGCTTCTGAGCACGGAGGCACGCCTACAAGCCAGCTGAGATGGGCTTTGCCTAAGAGTGAGGCAAGTGTCGAGCGGAACAAGGCATGTGCTGCACAGCTTCCCTCGCAGGCAGATTCCCTCCTGGGGCGCTTACTTCTCCTGCCTTAGCGCCCTGCTTTGTTTGGAGGCTGTTTGCGGACAGCAGCACACACAGCGGGAAGGTGCGCGCTGGCCAGCTCCAAGTCTCGGCAGATACAAGCGCAAGCCAGGCACCTGCTCGCAGTTTGTCCCGGACATGGGAAGCAGCATGCTGCGTGCCCAGAAGACATCTCGCTCTGTCCTGCCTGCCACGGGGCTGCTTCTGAGCACGGAGGCATGAATACAAGCCAGCTGAGATGGGCTTTGCCTAAGAGTGAGGCAAGTGGCGAGCGGAACAAGGCATGTGCTGCACAGCTTCCCTCGCAGGCAGTTTCCCTCCTGGGGCGCTTACTTCTCCTGCCTTAGCGCCCTGCTTTGTTTGGAGGCTGTTTGCGGACAGCAGCATGCACAGCGGGAAGGTGCGCGCTGGCCAGCTCCAAGTCTCGGCAGATACAAGCGCAAGCGAGGCACCTGCTCGCAGTTTGTCCCGGACATGGGAAGCAGCATGCTGCGTGCCCAGAGTACTTCTGGCACTGTCCTGCCTGCCTCGGGGCTGCTTCTGAGTACGGAGGCACGCCTACAAGCCAGCTGAGATGGGCTTTGCCTAAGAGTGAGGCAAGTGGCGAGCGGAACAAGGCATGTGCTGCACAGCTTCCCTCGCAGGCAGATTCCCTCCTGGGGCGCTTACTTCTCCTGCCTTAGCGCCCTGCTTTGTTTGGAGGCTGTTTGCGGACAGCAGCACACACAGCGGGAAGGTGCGCGCTGGCCAGCTCCAAGTCTCGGCAGATACAAGCGCAAGCGCGGCACCTGCTCGCAGTTTGTCCCGGACATGGGAAGCAGCATGCTGCGTGCCCAGAAGACATCTCGCTCTGTCCTGCCTGCCTCGGGGCTGCTTCTGAGCACGGAGGCACGCCTACAAGCCAGCTGAGATGGGCTTTGCCTAAGAGTGAGGCAAGTGCCGAGCGGAACAAGGCATGTGCTGCACAGCTTCCCTCGCAGGCAGTTTCCCTCCTGGGGCGCTTACTTCTCCTGCCTTAGCGCCCTGCTTTGTTTGGAGGCTGTTTGCGGACAGCAGCACACACAGCGGGAAGGTGCGCGCTGGCCAGCTCCAAGTCTCGGCAGATACAAGCGCAAGCGAGGCACCTGCTCGCAGTTTGTCCCGGACATGGGAAGCAGCATGCTGCGTGCCCAGAAGACATCTCGCTCTGTCCTGCCTGCCACGGGGCTGCTTCTGAGCACGGAGGCACGCCTACAAGCCAGCTGAGATGGGCTTTGCCTAAGAGTGAGGCAAGTGGCGAGCGGAACAAGGCATGTGCTGCACAGCTTCCCTCGCAGGCAGATTCCCTCCTGGGGCGCTTACTTCTCCTGCCTTAGCGCCCTGCTTTGTTTGGAGGCTGCTTGCGGACAGCAGCACACGGAGCGGGAAGGTGCGCGCTGGCCAGCTCCAAGTCTCGGCAGATACAAGCGCAAGCGAGGCACCTGCTCGCAGTTTGTCCCGGACATGGGAAGCAGCATGCTGCGTGCCCAGAAGACATCTCGCTCTGTCCTGCCTGCCTCGGGGCTACTTCTGAGCACGGAGGCACGCCTACAAGCCAGCTGAGATGGGCTTTGCCTAAGAGTGAGGCAAGTGGCGAGCGGAACAAGGCATGTGCTGCACAGCTTCCCTCGCAGGCAGATTCCCTCCTGGGGCGCTTACTTCTCCTGCCTTAGCGCCCTGCTTTGTTTGGAGGCTGCTTGCGGACAGCAGCACACACAGCGGGAAGGTGCGCGCTGGCCAGCTCCAAGTCTCGGCAGATACAAGCGAAAGCCAGGCACCTGCTCGCATTTTGTCCCGGACATGGGAAGCAGCATGCTGCGTGCCCAGAAGACATCTCACTCTGTCCTGCCTGCCACGGGGCTGCTTCTGAGCACGGAGGCACGCCTACAAGCCAGCTGAGATGGGCTTTGCCTAAGAGTGAGGCAAGTGATGAGCGGAATAAGGCATGTGCTGCACAGCTTCTCTCTCAGGCAGATTCCCTCCTGGGGCCCTTAGTTCTCCTGCCTTAGCGCCCTGCTTTGTTTGGAGGCTGTTTGCGGACAGCAGCACACACAGCGGGAAGGTGCGCGCTGGCCAGCTCCAAGTCTCGGCAGATACAAGCGCAAGCGAGGCACCTGCTCGCAGTTTGTCCCGGACATGGGAAGCAGCATGCTGCGTGCCAGAAGACATCTCACTCTGTCCTGCCTGCCACGGGGCTGCTTCTGAGCACGGAGGCACGCCTACAAGCCAGCTGAGATGGGCTTTGCCTAAGAGTGAGGCAAGTGCCGAGCGGAACAAGGCATGTGCTGCACAGCTTTCCTCGCAGGCAGATTCCCTCCTGGGGCGCTTACTTCTCTTGCCTTAGTGCCCTGCTTTGTTTGGAGGCTGCTTGCAGAGTGCAGCACACACAACGGGAAGGTGCGCGCTGGCCAGCTCCAAGTCTCGGCAGATAGAAGCGCAAGCCAGGCACCTGCTCGCAGTTTGTTCCGGGCATGGGAAGCAGCATGCTGCTTGCCCAGAGTACTTCTGGCACTGTCCTGCCTGCCTCGGGGCTGCTTCTGAGCACGGAGGCACGCCTACAAGCCAGCTGAGATGGGCTTTGCCTAAGAGTCAGGGAAGTGGCGAGCGGAACAAGGGATGTGCTGCACAGCTTCCCTCGCAGGCATTTTCCCTCCTGGGGCGCTTACTTCTCCTGCCTTAGAGCCCTGCTTTGTTTGGAGGCTGTTTGCGGACAGCAGCACACACAGCGGGAAGGTGCGCGCTGGCCAGCTCCAAGTCTCGGCAGATACAAGCGCAAGCGAGGCACCTGCTCGCAGTTTGTCCCGGACATGGGAAGCAGCATGCTGCGTGCCCAGAAGACATCTCGCTCTGTCCTGCCTGCCTCGGGGCTGCTTCTGAGCACGGAGGCACGCCTACAAGCCAGCTGAGATGGGCTTTGCCTAAGAGTGAGGCAAGTGTCGAGCGGAACAAGGCATGTGCTGCACAGCTTCCCTCGCAGGCAGATTCCCTCCTGGGGCGCTTACTTCTCCTGCCTTAGCGCCCTGCTTTGTTTGGAGGCTGTTTGCAGACAGCAGCACACACAGCGGGAAGGTGCGCGCTGGCCAGCTCCAAGTCTCGGCAGATACAAGCGCAAGCCAGGCACCTGCTCGCAGTTTGTCCCGGACATGGGAAGCAGCATGCTGCGTGCCCAGAAGACATCTCGCTCTGTCCTGCCTGCCACGGGGCTGCTTCTGAGCACGGAGGCATGAATACAAGCCAGCTGAGATGGGCTTTGCCTAAGAGTGAGGCAAGTGGCGAGCGGAACAAGGGATGTGCTGCACAGCTTCCCTCGCAGGCAGTTTCCCTCCTGGGGCGCTTACTTCTCCTGCCTTAGCGCCCTGCTTTGTTTGGAGGCTGTTTGCGGACAGCAGCACGCACAGCGGGAAGGTGCGCGCTGGCCAGCTCCAAGTCTCGGCAGATACAAGCGCAAGCGAGGCACCTGCTCGCAGTTTGTCCCGGACATGGGAAGCAGCATGCTGCGTGCCCAGAAGACTTCTCGCTCTGTCCTGCCTGCCTCGGGGCTGCTTCTGAGCACGGAGGCACGCCTACAAGCCAGCTGAGATGGGCTTTGCCTAAGAGTGAGGCAGGTGGCGAGCGGAACAAGGCATGTGCTGCACAGCTTCCCTCGCAGGCAGATTCCCTCCTGGGGCGCTTATTTCTCCTGCCTTAGCGCCCTGCTTTGTTTGGAGGCTGTTTGCGGACAGCAGCACACACAGCGGGAAGGTGCGCGCTGGCCGGCTCCAAGTCTCGGCAGACAGAAGTGCAAGAGAGGCACCTGCTCGCAGTTTGTCCCGGGCATGGGAAGCAGCATGCTGCGTGCCCAGAAGACTTCTCGCACTGTCCTGCCTGCCTCGGGGCTGCTTCTGAGCACGGAGGCACGCCTACAAGCCAGCTGAGATGGGCTTTGCCTAAGAGTGAGGCAAGTGGCGAGCGGAACAAGGCATGTGCTGCACAGCTTTCCTCGCAGGCAGATTCCCTCCTGGGGCGCTTACTTCTCCTGCCTTAGCGCCCTGCTTTGTTTGGAGGCTGCTTGCGGAGTGCAGCACACACAGCGGGAAGGTGCGCGCTGGCCAGCTCCAAGTCTCGGCAGACAGAAGTGCAAGTGAGGCACCTGCTCGCAGTTTGTTCCGGGCATGGGAAGCAGCATGCTGCGTGCCCAGAAGACATGTCGCACTGTCCTGCCTGCCACGGGGCTGCTTCTGAGCACGGAGGCATGCCTACAAGCCAGCTGAGATGGGCTTTGCCTAAGAGTCAGGGAAGTGGCGAGCGGAACAAGGCATGTGCTGCACAGCTTCCCTCTCAGGCAGATTCCCTCCTGGGGCGCTTACTTCTCCTGCCTTAGCGCCCTGCTTTGTTTGGAGGCTGCTTGCGGAGTGCAGCACACACAGCGGGAAGGTGCGCGCTGGCCAGCTCCAAATCTCGGCAGATAGAAGCGCAAGCCAGGCACCTGCTCGCAGTTTGTCCCGGGCATGGGAAGCAGCATGCTGCGTGCCCAGAAGACATCCCGCTGTATCCTGCCTGCCTCGGGGCTGCTTCTGAGCACGGAGGCACGCCTACAAGCCAGCTGAGATGGGCTTTGCCTAAGAGTGAGGCAAGTGGCGAGCGGAACAAGGCATGTGCTGCACAGCTTTCCTCGCAGGCAGATTCCCTCCTGGGGCGCTTATTTCTCTTGCCTTAGTGCCCTGCTTTGTTTGGAGGCTGCTTGCGGAGTGCAGCACACACAGCGGGAAGGTGCGCGCTGGCCAGCTCCAAGTCTCGGCAGACAGAAGTGCAAGCGAGGCACCTGCTCGCAGTTTGTTCCGGGCATGGGAAGCAGCATGCTGCGTGCCCAGAAGACATGTCGCACTGTCCTGCCTGCCACGGGGCTGCTTCTGAGCACGGAGGCACGCCTACAAGCCAGCTGAGATGGGCTTTGCCTAAGAGTGAGGCAAGTGGCGAGCGGAACAAGGCATGTGCTGCACAGCTTCCCTCTCAGGCAGATTCCCTCCTGGGGCGCTTACTTCTCCTGCCTTAGCGCCCTGCTTTGTTTGGAGGCTGCTTGCGGACAGCAGCACACACAGCGGGAAGGTGCGCGCTGGCCAGCTCCAAGTCTCGGCAGATACAAGCGCAAGCGCGGCACCTGCTCGCAGTTTGTCCCGGACATGGGAAGCAGCATGCTGCGTGCCCAGAAGACATCTCGCTCTGTCCTGCCTGCCTCGGGGCTGCTTCTGAGCACGGAGGCACGCCTACAAGCCAGCTGAGATGGGCTTTGCCTAAGAGTGAGGCAAGTGGCGAGCGGAACAAGGCATGTGCTGCACAGCTTCCCTCGCAGGCAGTTTCCCTCCTGGGGCGCTTACTTCTCCTTCCTTAGCGCCCTGCTTTGTTTGGAGGCTGTTTGCGGACAGCAGCACACACAGCGGGAAGGTGCGCGCTGGCCAGCTCCAAGTCTCGGCAGATACAAGCGCAAGCGAGGCACCTGCTCGCAGTTTGTCCCGGACATGGGAAGCAGCATGCTGCGTGCCCAGAAGACATCTCGCTCTGTCCTGCCTGCCACGGGGCTGCTTCTGAGCACGGAGGCACGCCTACAAGCCAGCTGAGATGGGCTTTGCCTAAGAGTGAGGCAAGTGGCGAGCGGAACAAGGGATGTGCTGCACAGCTTCCCTCGCAGGCAGATTCCCTCCTGGGGCGCTTACTTCTCCTGCCTTAGCGCCCTGCTTTGTTTGGAGGCTGCTTGCGGACAGCAGCACACGGAGCGGGAAGGTGCGCGCTGGCCAGCTCCAAGTCTCGGCAGATACAAGCGCAAGCGAGGCACCTGCTCGCAGTTTGTCCCGGACATGGGAAGCAGCATGCTGCGTGCCCAGAAGACATCTCGCTCTGTCCTGCCTGCCTCGGGGCTGCTTCTGAGCACGGAGGCACGCCTACAAGCCAGCTGAGATGGGCTTTGCCTAAGAGTGAGGCAAGTGGTGAGCGGAACAAGGCATGTGCTGCACAGCTTCTCTCTCAGGCAGATTCCCTCCTGGGGCCCTTAGTTCTCCTGCCTTAGCGCCCTGCTTTGTTTGGAGGCTGTTTGCGGACAGCAGCACACACAGCGGGAAGGTGCGCGCTGGCCAGCTCCAAGTCTCGGCAGATACAAGCGCAAGCGAGGCACCTGCTCGCAGTTTGTCCCGGACATGGGAAGCAGCATGCTGCGTGCCAGAAGACATCTCGCTCTGTCCTGCCTGCCACGGGGCTGCTTCTGAGCACGGAGGCACGCCTACAAGCCAGCTGAGATGGGCTTTGCCTAAGAGTGAGGCAAGTGCCGAGCGGAACAAGGCATGTGCTGCACAGCTTTCCTCGCAGGCAGATTCCCTCCTGGGGCGCTTACTTCTCTTGCCTTAGTGCCCTGCTTTGTTTGGAGGCTGCTTGTGGAGTGCAGCACACACAACGGGAAGGTGCGCGCTGGCCAGCTCCAAATCTCGGCAGATAGAAGCGCAAGCCAGGCACCTGCTCGCAGTTTGTTCCGGGCATGGGAAGCAGCATGCTGCTTGCCCAGAGTACTTCTGGCACTGTCCTGCCTGCCTCGGGGCTGCTTCTGAGCACGGAGGCACGCCTACAAGCCAGCTGAGATGGGCTTTGCCTAAGAGTGAGGCAAGTGGCGAGCGGAACAAGGCATGTGCTGCACAGCTTCCCTCGCAGGCAGTTTCCCTCCTGGGGCGCTTACTTCTCCTGCCTTAGAGCCCTGCTTTGTTTGGAGGCTGTTTGCGGACAGCAGCACACACAGCGGGAAGGTGCGCGCTGGCCAGCTCCAAGTCTCGGCAGATACAAGCGCAAGCGAGGCACCTGCTCGCAGTTTGTCCCGGACATGGGAAGCAGCATGCTGCGTGCCCAGAAGACATCTCGCTCTGTCCTGCCTGCCTCGGGGCTGCTTCTGAGCACGGAGGCACGCCTACAAGCCAGCTGAGATGGGCTTTGCCTAAGAGTGAGGCAAGTGGCGAGCGGAACAAGGGATGTGCTGCACAGCTTCCCTCGCAGGCAGTTTCCCTCCTGGGGCGCTTACTTCTCCTGCCTTAGCGCCCTGCTTTGTTTGGAGGCTGTTTGCGGACAGCAGCACACACAGCGGGAAGGTGCGCGCTGGCCAGCTCCAAGTCTCGGCAGATACAAGCGCAAGCGAGGCACCTGCTCGCGATTTGTTCCGGGCATGGGAAGAAGCATGCTGCGTGCCCAGAAGACATCCCGCTGTATCCTGCCTGCCACGGGGCTGCTTCTGAGCACGGAGGCACGCCTACAAGCCAGCTGTGATGGGCTTTGCCTAAGAGTAAGGGAAGTGGCGAGCGGAACAAGGGATGTGCTGCACAGCTTCCCTCGCAGGCAGATTCCCTCCTGGGGCGCTTACTTCTCCTGCCTTAGCGCCCTGCTTTGTTTGGAGGCTGCTTGCGGACAGCAGCACACACAGCGGGAAGGTGCGCGCTGGCTAGCTCCAAGTCTCGGCAGATACAAGCGCAATCAGGCACCTGCTCGCAGTTTGTCCCGGACATGGGAAGCAGCATGCTGCGTGCCCAGAAGACATCCCGCTGTATCCTGCCTGCCACGGGGCTGCTTCTGAGCACGGAGGCACGCCTACAAGCCAGCTGAGATGGGCTTTGCCTAAGAGTGAGGCAAGTGGCGAGCGGAACAAGGCATGTGCTGCACAGCTTCCCTCGCAAGCGGTTTCCCTCCTGGGGCGCTTACTTCTCTTGCCTTAGCACCCTGCTTTGTTTGGAGGCTGTTTGCGGACAGCAGCACACACAGCGGGAAGGTGCGCGCTGGCCAGCTCCAAGTCTCGGCAGATACAAGCGCAAGCGAGGCACCTGCTCGCAGTTTGTCCCGGACATGGGAAGCAGCATGCTGCGTGCCCAGAAGACTTCTCGCTCTGTCCTGCCTGCCTCGGGGCTGCTTCTGAGCACGGAGGCACGCCTACAAGCCAGCTGAGATGGGCTTTGCCTAAGAGTGAGGCAGGTGGCGAGCGGAACAAGGCATGTGCTGCACAGCTTCCCTCGCAGGCAGATTCCCTCCTGGGGCGCTTACTTCTCCTGCCTTAGCGCCCTGCTTTGTTTGGAGGCTGTTTGCGGACAGCAGCACACACAGCGGGAAGGTGCGCGCTGGCCGGCTCCAAGTCTCGGCAGACAGAAGTGCAAGACAGGCACCTGCTCGCAGTTTGTCCCGGGCATGGGAAGCAGCATGCTGCGTGCCCAGAAGACTTCTCGCACTGTCCTGCCTGCCTCGGGGCTGCTTCTGAGCACGGAGGCACGCCTACAAGCCAGCTGAGATGGGCTTTGCCTAAGAGTGAGGCAAGTGGCGAGCGGAACAAGGCATGTGCTGCACAGCTTTCCTCGCAGGCAGATTCCCTCCTGGGGCGCTTACTTCTCCTGCCTTAGCGCCCTGCTTTGTTTGGAGGCTGCTTGCGGAGTGCAGCACACACAGCGGGAAGGTGCGCGCTGGCCAGCTCCAAGTCTCGGCAGACAGAAGTGCAAGCGAGGCACCTGCTCGCAGTTTGTTCCGGGCATGGGAAGCAGCATGCTGCGTGCCCAGAAGACATGTCGCACTGTCCTGCCTGCCACGGGGCTGCTTCTGAGCACGGAGGCATGCCTACAAGCCAGCTGAGATGGGCTTTGCCTAAGAGTCAGGGAAGTGGCGAGCGGAACAAGGCATGTGCTGCACAGCTTCCCTCTCAGGCAGATTCCCTCCTGGGGCGCTTACTTCTCCTGCCTTAGCGCCCTGCTTTGTTTGGAGGCTGCTTGCGGAGTGCAGCACACACAGCGGGAAGGTGCGCGCTGGCCAGCTCCAAATCTCGGCAGATAGAAGCGGAAGCCAGGCACCTGCTCGCAGTTTGTCCCGGGCATGGGAAGCAGCATGCTGCGTGCCCAGAAGACATCCCGCTGTATCCTGCCTGCCACGGGGCTGCTTCTGAGCACGGAGGCACGCCTACAAGCCAGCTGAGATGGGCTTTGCCTAAGAGTGAGGCAAGTGGCGAGCGGAACAAGGCATGTGCTGCACAGCTTTCCTCGCAGGCAGATTCCCTCCTGGGGCGCTTATTTCTCTTGCCTTAGTGCCCTGCTTTGTTTGGAGGCTGCTTGCGGAGTGCAGCACACACAGCGGGAAGGTGCGCGCTGGCCAGCTCCAAGTCTCGGCAGACAGAAGTGCAAGCGAGGCACCTGCTCGCAGTTTGTTCCGGGCATGGGAAGCAGCATGCTGCGTGCCCAGAAGACATGTCGCACTGTCCTGCCTGCCACGGGGCTGCTTCTGAGCACGGAGGCATGCCTACAAGCCAGCTGAGATGGGCTTTGCCTAAGAGTGAGGCAAGTGGCGAGCGGAACAAGGCATGTGCTGCACAGCTTCCCTCTCAGGCAATTTCCCTCCTGGGGCGCTTACTTCTCCTGCCTTAGTGCCCTGCTTTGTTTGGAGGCTGTTTGCGGACAGCAGCACACACAGCGGGAAGGTGCGCGCTGGCCAGCTCCAAATCTCGGCAGATACAAGCGCAAGCGAGGCACCTGCTCGCAGTTTGTCCCGGACATGGGAAGCAGCATGCTGCGTGCCCAGAAGACATCTCGCTCTGTCCTGCCTGCCTCGGGGCTGCTTCTGAGCACGGAGGCACGCCTACAAGCCAGCTGAGATGGGCTTTGCCTAAGAGTGAGGCAAGTGGCGAGCGGAACAAGGCATGTGCTGCACAGCTTCCCTCGCAGGCAGATTCCCTCCTGGGGCGCTTACTTCTCCTGCCTTAGCGCCCTGCTTTGTTTGGAGGCTGTTTGCAGACAGCAGCACACACAGCGGGAAGGTGCGCGCTGGCCAGCTCCAAGTCTCGGCAGATACAAGCGCAAGCGAGGCACCTGCTCGCAGTTTGTCCCGGACATGGGAAGCAGCATGCTGCGTGCCCAGAAGACTTCTCGCTCTGTCCTGCCTGCCTCGGGGCTGCTTCTGAGCACGGAGGCACGCCTACAAGCCAGCTGAGATGGGCTTTGCCTAAGAGTGAGGCAGGTGGCGAGCGGAACAAGGCATGTGCTGCACAGCTTCCCTCGCAGGCAGATTCCCTCCTGGGGCGCTTACTTCTCCTGCCTTAGCGCCCTGCTTTGTTTGGAGGCTGTTTGCGGACAGCAGCACACACAGCGGGAAGGTGCGCGCTGGCCGGCTCCAAGTCTCGGCAGACAGAAGTGCAAGACAGGCACCTGCTCGCAGTTTGTCCCGGGCATGGGAAGCAGCATGCTGCGTGCCCAGAAGACTTCTCGCACTGTCCTGCCTGCCTCGGGGCTGCTTCTGAGCACGGAGGCACGCCTACAAGCCAGCTGAGATGGGCTTTGCCTAAGAGTGAGGCAAGTGGCGAGCGGAACAAGGGATGTGCTGCACAGCTTCCCTCGCAGGCAGATTCCCTCCTGGGGCGCTTACTTCTCTTGCCTTAGCACCCTGCTTTGTTTGGAGGCTGTTTGCGGAGTGCAGCACACACAGCGGGAAGGTGCGCGCTGGCCAGCTCCAAGTCTCGGCAGATACAAGCGCAAGCGAGGCACCTGCTCGCAGTTTGTCCCGGACATGGGAAGCCGCATGCTGCGTGCCCAGAAGACATCTCGCTCTGTCCTGCCTGCCTCGGGGTTGCTTCTGAACACGGAGGCACGCCTACAAGCCAGCTGAGATGGGCTTTGCCTAAGAGTGAGGCAAGTGGCGAGCGGAACAAGGCATGTGCTGCACAGCTTCCCTCGCAGGCATTTTCCCTCCTGGGGCGCTTACTTCTCTTGCCTTAGCGCCCTGCTTTGTTTGGAGGCTGCTTGCGGAGTGCAGCACACACAGCGGGAAGGTGCGCGCTGGCCAGCTCCAAATCTCGGCAGATAGAAGCGCAAGCCAGGCACCTGCTCGCAGTTTGTCCCGGGCATGGGAAGCAGCATGCTGCGTGCCCAGAAGACATCCCGCTGTATCCTGCCTGCCACGGGGCTGCTTCTGAGCACGGAGGCACGCCTACAAGCCAGCTGAGATGGGCTTTGCCTAAGAGTGAGGCAAGTGGCGAGCGGAACAAGGCATGTGCTGCACAGCTTTCCTCGCAGGCAGATTCCCTCCTGGGGCGCTTATTTCTCTTGCCTTAGTGCCCTGCTTTGTTTGGAGGCTGCTTGCGGAGTGCAGCACACACAGCGGGAAGGTGCGCGCTGGCCAGCTCCAAGTCTCGGCAGACAGAAGTGCAAGCGAGGCACCTGCTCGCAGTTTGTTCCGGGCATGGGAAGCAGCATGCTGCGTGCCCAGAAGACATCTCGCTCTGTCCTGCCTGCCACGGGGCTGCTTCTGAGCACGGAGGCATGCCTACAAGCCAGCTGAGATGGGCTTTGCCTAAGAGTGAGGCAAGTGGCGAGCGGAACAAGGCATGTGCTGCACAGCTTCCCTCGCAGGCAGTTTCCCTCCTGGGGCGCTTACTTCTCCTGCCTTAGCGCCCTGCTTTGTTTGGAGGCTGTTTGCGGACAGCAGCACACACAGCGGGAAGGTGCGCGCTGGCCAGCTCCAAATCTCGGCACATAGAAGCGCAAGCGAGGCACCTGCTCGCAGTTTGTCCCGGACATGGGAAGCAGCATGCTGCGTGCCCAGAAGACATCCCGCTGTATCCTGCCTGCCACGGGGCTGCTTCTGAGCACGGAGGCACGCCTACAAGCCAGCTGAGATGGGCTTTGCCTAAGAGTCAGGGAAGTGGCGAGCGGAACAAGGCATGTGCTGCACAGCTTCCCTCGCAGGCAGTTTCCCTCCTGGGGCGCTTACTTCTCTTGCCTTAGCACCCTGCTTTGTTTGGAGGCTGTTTTCGGAGTGCAGCACACACAGCGGGAAGATGCGCGCTGGCCAGCTCCAAGTCTCGGCAGATACAAGCGCAAGCGAGGCACCTGCTCGCAGTTTGTCCCGGACATGGGAAGCCGCATGCTGCGTGCCCAGAAGACATCTCGCTCTGTCCTGCCTGCCTCGGGGTTGCTTCAGAACACGGAGGCACGCCTACAAGCCAGCTGAGATGGGCTTTGCCTAAGAGTGAGGCAAGTGGCGAGCGGAACAAGGCATGTGCTGCACAGCTTCCCTCGCAGGCAGATTCCCTCCTGGGGCCCTTAGTTCTCCTGCCTTAGCGCCCTGCTTTGTTTGGAGGCTGTTTGCGGAGTGCAGCACACACAGCGGGAAGGTGCGCGCTGGCCAGCTCCAAGTCTCGGCAGATACAAGCGCAAGCGCGGCACCTGCTCGCAGTTTGTTCCGGGCATGGGAAGCAGCATGCTGCGTGCCAGAAGACATCTCGCTCTGTCCTGCCTGCCACGGGGCTGCTTCTGAGCACGGAGGCACGCCTACAAGCCAGCTGAGATGGGCTTTGCCTAAGAGTGAGGCAAGTGGCGAGCGGAACAAGGCATGTGCTGCACAGCTTCCCTCGCAGGCAGATTCCCTCCTGGGGCGCTTACTTCTCTTGCCTTAGTGCCCTGCTTTGTTTGGAGGCTGCTTGCGGAGTGCAGCACACACAGCGGGAAGGTGCGCGCTGGCCAGCTCCAAATCTCGGCACATAGAAGCGCAAGCGAGGCACCTGCTCGCAGTTTGTCCCGGGCATGGGAAGCAGCATGCTGCGTGCCCAGAAGACATCCCGCTGTATCCTGCCTGCCACGGGGCTGCTTCTGAGCACGGAGGCACGCCTACAAGCCAGCTGAGATGGGCTTTGCCTAAGAGTGAGGCAAGTGGCGAGCGGAACAAGGGATGTGCTGCACAGCTTCCCTCGCAGGCAGTTTCCCTCCTGGGGCGCTTACTTCTCCTGCCTTAGCGCCCTGCTTTGTTTGGAGGCTGTTTGCGGACAGCAGCACACACAGCGGGAAGGTGCGCGCTGGCCAGCTCCAAGTCTCGGCAGATACAAGCGCAAGCCAGGCACCTGCTCGCGATTTGTTCCGGGCATGGGAAGCAGCATGCTGCGTGCCCAGAAGACATCTCGCTCTGTCCTGCCTGCCACGGGGCTGCTTCTGAGCACGGAGGCATGCCTACAAGCCAGCTGAGATGGGCTTTGCCTAAGAGTGAGGCAAGTGGCGAGCGGAACAAGGCATGTGCTGCACAGCTTCCCTCGCAGGCAGTTTCCCTCCTGGGGCGCTTACTTCTCCTGCCTTAGTGCCCTGCTTTGTTTGGAGGCTGTTTGCGGACAGCAGCACACACAGCGGGAAGGTGCGCGCTGGCCAGCTCCAAGTCTCGGCAGATACAAGCGCAAGCGAGGCACCTGCTCGCAGTTTGTCCCGGACATGGGAAGCAGCATGCTGCGTGCCCAGAAGACATCTCGCTCTGTCCTGCCTGCCACGGGGCTGCTTCTGAGCACGGAGGCACGCCTACAAGCCAGCTGAGATGGGCTTTGCCTAAGAGTGAGGCAAGTGGCGAGCGGAACAAGGCATGTGCTGCACAGCTTCCCTCGCAGGCAGTTTCCCTCCTGGGGCGCTTACTTCTCCTGCCTTAGCGCCCTGCTTTGTTTGGAGGCTGTTTGCGGACAGCAGCACACACAGCGGGAAGGTGCGCGCTGGCCAGCTCCAAGTCTCGGCAGATACAAGCGCAAGCGAGGCACCTGCTCGCAGTTTGTCCCGGACATGGGAAGCAGCATGCTGCGTGCCCAGAAGACATCTCGCTCTGTCCTGCCTGCCACGGGGCTGCTTCTGAGCACGGAGGCACGCCTACAAGCCAGCTGAGATGGGCTTTGCCTAAGAGTGAGGCAAGTGGCGAGCGGAACAAGGCATGTGCTGCACAGCTTCCCTCGCAGGCAGTTTCCCTCCTGGGGCGCTTACTTCACCTGCCTTAGTGCCCTGCTTTGTTTGGAGGCTGTTTGCGGACAGCAGCACACACAGCGGGAAGGTGCGCGCTGGCCAGCTCCAAATCTCGGCACATAGAAGCGCAAGCCAGGCACCTGCTCGCGGTTTGTCCCGGGCATGGGAAGCAGCATGCTGCGTGCCCAGAAGACTTCTCGCACTGTCCTGCCTGCCTCGGGGCTGCTTCTGAGCACGGAGGCACGCCTACAAGCCAGCTGAGATGGGCTTTGCCTAAGAGTGAGGCAAGTGGCGAGCGGAACAAGGCATGTGCTGCACAGCTTCCCTCTCAGGCAGATTCCCTCCTGGGGCGCTTACTTCTCCTGCCTTAGTGCCCTGCTTTGTTTGGAGGCTGCTTGCGGACAGCAGCACACACAGCGGGAAGGTGCGCGCTGGCCAGCTCCAAGTCTCGGCAGACAGAAGTGCAAGCCAGGCACCTGCTCGCAGTTTGTTCCGGGCATGGGAAGCAGCATGCTGCATGCCCAGAGTACTTCTGGCACTGTCCTGCCTGCCTCGGGGCTGCTTCTGAGCACGGAGGCACGCCTACAAGCCAGCTGAGATGGGCTTTGCCTAAGAGTGAGGCAAGTGGCGAGCGGAACAAGGGATGTGCTGCACAGCTTCCCTCGCAGGCAGTTTCCCTCCTGGGGCGCTTACTTCTCCTGCCTTAGCGCCCTGCTTTGTTTGGAGGCTGTTTGCGGACAGCAGCACACACAGCGGGAAGGTGCGCGCTGGCCAGCTCCAAGTCTCGGCAGATACAAGCGCAAGTGAGGCACCTGCTCGCGATTTGTTCCGGGCCCTGGGAAGCAGCATGCTGCGTGCCCAGAGTACTTCTGGCACTGTCCTGCCTACCTCGGGGCTGCTTCTGAGCACGGAGGCACGCCTACAAGCCAGCTGAGATGGGCTTTGCCTAAGAGTGAGGCAAGTGGCGAGCGGAACAAGGGATGTGCTGCACAGCCTCCCTCGCAGGCAGATTCCCTCCTGGGGCGCTTACTTCTCTTGCCTTAGCGCCCTGCTTTGTTTGGAGGCTGTTTGCGGACAGCAGCACACACAGCGGGAAGGTGCGCGCTGGCCAGCTCCAAGTCTCGGTAGACAGCAGTGCAAGCCAGGCACCTGATCGCAGTTTGTCCCGGACATGGGAAGCAGCATGCTGCGTGCCCAGAAGACATCTCGCTCTGTCCTGCCTGCCACGGGGCTGCTTCTGAGCACGGAGGCACGCCTACAAGCCAGCTGAGATGGGCTTTGCCTAAGAGTGAGGCAAGTGGCGAGCGGAACAAGGGATGTGCTGCACAGCTTCCCTCGCAGGCAGTTTCCCTCCTGGGGCGCTTACTTCTCCTGCCTTAGCGCCCTGCTTTGTTTGGAGGCTGTTTGCGGACAGCAGCACACACAGCGGGAAGGTGCGCGCTGGCCAGCTCCAAGTCTCGGCAGATACAAGCGCAAGTGAGGCACCTGCTCGCGATTTGTTCCGGGCCCTGGGAAGCAGCATGCTGCGTGCCCAGAGTACTTCTGGCACTGTCCTGCCTACCTCGGGGCTGCTTCTGAGCACGGAGGCACGCCTACAAGCCAGCTGAGATGGGCTTTGCCTAAGAGTGAGGCAAGTGGCGAGCGGAACAAGGCATGTGCTGCACAGCTTCCCTCTCAGGCAGATTCCCTCCTGGGGCGCTTACTTCTCCTGCCTTAGTGCCCTGCTTTGTTTGGAGGCTGCTTGCGGAGTGCAGCACACACAGCGGGAAGGTGCGCGCTGGCCAGCTCCAAATCTCGGCACATAGAAGCGCAAGCCAGGCACCTGCTCGCGGTTTGTCCCGGGCATGGGAAGCAGCATGCTGCGTGCCCAGAAGACTTCTCGCACTGTCCTGCCTGCCTCGGGGCTGCTTCTGAGCACGGAGGCACGCCTACAAGCCAGCTGAGATGGGCTTTGCCTAAGAGTGAGGGAAGTGGCGAGCGGAACAAGGCATGTGCTGCACAGCTTCCCTCGCAGGCAGATTCCCTCCTGGGGCGCTTACTTCTCCTGCCTTAGCGCCCTGCTTTGTTTGGAGGCTGCTTGCGGAGTGCAGCACACGCAGCGGGAAGGTGCGCGCTGGCCAGCTCCAAGTCTCGGCAGACAGAAGTGCAAGCCAGGCACCTGCTCGCAGTTTGTTCCGGGCATGGGAAGCAGCATGCTGCATGCCCAGAGTACTTCTGGCACTGTCCTGCCTGCCTCGGGGCTGCTTCTGAGCACGGAGGCACGCCTACAAGCCAGCTGAGATGGGCTTTGCCTAAGAGTGAGGCAAGTGGCGAGCGGAACAAGGGATGTGCTGCACAGCCTCCCTCGCAGGCAGATTCCCTCCTGGGGCGCTTACTTCTCTTGCCTTAGCGCCCTGCTTTGTTTGGAGGCTGTTTGCGGACAGCAGCACACACAGCGGGAAGGTGCGCGCTGGCCAGCTCCAAGTCTCGGTAGACAGCAGTGCAAGCCAGGCACCTGATCGCAGTTTGTCCCGGACATGGGAAGCAGCATGCTGCCTGCCCAGAAGACATCTCGCTCTGTCCTGCCTGCCACGGGGCTGCTTCTGAGCACGGAGGCACGCCTACAAGCCAGCTGAGATGGGCTTTGCCTAAGAGTGAGGCAAGTGGCGAGCGGAACAAGGCATGTGCTGCACAGCTTCCCTCGCAGGCAGATTCCCTCCTGGGGCGCTTACTTCTCCTGCCTTAGCGCCCTGCTTTGTTTGGAGGCTGTTTGCGGACAGCAGCACACACAGCGGGAAGGTGCGCGCTGGCCAGCTCCAAGTCTCGGCAGATACAAGCGCAAGCGAGGCACCTGCTCGCAGTTTGTCCCGGACATGGGAAGCAGCATGCTGCGTGCCCAGAAGACATCTCGCTCTGTCCTGCCTGCCTCGGGGCTGCTTCTGAGCACGGAGGCACGCCTACAAGCCAGCTGAGATGGGCTTTGCCTAAGACTGAGGCAAGTCGCGAGCGGAACAAGGGATGTGCTGCACAGCTTCCCTCGCAGGCAGATTCCCTCCTGGGGCGCTTACTTCTCCTGCCTTAGCGCCCTGCTTTGTTTGGAGGCTGTTTGCGGACAGCAGCACACACAGCGGGAAGGTGCGCGCTGGCCAGCTCCAAGTCTCGGCACATACAAGCGCAAGCGAGGCACCTGCTCGCAGTTTGTCCCGGACATGGGAAGCAGCATGCTGCGTGCCCAGAAGACATCTCGCTCTGTCCTGCCTGCCACGGGGCTGCTTCTGAGCACGGAGGCACGCCTACAAGCCAGCTGAGATGGGCTTTGCCTAAGAGTGAGGCAAGTGGCGAGCGGAACAAGGCATGTGCTGCACAGCTTCCCTCGCAGGCAGATTCCCTCCTGGGGCGCTTACTTCTCCTGCCTTAGCGCCCTGCTTTGTTTGGAGGCTGTTTGCGGACAGCAGCACACACAGCGGGAAGGTGCGCGCTGGCCAGCTCCAAATCTCGGCACATAGAAGCGCAAGCCAGGCACCTGCTCGCGGTTTTTCCCGGGCATGGGAAGCAGCATGCTGCGTGCCCAGAAGACTTCTCGCACTGTTCTGCCTGCCTCGGGGCTGCTTCTGAGCACGGAGGCATGCCTACAAGCCAGCTGAGATGGGCTTTGCCTAAGAGTGAGGCAAGTGGCGAGCGGAACAAGGCATGTGCTGCACAGCTTCCCTCTCAGGCAGTTTCCCTCCTGGGGCGCTTACTTCTCCTGCCTTAGCGCCCTGCTTTGTTTGGAGGCTGTTTGCGGACAGCAGCACACACAGCGGGAAGGTGCGCGCTGGCCAGCTCCAAGTCTCTGCACATACAAGCGCAAGCGAGGCACCTGCTCGCAGTTTGTCCCGGACATGGGAAGCAGCATGCTGCGTGCCCAGAAGACATCTCGCTCTGTCCTGCCTGCCACGGGGCTGCTTCTGAGCACGGAGGCACGCCTACAAGCCAGCTGAGATGGGCTTTGCCTAAGAGTGAGGCAAGTGGCGAGCGGAACAAGGCATGTGCTGCACAGCTTCCCTCGCAGGCAGTTTCCCTCCTGGGGCGCTTACTTCTCCTGCCTTAGCGCCCTGCTTTGTTTGGAGGCTGTTTGCGGACAGCAGCACACACAGCGGGAAGGTGCGCGCTGGCCAGCTCCAAGTCTCGGCAGATACAAGCGCAAGTGAGGCACCTGCTCGCGATTTGTTCCGGGCCCTGGGAAGCAGCATGCTGCGTGCCCAGAGTACTTCTGGCACTGTCCTGCCTACCTCGGGGCTGCTTCTGAGCACGGAGGCACGCCTACAAGCCAGCTGAGATGGGCTTTGCCTAAGAGTGAGGCAAGTGGCGAGCGGAACAAGGCATGTGCTGCACAGCTTCCCTCTCAGGCAGATTCCCTCCTGGGGCGCTTACTTCTCCTGCCTTAGTGCCCTGCTTTGTTTGGAGGCTGCTTGCGGAGTGCAGCACACACAGCGGGAAGGTGCGCGCTGGCCAGCTCCAAATCTCGGCACATAGAAGCGCAAGCCAGGCACCTGCTCGCAGTTTGTCCCGGGCATGGGAAGCAGCATGCTGCGTGCCCAGAAGACTTCTCGCACTGTCCTGCCTGCCTCGGGGCTGCTTCTGAGCACGGAGGCACGCCTACAAGCCAGCTGAGATGGGCTTTGCCTAAGAGTGAGGCAAGTGGCGAGCGGAACAAGGGATGTGCTGCACAGCCTCCCTCGCAGGCAGATTCCCTCCTGGGGCGCTTACTTCTCCTGCCTTAGCGCCCTGCTTTGTTTGGAGGCTGTTTGCGGACAGCAGCACACACAGCGGGAAGGTGCGCGCTGGCCAGCTCCAAGTCTCGGCAGACAGCAGTGCAAGCGAGGCACCTGCTCGCAGTTTGTCCCGGACATGGGAAGCAGCATGCTGCGTGCCCAGAAGACATCTCGCTCTGTCCTGCCTGCCACGGGGCTGCTTCTGAGCACGGAGGCACGCCTACAAGCCAGCTGAGATGGGCTTTGCCTAAGAGTCAGGGAAGTGGCGAGCGGAACAAGGCATGTGCTGCACAGCTTCCCTCGCAGGCAGTTTCCCTCCTGGGGCGCTTACTTCTCCTGCCTTAGCGCCCTGCTTTGTTTGGAGGCTGTTTGCGGACAGCAGCACACACAGCGGGAAGGTGCTCGCTGGCCAGCTCCAAGTCTCGGCAGATACAAGCGCAAGCGAGGCACCTGCTCGCAGTTTGTCCCGGACATGGGAAGCAGCATGCTGCGTGCCCAGAAGACATCTCGCACTGTCCTGCCTGCCACGGGGCTGCTTCTGAGCACGGAGGCACGCCTACAAGCCAGCTGAGATGGGCTTTGCCTAAGAGTGAGGCAAGTGGCGAGCGGAACAAGGCATGTGCTGCACAGCTTCCCTCTCAGGCAGATTCCCTCCTGGGGCGCTTACTTCTCCTGCCTTAGTGCCCTGCTTTGTTTGGAGGCTGCTTGCGGAGTGCAGCACACACAGCGGGAAGGTGCGCGCTGGCCAGCTCCAAGTCTCGGCAGACAGAAGTGCAAGCCAGGCACCTGCTCGCAGTTTGTTCCGGGCATCGGAAGCAGCATGCTGCATGCCCAGAGTACTTCTGGCACTGTCCTGCCTGCCTCGGGGCTGCTTCTGAGCACGGAGGCACGCCTACAAGCCAGCTGAGATGGGCTTTGCCTAAGAGTGAGGCAAGTGGCGAGCGGAACAAGGGATGTGCTGCACAGCTTCCCTCGCAGGCAGTTTCCCTCCTGGGGCGCTTACTTCTCCTGCCTTAGCGCCCTGCTTTGTTTGGAGGCTGTTTGCGGACAGCAGCACACACAGCGGGAAGGTGCGCGCTGGCCAGCTCCAAGTCTCGGCAGATACAAGCGCAAGCGAGGCACCTGCTCGCAGTTTGTCCCGGACATGGGAAGCAGCATGCTGCGTGCCCAGAAGACATCTCGCTCTGTCCTGCCTGCCACGGGGCTGCTTCTGAGCACGGAGGCACGCCTACAAGCCAGCTGAGATGGGCTTTGCCTAAGAGTGAGGCAAGTGGCGAGCGGAACAAGGCATGTGCTGCACAGCTTCCCTCGCAGGCAGTTTCCCTCCTGGGGCGCTTACTTCTCCTGCCTTAGCGCCCTGCTTTGTTTGGAGGCTGTTTGCGGACAGCAGCACACACAGCGGGAAGGTGCGCGCTGGCCAGCTCCAAGTCTCGGCAGATACAAGCGCAAGTGAGGCACCTGCTCGCGATTTGTTCCGGGCCCTGGGAAGCAGCATGCTGCGTGCCCAGAAGACATCTCGCTCTGTCCTGCCTGCCTCGGGGCTGCTTCTGAGCACGGAGGCACGCCTACAAGCCAGCTGAGATGGGCTTTGCCTAAGACTGAGGCAAGTCGCGAGCGGAACAAGGGATGTGCTGCACAGCTTCCCTCGCAGGCAGATTCCCTCCTGGGGCGCTTACTTCTCCTGCCTTAGCGCCCTGCTTTGTTTGGAGGCTGTTTGCGGACAGCAGCACACACAGCGGGAAGGTGCGCGCTGGCCAGCTCCAAGTCTCGGCACATTGGGGCGCTTACTTCTCCTGCCTTAGCGCCCTGCTTTGTTTGGAGGCTGTTTGCGGAAAGCAGCACACACAGCGGGAAGGTGCGCGCTGGCCAGCTCCAAGTCTCGGCAGATACAAGCGCAAGCGAGGCACCTGCTCGCAGTTTGTCCCGGACATGGGAAGCAGCATGCTGCGTGCCCAGAAGACATCTCGCACTGTCCTGCCTGCCTCGGGGCTGCTTCTGAGCACGGAGGCACGCCTACAAGCCAGCTGAGATGGGCTTTGCCTAAGAGTCAGGGAAGTCGCGAGCGGAACAAGGGATGTGCTGCACAGCTTCCCTCGCAGGCAGATTCCCTCCTGGGGCGCTTACTTCTCCTGCCTTAGCGCCCTGCTTTGTTTGGAGGCTGTTTGCGGACAGCAGCACACACAGCGGGAAGGTGCGCGCTGGCCAGCTCCAAGTCTCGGCACATACAAGCGCAAGCGAGGCACCTGCTCGCAGTTTGTCCCGGGCATGGGAAGCAGCATGCTGCGTGCCCAGAAGACATCTCGCTCTGTCCTGCCTGCCACGGGGCTGCTTCTGAGCATGGAGGCACGCCTACAAGCCAGCTGAGATGGGCTTTGCCTAAGAGTGAGGCAAGTGGCGAGCGGAACAAGGGATGTGCTGCACAGCTTCCCTCACAGGCAGATTCCCTCCTGGGGCGCTTACTTCTCCTGCCTTAGCGCCCTGCTTTGTTTGGAGGCTGTTTGCGGACAGCAGCACACACAGCGGGAAGGTGCGCGCTGGCCAGCTCCAAGTCTCGGCAGATAGAAGCGCAAGCGAGGCACCTGCTCGCAGTTTGTCCCGGACATGGGAAGCAGCATGCTGCTTGCCCAGAGTACTTCTGGCACTGTCCTGCCTGCCTCGGGGCTGCTTCTGAGCACGGAGGCACGCCTACAAGCCAGCTGAGATGGGCTTTGCCTAAGAGTGAGGCAAGTGGCGAGCGGAACAAGGGATGTGCTGCACAGCTTCCCTCGCAGGCAGATTCCCTCCTGGGGCGCTTACTTCTCTTGCCTTAGTGCCCTGCTTTGTTTGGAGGCTGTTTGCGGAGTGCAGCACACACAGCGGGAAGGTGCGCGCTGGCCAGCTCCAAGTCTCGGCAGATACAAGCGCAAGCGAGGCACCTGCTCGCAGTTTGTCCCGGGCATGTGAAGCAGCATGCTGCGTGCCCAGAAGACATCTCGCTCTGTCCTGCCTGCCACGGGGCTGCTTCTGAGCACGGAGGCACGCCTACAAGCCAGCTGAGATGGGCTTTGCCTAAGAGTGAGGCAAGTGGCGAGCGGAACAAGGCATGTGCTGCACAGCTTCCCTCGCAGGCAGTTTCCCTCCTGGGGCGCTTACTTCTCCTGCCTTAGCGCCCTGCTTTGTTTGGAGGCTGTTTGCGGACAGCAGCACACACAGCGGGAAGGTGCGCGCTGGCCAGCTCCAAGTCTCGGCAGATACAAGCGCAAGCCATGCACCTGCTCGCAGTTTGTTCCGGGTATGGGAAGCAGCATGCTTCTTGCCCAGATTACTTCTGGCACTGTCCTGCCTGCCTCGGGGCTGCTTCTGAGCACGGAGGCACGCCTACAAGCCAGCTGAGATGGGCTTTGCCTAAGAGTGAGGCAAGTGGCGAGCGGAACAAGGCATGTGCTGCACAGCTTTCCTCGCAGGCAGATTCCCTCCTGGGGCGCTTACTTCTCTTGCCTTAGTGCCCTGCTTTGTTTGGAGGCTGTTTGCGGAGTGCAGCACACACAGCGGGAAGGTGCGCGCTGGCCAGCTCCAAGTCTCGGCAGATAGAAGCGCAAGTGAGGCACCTGCTCGCGATTTGTTCCGGGCATGGGAAGCAGCATGCTGCGTGCCCAGAAGACATCTCGCTCTGTCCTGCCTGCCACGGGGCTGCTTCTGAGCACGGAGGCACGCCTACAAGCCAGCTGAGATGGGCTTTGCCTAAGAGTGAGGCAAGTGGCGAGCGGAACAAGGCATGTGCTGCACAGCTTCCCTCGCAGGCAGTTTCCCTCCTGGGGCGCTTACTTCTCCTGCCTTAGCGCCCTGCTTTGTTAGGAGGCTGTTTGCGGACAGCAGCACACACAGCGGGAAGGTGCGCGCTGGCCAGCTCCAAGTCTCGGCAGATACAAGCGCAAGCGAGGCACCTGCTCGCAGTTTGTCCCGGACATGGGAAGCAGCATGCTGCGTGCCCAGAAGACATCTCGCTCTGTCCTGCCTGCCACGGGGCTGCTTCTGAGCACGGAGGCACGCCTACAAGCCAGCTGAGATGGGCTTTGCCTAAGAGTGAGGGAAGTGGCGAGCGGAACAAGGCATGTGCTGCACAGCTTCCCTCGCAGGCAGTTTCCCTCCTGGGGCGCTTACTTCTCCTGCCTTAGCGCCCTGCTTTGTTTGGAGGCTGTTTGCGGAGTGCAGCACACACAGCGGGAAGGTGCGCGCTGGCCAGCTCCAAGTCTCGGCAGATAGAAGCGCAAGTGAGGCACCTGCTCGCAGTTTGTTCCGGGCATGTGAAGCAGCATGCTGCGTGCCCAGAAGACATCTCGCTCTGTCCTGCCTGCCACGGGGCTGCTTCTGAGCACGGAGGCACGCCTACAAGCCAGCTGAGATGGGCTTTGCCTAAGAGTGAGGCAAGTGGCGAGCGGAACAAGGCATGTGCTGCACAGCTTCCCTCACAGGCAGATTCCCTCCTGGGGCGCTTACTTCTCTTGCCTTAGTGCCCTGCTTTGTTTGGAGGCTGTTTGCGGAGTGCAGCACACACAGCGGGAAGGTGCGCGCTGGCCAGCTCCAAGTCTCGGCAGATACAAGCGCAAGCGAGGCACCTGCTCGCGGTTTGTCCCGGGCATGGGAAGCAGCATGCTGCGTGCCCAGAAGACATCTCGCTCTGTCCTGCCTGCCACGGGGCTGCTTCTGAGCACGGAGGCACGCCTACAAGCCAGCTGAGATGGGCTTTGCCTAAGAGTGAGGGAAGTGGCGAGCGGAACAAGGGATGTGCTGCACAGCTTCCCTCCCTCGCAGGCAGTTTCCCTCCTGGGGCGCTTACTTCTCCTGCCTTAGCGCCCTGCTTTGTTTGGAGGCTGTTTGCGGACAGCAGCACACACAGCGGGAAGGTGCGCGCTGGCCAGCTCCAAGTCTCGGCAGATACAAGCGCAAGCGAGGCACCTGCTCGCAGTTTGTCCCGGACATGGGAAGCAGCATGCTGCGTGCCCAGAAGACATCTCGCTCTGTCCTGCCTGCCACGGGGCTGCTTCTGAGCACGGAGGCACGCCTACAAGCCAGCTGAGATGGGCTTTGCCTAAGAGTGAGGCAAGTGGCGAGCGGAACAAGGCATGTGCTGCACAGCTTCCCTCGCAGGCAGTTTCCCTCCTGGGGCGCTTACTTCTCCTGCCTTAGCGCCCTGCTTTGTTTGGAGGCTGTTTGCGGACAGCAGCACACACAGCGGGAAGGTGCGCGCTGGCCAGCTCCAAGTCTCGGCAGATACAAGCGCAAGCGAGGCACCTGCTCGCAGTTTGTCCCGGACATGGGAAGCAGCATGCTGCGTGCCCAGAAGACATCTCGCTCTGTCCTGCCTGCCACGGGGCTGCTTCTGAGCACGGAGGCACGCCTACAAGCCAGCTGAGATGGGCTTTGCCTAAGAGTGAGGCAAGTGGCGAGCGGAACAAGGCATGTGCTGCACAGCTTCCCTCGCAGGCAGTTTCCCTCCTGGGGCGCTTACTTCTCTTGCCTTAGCGCCCTGCTTTGTTTGGAGGCTGTTTGCGGAGTGCAGCACACACAGCGGGAAGGTGCGCGCTGGCCAGCTCCAATTCTCGGCAGATAGAAGCGCAAGTGAGGCACCTGCTCGCGATTTGTTCCGGGCATGGGAAGCAGCATGCTGCGTGCCAGAAGACATCTCGCTCTGTCCTGCCTGCCACGGGGCTGCTTCTGAGCACGGAGGCACGCCTACAAGCCAGCTGAGATGGGCTTTGCCTAAGAGTGAGGCAAGTGGCGAGCGGAACAAGGCATGTGCTGCACAGCTTTCCTCGCAGGCAGTTTCCCTCCTGGGGCGCTTACTTCTCTTGCCTTAGTGCCCTGCTTTGTTTGGAGGCTGTTTGCGGAGTGCAGCACACACAGCGGGAAGGTGCGCGCTGGCCAGCTCCAAGTCTCGGCAGATACAAGCGCAAGTGAGGCACCTGCTCGCGATTTGTTCCGGGCATGGGAAGCAGCATGCTGCGTGCCAGAAGACATCTCGCTCTGTCCTGCCTGCCACGGGGCTGCTTCTGAGCACGGAGGCACGCCTACAAGCCAGCTGAGATGGGCTTTGCCTAAGAGTCAGGGAAGTGGCGAGCGGAACGAGGGATGTGCTGCACAGCTTCCCTCGCAGGCAGATTCCCTCCTGGGGCGCTTACTTCTCTTGCCTTAGTGCCCTGCTTTGTTTGGAGGCTGTTTGCGGAGTGCAGCACACACAGCGGGAAGGTGCGCGCTGGCCAGCTCCAAGTCTCGGCAGATACAAGCGCAAGCGAGGCACCTGCTCTTGGTTCGTCCCGGGCATGGGAAGCAGCATGCTGCGTGCCCAGAAGACATCTCGCTCTGTCCTGCCTGCCACGGGGCTGCTTCTGAGCACGGAGGCACGCCTACAAGCCAGCTGAGATGGGCTTTGCCTAAGAGTGAGGCAAGTGGCGAGCGGAACAAGGCATGTGCTGCACAGCTTCCCTCGCAGGCAGTTTCCCTCCTGGGGCGCTTACTTCTCCTGCCTTAGCGCCCTGCTTTGTTTGGAGGCTGTTTGCGGACAGCAGCACACACAGCGGGAAGGTGCGCGCTGGCCAGCTCCAAGTCTCGGCAGATACAAGCGCAAGTGAGGCACCTGCTCGCGATTTGTCCCGGAAATGGGAAGCAGCATGCTGCGTGCCCAGAAGACATCTCGCTCTGTCCTGCCTGCCACGGGGCTCCTTCTGAGCACGGAGGCACGCCTACAAGCCAGCTGAGATGGGCTTTGCCTAAGAGTGAGGCAAGTGGCGAGCGGAACAAGGCATGTGCTGCACAGCTTTCCTCGCAGGCAGATTCCCTCCTGGGGCGCTTACTTCTCTTGCCTTAGTGCCCTGCTTTGTTTGGAGGCTGTTTGCGGAGTGCAGCACACACAGCGGGAAGGTGCGCGCTGGCCAGCTCCAAGTCTCGGCAGATACAAGCGCAAGCGAGGCACCTGCTCGCAGTTTGTTCCGGGTATGGGAAGCAGCATGCTGCTTGCCCAGAGTACTTCTGGCACTGTCCTGCCTGCCACGGGGCTGCTTCTGAGCACGGAGGCACGCCTACAAGCCAGCTGAGATGGGCTTTGCCTAAGAGTGAGGCAAGTGGCGAGCGGAACAAGGGATGTGCTGCACAGCTTCCCTCGCAGGCAGTTTCCCTCCTGGGGCGCTTACTTCTCCTGCCTTAGCGCCCTGCTTCGTTTGGAGGCTGTTTGCGGACAGCAGCACACACAGCGGGAAGGTGCGCGCTGGCCAGCTCCAAGTCTCGGCAGATACAAGCGCAAGCGAGGCACCTGCTCGCAGTTTGTCCCGGACATGGGAAGCAGCATGCTGCTTGCCCAGAGTACTTCTGGCACTGTCCTGCCTGCCTCGGGGCTGCTTCTGAGCACGGAGGCACGCCTACAAGCCAGCTGAGATGGGCTTTGCCTAAGAGTGAGGCAAGTGGCGAGCGGAACAAGGGATGTGCTGCACAGCTTCCCTCGCAGGCAGATTCCCTCCTGGGGCGCTTACTTCTCTTGCCTTAGTGCCCTGCTTTGTTTGGAGGCTGTTTGCGGAGTGCAGCACACACAGCGGGAAGGTGCGCGCTGGCCAGCTCCAAGTCTCGGCAGATACAAGCGCAAGCGAGGCACCTGCTCGCAGTTTGTTCCGGGCATGGGAAGCAGCATGCTGCGTGCCCAGAAGACATCTCGCACTGTCCTGCCTGCCACGGGGCTGCTTCTGAGCACGGAGGCACGCCTACAAGCCAGCTGAGATGGGCTTTGCCTAAGAGTGAGGCAAGTGGCGAGCGGAACAAGGCATGTGCTGCACAGCTTCCCTCGCAGGCAGATTCCCTCCTGGGGCGCTTACTTCTCTTGCCTTAGTGCCCTGCTTTGTTTGGAGGGTGCTTGCGGAGTGCAGCACACACAGCGGGAAGGTGCGCGCTGGCCAGCTCCAAGTCTCGGCAGATACAAGCGCAAGCGAGGCACCTGCTCGCAGTTTGTCCCGGACATGGGAAGCAGCATGCTGCGTGCCAGAAGACATCTCGCTCTGTCCTGCCTGCCACGGGGCTGCTTCTGAGCACGGAGGCACGCCTACAAGCCAGCTGAGATGGGCTTTGCCTAAGAGTGAGGGAAGTGGCGAGCGGAACAAGGGATGTGCTGCACAGCTTCCCTCCCTCGCAGGCAGTTTCCCTCCTGGGGCGCTTACTTCTCCTGCCTTAGCGCCCTGCTTTGTTTGGAGGCTGTTTGCGGACAGCAGCACACACAGCGGGAAGGTGCGCGCTGGCCAGCTCCAAGTCTCGGCAGATACAAGCGCAAGCGAGGCACCTGCTCGCAGTTTGTTCCGGGCATGGGAAGCAGCATGCTGCGTGCCCAGAAGACATCTCGCACTGTCCTGCCTGCCACGGGGCTGCTTCTGAGCACGGAGGCACGCCTACAAGCCAGCTGAGATGGGCTTTGCCTAAGAGTGAGGCAAGTGGCGAGCGGAACAAGGCATGTGCTGCACAGCTTCCCTCGCAGGCAGATTCCCTCCTGGGGCGCTTACTTCTCTTGCCTTAGTGCCCTGCTTTGTTTGGAGGGTGCTTGCGGAGTGCAGCACACACAGCGGGAAGGTGCGCGCTGGCCAGCTCCAAGTCTCGGCAGATACAAGCGCAAGCGAGGCACCTGCTCGCAGTTTGTCCCGGACATGGGAAGCAGCATGCTGCGTGCCAGAAGACATCTCGCTCTGTCCTGCCTGCCACGGGGCTGCTTCTGAGCACGGAGGCACGCCTACAAGCCAGCTGAGATGGGCTTTGCCTAAGAGTGAGGGAAGTGGCGAGCGGAACAAGGGATGTGCTGCACAGCTTCCCTCCCTCGCAGGCAGTTTCCCTCCTGGGGCGCTTACTTCTCCTGCCTTAGCGCCCTGCTTTGTTTGGAGGCTGTTTGCGGACAGCAGCACACACAGCGGGAAGGTGCGCGCTGGCCAGCTCCAAGTCTCGGCAGATACAAGCGCAAGCGAGGCACCTGCTCGCAGTTTGTCCCGGACATGGGAAGCAGCATGCTGCGTGCCCAGAAGACATCTCGCTCTGTCCTGCCTGCCACGGGGCTGCTTCTGAGCACGGAGGCACGCCTACAAGCCAGCTGAGATGGGCTTTGCCTAAGAGTGAGGCAAGTGGCGAGCGGAACAAGGCATGTGCTGCACAGCTTCCCTCGCAGGCAGTTTCCCTCCTGGGGCGCTTACTTCTCCTGCCTTAGCGCCCTGCTTTGTTTGGAGGCTGTTTGCGGACAGCAGCACACACAGCGGGAAGGTGCGCGCTGGCCAGCTCCAAGTCTCGGCAGATACAAGCGCAAGCGAGGCACCTGCTCGCAGTTTGTCCCGGACATGGGAAGCAGCATGCTGCGTGCCCAGAAGACATCTCGCTCTGTCCTGCCTGCCACGGGGCTGCTTCTGAGCACGGAGGCACGCCTATAAGCCAGCTGAGATGGGCTTTGCCTAAGAGTGAGGCAAGTGGCGAGCGGAACAAGGCATGTGCTGCACAGCTTTCCTCGCAGGCAGATTCCCTCCTGGGGCGCTTACTTCTCTTGCCTTAGTGCCCTGCTTTGTTTGGAGGCTGTTTGCGGAGTGCAGCACACACAGCGGGAAGGTGCGCGCTGGCCAGCTCCAAGTCTCGGCAGATACAAGCGCAAGTGAGGCACCTGCTCGCGATTTGTTCCGGGCATGGGAAGCAGCATGCTGCGTGCCAGAAGACATCCCGCTCTGTCCTGCCTGCCACGGGGCTGCTTCTGAGCACGGAGGCACGCCTACAAGCCAGCTGAGATGGGCTTTGCCTAAGAGTCAGGGAAGTGGCGAGCGGAACAAGGGATGTGCTGCACAGCTTCCCTCGCAGGCAGATTCCCTCCTGGGGCGCTTACTTCTCTTGCCTTAGTGCCCTGCTTTGTTTGGAGGCTGTTTGCGGAGTGCAGCACACACAGCGGGAAGGTGCGCGCTGGCCAGCTCCAAGTCTCGGCAGATACAAGCGCAAGCGAGGCACCTGCTCTTGGTTCGTCCCGGGCATGGGAAGCAGCATGCTGCGTGCCCAGAAGACATCTCGCTCTGTCCTGCCTGCCACGGGGCTGCTTCTGAGCACGGAGGCACGCCTACAAGCCAGCTGAGATGGGCTTTGCCTAAGAGTGAGGCAAGTGGCGAGCGGAACAAGGCATGTGCTGCACAGCTTCCCTCGCAGGCAGTTTCCCTCCTGGGGCGCTTACTTCTCCTGCCTTAGCGCCCTGCTTTGTTTGGAGGCTGTTTGCGGAGTGCAGCACACACAGCGGGAAGGTGCGCGCTGGCCAGCTCCAAGTCTCGGCAGATACAAGCGCAAGTGAGGCACCTGCTCGCGATTTGTTCCGGGCATGGGAAGCAGCATGCTGCGTGCCCAGAAGACATCTCGCTCTGTCCTGCCTGCCACGGGGCTCCTTCTGAGCACGGAGGCACGCCTACAAGCCAGCTGAGATGGGCTTTGCCTAAGAGTGAGGCAAGTGGCGAGCGGAACAAGGCATGTGCTGCACAGCTTTCCTCGCAGGCAGATTCCCTCCTGGGGCGCTTACTTCTCTTGCCTTAGTGCCCTGCTTTGTTTGGAGGCTGTTTGCGGAGTGCAGCACACACAGCGGGAAGGTGCGCGCTGGCCAGCTCCAAGTCTCGGCAGATACAAGCGCAAGCGAGGCACCTGCTCGCAGTTTGTTCCGGGCATGGGAAGCAGCATGCTGCTTGCCCAGAGTACTTCTGGCACTGTCCTGCCTGCCACGGGGCTGCTTCTGAGCACGGAGGCACGCCTACAAGCCAGCTGAGATGGGCTTTGCCTAAGAGTGAGGCAAGTGGCGAGCGGAACAAGGGATGTGCTGCACAGCTTCCCTCGCAGGCAGTTTCCCTCCTGGGGCGCTTACTTCTCCTGCCTTAGCGCCCTGCTTCGTTTGGAGGCTGTTTGCGGACAGCAGCACACACAGCGGGAAGGTGCGCGCTGGCCAGCTCCAAGTCTCGGCAGATACAAGCGCAAGCGAGGCACCTGCTCGCAGTTTGTCCCGGACATGGGAAGCAGCATGCTGCGTGCCCAGAAGACATCTCGCTCTGTCCTGCCTGCCACGGGGCTGCTTCTGAGCACGGAGGCACGCCTACAAGCCAGCTGAGATGGGCTTTGCCTAAGAGTGAGGCAAGTGGCGAGCGGAACAAGGCATGTGCTGCACAGCTTCCCTCGCAGGCAGATTCCCTCCTGGGGCGCTTACTTCTCTTGCCTTAGTGCCCTGCTTTGTTTGGAGGGTGCTTGCGGAGTGCAGCACACACAGCGGGAAGGTGCGCGCTGGCCAGCTCCAAGTCTCGGCAGATACAAGCGCAAGCGAGGCACCTGCTCGCAGTTTGTCCCGGACATGGGAAGCAGCATGCTGCGTGCCAGAAGACATCTCGCTCTGTCCTGCCTGCCACGGGGCTGCTTCTGAGCACGGAGGCACGCCTACAAGCCAGCTGAGATGGGCTTTGCCTAAGAGTGAGGGAAGTGGCGAGCGGAACAAGGGATGTGCTGCACAGCTTCCCTCCCTCGCAGGCAGTTTCCCTCCTGGGGCGCTTACTTCTCCTGCCTTAGCGCCCTGCTTTGTTTGGAGGCTGTTTGCGGACAGCAGCACACACAGCGGGAAGGTGCGCGCTGGCCAGCTCCAAGTCTCGGCAGATACAAGCGCAAGCGAGGCACCTGCTCGCAGTTTGTTCCGGGCATGGGAAGCAGCATGCTGCGTGCCCAGAAGACATCTCGCACTGTCCTGCCTGCCACGGGGCTGCTTCTGAGCACGGAGGCACGCCTACAAGCCAGCTGAGATGGGCTTTGCCTAAGAGTGAGGCAAGTGGCGAGCGGAACAAGGCATGTGCTGCACAGCTTCCCTCGCAGGCAGTTTCCCTCCTGGGGCGCTTACTTCTCCTGCCTTAGCGCCCTGCTTTGTTTGGAGGCTGTTTGCGGACAGCAGCACACACAGCGGGAAGGTGCGCGCTGGCCAGCTCCAAGTCTCGGCAGATACAAGCGCAAGCGAGGCACCTGCTCGCAGTTTGTCCTGGACATGGGAAGCAGCATGCTGCGTGCCCAGAAGACATCTCGCTCTGTCCTGCCTGCCACGGGGCTGCTTCTGAGCACGGAGGCACGCCTACAAGCCAGCTGAGATGGGCTTTGCCTAAGAGTGAGGCAAGTGGCGAGCGGAACAAGGCATGTGCTGCACAGCTTCCCTCGCAGGCAGATTCCCTCCTGGGGCGCTTACTTCTCTTGCCTTAGTGCCCTGCTTTCTTTGGAGGGTGCTTGCGGAGTGCAGCACACACAGCGGGAAGGTGCGCGCTGGCCAGCTCCAAGTCTCGGCAGATACAAGCGCAAGCGAGGCACCTGCTCGCAGTTTGTCCCGGACATGGGAAGCAGCATGCTGCGTGCCAGAAGACATCTCGCTCTGTCCTGCCTGCCACGGGGCTGCTTCTGAGCACGGAGGCACGCCTACAAGCCAGCTGAGATGGGCTTTGCCTAAGAGTGAGGCAAGTGGCGAGCGGAACAAGGGATGTGCTGCACAGCTTCCCTCCCTCGCAGGCAGTTTCCCTCCTGGGGCGCTTACTTCTCCTGCCTTAGCGCCCTGCTTTGTTTGGAGGCTGTTTGCGGACAGCAGCACACACAGCGGGAAGGTGCGCGCTGGCCAGCTCCAAGTCTCGGCAGATACAAGCGCAAGCGAGGCACCTGCTCGCAGTTTGTCCCGGACATGGGAAGCAGCATGCTGCGTGCCCAGAAGACATCTCGCTCTGTCCTGCCTGCCACGGGGCTGCTTCTGAGCACGGAGGCACGCCTACAAGCCAGCTGAGATGGGCTTTGCCTAAGAGTGAGGCAAGTGGCGAGCGGAACAAGGCATGTGCTGCACAGCTTCCCTCGCAGGCAGTTTCCCTCCTGGGGCGCTTACTTCTCCTGCCTTAGCGCCCTGCTTTGTTTGGAGGCTGTTTGCGGACAGCAGCACACACAGCGGGAAGGTGCGCGCTGGCCAGCTCCAAGTCTCGGCAGATACAAGCGCAAGCGAGGCACCTGCTCGCAGTTTGTCCCGGACATGGGAAGCAGCATGCTGCGTGCCCAGAAGACATCTCGCTCTGTCCTGCCTGCCACGGGGCTGCTTCTGAGCACGGAGGCACGCCTATAAGCCAGCTGAGATGGGCTTTGCCTAAGAGTGAGGCAAGTGGCGAGCGGAACAAGGCATGTGCTGCACAGCTTTCCTCGCAGGCAGATTCCCTCCTGGGGCGCTTACTTCTCTTGCCTTAGTGCCCTGCTTTGTTTGGAGGCTGTTTGCGGAGTGCAGCACACACAGCGGGAAGGTGCGCGCTGGCCAGCTCCAAGTCTCGGCAGATACAAGCGCAAGTGAGGCACCTGCTCGCGATTTGTTCCGGGCATGGGAAGCAGCATGCTGCGTGCCAGAAGACATCTCGCTCTGTCCTGCCTGCCACGGGGCTGCTTCTGAGCACGGAGGCACGCCTACAAGCCAGCTGAGATGGGCTTTGCCTAAGAGTGAGGCAAGTGGCGAGCGGAACAAGGCATGTGCTGCACAGCTTCCCTCCCTCGCAGGCAGTTTCCCTCCTGGGGCGCTTACTTCTCTTGCCTTAGTGCCCTGCTTTGTTTGGAGGCTGTTTGCGGAGTGCAGCACACACAGCGGGAAGGTGCGCGCTGGCCAGCTCCAAGTCTCGGCAGATACAAGCGCAAGTGAGGCACCTGCTCGCGATTTGTTCCGGGCATGGGAAGCAGCATGCTGCGTGCCAGAAGACATCTCGCTCTGTCCTGCCTGCCACGGGGCTGCTTCTGAGCACGGAGGCACGCCTACAAGCCAGCTGAGATGGGCTTTGCCTAAGAGTGAGGCAAGTGGCGAGCGGAACAAGGGATGTGCTGCACAGCTTCCCTCGCAGGCAGTTTCCCTCCTGGGGCGCTTACTTCTCCTGCCTTAGCGCCCTGCTTCGTTTGGAGGCTGTTTGCGGACAGCAGCACACACAGCGGGAAGGTGCGCGCTGGCCAGCTCCAAGTCTCGGCAGATAGAAGCGCAAGCGAGGCACCTGCTCGCAGTTTGTCCCGGACATGGGAAGCAGCATGCTGCTTGCCCAGAGTACTTCTGGCACTGTCCTGCCTGCCTCGGGGCTGCTTCTGAGCACGGAGGCACGCCTACAAGCCAGCTGAGATGGGCTTTGCCTAAGAGTGAGGCAAGTGGCGAGCGGAACAAGGCATGTGCTGCACAGCTTCCCTCGCAGGCAGATTCCCTCCTGGGGCGCTTACTTCTCTTGCCTTAGTGCCCTGCTTTGTTTGGAGGCTGTTTGCGGAGTGCAGCACACACAGCGGGAAGGTGCGCGCTGGCCAGCTCCAAGTCTCGGCAGATACAAGCGCAAGCGAGGCACCTGCTCGCGGTTTGTCCCGGGCATGGGAAGCAGCATGCTGCGTGCCCAGAAGACATCTCACTCTGTCCTGCCTGCCACGGGGCTGCTTCTGAGCACGGAGGCACGCCTACAAGCCAGCTGAGATGGGCTTTGCCTAAGAGTGAGGCAAGTGGCGAGCGGAACAAGGCATGTGCTGCACAGCTTCCCTCGCAGGCAGATTCCCTCCTGGGGCGCTTACTTCTCTTGCCTTAGTGCCCTGCTTTGTTTGGAGGGTGCTTGCGGAGTGCAGCACACACAGCGGGAAGGTGCACGCTGGCCAGCTCCAAGTCTCGGCAGATACAAGCGCAAGCGAGGCACCTGCTCGCAGTTTGTCCCGGACATGGGAAGCAGCATGCTGCGTGCCAGAAGACATCTCGCTCTGTCCTGCCTGCCACGGGGCTGCTTCTGAGCACGGAGGCACGCCTACAAGCCAGCTGAGATGGGCTTTGCCTAAGAGTGAGGCAAGTGGCGAGCGGAACAAGGGATGTGCTGCACAGCTTCCCTCCCTCGCAGGCAGTTTCCCTCCTGGGGCGCTTACTTCTCCTGCCTTAGCGCCCTGCTTTGTTTGGAGGCTGTTTGCGGACAGCAGCACACACAGCGGGAAGGTGCGCGCTGGCCAGCTCCAAGTCTCGGCAGATACAAGCGCAAGCGAGGCACCTGCTCGCAGTTTGTCCCGGACATGGGAAGCAGCATGCTGCGTGCCCAGAAGACATCTCGCTCTGTCCTGCCTGCCACGGGGCTGCTTCTGAGCACGGAGGCACGCCTACAAGCCAGCTGAGATGGGCTTTGCCTAAGAGTGAGGCAAGTGGCGAGCGGAACAAGGCATGTGCTGCACAGCTTCCCTCGCAGGCAGTTTCCCTCCTGGGGCGCTTACTTCTCCTGCCTTAGCGCCCTGCTTTGTTTGGAGGCTGTTTGCGGACAGCAGCACACACAGCGGGAAGGTGCGCGCTGGCCAGCTCCAAGTCTCGGCAGATACAAGCGCAAGCGAGGCACCTGCTCGCAGTTTGTCCTGGACATGGGAAGCAGCATGCTGCGTGCCCAGAAGACATCTCGCTCTGTCCTGCCTGCCACGGGGCTGCTTCTGAGCACGGAGGCACGCCTACAAGCCAGCTGAGATGGGCTTTGCCTAAGAGTGAGGCAAGTGGCGAGCGGAACAAGGCATGTGCTGCACAGCTTCCCTCGCAGGCAGATTCCCTCCTGGGGCGCTTACTTCTCTTGCCTTAGTGCCCTGCTTTCTTTGGAGGGTGCTTGCGGAGTGCAGCACACACAGCGGGAAGGTGCGCGCTGGCCAGCTCCAAGTCTCGGCAGATACAAGCGCAAGCGAGGCACCTGCTCGCAGTTTGTCCCGGACATGGGAAGCAGCATGCTGCGTGCCAGAAGACATCTCGCTCTGTCCTGCCTGCCACGGGGCTGCTTCTGAGCACGGAGGCACGCCTACAAGCCAGCTGAGATGGGCTTTGCCTAAGAGTGAGGCAAGTGGCGAGCGGAACAAGGGATGTGCTGCACAGCTTCCCTCCCTCGCAGGCAGTTTCCCTCCTGGGGCGCTTACTTCTCCTGCCTTAGCGCCCTGCTTTGTTTGGAGGCTGTTTGCGGACAGCAGCACACACAGCGGGAAGGTGCGCGCTGGCCAGCTCCAAGTCTCGGCAGATACAAGCGCAAGCGAGGCACCTGCTCGCAGTTTGTCCCGGACATGGGAAGCAGCATGCTGCGTGCCCAGAAGACATCTCGCTCTGTCCTGCCTGCCACGGGGCTGCTTCTGAGCACGGAGGCACGCCTACAAGCCAGCTGAGATGGGCTTTGCCTAAGAGTGAGGCAAGTGGCGAGCGGAACAAGGCATGTGCTGCACAGCTTCCCTCGCAGGCAGTTTCCCTCCTGGGGCGCTTACTTCTCCTGCCTTAGCGCCCTGCTTTGTTTGGAGGCTGTTTGCGGACAGCAGCACACACAGCGGGAAGGTGCGCGCTGGCCAGCTCCAAGTCTCGGCAGATACAAGCGCAAGCGAGGCACCTGCTCGCAGTTTGTCCCGGACATGGGAAGCAGCATGCTGCGTGCCCAGAAGACATCTCGCTCTGTCCTGCCTGCCACGGGGCTGCTTCTGAGCACGGAGGCACGCCTATAAGCCAGCTGAGATGGGCTTTGCCTAAGAGTGAGGCAAGTGGCGAGCGGAACAAGGCATGTGCTGCACAGCTTTCCTCGCAGGCAGATTCCCTCCTGGGGCGCTTACTTCTCTTGCCTTAGTGCCCTGCTTTGTTTGGAGGCTGTTTGCGGAGTGCAGCACACACAGCGGGAAGGTGCGCGCTGGCCAGCTCCAAGTCTCGGCAGATAGAAGCGCAAGTGAGGCACCTGCTCGCGATTTGTTCCGGGCATGGGAAGCAGCATGCTGCGTGCCAGAAGACATCTCGCTCTGTCCTGCCTGCCACGGGGCTGCTTCTGAGCACGGAGGCACGCCTACAAGCCAGCTGAGATGGGCTTTGCCTAAGAGTGAGGCAAGTGGCGAGCGGAACAAGGCATGTGCTGCACAGCTTCCCTCCCTCGCAGGCAGTTTCCCTCCTGGGGCGCTTACTTCTCTTGCCTTAGTGCCCTGCTTTGTTTGGAGGCTGTTTGCGGAGTGCAGCACACACAGCGGGAAGGTGCGCGCTGGCCAGCTCCAAGTCTCGGCAGATACAAGCGCAAGTGAGGCACCTGCTCGCGATTTGTTCCGGGCATGGGAAGCAGCATGCTGCGTGCCAGAAGACATCTCGCTCTGTCCTGCCTGCCACGGGGCTGCTTCTGAGCACGGAGGCACGCCTACAAGCCAGCTGAGATGGGCTTTGCCTAAGAGTGAGGCAAGTGGCGAGCGGAACAAGGGATGTGCTGCACAGCTTCCCTCGCAGGCAGTTTCCCTCCTGGGGCGCTTACTTCTCCTGCCTTAGCGCCCTGCTTCGTTTGGAGGCTGTTTGCGGACAGCAGCACACACAGCGGGAAGGTGCGCGCTGGCCAGCTCCAAGTCTCGGCAGATAGAAGCGCAAGCGAGGCACCTGCTCGCAGTTTGTCCCGGACATGGGAAGCAGCATGCTGCTTGCCCAGAGTACTTCTGGCACTGTCCTGCCTGCCTCGGGGCTGCTTCTGAGCACGGAGGCACGCCTACAAGCCAGCTGAGATGGGCTTTGCCTAAGAGTGAGGCAAGTGGCGAGCGGAACAAGGCATGTGCTGCACAGCTTCCCTCGCAGGCAGATTCCCTCCTGGGGCGCTTACTTCTCTTGCCTTAGTGCCCTGTTTTGTTTGGAGGCTGTTTGCGGAGTGCAGCACACACAGCGGGAAGGTGCGCGCTGGCCAGCTCCAAGTCTCGGCAGATACAAGCGCAAGCGAGGCACCTGCTCGCGGTTTGTCCCGGGCATGGGAAGCAGCATGCTGCGTGCCCAGAAGACATCTCACTCTGTCCTGCCTGCCACGGGGCTGCTTCTGAGCACGGAGGCACGCCTACAAGCCAGCTGAGATGGGCTTTGCCTAAGAGTGAGGCAAGTGGCGAGCGGAACAAGGCATGTGCTGCACAGCTTCCCTCGCAGGCAGATTCCCTCCTGGGGCGCTTACTTCTCTTGCCTTAGTGCCCTGCTTTGTTTGGAGGGTGCTTGCGGAGTGCAGCACACACAGCGGGAAGGTGCACGCTGGCCAGCTCCAAGTCTCGGCAGATACAAGCGCAAGCGAGGCACCTGCTCGCAGTTTGTCCCGGACATGGGAAGCAGCATGCTGCGTGCCAGAAGACATCTCGCTCTGTCCTGCCTGCCACGGGGCTGCTTCTGAGCACGGAGGCACGCCTACAAGCCAGCTGAGATGGGCTTTGCCTAAGAGTGAGGCAAGTGGCGAGCGGAACAAGGGATGTGCTGCACAGCTTCCCTCCCTCGCAGGCAGTTTCCCTCCTGGGGCGCTTACTTCTCCTGCCTTAGCGCCCTGCTTTGTTTGGAGGCTGTTTGCGGACAGCAGCACACACAGCGGGAAGGTGCGCGCTGGCCAGCTCCAAGTCTCGGCAGATACAAGCGCAAGCGAGGCACCTGCTCGCAGTTTGTCCCGGACATGGGAAGCAGCATGCTGCGTGCCCAGAAGACATCTCGCTCTGTCCTGCCTGCCACGGGGCTGCTTCTGAGCACGGAGGCACGCCTACAAGCCAGCTGAGATGGGCTTTGCCTAAGAGTGAGGCAAGTGGCGAGCGGAACAAGGCATGTGCTGCACAGCTTCCCTCGCAGGCAGTTTCCCTCCTGGGGCGCTTACTTCTCCTGCCTTAGCGCCCTGCTTTGTTTGGAGGCTGTTTGCGGACAGCAGCACACACAGCGGGAAGGTGCGCGCTGGCCAGCTCCAAGTCTCGGCAGATACAAGCGCAAGCGAGGCACCTGCTCGCAGTTTGTCCCGGACATGGGAAGCAGCATGCTGCGTGCCCAGAAGACATCTCGCTCTGTCCTGCCTGCCACGGGGCTGCTTCTGAGCACGGAGGCACGCCTATAAGCCAGCTGAGATGGGCTTTGCCTAAGAGTGAGGCAAGTGGCGAGCGGAACAAGGCATGTGCTGCACAGCTTTCCTCGCAGGCAGATTCCCTCCTGGGGCGCTTACTTCTCTTGCCTTAGTGCCCTGCTTTGTTTGGAGGCTGTTTGCGGAGTGCAGCACACACAGCGGGAAGGTGCGCGCTGGCCAGCTCCAAGTCTCGGCAGATAGAAGCGCAAGTGAGGCACCTGCTCGCGATTTGTTCCGGGCATGGGAAGCAGCATGCTGCGTGCCAGAAGACATCTCGCTCTGTCCTGCCTGCCACGGGGCTGCTTCTGAGCACGGAGGCACGCCTACAAGCCAGCTGAGATGGGCTTTGCCTAAGAGTGAGGCAAGTGGCGAGCGGAACAAGGCATGTGCTGCACAGCTTTCCTCGCAGGCAGTTTCCCTCCTGGGGCGCTTACTTCTCTTGCCTTAGTGCCCTGCTTTGTTTGGAGGCTGTTTGCGGAGTGCAGCACACACAGCGGGAAGGTGCGCGCTGGCCAGCTCCAAGTCTCGGCAGATAGAAGCGCAAGTGAGGCACCTGCTCGCGATTTGTTCCGGGCATGGGAAGCAGCATGCTGCGTGCCAGAAGACATCTCGCTCTGTCCTGCCTGCCACGGGGCTGCTTCTGAGCACGGAGGCACGCCTACAAGCCAGCTGAGATGGGCTTTGCCTAAGAGTGAGGGAAGTGGCGAGCGGAACAAGGGATGTGCTGCACAGCTTCCCTCGCAGGCAGATTCCCTCCTGGGGCGCTTACTTCTCTTGCCTTAGTGCCCTGCTTTGTTTGGAGGCTGTTTGCGGAGTGCAGCACACACAGCGGGAAGGTGCGCGCTGGCCAGCTCCAAGTCTCGGCAGATACAAGCGCAAGCGAGGCACCTGCTCTTGGTTCGTCCCGGGCATGGGAAGCAGCATGCTGCGTGCCCAGAAGACATCTCGCTCTGTCCTGCCTGCCACGGGGCTGCTTCTGAGCACGGAGGCACGCCTACAAGCCAGCTGAGATGGGCTTTGCCTAAGAGTGAGGCAAGTGGCGAGCGGAACAAGGCATGTGCTGCACAGCTTCCCTCGCAGGCAGTTTCCCTCCTGGGGCGCTTACTTCTCCTGCCTTAGCGCCCTGCTTTGTTTGGAGGCTGTTTGCGGACAGCAGCACACACAGCGGGAAGGTGCGCGCTGGCCAGCTCCAAGTCTCGGCAGATACAAGCGCAAGCGAGGCACCTGCTCGCAGTTTGTCCTGGACATGGGAAGCAGCATGCTGCGTGCCCAGAAGACATCTCGCTCTGTCCTGCCTGCCACGGGGCTGCTTCTGAGCACGGAGGCACGCCTACAAGCCAGCTGAGATGGGCTTTGCCTAAGAGTGAGGCAAGTGGCGAGCGGAACAAGGCATGTGCTGCACAGCTTCCCTCGCAGGCAGATTCCCTCCTGGGGCGCTTACTTCTCTTGCCTTAGTGCCCTGCTTTCTTTGGAGGGTGCTTGCGGAGTGCAGCACACACAGCGGGAAGGTGCGCGCTGGCCAGCTCCAAGTCTCGGCAGATACAAGCGCAAGCGAGGCACCTGCTCGCAGTTTGTCCCGGACATGGGAAGCAGCATGCTGCGTGCCAGAAGACATCTCGCTCTGTCCTGCCTGCCACGGGGCTGCTTCTGAGCACGGAGGCACGCCTACAAGCCAGCTGAGATGGGCTTTGCCTAAGAGTGAGGCAAGTGGCGAGCGGAACAAGGGATGTGCTGCACAGCTTCCCTCCCTCGCAGGCAGTTTCCCTCCTGGGGCGCTTACTTCTCCTGCCTTAGCGCCCTGCTTTGTTTGGAGGCTGTTTGCGGACAGCAGCACACACAGCGGGAAGGTGCGCGCTGGCCAGCTCCAAGTCTCGGCAGATACAAGCGCAAGCGAGGCACCTGCTCGCAGTTTGTCCCGGACATGGGAAGCAGCATGCTGCGTGCCCAGAAGACATCTCGCTCTGTCCTGCCTGCCACGGGGCTGCTTCTGAGCACGGAGGCACGCCTACAAGCCAGCTGAGATGGGCTTTGCCTAAGAGTGAGGCAAGTGGCGAGCGGAACAAGGCATGTGCTGCACAGCTTCCCTCGCAGGCAGTTTCCCTCCTGGGGCGCTTACTTCTCCTGCCTTAGCGCCCTGCTTTGTTTGGAGGCTGTTTGCGGACAGCAGCACACACAGCGGGAAGGTGCGCGCTGGCCAGCTCCAAGTCTCGGCAGATACAAGCGCAAGCGAGGCACCTGCTCGCAGTTTGTCCCGGACATGGGAAGCAGCATGCTGCGTGCCCAGAAGACATCTCGCTCTGTCCTGCCTGCCACGGGGCTGCTTCTGAGCACGGAGGCACGCCTATAAGCCAGCTGAGATGGGCTTTGCCTAAGAGTGAGGCAAGTGGCGAGCGGAACAAGGCATGTGCTGCACAGCTTTCCTCGCAGGCAGATTCCCTCCTGGGGCGCTTACTTCTCTTGCCTTAGTGCCCTGCTTTGTTTGGAGGCTGTTTGCGGAGTGCAGCACACACAGCGGGAAGGTGCGCGCTGGCCAGCTCCAAGTCTCGGCAGATAGAAGCGCAAGTGAGGCACCTGCTCGCGATTTGTTCCGGGCATGGGAAGCAGCATGCTGCGTGCCAGAAGACATCTCGCTCTGTCCTGCCTGCCACGGGGCTGCTTCTGAGCACGGAGGCACGCCTACAAGCCAGCTGAGATGGGCTTTGCCTAAGAGTGAGGCAAGTGGCGAGCGGAACAAGGCATGTGCTGCACAGCTTCCCTCCCTCGCAGGCAGTTTCCCTCCTGGGGCGCTTACTTCTCTTGCCTTAGTGCCCTGCTTTGTTTGGAGGCTGTTTGCGGAGTGCAGCACACACAGCGGGAAGGTGCGCGCTGGCCAGCTCCAAGTCTCGGCAGATACAAGCGCAAGTGAGGCACCTGCTCGCGATTTGTTCCGGGCATGGGAAGCAGCATGCTGCGTGCCAGAAGACATCTCGCTCTGTCCTGCCTGCCACGGGGCTGCTTCTGAGCACGGAGGCACGCCTACAAGCCAGCTGAGATGGGCTTTGCCTAAGAGTGAGGCAAGTGGCGAGCGGAACAAGGGATGTGCTGCACAGCTTCCCTCGCAGGCAGTTTCCCTCCTGGGGCGCTTACTTCTCCTGCCTTAGCGCCCTGCTTCGTTTGGAGGCTGTTTGCGGACAGCAGCACACACAGCGGGAAGGTGCGCGCTGGCCAGCTCCAAGTCTCGGCAGATAGAAGCGCAAGCGAGGCACCTGCTCGCAGTTTGTCCCGGACATGGGAAGCAGCATGCTGCTTGCCCAGAGTACTTCTGGCACTGTCCTGCCTGCCTCGGGGCTGCTTCTGAGCACGGAGGCACGCCTACAAGCCAGCTGAGATGGGCTTTGCCTAAGAGTGAGGCAAGTGGCGAGCGGAACAAGGCATGTGCTGCACAGCTTCCCTCGCAGGCAGATTCCCTCCTGGGGCGCTTACTTCTCTTGCCTTAGTGCCCTGCTTTGTTTGGAGGCTGTTTGCGGAGTGCAGCACACACAGCGGGAAGGTGCGCGCTGGCCAGCTCCAAGTCTCGGCAGATACAAGCGCAAGCGAGGCACCTGCTCGCGGTTTGTCCCGGGCATGGGAAGCAGCATGCTGCGTGCCCAGAAGACATCTCACTCTGTCCTGCCTGCCACGGGGCTGCTTCTGAGCACGGAGGCACGCCTACAAGCCAGCTGAGATGGGCTTTGCCTAAGAGTGAGGCAAGTGGCGAGCGGAACAAGGCATGTGCTGCACAGCTTCCCTCGCAGGCAGATTCCCTCCTGGGGCGCTTACTTCTCTTGCCTTAGTGCCCTGCTTTGTTTGGAGGGTGCTTGCGGAGTGCAGCACACACAGCGGGAAGGTGCACGCTGGCCAGCTCCAAGTCTCGGCAGATACAAGCGCAAGCGAGGCACCTGCTCGCAGTTTGTCCCGGACATGGGAAGCAGCATGCTGCGTGCCAGAAGACATCTCGCTCTGTCCTGCCTGCCACGGGGCTGCTTCTGAGCACGGAGGCACGCCTACAAGCCAGCTGAGATGGGCTTTGCCTAAGAGTGAGGCAAGTGGCGAGCGGAACAAGGGATGTGCTGCACAGCTTCCCTCCCTCGCAGGCAGTTTCCCTCCTGGGGCGCTTACTTCTCCTGCCTTAGCGCCCTGCTTTGTTTGGAGGCTGTTTGCGGACAGCAGCACACACAGCGGGAAGGTGCGCGCTGGCCAGCTCCAAGTCTCGGCAGATACAAGCGCAAGCGAGGCACCTGCTCGCAGTTTGTCCCGGACATGGGAAGCAGCATGCTGCGTGCCCAGAAGACATCTCGCTCTGTCCTGCCTGCCACGGGGCTGCTTCTGAGCACGGAGGCACGCCTACAAGCCAGCTGAGATGGGCTTTGCCTAAGAGTGAGGCAAGTGGCGAGCGGAACAAGGCATGTGCTGCACAGCTTCCCTCGCAGGCAGTTTCCCTCCTGGGGCGCTTACTTCTCCTGCCTTAGCGCCCTGCTTTGTTTGGAGGCTGTTTGCGGACAGCAGCACACACAGCGGGAAGGTGCGCGCTGGCCAGCTCCAAGTCTCGGCAGATACAAGCGCAAGCGAGGCACCTGCTCGCAGTTTGTCCCGGACATGGGAAGCAGCATGCTGCGTGCCCAGAAGACATCTCGCTCTGTCCTGCCTGCCACGGGGCTGCTTCTGAGCACGGAGGCACGCCTATAAGCCAGCTGAGATGGGCTTTGCCTAAGAGTGAGGCAAGTGGCGAGCGGAACAAGGCATGTGCTGCACAGCTTTCCTCGCAGGCAGATTCCCTCCTGGGGCGCTTACTTCTCTTGCCTTAGTGCCCTGCTTTGTTTGGAGGCTGTTTGCGGAGTGCAGCACACACAGCGGGAAGGTGCGCGCTGGCCAGCTCCAAGTCTCGGCAGATAGAAGCGCAAGTGAGGCACCTGCTCGCGATTTGTTCCGGGCATGGGAAGCAGCATGCTGCGTGCCAGAAGACATCTCGCTCTGTCCTGCCTGCCACGGGGCTGCTTCTGAGCACGGAGGCACGCCTACAAGCCAGCTGAGATGGGCTTTGCCTAAGAGTGAGGCAAGTGGCGAGCGGAACAAGGCATGTGCTGCACAGCTTTCCTCGCAGGCAGTTTCCCTCCTGGGGCGCTTACTTCTCTTGCCTTAGTGCCCTGCTTTGTTTGGAGGCTGTTTGCGGAGTGCAGCACACACAGCGGGAAGGTGCGCGCTGGCCAGCTCCAAGTCTCGGCAGATAGAAGCGCAAGTGAGGCACCTGCTCGCGATTTGTTCCGGGCATGGGAAGCAGCATGCTGCGTGCCAGAAGACATCTCGCTCTGTCCTGCCTGCCACGGGGCTGCTTCTGAGCACGGAGGCACGCCTACAAGCCAGCTGAGATGGGCTTTGCCTAAGAGTGAGGGAAGTGGCGAGCGGAACAAGGGATGTGCTGCACAGCTTCCCTCGCAGGCAGATTCCCTCCTGGGGCGCTTACTTCTCTTGCCTTAGTGCCCTGCTTTGTTTGGAGGCTGTTTGCGGAGTGCAGCACACACAGCGGGAAGGTGCGCGCTGGCCAGCTCCAAGTCTCGGCAGATACAAGCGCAAGCGAGGCACCTGCTCTTGGTTCGTCCCGGGCATGGGAAGCAGCATGCTGCGTGCCCAGAAGACATCTCGCTCTGTCCTGCCTGCCACGGGGCTGCTTCTGAGCACGGAGGCACGCCTACAAGCCAGCTGAGATGGGCTTTGCCTAAGAGTGAGGCAAGTGGCGAGCGGAACAAGGCATGTGCTGCACAGCTTCCCTCGCAGGCAGTTTCCCTCCTGGGGCGCTTACTTCTCCTGCCTTAGCGCCCTGCTTTGTTTGGAGGCTGTTTGCGGACAGCAGCACACACAGCGGGAAGGTGCGCGCTGGCCAGCTCCAAGTCTCGGCAGATACAAGCGCAAGCCAGGCACCTGCTCGCAGTTTGTCCCGGACATGGGAAGCAGCATGCTGCTTGCCCAGAGTACTTCTGGCACTGTCCTGCCTGCCTCGGGGCTGCTTCTGAGCACGGAGGCACGCCTACAAGCCAGCTGAGATGGGCTTTGCCTAAGAGTGAGGCAAGTGGCGAGCGGAACAAGGCATGTGCTGCACAGCTTCCCTCGCAGGCAGATTCCCTCCTGGGGCGCTTACTTCTCTTGCCTTAGTGCCCTGCTTTGTTTGGAGGCTGTTTGCGGAGTGCAGCACACACAGCGGGAAGGTGCGCGCTGGCCAGCTCCAAGTCTCGGCAGATAGAAGCGCAAGCGAGGCACCTGCTCGCAGTTTGTTCCGGGCATGGGAAGCAGCATGCTGCGTGCCCAGAAGACATCTCGCACTGTCCTGCCTGCCACGGGGCTGCTTCTGAGCACGGAGGCACGCCTACAAGCCAGCTGAGATGGGCTTTGCCTAAGAGTGAGGCAAGTGGCGAGCGGAACAAGGCATGTGCTGCACAGCTTCCCTCGCAGGCAGTTTCCCTCCTGGGGCGCTTACTTCTCCTGCCTTAGCGCCCTGCTTTGTTTGGAGGCTGTTTGCGGACAGCAGCACACACAGCGGGAAGGTGCGCGCTGGCCAGCTCCAAGTCTCGGCAGATACAAGCGCAAGCGAGGCACCTGCTCGCAGTTTGTCCCGGACATGGGAAGCAGCATGCTGCGTGCCCAGAAGACATCTCGCTCTGTCCTGCCTGCCACGGGGCTGCTTCTGAGCACGGAGGCACGCCTACAAGCCAGCTGAGATGGGCTTTGCCTAAGAGTGAGGCAAGTGGCGAGCGGAACAAGGCATGTGCTGCACAGCTTCCCTCGCAGGCAGATTCCCTCCTGGGGCGCTTACTTCTCTTGCCTTAGTGCCCTGCTTTGTTTGGAGGGTGCTTGCGGAGTGCAGCACACACAGCGGGAAGGTGCGCGCTGGCCAGCTCCAAGTCTCGGCAGATACAAGCGCAAGCGAGGCACCTGCTCGCAGTTTGTCCCGGACATGGGAAGCAGCATGCTGCGTGCCAGAAGACATCTCACTCTGTCCTGCCTGCCACGGGGCTGCTTCTGAGCACGGAGGCACGCCTACAAGCCAGCTGAGATGGGCTTTGCCTAAGAGTGAGGCAAGTGGCGAGCGGAACAAGGCATGTGCTGCACAGCTTCCCTCCCTCGCAGGCAGTTTCCCTCCTGGGGCGCTTACTTCTCCTGCCTTAGCGCCCTGCTTTGTTTGGAGGCTGTTTGCGGACAGCAGCACACACAGCGGGAAGGTGCGCGCTGGCCAGCTCCAAGTCTCGGCAGATACAAGCGCAAGCGAGGCACCTGCTCGCAGTTTGTCCCGGACATGGGAAGCAGCATGCTGCGTGCCCAGAAGACATCTCGCTCTGTCCTGCCTGCCACGGGGCTGCTTCTGAGCACGGAGGCACGCCTACAAGCCAGCTGAGATGGGCTTTGCCTAAGAGTGAGGCAAGTGGCGAGCGGAACAAGGCATGTGCTGCACAGCTTCCCTCGCAGGCAGTTTCCCTCCTGGGGCGCTTACTTCTCCTGCCTTAGCGCCCTGCTTTGTTTGGAGGCTGTTTGCGGACAGCAGCACACACAGCGGGAAGGTGCGCGCTGGCCAGCTCCAAGTCTCGGCAGATACAAGCGCAAGCGAGGCACCTGCTCTTGGTTCGTCCCGGGCATGGGAAGCAGCATGCTGCGTGCCCAGAAGACATCTCGCTCTGTCCTGCCTGCCACGGGGCTGCTTCTGAGCACGGAGGCACGCCTACAAGCCAGCTGAGATGGGCTTTGCCTAAGAGTGAGGCAAGTGGCGAGCGGAACAAGGCATGTGCTGCACAGCTTTCCTCGCAGGCAGATTCCCTCCTGGGGCGCTTACTTCTCTTGCCTTAGTGCCCTGCTTTGTTTGGAGGCTGTTTGCGGAGTGCAGCACACACAGCGGGAAGGTGCGCGCTGGCCAGCTCCAAGTCTCGGCAGATAGAAGCGCAAGTGAGGCACCTGCTCGCGATTTGTTCCGGGCATGGGAAGCAGCATGCTGCGTGCCAGAAGACATCTCGCTCTGTCCTGCCTGCCACGGGGCTGCTTCTGAGCACGGAGGCACGCCTACAAGCCAGCTGAGATGGGCTTTGCCTAAGAGTGAGGCAAGTGGCGAGCGGAACAAGGCATGTGCTGCACAGCTTTCCTCGCAGGCAGTTTCCCTCCTGGGGCGCTTACTTCTCTTGCCTTAGTGCCCTGCTTTGTTTGGAGGCTGTTTGCGGAGTGCAGCACACACAGCGGGAAGGTGCGCGCTGGCCAGCTCCAAGTCTCGGCAGATAGAAGCGCAAGTGAGGCACCTGCTCGCGATTTGTTCCGGGCATGGGAAGCAGCATGCTGCGTGCCAGAAGACATCTCGCTCTGTCCTGCCTGCCACGGGGCTGCTTCTGAGCACGGAGGCACGCCTACAAGCCAGCTGAGATGGGCTTTGCCTAAGAGTGAGGGAAGTGGCGAGCGGAACAAGGGATGTGCTGCACAGCTTCCCTCGCAGGCAGATTCCCTCCTGGGGCGCTTACTTCTCTTGCCTTAGTGCCCTGCTTTGTTTGGAGGCTGTTTGCGGAGTGCAGCACACACAGCGGGAAGGTGCGCGCTGGCCAGCTCCAAGTCTCGGCAGATACAAGCGCAAGCGAGGCACCTGCTCTTGGTTCGTCCCGGGCATGGGAAGCAGCATGCTGCATGCCCAGAAGACATCTCGCTCTGTCCTGCCTGCCACGGGGCTGCTTCTGAGCACGGAGGCACGCCTACAAGCCAGCTGAGATGGGCTTTGCCTAAGAGTGAGGCAAGTGGCGAGCGGAACAAGGCATGTGCTGCACAGCTTCCCTCGCAGGCAGTTTCCCTCCTGGGGCGCTTACTTCTCCTGCCTTAGCGCCCTGCTTTGTTTGGAGGCTGTTTGCGGACAGCAGCACACACAGCGGGAAGGTGCGCGCTGGCCAGCTCCAAGTCTCGGCAGATACAAGCGCAAGTGAGGCACCTGCTCGCGATTTGTTCCGGGCATGGGAAGCAGCATGCTGCGTGCCCAGAAGACATCTCGCTCTGTCCTGCCTGCCACGGGGCTCCTTCTGAGCACGGAGGCACGCCTACAAGCGAGCTGAGATGGGCTTTGCCTAAGAGTGAGGCAAGTGGCGAGCGGAACAAGGCATGTGCTGCACAGCTTTCCTCGCAGGCAGATTCCCTCCTGGGGCGCTTACTTCTCTTGCCTTAGTGCCCTGCTTTGTTTGGAGGCTGTTTGCGGAGTGCAGCACACACAGCGGGAAGGTGCGCGCTGGCCAGCTCCAAGTCTCGGCAGATACAAGCGCAAGCCATGCACCTGCTCGCAGTTTGTTCCGGGTATGGGAAGCAGCATGCTGCTTGCCCAGAGTACTTCTGGCACTGTCCTGCCTGCCACGGGGCTGCTTCTGAGCACGGAGGCACGCCTACAAGCCAGCTGAGATGGGCTTTGCCTAAGAGTGAGGCAAGTGGCGAGCGGAACAAGGGATGTGCTGCACAGCTTCCCTCGCAGGCAGTTTCCCTCCTGGGGCGCTTACTTCTCCTGCCTTAGCGCCCTGCTTTGTTTGGAGGCTGTTTGCGGACAGCAGCACACACAGCGGGAAGGTGCGCGCTGGCCAGCTCCAAGTCTCGGCAGATACAAGCGCAAGCGAGGCACCTGCTCGCAGTTTGTCCCGGACATGGGAAGCAGCATGCTGCTTGCCCAGAGTACTTCTGGCACTGTCCTGCCTGCCTCGGGGCTGCTTCTGAGCACGGAGGCATGCCTACAAGCCAGCTGAGATGGGCTTTGCCTAAGAGTGAGGCAAGTGGCGAGCGGAACAAGGCATGTGCTGCACAGCTTCCCTCGCAGGCAGTTTCCCTCCTGGGGCGCTTACTTCTCCTGCCTTAGCGCCCTGCTTTGTTTGGAGGCTGTTTGCGGACAGCAGCACACACAGCGGGAAGGTGCGCGCTGGCCAGCTCCAAGTCTCGGCAGATACAAGCGCAAGCGAGGCACCTGCTCGCAGTTTGTCCCGGACATGGGAAGCAGCATGCTGCGTGCCCAGAAGACATCTCGCTCTGTCCTGCCTGCCACGGGGCTGCTTCTGAGCACGGAGGCACGCCTACAAGCCAGCTGAGATGGGCTTTGCCTAAGAGTGAGGCAAGTGGCGAGCGGAACAAGGCATGTGCTGCACAGCTTCCCTCGCAGGCAGATTCCCTCCTGGGGCGCTTACTTCTCTTGCCTTAGTGCCCTGCTTTGTTTGGAGGGTGCTTGCGGAGTGCAGCACACACAGCGGGAAGGTGCGCGCTGGCCAGCTCCAAGTCTCGGCAGATACAAGCGCAAGCGAGGCACCTGCTCGCAGTTTGTCCCGGACATGGGAAGCAGCATGCTGCGTGCCAGAAGACATCTCGCTCTGTCCTGCCTGCCACGGGGCTGCTTCTGAGCACGGAGGCACGCCTACAAGCCAGCTGAGATGGGCTTTGCCTAAGAGTGAGGCAAGTGGCGAGCGGAACAAGGGATGTGCTGCACAGCTTCCCTCCCTCGCAGGCAGTTTCCCTCCTGGGGCGCTTACTTCTCCTGCCTTAGCGCCCTGCTTTGTTTGGAGGCTGTTTGCGGACAGCAGCACACACAGCGGGAAGGTGCGCGCTGGCCAGCTCCAAGTCTCGGCAGATACAAGCGCAAGCGAGGCACCTGCTCGCAGTTTGTCCCGGACATGGGAAGCAGCATGCTGCGTGCCCAGAAGACATTTCGCTCTGTCCTGCCTGCCACGGGGCTGCTTCTGAGCACGGAGGCACGCCTACAAGCCAGCTGAGATGGGCTTTGCCTAAGAGTGAGGCAAGTGGCGAGCGGAACAAGGCATGTGCTGCACAGCTTCCCTCGCAGGCAGTTTCCCTCCTGGGGCGCTTACTTCTCCTGCCTTAGCGCCCTGCTTTGTTTGGAGGCTGTTTGCGGACAGCAGCACACACAGCGGGAAGGTGCGCGCTGGCCAGCTCCAAGTCTCGGCAGATAGAAGCGCAAGTGAGGCACCTGCTCGCGATTTGTTCCGGGCATGGGAAGCAGCATGCTGCGTGCCAGAAGACATCTCGCTCTGTCCTGCCTGCCACGGGGCTGCTTCTGAGCACGGAGGCACGCCTACAAGCCAGCTGAGATGGGCTTTGCCTAAGAGTGAGGGAAGTGGCGAGCGGAACAAGGCATGTGCTGCACAGCTTCCCTCGCAGGCAGATTCCCTCCTGGGGCGCTTACTTCTCTTGCCTTAGTGCCCTGCTTTGTTTGGAGGCTGTTTGCGGAGTGCAGCACACACAGCGGGAAGGTGCGCGCTGGCCAGCTCCAAGTCTCGGCAGATACAAGCGCAAGCGAGGCACCTGCTCTTGGTTCGTCCCGGGCATGGGAAGCAGCATGCTGCGTGCCCAGAAGACATCTCGCTCTGTCCTGCCTGCCACGGGGCTGCTTCTGAGCACGGAGGCACGCCTACAAGCCAGCTGAGATGGGCTTTGCCTAAGAGTGAGGCAAGTGGCGAGCGGAACAAGGCATGTGCTGCACAGCTTCCCTCGCAGGCAGTTTCCCTCCTGGGGCGCTTACTTCTCCTGCCTTAGCGCCCTGCTTTGTTTGGAGGCTGTTTGCGGACAGCAGCACACACAGCGGGAAGGTGCGCGCTGGCCAGCTCCAAGTCTCGGCAGATAGAAGCGCAAGTGAGGCACCTGCTCGCGATTTGTTCCGGGCATGGGAAGCAGCATGCTGCGTGCCCAGAAGACATCTCGCTCTGTCCTGCCTGCCACGGGGCTCCTTCTGAGCACGGAGGCACGCCTACAAGCCAGCTGAGATGGGCTTTGCCTAAGAGTGAGGCAAGTGGCGAGCGGAACAAGGCATGTGCTGCACAGCTTTCCTCGCAGGCAGATTCCCTCCTGGGGCGCTTACTTCTCTTGCCTTAGTGCCCTGCTTTGTTTGGAGGCTGTTTGCGGAGTGCAGCACACACAGCGGGAAGGTGCGCGCTGGCCAGCTCCAAGTCTCGGCAGATAGAAGCGCAAGCGAGGCACCTGCTCGCAGTTTGTTCCGGGCATGGGAAGCAGCATGCTGCGTGCCCAGAAGACATCTCGCACTGTCCTGCCTGCCACGGGGCTGCTTCTGAGCACGGAGGCACGCCTACAAGCCAGCTGAGATGGGCTTTGCCTAAGAGTGAGGCAAGTGGCGAGCGGAACAAGGCATGTGCTGCACAGCTTCCCTCGCAGGCAGTTTCCCTCCTGGGGCGCTTACTTCTCCTGCCTTAGCGCCCTGCTTTGTTTGGAGGCTGTTTGCGGACAGCAGCACACACAGCGGGAAGGTGCGCGCTGGCCAGCTCCAAGTCTCGGCAGATACAAGCGCAAGCGAGGCACCTGCTCGCAGTTTGTCCCGGACATGGGAAGCAGCATGCTGCGTGCCCAGAAGACATCTCGCTCTGTCCTGCCTGCCACGGGGCTGCTTCTGAGCACGGAGGCACGCCTACAAGCCAGCTGAGATGGGCTTTGCCTAAGAGTGAGGCAAGTGGCGAGCGGAACAAGGCATGTGCTGCACAGCTTCCCTCGCAGGCAGATTCCCTCCTGGGGCGCTTACTTCTCTTGCCTTAGTGCCCTGCTTTGTTTGGAGGGTGCTTGCGGAGTGCAGCACACACAGCGGGAAGGTGCGCGCTGGCCAGCTCCAAGTCTCGGCAGATACAAGCGCAAGCGAGGCACCTGCTCGCAGTTTGTCCCGGACATGGGAAGCAGCATGCTGCGTGCCAGAAGACATCTCGCTCTGTCCTGCCTGCCACGGGGCTGCTTCTGAGCACGGAGGCACGCCTACAAGCCAGCTGAGATGGGCTTTGCCTAAGAGTGAGGGAAGTGGCGAGCGGAACAAGGGATGTGCTGCACAGCTTCCCTCCCTCGCAGGCAGTTTCCCTCCTGGGGCGCTTACTTCTCCTGCCTTAGCGCCCTGCTTTGTTTGGAGGCTGTTTGCGGACAGCAGCACACACAGCGGGAAGGTGCGCGCTGGCCAGCTCCAAGTCTCGGCAGATACAAGCGCAAGCGAGGCACCTGCTCGCAGTTTGTCCCGGACATGGGAAGCAGCATGCTGCGTGCCCAGAAGACATTTCGCTCTGTCCTGCCTGCCATGGGGCTGCTTCTGAGCACGGAGGCACGCCTACAAGCCAGCTGAGATGGGCTTTGCCTAAGAGTGAGGCAAGTGGCGAGCGGAACAAGGCATGTGCTGCACAGCTTCCCTCGCAGGCAGTTTCCCTCCTGGGGCGCTTACTTCTCCTGCCTTAGCGCCCTGCTTTGTTTGGAGGCTGTTTGCGGACAGCAGCACACACAGCGGGAAGGTGCGCGCTGGCCAGCTCCAAGTCTCGGCAGATACAAGCGCAAGCGAGGCACCTGCTCGCAGTTTGTCCCGGACATGGGAAGCAGCATGCTGCGTGCCCAGAAGACATCTCGCTCTGTCCTGCCTGCCACGGGGCTGCTTCTGAGCACGGAGGCACGCCTATAAGCCAGCTGAGATGGGCTTTGCCTAAGAGTGAGGCAAGTGGCGAGCGGAACAAGGCATGTGCTGCACAGCTTTCCTCGCAGGCAGTTTCCCTCCTGGGGCGCTTACTTCTCTTGCCTTAGTGCCCTGCTTTGTTTGGAGGCTGTTTGCGGAGTGCAGCACACACAGCGGGAAGGTGCGCGCTGGCCAGCTCCAAGTCTCGGCAGATAGAAGCGCAAGTGAGGCACCTGCTCGCGATTTGTTCCGGGCATGGAAAGCAGCATGCTGCGTGCCAGAAGACATCTCGCTCTGTCCTGCCTGCCACGGGGCTGCTTCTGAGCACGGAGGCACGCCTACAAGCCAGCTGAGATGGGCTTTGCCTAAGAGTGAGGCAAGTGGCGAGCGGAACAAGGCATGTGCTGCACAGCTTTCCTCGCAGGCAGTTTCCCTCCTGGGGCGCTTACTTCTCTTGCCTTAGTGCCCTGCTTTGTTTGGAGGCTGTTTGCGGAGTGCAGCACACACAGCGGGAAGGTGCGCGCTGGCCAGCTCCAAGTCTCGGCAGATACAAGCGCAAGTGAGGCACCTGCTCGCGATTTGTTCCGGGCATGGGAAGCAGCATGCTGCGTGCCAGAAGACATCTCGCTCTGTCCTGCCTGCCACGGGGCTGCTTCTGAGCACGGAGGCACGCCTACAAGCCAGCTGAGATGGGCTTTGCCTAAGAGTGAGGGAAGTGGCGAGCGGAACAAGGGATGTGCTGCACAGCTTCCCTCGCAGGCAGATTCCCTCCTGGGGCGCTTACTTCTCTTGCCTTAGTGCCCTGCTTTGTTTGGAGGCTGTTTGCGGAGTGCAGCACACACAGCGGGAAGGTGCGCGCTGGCCAGCTCCAAGTCTCGGCAGATACAAGCGCAAGCGAGGCACCTGCTCTTGGTTCGTCCCGGGCATGGGAAGCAGCATGCTGCGTGCCCAGAAGACATCTCGCTCTGTCCTGCCTGCCACGGGGCTGCTTCTGAGCACGGAGGCACGCCTACAAGCCAGCTGAGATGGGCTTTGCCTAAGAGTGAGGCAAGTGGCGAGCGGAACAAGGCATGTGCTGCACAGCTTCCCTCCCTCGCAGGCAGTTTCCCTCCTGGGGCGCTTACTTCTCCTGCCTTAGCGCCCTGCTTTGTTTGGAGGCTGTTTGCGGACAGCAGCACACACAGCGGGAAGGTGCGCGCTGGCCAGCTCCAAGTCTCGGCAGATACAAGCGCAAGCGAGGCACCTGCTCGCGATTTGTTCCGGGCATGGGAAGCAGTATGCTGCGTGCCAGAAGACATCTCGCTCTGTCCTGCCTGCCACGGGGCTGCTTCTGAGCACGGAGGCACGCCTACAAGCCAGCTGAGATGGGCTTTGCCTAAGAGTGAGGCAAGTGGCGAGCGGAACAAGGCATGTGCTGCACAGCTTTCCTCGCAGGCAGATTCCCTCCTGGGGCGCTTACTTCTCTTGCCTTAGTGCCCTGCTTTGTTTGGAGGGTGCTTGCGGAGTGCAGCACACACAGCGGGAAGGTGCGCGCTGGCCAGCTCCAAGTCTCGGCAGATACAAGCGCAAGCGAGGCACCTGCTCGCAGTTTGTCCCGGACATGGGAAGCAGCATGCTGCGTGCCCAGAAGACATCTCGCTCTGTCCTGCCTGCCACGGGGCTGCTTCTGAGCACGGAGGCACGCCTACAAGCCAGCTGAGATGGGCTTTGCCTAAGAGTGAGGCAAGTGGCGAGCGGAACAAGGCATGTGCTGCACAGCTTCCCTCGCAGGCAGTTTCCCTCCTGGGGCGCTTACTTCTCCTGCCTTAGCGCCCTGCTTTGTTTGGAGGCTGTTTGCGGACAGCAGCACACACAGCGGGAAGGTGCGCGCTGGCCAGCTCCAAGTCTCGGCAGATAGAAGCGCAAGCCAGGCACCTGCTTGCAGTTTGTCCCGGACATGGGAAGCAGCATGCTGCGTGCCCAGAAGACATCTCGCTCTGTCCTGCCTGCCACGGGGCTGCTTCTGAGCACGGAGGCACGCCTACAAGCCAGCTGAGATGGGCTTTGCCTAAGAGTGAGGCAAGTGGCGAGCGGAACAAGGCATGTGCTGCACAGCTTCCCTCGTAGGCAGTTTCCCTCCTGGGGCGCTTACTTCTCCTGCCTTAGCGCCCTGCTTTGTTTGGAGGCTGTTTGCGGAGTGCAGCACACACAGCGGGAAGGTGCGCGCTGGCCAGCTCCAAGTCTCGGCAGATACAAGCGCAAGGCAGGCACCTGCTCGCGATTTGTTCCGGGCATGGGAAGCAGCATGCTGCATGCCCAGAAGACATCTCGCTCTGTCCTGCCTGCCACGGGGCTCCTTCTGAGCACGGAGGCACGCCTACAAGCGAGCTGAGATGGGCTTTGCCTAAGAGTGAGGCAAGTGGCGAGCGGAACAAGGCATGTGCTGCACAGCTTTCCTCGCAGGCAGATTCCCTCCTGGGGCGCTTACTTCTCTTGCCTTAGTGCCCTGCTTTGTTTGGAGGCTGTTTGCGGAGTGCAGCACACACAGCGGGAAGGTGCGCGCTGGCCAGCTCCAAGTCTCGGCAGATAGAAGCGCAAGCCATGCACCTGCTCGCAGTTTGTTCCGGGTATGGGAAGCAGCATGCTGCTTGCCCAGAGTACTTCTGGCACTATCCTGCCTGCCACGGGGCTGCTTCTGAGCACGGAGGCACGCCTACAAGCCAGCTGAGATGGGCTTTGCCTAAGAGTGAGGCAAGTGGCGAGCGGAACAAGGGATGTGCTGCACAGCTTCCCTCGCAGGCAGTTTCCCTCCTGGGGCGCTTACTTCTCCTGCCTTAGCGCCCTGCTTCGTTTGGAGGCTGTTTGCGGACAGCAGCACACACAGCGGGAAGGTGCGCGCTGGCCAGCTCCAAGTCTCGGCAGATAGAAGCGCAAGCGAGGCACCTGCTCGCAGTTTGTCCCGGACATGGGAAGCAGCATGCTGCTTGCCCAGAGTACTTCTGGCACTGTCCTGCCTGCCTCGGGGCTGCTTCTGAGCACGGAGGCACGCCTACAAGCCAGCTGAGATGGGCTTTGCCTAAGAGTGAGGCAAGTGGCGAGCGGAACAAGGCATGTGCTGCACAGCTTCCCTCGCAGGCAGATTCCCTCCTGGGGCGCTTACTTCTCTTGCCTTAGTGCCCTGCTTTGTTTGGAGGCTGTTTGCGGAGTGCAGCACACACAGCGGGAAGGTGCGCGCTGGCCAGCTCCAAGTCTCGGCAGATACAAGCGCAAGCGAGGCACCTGCTCGCAGTTTGTTCCGGGCATGGGAAGCAGCATGCTGCGTGCCCAGAAGACATCTCGCACTGTCCTGCCTGCCACGGGGCTGCTTCTGAGCACGGAGGCACGCCTACAAGCCAGCTGAGATGGGCTTTGCCTAAGAGTGAGGCAAGTGGCGAGCGGAACAAGGCATGTGCTGCACAGCTTCCCTCGCAGGCAGTTTCCCTCCTGGGGCGCTTACTTCTCCTGCCTTAGCGCCCTGCTTTGTTTGGAGGCTGTTTGCGGACAGCAGCACACACAGCGGGAAGGTGCGCGCTGGCCAGCTCCAAGTCTCGGCAGATACAAGCGCAAGCGAGGCACCTGCTCGCAGTTTGTCCCGGACATGGGAAGCAGCATGCTGCGTGCCCAGAAGACATCTCGCTCTGTCCTGCCTGCCACGGGGCTGCTTCTGAGCACGGAGGCACGCCTACAAGCCAGCTGAGATGGGCTTTGCCTAAGAGTGAGGGAAGTGGCGAGCGGAACAAGGGATGTGCTGCACAGCTTCCCTCGCAGGCAGTTTCCCTCCTGGGGCGCTTACTTCTCCTGCCTTAGCGCCCTGCTTTGTTTGGAGGCTGTTTGCGGAGTGCAGCACACACAGCGGGAAGGTGCACGCTGGCCAGCTCCAAGTCTCGGCAGATAGAAGCGCAAGCCATGCACCTGCTCGCAGTTTGTTCCGGGTATGGGAAGCAGCATGCTGCTTGCCCAGATTACTTCTGGCACTGTCCTGCCTGCCTCGGGGCTGCTTCTGAGCACGGAGGCACGCCTACAAGCCAGCTGAGATGGGCTTTGCCTAAGAGTGAGGCAAGTGGCGAGCGGAACAAGGCATGTGCTGCACAGCTTCCCTCGCAGGCAGTTTCCCTCCTGGGGCGCTTACTTCTCCTGCCTTAGCGCCCTGCTTTGTTTGGAGGCTGTTTGCGGACAGCAGCACACACAGCGGGAAGGTGCGCGCTGGCCAGCTCCAAGTCTCGGCAGATACAAGCGCAAGTGAGGCACCTGCTCGCGATTTGTTCCGGGCATGGGAAGCAGCATGCTGCGTGCCCAGAAGACATCTCGCTCTGTCCTGCCTGCCACGGGGCTCCTTCTGAGCACGGAGGCACGCCTACAAGCGAGCTGAGATGGGCTTTGCCTAAGAGTGAGGCAAGTGGCGAGCGGAACAAGGCATGTGCTGCACAGCTTTCCTCGCAGGCAGATTCCCTCCTGGGGCGCTTACTTCTCTTGCCTTAGTGCCCTGCTTTGTTTGGAGGCTGTTTGCGGAGTGCAGCACACACAGCGGGAAGGTGCGCGCTGGCCAGCTCCAAGTCTCGGCAGATAGAAGCGCAAGCCATGCACCTGCTCGCAGTTTGTTCCGGGTATGGGAAGCAGCATGCTGCTTGCCCAGAGTACTTCTGGCACTGTCCTGCCTGCCACGGGGCTGCTTCTGAGCACGGAGGCACGCCTACAAGCCAGCTGAGATGGGCTTTGCCTAAGAGTGAGGCAAGTGGCGAGCGGAACAAGGGATGTGCTGCACAGCTTCCCTCGCAGGCAGTTTCCCTCCTGGGGCGCTTACTTCTCCTGCCTTAGCGCCCTGCTTTGTTTGGAGGCTGTTTGCGGACAGCAGCACACACAGCGGGAAGGTGCGCGCTGGCCAGCTCCAAGTCTCGGCAGATAGAAGCGCAAGCGAGGCACCTGCTCGCAGTTTGTCCCGGACATGGGAAGCAGCATGCTGCTTGCCCAGAGTACTTCTGGCACTGTCCTGCCTGCCTCGGGGCTGCTTCTGAGCACGGAGGCACGCCTACAAGCCAGCTGAGATGGGCTTTGCCTAAGAGTGAGGGAAGTGGCGAGCGGAACAAGGGATGTGCTGCACAGCTTCCCTCGCAGGCAGATTCCCTCCTGGGGCGCTTACTTCTCTTGCCTTAGTGCCCTGCTTTGTTTGGAGGCTGTTTGCGGAGTGCAGCACACACAGCGGGAAGGTGCGCGCTGGCCAGCTCCAAGTCTCGGCAGATACAAGCGCAAGCGAGGCACCTGCTCTTGGTTCGTCCCGGGCATGGGAAGCAGCATGCTGCATGCCCAGAAGACATCTCGCTCTGTCCTGCCTGCCACGGGGCTGCTTCTGAGCACGGAGGCACGCCTACAAGCCAGCTGAGATGGGCTTTGCCTAAGAGTGAGGCAAGTGGCGAGCGGAACAAGGCATGTGCTGCACAGCTTCCCTCGCAGGCAGTTTCCCTCCTGGGGCGCTTACTTCTCCTGCCTTAGCGCCCTGCTTTGTTTGGAGGCTGTTTGCGGACAGCAGCACACACAGCGGGAAGGTGCGCGCTGGCCAGCTCCAAGTCTCGGCAGATACAAGCGCAAGTGAGGCACCTGCTCGCGATTTGTTCCGGGCATGGGAAGCAGCATGCTGCGTGCCCAGAAGACATCTCGCTCTGTCCTGCCTGCCACGGGGCTCCTTCTGAGCACGGAGGCACGCCTACAAGCGAGCTGAGATGGGCTTTGCCTAAGAGTGAGGCAAGTGGCGAGCGGAACAAGGCATGTGCTGCACAGCTTTCCTCGCAGGCAGATTCCCTCCTGGGGCGCTTACTTCTCTTGCCTTAGTGCCCTGCTTTGTTTGGAGGCTGTTTGCGGAGTGCAGCACACACAGCGGGAAGGTGCGCGCTGGCCAGCTCCAAGTCTCGGCAGATAGAAGCGCAAGCCATGCACCTGCTCGCAGTTTGTCCCGGACATGGGAAGCAGCATGCTGCGTGCCAGAAGACATCTCGCTCTGTCCTGCCTGCCACGGGGCTGCTTCTGAGCACGGAGGCACGCCTACAAGCCAGCTGAGATGGGCTTTGCCTAAGAGTGAGGGAAGTGGCGAGCGGAACAAGGGATGTGCTGCACAGCTTCCCTCCCTCGCAGGCAGTTTCCCTCCTGGGGCGCTTACTTCTCCTGCCTTAGCGCCCTGCTTTGTTTGGAGGCTGTTTGCGGACAGCAGCACACACAGCGGGAAGGTGCGCGCTGGCCAGCTCCAAGTCTCGGCAGATTGAAGCGCAAGCGAGGCACCTGCTCGCAGTTTGTCCCGGACATGGGAAGCAGCATGCTGCGTGCCCAGAAGACATCTCGCTCTGTCCTGCCTGCCACGGGGCTGCTTCTGAGCACGGAGGCACGCCTATAAGCCAGCTGAGATGGGCTTTGCCTAAGAGTGAGGGAAGTGGCGAGCGGAACAAGGCATGTGCTGCACAGCTTTCCTCGCAGGCAGATTCCCTCCTGGGGCGCTTACTTCTCTTGCCTTAGTGCCCTGCTTTGTTTGGAGGCTGTTTGCGGAGTGCAGCACACACAGCGGGAAGGTGCGCGCTGGCCAGCTCCAAGTCTCGGCAGATAGAAGCGCAAGTGAGGCACCTGCTCGCGATTTGTTCCGGGCATGGGAAGCAGCATGCTGCGTGCCAGAAGACATCTCGCTCTGTCCTGCCTGCCACGGGGCTGCTTCTGAGCACGGAGGCACGCCTACAAGCCAGCTGAGATGGGCTTTGCCTAAGAGTGAGGCAAGTGGCGAGCGGAACAAGGCATGTGCTGCACAGCTTTCCTCGCAGGCAGATTCCCTCCTGGGGCGCTTACTTCTCTTGCCTTAGTGCCCTGCTTTGTTTGGAGGGTGCTTGCGGAGTGCAGCACACACAGCGGGAAGGTGCGCGCTGGCCAGCTCCAAGTCTCGGCAGATACAAGCGCAAGCGAGGCACCTGCTCGCAGTTTGTCCCGGACATGGGAAGCAGCATGCTGCGTGCCCAGAAGACATCTCGCTCTGTCCTGCCTGCCACGGGGCTGCTTCTGAGCACGGAGGCACGCCTACAAGCCAGCTGAGATGGGCTTTGCCTAAGAGTGAGGCAAGTGGCGAGCGGAACAAGGCATGTGCTGCACAGCTTCCCTCGCAGGCAGTTTCCCTCCTGGGGCGCTTACTTCTCCTGCCTTAGCGCCCTGCTTTGTTTGGAGGCTGTTTGCGGACAGCAGCACACACAGCGGGAAGGTGCGCGCTGGCCAGCTCCAAGTCTCGGCAGATAGAAGCGCAAGCCAGGCACCTGCTCGCAGTTTGTCCCGGACATGGGAAGCAGCATGCTGCGTGCCCAGAAGACATCTCGCTCTGTCCTGCCTGCCACGGGGCTGCTTCTGAGCACGGAGGCACGCCTACAAGCCAGCTGAGATGGGCTTTGCCTAAGAGTGAGGCAAGTGGCGAGCGGAACAAGGCATGTGCTGCACAGCTTCCCTCGTAGGCAGTTTCCCTCCTGGGGCGCTTACTTCTCCTGCCTTAGCGCCCTGCTTTGTTTGGAGGCTGTTTGCGGACAGCAGCACACACAGCGGGAAGGTGCGCGCTGGCCAGCTCCAAGTCTCGGCAGATACAAGCGCAAGGCAGGCACCTGCTCGCGATTTGTTCCGGGCATGGGAAGCAGCATGCTGCGTGCCCAGAAGACATCTCGCTCTGTCCTGCCTGCCACGGGGCTCCTTCTGAGCACGGAGGCACGCCTACAAGCCAGCTGAGATGGGCTTTGCCTAAGAGTGAGGCAAGTGGCGAGCGGAACAAGGCATGTGCTGCACAGCTTCCCTCGCAGGCAGATTCCCTCCTGGGGCGCTTACTTCTCTTGCCTTAGTGCCCTGCTTTGTTTGGAGGGTGCTTGCAGAGTGCAGCACACACAGCGGGAAGGTGCGCGCTGGCCAGCTCCAAGTCTCGGCAGATACAAGCGCAAGCGAGGCACCTGCTCGCAGTTTGTCCCGGACATGGGAAGCAGCATGCTGCGTGCCCAGAAGACATCTCGCTCTGTCCTGCCTGCCACGGGGCTGCTTCTGAGCACGGAGGCACGCCTACAAGCCAGCTGAGATGGGCTTTGCCTAAGAGTGAGGCAAGTGGCGAGCGGAACAAGGCATGTGCTGCACAGCTTCCCTCGCAGGCAGTTTCCCTCCTGGGGCGCTTACTTCTCCTGCCTTAGCGCCCTGCTTTGTTTGGAGGCTGTTTGCGGACAGCAGCACACACAGCGGGAAGGTGCGCGCTGGCCAGCTCCAAGTCTCGGCAGATAGAAGCGCAAGCCAGGCACCTGCTCGCAGTTTGTCCCGGACATGGGAAGCAGCATGCTGCGTGCCCAGAAGACATCTCGCTCTGTCCTGCCTGCCACGGGGCTGCTTCTGAGCACGGAGGCACGCCTACAAGCCAGCTGAGATGGGCTTTGCCTAAGAGTGAGGCAAGTGGCGAGCGGAACAAGGCATGTGCTGCACAGCTTCCCTCGTAGGCAGTTTCCCTCCTGGGGCGCTTACTTCTCCTGCCTTAGCGCCCTGCTTTGTTTGGAGGCTGTTTGCGGACAGCAGCACACACAGCGGGAAGGTGCGCGCTGGCCAGCTCCAAGTCTCGGCAGATACAAGCGCAAGGCAGGCACCTGCTCGCGATTTGTTCCGGGCATGGGAAGCAGCATGCTGCGTGCCCAGAAGACATCTCGCTCTGTCCTGCCTGCCACGGGGCTCCTTCTGAGCACGGAGGCACGCCTACAAGCGAGCTGAGATGGGCTTTGCCTAAGAGTGAGGCAAGTGGCGAGCGGAACAAGGCATGTGCTGCACAGCTTTCCTCGCAGGCAGATTCCCTCCTGGGGCGCTTACTTCTCTTGCCTTAGTGCCCTGCTTTGTTTGGAGGCTGTTTGCGGAGTGCAGCACACACAGCGGGAAGGTGCGCGCTGGCCAGCTCCAAGTCTCGGCAGATAGAAGCGCAAGCCATGCACCTGCTCGCAGTTTGTTCCGGGTATGGGAAGCAGCATGCTGCTTGCCCAGAGTACTTCTGGCACTGTCCTGCCTGCCACGGGGCTGCTTCTGAGCACGGAGGCACGCCTACAAGCCAGCTGAGATGGGCTTTGCCTAAGAGTGAGGCAAGTGGCGAGCGGAACAAGGGATGTGCTGCACAGCTTCCCTCGCAGGCAGTTTCCCTCCTGGGGCGCTTACTTCTCCTGCCTTAGCGCCCTGCTTCGTTTGGAGGCTGTTTGCGGACAGCAGCACACACAGCGGGAAGGTGCGCGCTGGCCAGCTCCAAGTCTCGGCAGATAGAAGCGCAAGCGAGGCACCTGCTCGCAGTTTGTCCCGGACATGGGAAGCAGCATGCTGCTTGCCCAGAGTACTTCTGGCACTGTCCTGCCTGCCTCGGGGCTGCTTCTGAGCACGGAGGCACGCCTACAAGCCAGCTGAGATGGGCTTTGCCTAAGAGTGAGGCAAGTGGCGAGCGGAACAAGGCATGTGCTGCACAGCTTCCCTCGCAGGCAGATTCCCTCCTGGGGCGCTTACTTCTCTTGCCTTAGTGCCCTGCTTTGTTTGGAGGCTGTTTGCGGAGTGCAGCACACACAGCGGGAAGGTGCGCGCTGGCCAGCTCCAAGTCTCGGCAGATAGAAGCGCAAGCGAGGCACCTGCTCGCAGTTTGTTCCGGGCATGGGAAGCAGCATGCTGCGTGCCCAGAAGACATCTCGCACTGTCCTGCCTGCCACGGGGCTGCTTCTGAGCACGGAGGCACGCCTACAAGCCAGCTGAGATGGGCTTTGCCTAAGAGTGAGGCAAGTGGCGAGCGGAACAAGGCATGTGCTGCACAGCTTCCCTCGCAGGCAGTTTCCCTCCTGGGGCGCTTACTTCTCCTGCCTTAGCGCCCTGCTTTGTTTGGAGGCTGTTTGCGGACAGCAGCACACACAGCGGGAAGGTGCGCGCTGGCCAGCTCCAAGTCTCGGCAGATACAAGCGCAAGCGAGGCACCTGCTCGCAGTTTGTCCCGGACATGGGAAGCAGCATGCTGCGTGCCCAGAAGACATCTCGCTCTGTCCTGCCTGCCACGGGGCTGCTTCTGAGCACGGAGGCACGCCTATAAGCCAGCTGAGATGGGCTTTGCCTAAGAGTGAGGCAAGTGGCGAGCGGAACAAGGCATGTGCTGCACAGCTTTCCTCGCAGGCAGATTCCCTCCTGGGGCGCTTACTTCTCTTGCCTTAGTGCCCTGCTTTGTTTGGAGGGTGCTTGCGGAGTGCAGCACACACAGCGGGAAGGTGCGCGCTGGCCAGCTCCAAGTCTCGGCAGATACAAGCGCAAGCGAGGCACCTGCTCGCGGTTTGTCCCGGACATGGGAAGCAGCATGCTGCGTGCCCAGAAGACATCTCGCTCTGTCCTGCCTGCCACGGGGCTGCTTCTGAGCACGGAGGCACGCCTACAAGCCAGCTGAGATGGGCTTTGCCTAAGAGTGAGGCAAGTGGCGAGCGGAACAAGGCATGTGCTGCACAGCTTCCCTCGCAGGCAGTTTCCCTCCTGGGGCGCTTACTTCTCCTGCCTTAGCGCCCTGCTTTGTTTGGAGGCTGTTTGCGGACAGCAGCACACACAGCGGGAAGGTGCGCGCTGGCCAGCTCCAAGTCTCGGCAGATAGAAGCGCAAGCGAGGCACCTGCTCGCAGTTTGTCCCGGACATGGGAAGCAGCATGCTGCGTGCCCAGAAGACATCTCGCTCTGTCCTGCCTGCCACGGGGCTGCTTCTGAGCACGGAGGCACGCCTACAAGCCAGCTGAGATGGGCTTTGCCTAAGAGTGAGGCAAGTGCCGAGCGGAACAAGGCATGTGCTGCACAGCTTCCCTCGTAGGCAGTTTCCCTCCTGGGGCGCTTACTTCTCCTGCCTTAGCGCCCTGCTTTGTTTGGAGGCTGTTTGCGGACAGCAGCACACACAGCGGGAAGGTGAGCGCTGGCCAGCTTCAAGTCTCGGCAGATACAAGCGCAAGGCAGGCACCTGCTCACGATTTGTTCCGGGCATGGGAAGCAGCATGCTGCGTGCCCAGAAGACATCTCGCTCTGTCCTGCCTGCCACGGGGCTCCTTCTGAGCACGGAGGCATGCCTACAAGCCAGCTGAGATGGGCTTTGCCTAAGAGTGAGGCAAGTGGCGAGCGGAACAAGGCATGTGCTGCACAGCTTTCCTCGCAGGCAGATTCCCTCCTGGGGCGCTTACTTCTCTTGCCTTAGTGCCCTGCTTTGTTTGGAGGCTGTTTGCGGAGTGCAGCACACACAGCGGGAAGGTGCGCGCTGGCCAGCTCCAAGTCTCGGCAGATAGAAGCGCAAGCCATGCACCTGCTCGCAGTTTGTCCCGGACATGGGAAGCAGCATGCTGCTTGCCCAGAGTACTTCTGGCACTGTCCTGCCTGCCTCGGGGCTGCTTCTGAGCACGGAGGCACGCCTACAAGCCAGCTGAGATGGGCTTTGCCTAAGAGTGAGGCAAGTGGCGAGCGGAACAAGGCATGTGCTGCACAGCTTCCCTCGCAGGCAGATTCCCTCCTGGGGCGCTTACTTCTCTTGCCTTAGTGCCCTGCTTTGTTTGGAGGGTGCTTGCGGAGTGCAGCACACACAGCGGGAAGGTGCGCGCTGGCCAGCTCCAAGTCTCGGCAGATACAAGCGCAAGCGAGGCACCTGCTCGCAGTTTGTCCCGGACATGGGAAGCAGCATGCTGCGTGCCAGAAGACATCTCGCTCTGTCCTGCCTGCCACGGGGCTGCTTCTGAGCACGGAGGCACGCCTACAAGCCAGCTGAGATGGGCTTTGCCTAAGAGTGAGGCAAGTGGCGAGCGGAACAAGGGATGTGCTGCACAGCTTCCCTCCCTCGCAGGCAGTTTCCCTCCTGGGGCGCTTACTTCTCCTGCCTTAGCGCCCTGCTTTGTTTGGAGGCTGTTTGCGGACAGCAGCACACACAGCGGGAAGGTGCGCGCTGGCCAGCTCCAAGTCTCGGCAGATTGAAGCGCAAGCGAGGCACCTGCTCGCAGTTTGTCCCGGACATGGGAAGCAGCATGCTGCGTGCCCAGAAGACATCTCGCTCTGTCCTGCCTGCCACGGGGCTGCTTCTGAGCACGGAGGCACGCCTATAAGCCAGCTGAGATGGGCTTTGCCTAAGAGTGAGGCAAGTGGCGAGCGGAACAAGGCATGTGCTGCACAGCTTTCCTCGCAGGCAGATTCCCTCCTGGGGCGCTTACTTCTCTTGCCTTAGTGCCCTGCTTTGTTTGGAGGCTGTTTGCGGAGTGCAGCACACACAGCGGGAAGGTGCGCGCTGGCCAGCTCCAAGTCTCGGCAGATAGAAGCGCAAGTGAGGCACCTGCTCGCGATTTGTTCCGGGCATGGGAAGCAGCATGCTGCGTGCCAGAAGACATCTCGCTCTGTCCTGCCTGCCACGGGGCTGCTTCTGAGCACGGAGGCACGCCTACAAGCCAGCTGAGATGGGCTTTGCCTAAGAGTGAGGCAAGTGGCGAGCGGAACAAGGCATGTGCTGCACAGCTTTCCTCGCAGGCAGATTCCCTCCTGGGGCGCTTACTTCTCTTGCCTTAGTGCCCTGCTTTGTTTGGAGGGTGCTTGCGGAGTGCAGCACACACAGCGGGAAGGTGCGCGCTGGCCAGCTCCAAGTCTCGGCAGATACAAGCGCAAGCGAGGCACCTGCTCGCAGTTTGTCCCGGACATGGGAAGCAGCATGCTGCGTGCCCAGAAGACATCTCGCTCTGTCCTGCCTGCCACGGGGCTGCTTCTGAGCACGGAGGCACGCCTACAAGCCAGCTGAGATGGGCTTTGCCTAAGAGTGAGGCAAGTGGCGAGCGGAACAAGGCATGTGCTGCACAGCTTCCCTCGCAGGCAGTTTCCCTCCTGGGGCGCTTACTTCTCCTGCCTTAGCGCCCTGCTTTGTTTGGAGGCTGTTTGCGGACAGCAGCACACACAGCGGGAAGGTGCGCGCTGGCCAGCTCCAAGTCTCGGCAGATAGAAGCGCAAGCCAGGCACCTGCTCGCAGTTTGTCCCGGACATGGGAAGCAGCATGCTGCGTGCCCAGAAGACATCTCGCTCTGTCCTGCCTGCCACGGGGCTGCTTCTGAGCACGGAGGCACGCCTACAAGCGAGCTGAGATGGGCTTTGCCTAAGAGTGAGGCAAGTGGCGAGCGGAACAAGGCATGTGCTGCACAGCTTCCCTCGTAGGCAGTTTCCCTCCTGGGGCGCTTACTTCTCCTGCCTTAGCGCCCTGCTTTGTTTGGAGGCTGTTTGCGGACAGCAGCACACACAGCGGGAAGGTGCGCGCTGGCCAGCTCCAAGTCTCGGCAGATACAAGCGCAAGGCAGGCACCTGCTCGCGATTTGTTCCGGGCATGGGAAGCAGCATGCTGCGTGCCCAGAAGACATCTCGCTCTGTCCTGCCTGCCACGGGGCTCCTTCTGAGCACGGAGGCACGCCTACAAGCCAGCTGAGATGGGCTTTGCCTAAGAGTGAGGCAAGTGGCGAGCGGAACAAGGCATGTGCTGCACAGCTTCCCTCGCAGGCAGATTCCCTCCTGGGGCGCTTACTTCTCTTGCCTTAGTGCCCTGCTTTGTTTGGAGGGTGCTTGCGGAGTGCAGCACACACAGCGGGAAGGTGCGCGCTGGCCAGCTCCAAGTCTCGGCAGATACAAGCGCAAGCGAGGCACCTGCTCGCAGTTTGTCCCGGACATGGGAAGCAGCATGCTGCGTGCCCAGAAGACATCTCGCTCTGTCCTGCCTGCCACGGGGCTGCTTCTGAGCACGGAGGCACGCCTACAAGCCAGCTGAGATGGGCTTTGCCTAAGAGTGAGGCAAGTGCCGAGCGGAACAAGGCATGTGCTGCACAGCTTCCCTCGCAGGCAGTTTCCCTCCTGGGGCGCTTACTTCTCCTGCCTTAGCGCCCTGCTTTGTTTGGAGGCTGTTTGCGGACAGCAGCACACACAGCGGGAAGGTGCGCGCTGGCCAGCTCCAAGTCTCGGCAGATAGAAGCGCAAGCCAGGCACCTGCTCGCAGTTTGTCCCGGACATGGGAAGCAGCATGCTGCGTGCCCAGAAGACATCTCGCTCTGTCCTGCCTGCCACGGGGCTGCTTCTGAGCACGGAGGCACGCCTACAAGCCAGCTGAGATGGGCTTTGCCTAAGAGTGAGGCAAGTGGCGAGCGGAACAAGGCATGTGCTGCACAGCTTCCCTCGTAGGCAGTTTCCCTCCTGGGGCGCTTACTTCTCCTGCCTTAGCGCCCTGCTTTGTTTGGAGGCTGTTTGCGGACAGCAGCACACACAGCGGGAAGGTGCGCGCTGGCCAGCTCCAAGTCTCGGCAGATACAAGCGCAAGGCAGGCACCTGCTCGCGATTTGTTCCGGGCATGGGAAGCAGCATGCTGCGTGCCCAGAAGACATCTCGCTCTGTCCTGCCTGCCACGGGGCTCCTTCTGAGCACGGAGGCACGCCTACAAGCGAGCTGAGATGGGCTTTGCCTAAGAGTGAGGCAAGTGGCGAGCGGAACAAGGCATGTGCTGCACAGCTTTCCTCGCAGGCAGATTCCCTCCTGGGGCGCTTACTTCTCTTGCCTTAGTGCCCTGCTTTGTTTGGAGGCTGTTTGCGGAGTGCAGCACACACAGCGGGAAGGTGCGCGCTGGCCAGCTCCAAGTCTCGGCAGATAGAAGCGCAAGCGAGGCACCTGCTCGCAGTTTGTCCCGGACATGGGAAGCAGCATGCTGCTTGCCCAGAGTACTTCTGGCACTGTCCTGCCTGCCTCGGGGCTGCTTCTGAGCACGGAGGCACGCCTACAAGCCAGCTGAGATGGGCTTTGCCTAAGAGTGAGGCAAGTGGCGAGCGGAACAAGGCATGTGCTGCACAGCTTCCCTCGCAGGCAGATTCCCTCCTGGGGCGCTTACTTCTCTTGCCTTAGTGCCCTGCTTTGTTTGGAGGCTGTTTGCGGAGTGCAGCACACACAGCGGGAAGGTGCGCGCTGGCCAGCTCCAAGTCTCGGCAGATAGAAGCGCAAGCGAGGCACCTGCTCGCAGTTTGTTCCGGGCATGGGAAGCAGCATGCTGCGTGCCCAGAAGACATCTCGCACTGTCCTGCCTGCCACGGGGCTGCTTCTGAGCACGGAGGCACGCCTACAAGCCAGCTGAGATGGGCTTTGCCTAAGAGTGAGGCAAGTGGCGAGCGGAACAAGGCATGTGCTGCACAGCTTCCCTCGCAGGCAGTTTCCCTCCTGGGGCGCTTACTTCTCCTGCCTTAGCGCCCTGCTTTGTTTGGAGGCTGTTTGCGGACAGCAGCACACACAGCGGGAAGGTGCGCGCTGGCCAGCTCCAAGTCTCGGCAGATACAAGCGCAAGCGAGGCACCTGCTCGCAGTTTGTCCCGGACATGGGAAGCAGCATGCTGCGTGCCCAGAAGACATCTCGCTCTGTCCTGCCTGCCACGGGGCTGCTTCTGAGCACGGAGGCACGCCTATAAGCCAGCTGAGATGGGCTTTGCCTAAGAGTGAGGCAAGTGGCGAGCGGAACAAGGCATGTGCTGCACAGCTTTCCTCGCAGGCAGATTCCCTCCTGGGGCGCTTACTTCTCTTGCCTTAGTGCCCTGCTTTGTTTGGAGGGTGCTTGCGGAGTGCAGCACACACAGCGGGAAGGTGCGCGCTGGCCAGCTCCAAGTCTCGGCAGATACAAGCGCAAGCGAGGCACCTGCTCGCAGTTTGTCCCGGACATGGGAAGCAGCATGCTGCGTGCCCAGAAGACATCTCGCTCTGTCCTGCCTGCCACGGGGCTGCTTCTGAGCACGGAGGCACGCCTACAAGCCAGCTGAGATGGGCTTTGCCTAAGAGTGAGGCAAGTGCCGAGCGGAACAAGGCATGTGCTGCACAGCTTCCCTCGCAGGCAGTTTCCCTCCTGGGGCGCTTACTTCTCTTGCCTTAGCGCCCTGCTTTGTTTGGAGGCTGTTTGCGGACAGCAGCACACACAGCGGGAAGGTGCGCGCTGGCCAGCTCCAAGTCTCGGCAGATAGAAGCGCAAGCCAGGCACCTGCTCGCAGTTTGTCCCGGACATGGGAAGCAGCATGCTGCGTGCCCAGAAGACATCTCGCTCTGTCCTGCCTGCCACGGGGCTGCTTCTGAGCACGGAGGCACGCCTACAAGCCAGCTGAGATGGGCTTTGCCTAAGAGTGAGGCAAGTGGCGAGCGGAACAAGGCATGTGCTGCACAGCTTCCCTCGTAGGCAGTTTCCCTCCTGGGGCGCTTACTTCTCCTGCCTTAGCGCCCTGCTTTGTTTGGAGGCTGTTTGCGGACAGCAGCACACACAGCGGGAAGGTGCGCGCTGGCCAGCTCCAAGTCTCGGCAGATACAAGCGCAAGGCAGGCACCTGCTCGCGATTTGTCCCGGACATGGGAAGCAGCATGCTGCGTGCCCAGAAGACATCTCGCTCTGTCCTGCCTGCCACGGGGCTCCTTCTGAGCACGGAGGCACGCCTACAAGCGAGCTGAGATGGGCTTTGCCTAAGAGTGAGGCAAGTGGCGAGCGGAACAAGGCATGTGCTGCACAGCTTCCCTCGCAGGCAGATTCCCTCCTGGGGCGCTTACTTCTCTTGCCTTAGTGCCCTGCTTTGTTTGGAGGCTGTTTGCGGAGTGCAGCACACACAGCGGGAAGGTGCGCGCTGGCCAGCTCCAAGTCTCGGCAGATAGAAGCGCAAGCCATGCACCTGCTCGCAGTTTGTTCCGGGTATGGGAAGCAGCATGCTGCTTGCCCAGAGTACTTCTGGCACTGTCCTGCCTGCCACGGGGCTGCTTCTGAGCACGGAGGCACGCCTACAAGCCAGCTGAGATGGGCTTTGCCTAAGAGTGAGGCAAGTGGCGAGCGGAACAAGGGATGTGCTGCACAGCTTCCCTCGCAGGCAGTTTCCCTCCTGGGGCGCTTACTTCTCCTGCCTTAGCGCCCTGCTTCGTTTGGAGGCTGTTTGCGGACAGCAGCACACACAGCGGGAAGGTGCGCGCTGGCCAGCTCCAAGTCTCGGCAGATAGAAGCGCAAGCGAGGCACCTGCTCGCAGTTTGTCCCGGACATGGGAAGCAGCATGCTGCTTGCCCAGAGTACTTCTGGCACTGTCCTGCCTGCCTCGGGGCTGCTTCTGAGCACGGAGGCACACCTACAAGCCAGCTGAGATGGGCTTTGCCTAAGAGTGAGGCAAGTGGCGAGCGGAACAAGGCATGTGCTGCACAGCTTCCCTCGCAGGCAGATTCCCTCCTGGGGCGCTTACTTCTCTTGCCTTAGTGCCCTGCTTTGTTTGGAGGCTGTTTGCGGAGTGCAGCACACACAGCGGGAAGGTGCGCGCTGGCCAGCTCCAAGTCTCGGCAGATAGAAGCGCAAGCGAGGCACCTGCTCGCAGTTTGTTCCGGGCATGGGAAGCAGCATGCTGCGTGCCCAGAAGACATCTCGCACTGTCCTGCCTGCCACGGGGCTGCTTCTGAGCACGGAGGCACGCCTACAAGCCAGCTGAGATGGGCTTTGCCTAAGAGTGAGGCAAGTGGCGAGCGGAACAAGGCATGTGCTGCACAGCTTCCCTCGCAGGCAGTTTCCCTCCTGGGGCGCTTACTTCTCCTGCCTTAGCGCCCTGCTTTGTTTGGAGGCTGTTTGCGGACAGCAGCACACACAGCGGGAAGGTGCGCGCTGGCCAGCTCCAAGTCTCGGCAGATACAAGCGCAAGCGAGGCACCTGCTCGCAGTTTGTCCCGGACATGGGAAGCAGCATGCTGCGTGCCCAGAAGACATCTCGCTCTGTCCTGCCTGCCACGGGGCTGCTTCTGAGCACGGAGGCACGCCTACAAGCCAGCTGAGATGGGCTTTGCCTAAGAGTGAGGCAAGTGGCGAGCGGAACAAGGCATGTGCTGCACAGCTTCCCTCGCAGGCAGTTTCCCTCCTGGGGCGCTTACTTCTCCTGCCTTAGCGCCCTGCTTTGTTTGGAGGCTGTTTGCGGACAGCAGCACACACAGCGGGAAGGTGCGCGCTGGCCAGCTCCAAGTCTCGGCAGATACAAGCGCAAGTGAGGCACCTGCTCGCGATTTGTTCCGGGCATGGGAAGCAGCATGCTGCGTGCCAGAAGACATCTTGCTCTGTCCTGCCTGCCACGGGGCTGCTTCTGAGCACGGAGGCACGCCTACAAGCCAGCTGAGATGGGCTTTGCCTAAGAGTGAGGCAAGTGGCGAGCGGAACAAGGCATGTGCTGCACAGCTTCCCTCGCAGGCAGATTCCCTCCTGGGGCGCTTACTTCTCTTGCCTTAGTGCCCTGCTTTGTTTGGAGGCTGTTTGCGGACAGCAGCACACACAGCGGGAAGGTGCGCGCTGGCCAGCTCCAAGTCTCGGCAGATAGAAGCGCAAGCCATGCACCTGCTCGCAGTTTGTTCCGGGTATGGGAAGCAGCATGCTGCTTGCCCAGATTACTTCTGGCACTGTCCTGCCTGCCACGGGGCTGCTTCTGAGCACGGAGGCACGCCTACAAGCCAGCTGAGATGGGCTTTGCCTAAGAGTGAGGCAAGTGGCGAGCGGAACAAGGCATGTGCTGCACAGCTTTCCTCGCAGGCAGATTCCCTCCTGGGGCGCTTACTTCTCTTGCCTTAGTGCCCTGCTTTGTTTGGAGGCTGTTTGCGGAGTGCAGCACACACAGCGGGAAGGTGCGCGCTGGCCAGCTCCAAGTCTCGGCAGATAGAAGCGCAAGTGAGGCACCTGCTCGCGATTTGTTCCGGGCATGGGAAGCAGCATGCTGCGTGCCCAGAAGACATCTCGCTCTGTCCTGCCTGCCACGGGGCTGCTTCTGAGCACGGAGGCACGCCTACAAGCCAGCTGAGATGGGCTTTGCCTAAGAGTGAGGCAAGTGGCGAGCGGAACAAGGCATGTGCTGCACAGCTTTCCTCGCAGGCAGATTCCCTCCTGGGGCGCTTACTTCTCCTGCCTTAGCGCCCTGCTTTGTTTGGAGGCTGTTTGCGGACAGCAGCACACACAGCGGGAAGGTGCGCGCTGGCCAGCTCCAAGTCTCGGCAGATACAAGCGCAAGTGAGGCACCTGCTCGCGATTTGTTCCGGGCCCTGGGAAGCAGCATGCTGCGTGCCCAGAGTACTTCTGGCACTGTCCTGCCTACCTCGGGGCTGCTTCTGAGCACGGAGGCACGCCTACAAGCCAGCTGAGATGGGCTTTGCCTAAGAGTGAGGCAAGTGGCGAGCGGAACAAGGCATGTGCTGCACAGCTTCCCTCTCAGGCAGATTCCCTCCTGGGGCGCTTACTTCTCCTGCCTTAGTGCCCTGCTTTGTTTGGAGGCTGCTTGCGGAGTGCAGCACACACAGCGGGAAGGTGCGCGCTGGCCAGCTCCAAATCTCGGCACATAGAAGCGCAAGCCAGGCACCTGCTCGCGGTTTGTCCCGGGCATGGGAAGCAGCATGCTGCGTGCCCAGAAGACTTCTCGCACTGTCCTGCCTGCCTCGGGGCTGCTTCTGAGCACGGAGGCACGCCTACAAGCCAGCTGAGATGGGCTTTGCCTAAGAGTGAGGCAAGTGGCGAGCGGAACAAGGGATGTGCTGCACAGCCTCCCTCGCAGGCAGATTCCCTCCTGGGGCGCTTACTTCTCTTGCCTTAGCGCCCTGCTTTGTTTGGAGGCTGTTTGCGGACAGCAGCACACACAGCGGGAAGGTGCGCGCTGGCCAGCTCCAAGTCTCGGCAGACAGCAGTGCAAGCCAGGCACCTGATCGCAGTTTGTCCCGGACATGGGAAGCAGCATGCTGCGTGCCCAGAAGACATCTCGCTCTGTCCTGCCTGCCACGGGGCTGCTTCTGAGCACGGAGGCACGCCTACAAGCCAGCTGAGATGGGCTTTGCCTAAGAGTGAGGCAAGTGGCGAGCGGAACAAGGCATGTGCTGCACAGCTTCCCTCGCAGGCAGTTTCCCTCCTGGGGCGCTTACTTCTCCTGCCTTAGCGCCCTGCTTTGTTTGGAGGCTGTTTGCGGACAGCAGCACACACAGCGGGAAGGTGCGCGCTGGCCAGCTCCAAGTCTCGGCAGATACAAGCGCAAGCGAGGCACCTGCTCGCAGTTTGTCCCGGACATGGGAAGCAGCATGCTGCGTGCCCAGAAGACATCTCGCACTGTCCTGCCTGCCTCGGGGCTGCTTCTGAGCACGGAGGCACGCCTACAAGCCAGCTGAGATGGGCTTTGCCTAAGAGTCAGGGAAGTCGCGAGCGGAACAAGGGATGTGCTGCACAGCTTCCCTCACAGGCAGATTCCCTCCTGGGGCGCTTACTTCTCCTGCCTTAGCGCCCTGCTTTGTTTGGAGGCTGTTTGCGGACAGCAGCACACACAGCGGGAAGGTGCGCGCTGGCCAGCTCCAAGTCTCGGCAGATAGAAGCGCAAGCGAGGCACCTGCTCGCAGTTTGTCCCGGACATGGGAAGCAGCATGCTGCTTGCCCAGAGTACTTCTGGCACTGTCCTGCCTGCCTCGGGGCTGCTTCTGAGCACGGAGGCACGCCTACAAGCCAGCTGAGATGGGCTTTGCCTAAGAGTGAGGCAAGTGGCGAGCGGAACAAGGGATGTGCTGCACAGCTTCCCTCGCAGGCAGATTCCCTCCTGGGGCGCTTACTTCTCTTGCCTTAGTGCCCTGCTTTGTTTGGAGGCTGTTTGCGGAGTGCAGCACACACAGCGGGAAGGTGCGCGCTGGCCAGCTCCAAGTCTCGGCAGATAGAAGCGCAAGCGAGGCACCTGCTCGCAGTTTGTTCCGGGCATGGGAAGCAGCATGCTGCGTGCCCAGAAGACATCTCGCACTGTCCTGCCTGCCACGGGGCTGCTTCTGAGCACGGAGGCACGCCTACAAGCCAGCTGAGATGGGCTTTGCCTAAGAGTGAGGCAAGTGGCGAGCGGAACAAGGCATGTGCTGCACAGCTTTCCTCGCAGGCAGATTCCCTCCTGGGGCGCTTACTTCTCCTGCCTTAGCGCCCTGCTTTGTTTGGAGGCTGTTTGCGGACAGCAGCACACACAGCGGGAAGGTGCGCGCTGGCCAGCTCCAAGTCTCGGCAGATACAAGCGCAAGTGAGGCACCTGCTCGCGATTTGTTCCGGGCCCTGGGAAGCAGCATGCTGCGTGCCCAGAGTACTTCTGGCACTGTCCTGCCTACCTCGGGGCTGCTTCTGAGCACGGAGGCACGCCTACAAGCCAGCTGAGATGGGCTTTGCCTAAGAGTGAGGCAAGTGGCGAGCGGAACAAGGCATGTGCTGCACAGCTTCCCTCTCAGGCAGATTCCCTCCTGGGGCGCTTACTTCTCCTGCCTTAGTGCCCTGCTTTGTTTGGAGGCTGCTTGCGGAGTGCAGCACACACAGCGGGAAGGTGCGCGCTGGCCAGCTCCAAATCTCGGCACATAGAAGCGCAAGCCAGGCACCTGCTCGCGGTTTGTCCCGGGCATGGGAAGCAGCATGCTGCGTGCCCAGAAGACTTCTCGCACTGTCCTGCCTGCCTCGGGGCTGCTTCTGAGCACGGAGGCACGCCTACAAGCCAGCTGAGATGGGCTTTGCCTAAGAGTGAGGCAAGTGGCGAGCGGAACAAGGGATGTGCTGCACAGCCTCCCTCGCAGGCAGATTCCCTCCTGGGGCGCTTACTTCTCTTGCCTTAGCGCCCTGCTTTGTTTGGAGGCTGTTTGCGGACAGCAGCACACACAGCGGGAAGGTGCGCGCTGGCCAGCTCCAAGTCTCGGCAGACAGCAGTGCAAGCCAGGCACCTGATCGCAGTTTGTCCCGGACATGGGAAGCAGCATGCTGCGTGCCCAGAAGACATCTCGCTCTGTCCTGCCTGCCACGGGGCTGCTTCTGAGCACGGAGGCACGCCTACAAGCCAGCTGAGATGGGCTTTGCCTAAGAGTGAGGCAAGTGGCGAGCGGAACAAGGCATGTGCTGCACAGCTTCCCTCGCAGGCAGTTTCCCTCCTGGGGCGCTTACTTCTCCTGCCTTAGCGCCCTGCTTTGTTTGGAGGCTGTTTGCGGACAGCAGCACACACAGCGGGAAGGTGCGCGCTGGCCAGCTCCAAGTCTCGGCAGATACAAGCGCAAGCGAGGCACCTGCTCGCAGTTTGTCCCGGACATGGGAAGCAGCATGCTGCGTGCCCAGAAGACATCTCGCACTGTCCTGCCTGCCTCGGGGCTGCTTCTGAGCACGGAGGCACGCCTACAAGCCAGCTGAGATGGGCTTTGCCTAAGAGTCAGGGAAGTCGCGAGCGGAACAAGGGATGTGCTGCACAGCTTCCCTCACAGGCAGATTCCCTCCTGGGGCGCTTACTTCTCCTGCCTTAGCGCCCTGCTTTGTTTGGAGGCTGTTTGCGGACAGCAGCACACACAGCGGGAAGGTGCGCGCTGGCCAGCTCCAAGTCTCGGCAGATAGAAGCGCAAGCGAGGCACCTGCTCGCAGTTTGTCCCGGACATGGGAAGCAGCATGCTGCTTGCCCAGAGTACTTCTGGCACTGTCCTGCCTGCCTCGGGGCTGCTTCTGAGCACGGAGGCACGCCTACAAGCCAGCTGAGATGGGCTTTGCCTAAGAGTGAGGGAAGTGGCGAGCGGAACAAGGCATGTGCTGCACAGCTTCCCTCGCAGGCAGTTTCCCTCCTGGGGCGCTTACTTCTCCTGCCTTAGCGCCCTGCTTTGTTTGGAGGCTGTTTGCGGACAGCAGCACACACAGCGGGAAGGTGCGCGCTGGCCAGCTCCAAGTCTCGGCAGATAGAAGCGCAAGCGAGGCACCTGCTCGCAGTTTGTCCCGGGCATGGGAAGCAGCATGCTGCGTGCCCAGAAGACATCTCGCTCTGTCCTGCCTGCCACGGGGCTGCTTCTGAGCACGGAGGCACGCCTACAAGCCAGCTGAGATGGGCTTTGCCTAAGAGTGAGGCAAGTGGCGAGCGGAACAAGGCATGTGCTGCACAGCTTCCCTCGCAGGCAGTTTCCCTCCTGGGGCGCTTACTTCTCCTGCCTTAGCGCCCTGCTTTGTTTGGAGGCTGTTTGCGGACAGCAGCACACACAGCGGGAAGGTGCGCGCTGGCCAGCTCCAAGTCTCGGCAGATACAAGCGCAAGCCATGCACCTGCTCGCAGTTTGTCCCGGACATGGGAAGCAGCATGCTTCTTGCCCAGATTACTTCTGGCACTGTCCTGCCTGCCTCGGGGCTGCTTCTGAGCACGGAGGCACGCCTACAAGCCAGCTGAGATGGGCTTTGCCTAAGAGTGAGGCAAGTGGCGAGCGGAACAAGGCATGTGCTGCACAGCTTTCCTCGCAGGCAGATTCCCTCCTGGGGCGCTTACTTCTCTTGCCTTAGTGCCCTGCTTTGTTTGGAGGCTGTTTGCGGAGTGCAGCACACACAGCGGGAAGGTGCGCGCTGGCCAGCTCCAAGTCTCGGCAGATAGAAGCGCAAGTGAGGCACCTGCTCGCGATTTGTTCCGGGCATGGGAAGCAGCATGCTGCCTGCCCAGAAGACATCTCGCTCTGTCCTGCCTGCCACGGGGCTGCTTCTGAGCACGGAGGCACGCCTACAAGCCAGCTGAGATGGGCTTTGCCTAAGAGTGAGGCAAGTGGCGAGCGGAACAAGGCATGTGCTGCACAGCTTCCCTCGCAGGCAGTTTCCCTCCTGGGGCGCTTACTTCTCCTGCCTTAGCGCCCTGCTATGTTAGGAGGCTGTTTGCGGACAGCAGCACACACAGCGGGAAGGTGCGCGCTGGCCAGCTCCAAGTCTCGGCAGATACAAGCGCAAGCGAGGCACCTGCTCGCAGTTTGTCCCGGACATGGGAAGCAGCATGCTGCGTGCCCAGAAGACATCTCGCTCTGTCCTGCCTGCCACGGGGCTGCTTCTGAGCACGGAGGCACGCCTACAAGCCAGCTGAGATGGGCTTTGCCTAAGAGTGAGGGAAGTGGCGAGCGGAACAAGGCATGTGCTGCACAGCTTCCCTCGCAGGCAGTTTCCCTCCTGGGGCGCTTACTTCTCCTGCCTTAGCGCCCTGCTTTGTTTGGAGGCTGTTTGCGGACAGCAGCACACACAGCGGGAAGGTGCGCGCTGGCCAGCTCCAAGTCTCGGCAGATAGAAGCGCAAGTGAGGCACCTGCTCGCAGTTTGTTCCGGGCATGTGAAGCAGCATGCTGCGTGCCAGAAGACATCTCGCTCTGTCCTGCCTGCCACGGGGCTGCTTCTGAGCACGGAGGCACGCCTACAAGCCAGCTGAGATGGGCTTTGCCTAAGAGTGAGGCAAGTGGCGAGCGGAACAAGGCATGTGCTGCACAGCTTCCCTCGCAGGCAGATTCCCTCCTGGGGCGCTTACTTCTCTTGCCTTAGTGCCCTGCTTTGTTTGGAGGCTGTTTGCGGAGTGCAGCACACACAGCGGGAAGGTGCGCGCTGGCCAGCTCCAAATCTCGGCACATAGAAGCGCAAGCCAGGCACCTGCTCGCGGTTTGTCCCGGGCATGGGAAGCAGCATGCTGCGTGCCCAGAAGACTTCTCGCACTGTCCTGCCTGCCTCGGGGCTGCTTCTGAGCACGGAGGCACGCCTACAAGCCAGCTGAGATGGGCTTTGCCTAAGAGTGAGGCAAGTGGCGAGCGGAACAAGGGATGTGCTGCACAGCCTCCCTCGCAGGCAGATTCCCTCCTGGGGCGCTTACTTCTCTTGCCTTAGCGCCCTGCTTTGTTTGGAGGCTGTTTGCGGACAGCAGCACACACAGCGGGAAGGTGCGCGCTGGCCAGCTCCAAGTCTCGGCAGACAGCAGTGCAAGCCAGGCACCTGATCGCAGTTTGTCCCGGACATGGGAAGCAGCATGCTGCGTGCCCAGAAGACATCTCGCTCTGTCCTGCCTGCCACGGGGCTGCTTCTGAGCACGGAGGCACGCCTACAAGCAAGCTGAGATGGGCTTTGCCTAAGAGTGAGGCAAGTGGCGAGCGGAACAAGGCATGTGCTGCACAGCTTCCCTCGCAGGCAGTTTCCCTCCTGGGGCGCTTACTTCTCCTGCCTTAGCGCCCTGCTTTGTTTGGAGGCTGTTTGCGGACAGCAGCACACACAGCGGGAAGGTGCGCGCTGGCCAGCTCCAAGTCTCGGCAGATACAAGCGCAAGCGAGGCACCTGCTCGCAGTTTGTCCCGGACATGGGAAGCAGCATGCTGCGTGCCCAGAAGACATCTCGCACTGTCCTGCCTGCCTCGGGGCTGCTTCTGAGCACGGAGGCACGCCTACAAGCCAGCTGAGATGGGCTTTGCCTAAGAGTGAGGGAAGTGGCGAGCGGAACAAGGCATGTGCTGCACAGCTTCCCTCGCAGGCAGTTTCCCTCCTGGGGCGCTTACTTCTCCTGCCTTAGCGCCCTGCTTTGTTTGGAGGCTGTTTGCGGACAGCAGCACACACAGCGGGAAGGTGCGCGCTGGCCAGCTCCAAGTCTCGGCAGATAGAAGCGCAAGCGAGGCACCTGCTCGCAGTTTGTCCCGGGCATGGGAAGCAGCATGCTGCGTGCCCAGAAGACATCTCGCTCTGTCCTGCCTGCCACGGGGCTGCTTCTGAGCACGGAGGCACGCCTACAAGCCAGCTGAGATGGGCTTTGCCTAAGAGTGAGGCAAGTGGCGAGCGGAACAAGGCATGTGCTGCACAGCTTCCCTCGCAGGCAGTTTCCCTCCTGGGGCGCTTACTTCTCCTGCCTTAGCGCCCTGCTTTGTTTGGAGGCTGTTTGCGGACAGCAGCACACACAGCGGGAAGGTGCGCGCTGGCCAGCTCCAAGTCTCGGCAGATACAAGCGCAAGCCATGCACCTGCTCGCAGTTTGTTCCGGGTATGGGAAGCAGCATGCTTCTTGCCCAGATTACTTCTGGCACTGTCCTGCCTGCCTCGGGGCTGCTTCTGAGCACGGAGGCACGCCTACAAGCCAGCTGAGATGGGCTTTGCCTAAGAGTGAGGCAAGTGGCGAGCGGAACAAGGCATGTGCTGCACAGCTTTCCTCGCAGGCAGATTCCCTCCTGGGGCGCTTACTTCTCTTGCCTTAGTGCCCTGCTTTGTTTGGAGGCTGTTTGCGGAGTGCAGCACACACAGCGGGAAGGTGCGCGCTGGCCAGCTCCAAGTCTCGGCAGATAGAAGCGCAAGTGAGGCACCTGCTCGCGATTTGTTCCGGGCATGGGAAGCAGCATGCTGCCTGCCCAGAAGACATCTCGCTCTGTCCTGCCTGCCACGGGGCTGCTTCTGAGCACGGAGGCACGCCTACAAGCCAGCTGAGATGGGCTTTGCCTAAGAGTGAGGCAAGTGGCGAGCGGAACAAGGGATGTGCTGCACAGCTTCCCTCGCAGGCAGTTTCCCTCCTGGGGCGCTTACTTCTCCTGCCTTAGCGCCCTGCTATGTTAGGAGGCTGTTTGCGGACAGCAGCACACACAGCGGGAAGGTGCGCGCTGGCCAGCTCCAAGTCTCGGCAGATACAAGCGCAAGCGAGGCACCTGCTCGCAGTTTGTCCCGGACATGGGAAGCAGCATGCTGCGTGCCCAGAAGACATCTCGCTCTGTCCTGCCTGCCACGGGGCTGCTTCTGAGCACGGAGGCACGCCTACAAGCCAGCTGAGATGGGCTTTGCCTAAGAGTGAGGGAAGTGGCGAGCGGAACAAGGCATGTGCTGCACAGCTTCCCTCGCAGGCAGTTTCCCTCCTGGGGCGCTTACTTCTCCTGCCTTAGCGCCCTGCTTTGTTTGGAGGCTGTTTGCGGACAGCAGCACACACAGCGGGAAGGTGCGCGCTGGCCAGCTCCAAGTCTCGGCAGATAGAAGCGCAAGTGAGGCACCTGCTCGCAGTTTGTTCCGGGCATGTGAAGCAGCATGCTGCGTGCCAGAAGACATCTCGCTCTGTCCTGCCTGCCACGGGGCTGCTTCTGAGCACGGAGGCACGCCTACAAGCCAGCTGAGATGGGCTTTGCCTAAGAGTGAGGCAAGTGCCGAGCGGAACAAGGCATGTGCTGCACAGCTTCCCTCGCAGGCAGATTCCCTCCTGGGGCGCTTACTTCTCTTGCCTTAGTGCCCTGCTTTGTTTGGAGGCTGTTTGCGGAGTGCAGCACACACAGCGGGAAGGTGCGCGCTGGCCAGCTCCAAGTCTCGGCAGATACAAGCGCAAGCGAGGCACCTGCTCGCGGTTTGTCCCGGGCATGGGAAGCAGCATGCTGCGTGCCCAGAAGACATCTCGCTCTGTCCTGCCTGCCACGGGGCTGCTTCTGAGCACGGAGGCACGCCTACAAGCCAGCTGAGATGGGCTTTGCCTAAGAGTGAGGCAAGTGGCGAGCGGAACAAGGCATGTGCTGCACAGCTTCCCTCGCAGGCAGATTCCCTCCTGGGGCGCTTACTTCTCTTGCCTTAGTGCCCTGCTTTGTTTGGAGGGTGCTTGCGGAGTGCAGCACACACAGCGGGAAGGTGCGCGCTGGCCAGCTCCAAGTCTCGGCAGATACAAGCGCAAGCGAGGCACCTGCTCGCAGTTTGTCCCGGACATGGGAAGCAGCATGCTGCGTGCCAGAAGACATCTCGCTCTGTCCTGCCTGCCACGGGGCTGCTTCTGAGCACGGAGGCACGCCTACAAGCCAGCTGAGATGGGCTTTGCCTAAGAGTGAGGCAAGTGGCGAGCGGAACAAGGGATGTGCTGCACAGCTTCCCTCCCTCGCAGGCAGTTTCCCTCCTGGGGCGCTTACTTCTCCTGCCTTAGCGCCCTGCTTTGTTTGGAGGCTGTTTGCGGACAGCAGCACACACAGCGGGAAGGTGCGCGCTGGCCAGCTCCAAGTCTCGGCAGATAGAAGCGCAAGCGAGGCACCTGCTCGCAGTTTGTCCCGGACATGGGAAGCAGCATGCTGCGTGCCCAGAAGACATCTCGCTCTGTCCTGCCTGCCACGGGGCTGCTTCTGAGCACGGAGGCACGCCTACAAGCCAGCTGAGATGGGCTTTGCCTAAGAGTGAGGCAAGTGGCGAGCGGAACAAGGCATGTGCTGCACAGCTTCCCTCGCAGGCAGATTCCCTCCTGGGGCGCTTACTTCTCTTGCCTTAGTGCCCTGCTTTGTTTGGAGGCTGTTTGCGGACAGCAGCACACACAGCGGGAAGGTGCGCGCTGGCCAGCTCCAAGTCTCGGCAGATAGAAGCGCAAGTGAGGCACCTGCTCGCGATTTGTTCCGGGCATGGGAAGCAGCATGCTGCGTGCCAGAAGACATCTCGCTCTGTCCTGCCTGCCACGGGGCTGCTTCTGAGCACGGAGGCACGCCTACAAGCCAGCTGAGATGGGCTTTGCCTAAGAGTGAGGCAAGTGGCGAGCGGAACAAGGCATGTGCTGCACAGCTTTCCTCGCAGGCAGTTTCCCTCCTGGGGCGCTTACTTCTCTTGCCTTAGTGCCCTGCTTTGTTTGGAGGCTGTTTGCGGAGTGCAGCACACACAGCGGGAAGGTGTGCGCTGGCCAGCTCCAAGTCTCGGCAGATAGAAGCGCAAGTGAGGCACCTGCTCGCGATTTGTTCCGGGCATGGGAAGCAGCATGCTGCGTGCCAGAAGACATCTCGCTCTGTCCTGCCTGCCACGGGGCTGCTTCTGAGCACGGAGGTACGCCTACAAGCCAGCTGAGATGGGCTTTGCCTAAGAGTGAGGGAAGTGGCGAGCGGAACAAGGGATGTGCTGCACAGCTTCCCTCGCAGGCAGATTCCCTCCTGGGGCGCTTACTTCTCTTGCCTTAGTGCCCTGCTTTGTTTGGAGGCTGTTTGCGGAGTGCAGCACACACAGCGGGAAGGTGCGCGCTGGCCAGCTCCAAGTCTCGGCAGATACAAGCGCAAGCGAGGCACCTGCTCTTGGTTCGTCCCGGGCATGGGAAGCAGCATGCTGCGTGCCCAGAAGACATCTCGCTCTGTCCTGCCTGCCACGGGGCTGCTTCTGAGCACGGAGGCACGCCTACAAGCCAGCTGAGATGGGCTTTGCCTAAGAGTGAGGCAAGTGGCGAGCGGAACAAGGCATGTGCTGCACAGCTTCCCTCGCAGGCAGTTTCCCTCCTGGGGCGCTTACTTCTCCTGCCTTAGCGCCCTGCTTTGTTTGGAGGCTGTTTGCGGACAGCAGCACACACAGCGGGAAGGTGCGCGCTGGCCAGCTCCAAGTCTCGGCAGATACAAGCGCAAGGCAGGCACCTGCTCGCGATTTGTTCCGGGCATGGGAAGCAGCATGCTGCGTGCCCAGAAGACATCTCACTCTGTCCTGCCTGCCACGGGGCTCCTTCTGAGCACGGAGGCACGCCTACAAGCGAGCTGAGATGGGCTTTGCCTAAGAGTGAGGCAAGTGGCGAGCGGAACAAGGCATGTGCTGCACAGCTTTCCTCGCAGGCAGATTCCCTCCTGGGGCGCTTACTTCTCTTGCCTTAGTGCCCTGCTTTGTTTGGAGGCTGTTTGCGGAGTGCAGCACACACAGCAGGAAGGTGCGCGCTGGCCAGCTCCAAGTCTCGGCAGATAGAAGCGCAAGCCATGCACCTGCTCGCAGTTTGTCCCGGACATGGGAAGCAGCATGCTGCTTGCCCAGAGTACTTCTGGCACTGTCCTGCCTGCCACGGGGCTGCTTCTGAGCACGGAGGCACGCCTACAAGCCAGCTGAGATGGGCTTTGCCTAAGAGTGAGGCAAGTGGCGAGCGGAACAAGGGATGTGCTGCACAGCTTCCCTCGCAGGCAGTTTCCCTCCTGGGGCGCTTACTTCTCCTGCCTTAGCGCCCTGCTTCGTTTGGAGGCTGTTTGCGGACAGCAGCACACACAGCGGGAAGGTGCGCGCTGGCCAGCTCCAAGTCTCGGCAGATAGAAGCGCAAGCGAGGCACCTGCTCGCAGTTTGTCCCGGACATGGGAAGCAGCATGCTGCTTGCCCAGAGTACTTCTGGCACTGTCCTGCCTGCCTCGGGGCTGCTTCTGAGCACGGAGGCACGCCTACAAGCCAGCTGAGATGGGCTTTGCCTAAGAGTGAGGCAAGTGGCGAGCGGAACAAGGCATGTGCTGCACAGCTTCCCTCGCAGGCAGATTCCCTCCTGGGGCGCTTACTTCTCTTGCCTTAGTGCCCTGCTTTGTTTGGAGGCTGTTTGCGGAGTGCAGCACACACAGCGGGAAGGTGCGCGCTGGCCAGCTCCAAGTCTCGGCAGATAGAAGCGCAAGCGAGGCACCTGCTCGCAGTTTGTTCCGGGCATGGGAAGCAGCATGCTGCGTGCCCAGAAGACATCTCGCACTGTCCTGCCTGCCACGGGGCTGCTTCTGAGCACGGAGGCACGCCTACAAGCCAGCTGAGATGGGCTTTGCCTAAGAGTGAGGCAAGTGGCGAGCGGAACAAGGCATGTGCTGCACAGCTTCCCTCGCAGGCAGTTTCCCTCCTGGGGCGCTTACTTCTCCTGCCTTAGCGCCCTGCTTTGTTTGGAGGCTGTTTGCGGACAGCAGCACACACAGCGGGAAGGTGCGCGCTGGCCAGCTCCAAGTCTCGGCAGATACAAGCGCAAGCGAGGCACCTGCTCGCAGTTTGTTCCGGGCATGGGAAGCAGCATGCTGCGTGCCCAGAAGACATCTCGCACTGTCCTGCCTGCCACGGGGCTGCTTCTGAGCACGGAGGCACGCCTACAAGCCAGCTGAGATGGGCTTTGCCTAAGAGTGAGGCAAGTGGCGAGCGGAACAAGGCATGTGCTGCACAGCTTCCCTCGCAGGCAGTTTCCCTCCTGGGGCGCTTACTTCTCCTGCCTTAGCGCCCTGCTTTGTTTGGAGGCTGTTTGCGGACAGCAGCACACACAGCGGGAAGGTGCGCGCTGGCCAGCTCCAAGTCTCGGCAGATACAAGCGCAAGCGAGGCACCTGCTCGCAGTTTGTCCCGGACATGGGAAGCAGCATGCTGCGTGCCCAGAAGACATCTCGCTCTGTCCTGCCTGCCACGGGGCTGCTTCTGAGCACGGAGGCACGCCTACAAGCCAGCTGAGATGGGCTTTGCCTAAGAGTGAGGGAAGTGGCGAGCGGAACAAGGGATGTGCTGCACAGCTTCCCTCGCAGGCAGTTTCCCTCCTGGGGCGCTTACTTCTCCTGCCTTAGCGCCCTGCTTTGTTTGGAGGCTGTTTGCGGACAGCAGCACACACAGCGGGAAGGTGCGCGCTGGCCAGCTCCAAGTCTCGGCAGATACAAGCGCAAGCGAGGCACCTGCTCGCAGTTTGTTCCGGGCATGGGAAGCAGCATGCTGCGTGCCCAGAAGACATCTCGCACTGTCCTGCCTGCCACGGGGCTGCTTCTGAGCACGGAGGCACGCCTACAAGCCAGCTGAGATGGGCTTTGCCTAAGAGTGAGGCAAGTGGCGAGCGGAACAAGGCATGTGCTGCACAGCTTCCCTCGCAGGCAGTTTCCCTCCTGGGGCGCTTACTTCTCCTGCCTTAGCGCCCTGCTTTGTTTGGAGGCTGTTTGCGGACAGCAGCACACACAGCGGGAAGGTGCGCGCTGGCCAGCTCCAAGTCTCGGCAGATACAAGCGCAAGCGAGGCACCTGCTCGCAGTTTGTCCCGGACATGGGAAGCAGCATGCTGCGTGCCCAGAAGACATCTCGCTCTGTCCTGCCTGCCACGGGGCTGCTTCTGAGCACGGAGGCACGCCTACAAGCCAGCTGAGATGGGCTTTGCCTAAGAGTGAGGCAAGTGGCGAGCGGAACAAGGCATGTGCTGCACAGCTTTCCTCGCAGGCAGATTCCCTCCTGGGGCGCTTACTTCTCTTGCCTTAGTGCCCTGCTTTGTTTGGAGGCTGTTTGCGGAGTGCAGCACACACAGCAGGAAGGTGCGCGCTGGCCAGCTCCAAGTCTCGGCAGATAGAAGCGCAAGCCATGCACCTGCTCGCAGTTTGTCCCGGGCATGGGAAGCAGCATGCTGCTTGCCCAGAGTACTTCTGGCACTGTCCTGCCTGCCACGGGGCTGCTTCTGAGCACGGAGGCACGCCTACAAGCCAGCTGAGATGGGCTTTGCCTAAGAGTGAGGCAAGTGGCGAGCGGAACAAGGGATGTGCTGCACAGCTTCCCTCGCAGGCAGTTTCCCTCCTGGGGCGCTTACTTCTCCTGCCTTAGTGCCCTGCTTCGTTTGGAGGCTGTTTGCGGACAGCAGCACACACAGCGGGAAGGTGCGCGCTGGCCAGCTCCAAGTCTCGGCAGATAGAAGCGCAAGCGAGGCACCTGCTCGCAGTTTGTCCCGGACATGGGAAGCAGCATGCTGCTTGCCCAGAGTACTTCTGGCACTGTCCTGCCTGCCTCGGGGCTGCTTCTGAGCACGGAGGCACGCCTACAAGCCAGCTGAGATGGGCTTTGCCTAAGAGTGAGGCAAGTGGCGAGCGGAACAAGGCATGTGCTGCACAGCTTCCCTCGCAGGCAGATTCCCTCCTGGGGCGCTTACTTCTCTTGCCTTAGTGCCCTGCTTTGTTTGGAGGCTGTTTGCGGAGTGCAGCACACACAGCGGGAAGGTGCGCGCTGGCCAGCTCCAAGTCTCGGCAGATAGAAGCGCAAGCGAGGCACCTGCTCGCAGTTTGTTCCGGGCATGGGAAGCAGCATGCTGCGTGCCCAGAAGACATCTCGCACTGTCCTGCCTGCCACGGGGCTGCTTCTGAGCACGGAGGCACGCCTACAAGCCAGCTGAGATGGGCTTTGCCTAAGAGTGAGGCAAGTGGCGAGCGGAACAAGGCATGTGCTGCACAGCTTCCCTCGCAGGCAGTTTCCCTCCTGGGGCGCTTACTTCTCCTGCCTTAGCGCCCTGCTTTGTTTGGAGGCTGTTTGCGGACAGCAGCACACACAGCGGGAAGGTGCGCGCTGGCCAGCTCCAAGTCTCGGCAGATACAAGCGCAAGCCATGCACCTGCTCGCAGTTTGTCCCGGACATGGGAAGCAGCATGCTGCGTGCCCAGAAGACATCTCGCTCTGTCCTGCCTGCCACGGGGCTGCTTCTGAGCACGGAGGCACGCCTACAAGCCAGCTGAGATGGGCTTTGCCTAAGAGTGAGGCAAGTGGCGAGCGGAACAAGGCATGTGCTGCACAGCTTCCCTCGCAGGCAGATTCCCTCCTGGGGCGCTTACTTCTCTTGCCTTAGCGCCCTGCTTTGTTTGGAGGGTGCTTGCGGAGTGCAGCACACACAGCGGGAAGGTGCGCGCTGGCCAGCTCCAAGTCTCGGCAGATACAAGCGCAAGCGAGGCACCTGCTCGCAGTTTGTCCCGGACATGGGAAGCAGCATGCTGCGTGCCAGAAGACATCTCGCTCTGTCCTGCCTGCCACGGGGCTGCTTCTGAGCACGGAGGCACGCCTACAAGCCAGCTGAGATGGGCTTTGCCTAAGAGTGAGGGAAGTGGCGAGCGGAACAAGGGATGTGCTGCACAGCTTCCCTCCCTCGCAGGCAGTTTCCCTCCTGGGGCGCTTACTTCTCCTGCCTTAGCGCCCTGCTTTGTTTGGAGGCTGTTTGCGGACAGCAGCACACACAGCGGGAAGGTGCGCGCTGGCCAGCTCCAAGTCTCGGCAGATACAAGCGCAAGCGAGGCACCTGCTCGCAGTTTGTTCCGGGCATGGGAAGCAGCATGCTGCGTGCCCAGAAGACATCTCGCACTGTCCTGCCTGCCACGGGGCTGCTTCTGAGCACGGAGGCACGCCTACAAGCCAGCTGAGATGGGCTTTGCCTAAGAGTGAGGCAAGTGGCGAGCGGAACAAGGCATGTGCTGCACAGCTTCCCTCGCAGGCAGTTTCCCTCCTGGGGCGCTTACTTCTCCTGCCTTAGCGCCCTGCTTTGTTTGGAGGCTGTTTGCGGACAGCAGCACACACAGCGGGAAGGTGCGCGCTGGCCAGCTCCAAGTCTCGGCAGATACAAGCGCAAGCGAGGCACCTGCTCGCAGTTTGTCCCGGACATGGGAAGCAGCATGCTGCGTGCCCAGAAGACATCTCGCTCTGTCCTGCCTGCCACGGGGCTGCTTCTGAGCACGGAGGCACGCCTACAAGCCAGCTGAGATGGGCTTTGCCTAAGAGTGAGGCAAGTGGCGAGCGGAACAAGGCATGTGCTGCACAGCTTCCCTCGCAGGCAGATTCCCTCCTGGGGCGCTTACTTCTCTTGCCTTAGTGCCCTGCTTTGTTTGGAGGGTGCTTGCGGAGTGCAGCACACACAGCGGGAAGGTGCGCGCTGGCCAGCTCCAAGTCTCGGCAGATACAAGCGCAAGCGAGGCACCTGCTCGCAGTTTGTCCCGGACATGGGAAGCAGCATGCTGCGTGCCAGAAGACATCTCGCTCTGTCCTGCCTGCCACGGGGCTGCTTCTGAGCACGGAGGCACGCCTACAAGCCAGCTGAGATGGGCTTTGCCTAAGAGTGAGGCAAGTGGCGAGCGGAACAAGGCATGTGCTGCACAGCTTCCCTCCCTCGCAGGCAGTTTCCCTCCTGGGGCGCTTACTTCTCCTGCCTTAGCGCCCTGCTTTGTTTGGAGGCTGTTTGCGGACAGCAGCACACACAGCGGGAAGGTGCGCGCTGGCCAGCTCCAAGTCTCGGCAGATACAAGCGCAAGCGAGGCACCTGCTCGCAGTTTGTTCCGGGCATGGGAAGCAGCATGCTGCGTGCCCAGAAGACATCTCGCACTGTCCTGCCTGCCACGGGGCTGCTTCTGAGCACGGAGGCACGCCTACAAGCCAGCTGAGATGGGCTTTGCCTAAGAGTGAGGCAAGTGGCGAGCGGAACAAGGCATGTGCTGCACAGCTTCCCTCGCAGGCAGTTTCCCTCCTGGGGCGCTTACTTCTCCTGCCTTAGCGCCCTGCTTTGTTTGGAGGCTGTTTGCGGACAGCAGCACACACAGCGGGAAGGTGCGCGCTGGCCAGCTCCAAGTCTCGGCAGATACAAGCGCAAGCGAGGCACCTGCTCGCAGTTTGTCCCGGACATGGGAAGCAGCATGCTGCGTGCCCAGAAGACATCTCGCTCTGTCCTGCCTGCCACGGGGCTGCTTCTGAGCACGGAGGCACGCCTACAAGCCAGCTGAGATGGGCTTTGCCTAAGAGTGAGGCAAGTGGCGAGCGGAACAAGGCATGTGCTGCACAGCTTCCCTCGCAGGCAGTTTCCCTCCTGGGGCGCTTACTTCTCCTGCCTTAGCGCCCTGCTTTGTTTGGAGGCTGTTTGCGGACAGCAGCACACACAGCGGGAAGGTGCGCGCTGGCCAGCTCCAAGTCTCGGCAGATAGAAGCGCAAGCGAGGCACCTGCTCTTGGTTCGTCCCGGGCATGGGAAGCAGCATGCTGCGTGCCCAGAAGACATCTCGCTCTGTCCTGCCTGCCACGGGGCTGCTTCTGAGCACGGAGGCACGCCTACAAGCCAGCTGAGATGGGCTTTGCCTAAGAGTGAGGCAAGTGGCGAGCGGAACAAGGCATGTGCTGCACAGCTTTCCTCGCAGGCAGATTCCCTCCTGGGGCGCTTACTTCTCTTGCCTTAGTGCCCTGCTTTGTTTGGAGGCTGTTTGCGGAGTGCAGCACACACAGCGGGAAGGTGCGCGCTGGCCAGCTCCAAGTCTCGGCAGATAGAAGCGCAAGTGAGGCACCTGCTCGCGATTTGTTCCGGGCATGGGAAGCAGCATGCTGCGTGCCAGAAGACATCTCGCTCTGTCCTGCCTGCCACGGGGCTGCTTCTGAGCACGGAGGCACGCCTACAAGCCAGCTGAGATGGGCTTTGCCTAAGAGTGAGGCAAGTGGCGAGCGGAACAAGGCATGTGCTGCACAGCTTCCCTCGCAGGCAGATTCCCTCCTGGGGCGCTTACTTCTCTTGCCTTAGTGCCCTGCTTTGTTTGGAGGCTGTTTGCGGAGTGCAGCACACACAGCGGGAAGGTGCGCGCTGGCCAGCTCCAAGTCTCGGCAGATACAAGCGCAAGCGAGGCACCTGCTCTTGGTTCGTCCCGGGCATGGGAAGCAGCATGCTGCGTGCCCAGAAGACATCTCGCTCTGTCCTGCCTGCCACGGGGCTGCTTCTGAGCACGGAGGCACGCCTACAAGCCAGCTGAGATGGGCTTTGCCTAAGAGTGAGGCAAGTGGTGAGCGGAACAAGGGATGTGCTGCACAGCTTCCCTCGCAGGCAGTTTCCCTCCTGGGGCGCTTACTTCTCCTGCCTTAGCGCCCTGCTTTGTTTGGAGGCTGTTTGCGGACAGCAGCACACACAGCGGGAAGGTGCGCGCTGGCCAGCTCCAAGTCTCGGCAGATACAAGCGCAAGCGAGGCACCTGCTCGCAGTTTGTCCCGGACATGGGAAGCAGCATGCTGCTTGCCCAGAGTACTTCTGGCACTGTCCTGCCTGCCTCGGGGCTGCTTCTGAGCACGGAGGCACGCCTACAAGCCAGCTGAGATGGGCTTTGCCTAAGAGTGAGGCAAGTGGCGAGCGGAACAAGGCATGTGCTGCACAGCTTCCCTCGCAGGCAGTTTCCCTCCTGGGGCGCTTACTTCTCCTGCCTTAGCGCCCTGCTTTGTTTGGAGGCTGTTTGCGGACAGCAGCACACACAGCGGGAAGGTGCGCGCTGGCCAGCTCCAAGTCTCGGCAGATACAAGCGCAAGCGAGGCACCTGCTCGCAGTTTGTCCCGGACATGGGAAGCAGCATGCTGCGTGCCCAGAAGACATCTCGCACTGTCCTGCCTGCCACGGGGCTGCTTCTGAGCACGGAGGCACGCCTACAAGCCAGCTGAGATGGGCTTTGCCTAAGAGTGAGGCAAGTGGCGAGCGGAACAAGGCATGTGCTGCACAGCTTCCCTCGCAGGCAGATTCCCTCCTGGGGCGCTTACTTCTCTTGCCTTAGTGCCCTGCTTTGTTTGGAGGGTGCTTGCGGAGTGCAGCACACACAGCGGGAAGGTGCGCGCTGGCCAGCTCCAAGTCTCGGCAGATACAAGCGCAAGCGAGGCACCTGCTCGCAGTTTGTCCCGGACATGGGAAGCAGCATGCTGCGTGCCAGAAGACATCTCGCTCTGTCCTGCCTGCCACGGGGCTGCTTCTGAGCACGGAGGCACGCCTACAAGCCAGCTGAGATGGGCTTTGCCTAAGAGTGAGGGAAGTGGCGAGCGGAACAAGGGATGTGCTGCACAGCTTCCCTCCCTCGCAGGCAGTTTCCCTCCTGGGGCGCTTACTTCTCCTGCCTTAGCGCCCTGCTTTGTTTGGAGGCTGTTTGCGGACAGCAGCACACACAGCGGGAAGGTGCGCGCTGGCCAGCTCCAAGTCTCGGCAGATACAAGCGCAAGCGAGGCACCTGCTCGCAGTTTGTCCCGGACATGGGAAGCAGCATGCTGCGTGCCCAGAAGACATTTCGCTCTGTCCTGCCTGCCACGGGGCTGCTTCTGAGCACGGAGGCACGCCTACAAGCCAGCTGAGATGGGCTTTGCCTAAGAGTGAGGCAAGTGGCGAGCGGAACAAGGCATGTGCTGCACAGCTTCCCTCGCAGGCAGTTTCCCTCCTGGGGCGCTTACTTCTCCTGCCTTAGCGCCCTGCTTTGTTTGGAGGCTGTTTGCGGACAGCAGCACACACAGCGGGAAGGTGCGCGCTGGCCAGCTCCAAGTCTCGGCAGATAGAAGCGCAAGTGAGGCACCTGCTCGCGATTTGTTCCGGGCATGGGAAGCAGCATGCTGCATGCCAGAAGACATCTCGCTCTGTCCTGCCTGCCACGGGGCTGCTTCTGAGCACGGAGGCACGCCTACAAGCCAGCTGAGATGGGCTTTGCCTAAGAGTGAGGGAAGTGGCGAGCGGAACAAGGGATGTGCTGCACAGCTTCCCTCGCAGGCAGATTCCCTCCTGGGGCGCTTACTTCTCTTGCCTTAGTGCCCTGCTTTGTTTGGAGGCTGTTTGCGGAGTGCAGCACACACAGCGGGAAGGTGCGCGCTGGCCAGCTCCAAGTCTCGGCAGATACAAGCGCAAGCGAGGCACCTGCTCTTGGTTCGTCCCGGGTATGGGAAGCAGCATGCTGCGTGCCCAGAAGACATCTCGCTCTGTCCTGCCTGCCACGGGGCTCCTTCTGAGCACGGAGGCACGCCTACAAGCCAGCTGAGATGGGCTTTGCCTAAGAGTGAGGCAAGTGGCGAGCGGAACAAGGCATGTGCTGCACAGCTTCCCTCGCAGGCAGATTCCCTCCTGGGGCGCTTACTTCTCTTGCCTTAGTGCCCTGCTTTGTTTGGAGGGTGCTTGCGGAGTGCAGCACACACAGCGGGAAGGTGCGCGCTGGCCAGCTCCAAGTCTCGGCAGATACAAGCGCAAGCGAGGCACCTGCTCGCAGTTTGTCCCGGACATGGGAAGCAGCATGCTGCGTGCCAGAAGACATCTCGCTCTGTCCTGCCTGCCACGGGGCTGCTTCTGAGCACGGAGGCACGCCTACAAGCCAGCTGAGATGGGCTTTGCCTAAGAGTGAGGGAAGTGGCGAGCGGAACAAGGGATGTGCTGCACAGCTTCCCTCCCTCGCAGGCAGTTTCCCTCCTGGGGCGCTTACTTCTCCTGCCTTAGCGCCCTGCTTTGTTTGGAGGCTGTTTGCGGACAGCAGCACACACAGCGGGAAGGTGCGCGCTGGCCAGCTCCAAGTCTCGGCAGATACAAGCGCAAGCGAGGCACCTGCTCGCAGTTTGTCCCGGACATGGGAAGCAGCATGCTGCGTGCCCAGAAGACATTTCGCTCTGTCCTGCCTGCCACGGGGCTGCTTCTGAGCACGGAGGCACGCCTACAAGCCAGCTGAGATGGGCTTTGCCTAAGAGTGAGGCAAGTGGCGAGCGGAACAAGGCATGTGCTGCACAGCTTCCCTCGCAGGCAGTTTCCCTCCTGGGGCGCTTACTTCTCCTGCCTTAGCGCCCTGCTTTGTTTGGAGGCTGTTTGCGGACAGCAGCACACACAGCGGGAAGGTGCGCGCTGGCCAGCTCCAAGTCTCGGCAGATACAAGCGCAAGCGAGGCACCTGCTCGCAGTTTGTCCCGGACATGGGAAGCAGCATGCTGCGTGCCCAGAAGACATCTCGCTCTGTCCTGCCTGCCACGGGGCTGCTTCTGAGCACGGAGGCACGCCTATAAGCCAGCTGAGATGGGCTTTGCCTAAGAGTGAGGCAAGTGGCGAGCGGAACAAGGCATGTGCTGCACAGCTTTCCTCGCAGGCAGTTTCCCTCCTGGGGCGCTTACTTCTCTTGCCTTAGTGCCCTGCTTTGTTTGGAGGCTGTTTGCGGAGTGCAGCACACACAGCGGGAAGGTGCGCGCTGGCCAGCTCCAAGTCTCGGCAGATAGAAGCGCAAGTGAGGCACCTGCTCGCGATTTGTTCCGGGCATGGGAAGCAGCATGCTGCGTGCCAGAAGACATCTCGCTCTGTCCTGCCTGCCACGGGGCTGCTTCTGAGCACGGAGGCACGCCTACAAGCCAGCTGAGATGGGCTTTGCCTAAGAGTGAGGCAAGTGGCGAGCGGAACAAGGCATGTGCTGCACAGCTTTCCTCGCAGGCAGTTTCCCTCCTGGGGCGCTTACTTCTCTTGCCTTAGTGCCCTGCTTTGTTTGGAGGCTGTTTGCGGAGTGCAGCACACACAGCGGGAAGGTGCGCGCTGGCCAGCTCCAAGTCTCGGCAGATACAAGCGCAAGTGAGGCACCTGCTCGCGATTTGTTCCGGGCATGGGAAGCAGCATGCTGCGTGCCAGAAGACATCTCGCTCTGTCCTGCCTGCCACGGGGCTGCTTCTGAGCACGGAGGCACGCCTACAAGCCAGCTGAGATGGGCTTTGCCTAAGAGTGAGGGAAGTGGCGAGCGGAACAAGGGATGTGCTGCACAGCTTCCCTCGCAGGCAGATTCCCTCCTGGGGCGCTTACTTCTCTTGCCTTAGTGCCCTGCTTTGTTTGGAGGCTGTTTGCGGAGTGCAGCACACACAGCGGGAAGGTGCGCGCTGGCCAGCTCCAAGTCTCGGCAGATACAAGCGCAAGCGAGGCACCTGCTCTTGGTTCGTCCCGGGCATGGGAAGCAGCATGCTGCGTGCCCAGAAGACATCTCGCTCTGTCCTGCCTGCCACGGGGCTGCTTCTGAGCACGGAGGCACGCCTACAAGCCAGCTGAGATGGGCTTTGCCTAAGAGTGAGGCAAGTGGCGAGCGGAACAAGGCATGTGCTGCACAGCTTCCCTCCCTCGCAGGCAGTTTCCCTCCTGGGGCGCTTACTTCTCCTGCCTTAGCGCCCTGCTTTGTTTGGAGGCTGTTTGCGGACAGCAGCACACACAGCGGGAAGGTGCGCGCTGGCCAGCTCCAAGTCTCGGCAGATACAAGCGCAAGCGAGGCACCTGCTCGCAGTTTGTCCCGGACATGGGAAGCAGCATGCTGCGTGCCCAGAAGACATTTCGCTCTGTCCTGCCTGCCACGGGGCTGCTTCTGAGCACGGAGGCACGCCTACAAGCCAGCTGAGATGGGCTTTGCCTAAGAGTGAGGCAAGTGGCGAGCGGAACAAGGCATGTGCTGCACAGCTTCCCTCGCAGGCAGTTTCCCTCCTGGGGCGCTTACTTCTCCTGCCTTAGCGCCCTGCTTTGTTTGGAGGCTGTTTGCGGACAGCAGCACACACAGCGGGAAGGTGCGCGCTGGCCAGCTCCAAGTCTCGGCAGATACAAGCGCAAGCGAGGCACCTGCTCGCAGTTTGTCCCGGACATGGGAAGCAGCATGCTGCGTGCCCAGAAGACATCTCGCTCTGTCCTGCCTGCCACGGGGCTGCTTCTGAGCACGGAGGCACGCCTACAAGCCAGCTGAGATGGGCTTTGCCTAAGAGTGAGGCAAGTGGCGAGCGGAACAAGGCATGTGCTGCACAGCTTTCCTCGCAGGCAGTTTCCCTCCTGGGGCGCTTACTTCTCTTGCCTTAGTGCCCTGCTTTGTTTGGAGGCTGTTTGCGGAGTGCAGCACACACAGCGGGAAGGTGCGCGCTGGCCAGCTCCAAGTCTCGGCAGATACAAGCGCAAGCGAGGCACCTGCTCGCAGTTTGTTCCGGGCATGGGAAGCAGCATGCTGCGTGCCCAGAAGACATCTCGCTCTGTCCTGCCTGCCACGGGGCTGCTTCTGAGCACGGAGGCACGCCTACAAGCCAGCTGAGATGGGCTTTGCCTAAGAGTGAGGCAAGTGGCGAGCGGAACAAGGCATGTGCTGCACAGCTTCCCTCGCAGGCAGTTTCCCTCCTGGGGCGCTTACTTCTCCTGCCTTAGCGCCCTGCTTTGTTTGGAGGCTGTTTGCGGACAGCAGCACACACAGCGGGAAGGTGCGCGCTGGCCAGCTCCAAGTCTCGGCAGATACAAGCGCAAGCGAGGCACCTGCTCGCAGTTTGTCCCGGACATGGGAAGCAGCATGCTGCGTGCCCAGAAGACATCTCGCTCTGTCCTGCCTGCCACGGGGCTGCTTCTGAGCACGGAGGCACGCCTACAAGCCAGCTGAGATGGGCTTTGCCTAAGAGTGAGGCAAGTGGCGAGCGGAACAAGGCATGTGCTGCACAGCTTCCCTCGCAGGCAGTTTCCCTCCTGGGGCGCTTACTTCTCCTGCCTTAGCGCCCTGCTTTGTTTGGAGGCTGTTTGCGGACAGCAGCACACACAGCGGGAAGGTGCGCGCTGGCCAGCTCCAAGTCTCGGCAGATACAAGCGCAAGTGAGGCACCTGCTCGCGATTTGTTCCGGGCATGGGAAGCAGCATGCTGCGTGCCAGAAGACATCTCGCTCTGTCCTGCCTGCCACGGGGCTGCTTCTGAGCACGGAGGCACGCCTACAAGCCAGCTGAGATGGGCTTTGCCTAAGAGTGAGGCAAGTGGCGAGCGGAACAAGGGATGTGCTGCACAGCTTCCCTCGCAGGCAGATTCCCTCCTGGGGCGCTTACTTCTCTTGCCTTAGTGCCCTGCTTTGTTTGGAGGCTGTTTGCGGAGTGCAGCACACACAGCGGGAAGGTGCGCGCTGGCCAGCTCCAAGTCTCGGCAGATAGAAGCGCAAGCGAGGCACCTGCTCGCAGTTTGTTCCGGGCATGGGAAGCAGCATGCTGCGTGCCCAGAAGACATCTCGCACTGTCCTGCCTGCCACGGGGCTGCTTCTGAGCACGGAGGCACGCCTACAAGCCAGCTGAGATGGGCTTTGCCTAAGAGTGAGGCAAGTGGCGAGCGGAACAAGGCATGTGCTGCACAGCTTCCCTCGCAGGCAGTTTCCCTCCTGGGGCGCTTACTTCTCCTGCCTTAGCGCCCTGCTTTGTTTGGAGGCTGTTTGCGGAGTGCAGCACACACAGCGGGAAGGTGCGCGCTGGCCAGCTCCAAGTCTCGGCAGATACAAGCGCAAGCGAGGCACCTGCTCGCAGTTTGTCCCGGACATGGGAAGCAGCATGCTGCGTGCCCAGAAGACATCTCGCTCTGTCCTGCCTGCCACGGGGCTGCTTCTGAGCACGGAGGCACGCCTACAAGCCAGCTGAGATGGGCTTTGCCTAAGAGTGAGGCAAGTGGCGAGCGGAACAAGGCATGTGCTGCACAGCTTCCCTCGCAGGCAGATTCCCTCCTGGGGCGCTTCCTTCTCTTGCCTTAGTGCCCTGCTTTGTTTGGAGGGTGCTTGCGGAGTGCAGCACACACAGCGGGAAGGTGCGCGCTGGCCAGCTCCAAGTCTCGGCAGATACAAGCGCAAGCGAGGCACCTGCTCGCAGTTTGTCCCGGACATGGGAAGCAGCATGCTGCGTGCCAGAAGACATCTCGCTCTGTCCTGCCTGCCACGGGGCTGCTTCTGAGCACGGAGGCACGCCTACAAGCCAGCTGAGATGGGCTTTGCCTAAGAGTGAGGGAAGTGGCGAGCGGAACAAGGGATGTGCTGCACAGCTTCCCTCCCTCGCAGGCAGTTTCCCTCCTGGGGCGCTTACTTCTCCTGCCTTAGCGCCCTGCTTTGTTTGGAGGCTGTTTGCGGACAGCAGCACACACAGCGGGAAGGTGCGCGCTGGCCAGCTCCAAGTCTCGGCAGATACAAGCGCAAGCGAGGCACCTGCTCGCAGTTTGTCCCGGACATGGGAAGCAGCATGCTGCGTGCCCAGAAGACATCTCGCTCTGTCCTGCCTGCCACGGGGCTCCTTCTGAGCACGGAGGCACGCCTACAAGCGAGCTGAGATGGGCTTTGCCTAAGAGTGAGGCAAGTGGCGAGCGGAACAAGGCATGTGCTGCACAGCTTCCCTCGCAGGCAGATTCCCTCCTGGGGCGCTTACTTCTCTTGCCTTAGTGCCCTGCTTTGTTTGGAGGGTGCTTGCGGAGTGCAGCACACACAGCGGGAAGGTGCGCGCTGGCCAGCTCCAAGTCTCGGCAGATACAAGCGCAAGCGAGGCACCTGCTCGCAGTTTGTCCCGGACATGGGAAGCAGCATGCTGCGTGCCAGAAGACATCTCGCTCTGTCCTGCCTGCCACGGGGCTGCTTCTGAGCACGGAGGCACGCCTACAAGCCAGCTGAGATGGGCTTTGCCTAAGAGTGAGGGAAGTGGCGAGCGGAACAAGGCATGTGCTGCACAGCTTCCCTCCCTCGCAGGCAGTTTCCCTCCTGGGGCGCTTACTTCTCCTGCCTTAGCGCCCTGCTTTGTTTGGAGGCTGTTTGCGGACAGCAGCACACACAGCGGGAAGGTGCGCGCTGGCCAGCTCCAAGTCTCGGCAGATACAAGCGCAAGCGAGGCACCTGCTCGCAGTTTGTCCCGGACATGGGAAGCAGCATGCTGCGTGCCCAGAAGACATTTCGCTCTGTCCTGCCTGCCACGGGGCTGCTTCTGAGCACGGAGGCACGCCTACAAGCCAGCTGAGATGGGCTTTGCCTAAGAGTGAGGCAAGTGGCGAGCGGAACAAGGCATGTGCTGCACAGCTTCCCTCGCAGGCAGTTTCCCTCCTGGGGCGCTTACTTCTCCTGCCTTAGCGCCCTGCTTTGTTTGGAGGCTGTTTGCGGACAGCAGCACACACAGCGGGAAGGTGCGCGCTGGCCAGCTCCAAGTCTCGGCAGATAGAAGCGCAAGTGAGGCACCTGCTCGCGATTTGTTCCGGGCATGGGAAGCAGCATGCTGCGTGCCAGAAGACATCTCGCTCTGTCCTGCCTGCCACGGGGCTGCTTCTGAGCACGGAGGCACGCCTACAAGCCAGCTGAGATGGGCTTTGCCTAAGAGTGAGGCAAGTGGCGAGCGGAACAAGGCATGTGCTGCACAGCTTTCCTCGCAGGCAGATTCCCTCCTGGGGCGCTTACTTCTCTTGCCTTAGTGCCCTGCTTTGTTTGGAGGGTGCTTGCGGAGTGCAGCACACACAGCGGGAAGGTGCGCGCTGGCCAGCTCCAAGTCTCGGCAGATACAAGCGCAAGCGAGGCACCTGCTCGCAGTTTGTCCCGGACATGGGAAGCAGCATGCTGCGTGCCCAGAAGACATCTCGCTCTGTCCTGCCTGCCACGGGGCTGCTTCTGAGCACGGAGGCACGCCTACAAGCCAGCTGAGATGGGCTTTGCCTAAGAGTGAGGCAAGTGGCGAGCGGAACAAGGCATGTGCTGCACAGCTTCCCTCGCAGGCAGTTTCCCTCCTGGGGCGCTTACTTCTCCTGCCTTAGCGCCCTGCTTTGTTTGGAGGCTGTTTGCGGACAGCAGCACACACAGCGGGAAGGTGCGCGCTGGCCAGCTCCAAGTCTCGGCAGATAGAAGCGCAAGCCAGGCACCTGCTCGCAGTTTGTCCCGGACATGGGAAGCAGCATGCTGCGTGCCCAGAAGACATCTCGCTCTGTCCTGCCTGCCACGGGGCTGCTTCTGAGCACGGAGGCACGCCTACAAGCCAGCTGAGATGGGCTTTGCCTAAGAGTGAGGCAAGTGGCGAGCGGAACAAGGGATGTGCTGCACAGCTTCCCTCGTAGGCAGTTTCCCTCCTGGGGCGCTTACTTCTCCTGCCTTAGCGCCCTGCTTTGTTTGGAGGCTGTTTGCGGACAGCAGCACACACAGCGGGAAGGTGCGCGCTGGCCAGCTCCAAGTCTCGGCAGATACAAGCGCAAGCGAGGCACCTGCTCGCAGTTTGTCCCGGACATGGGAAGCAGCATGCTGCGTGCCCAGAAGACATCTCGCTCTGTCCTGCCTGCCACGGGGCTGCTTCTGAGCACGGAGGCACGCCTACAAGCCAGCTGAGATGGGCTTTGCCTAAGAGTGAGGCAAGTGGTGAGCGGAACAAGGCATGTGCTGCACAGCTTCCCTCGCAGGCAGTTTCCCTCCTGGGGCGCTTACTTCTCCTGCCTTAGCGCCCTGCTTTGTTTGGAGGCTGTTTGCGGACAGCAGCACACACAGCGGGAAGGTGCGCGCTGGCCAGCTCCAAGTCTCGGCAGATAGAAGCGCAAGTGAGGCACCTGCTCGCGATTTGTTCCGGGCATGGGAAGCAGCATGCTGCGTGCCAGAAGACATCTCGCTCTGTCCTGCCTGCCACGGGGCTGCTTCTGAGCACGGAGGCACGCCTACAAGCCAGCTGAGATGGGCTTTGCCTAAGAGTGAGGCAAGTGGCGAGCGGAACAAGGCATGTGCTGCACAGCTTTCCTCGCAGGCAGATTCCCTCCTGGGGCGCTTACTTCTCTTGCCTTAGTGCCCTGCTTTGTTTGGAGGGTGCTTGCGGAGTGCAGCACACACAGCGGGAAGGTGCGCGCTGGCCAGCTCCAAGTCTCGGCAGATACAAGCGCAAGCGAGGCACCTGCTCGCAGTTTGTCCCGGACATGGGAAGCAGCATGCTGCGTGCCCAGAAGACATCTCGCTCTGTCCTGCCTGCCACGGGGCTGCTTCTGAGCACGGAGGCACGCCTACAAGCCAGCTGAGATGGGCTTTGCCTAAGAGTGAGGCAAGTGCCGAGCGGAACAAGGCATGTGCTGCACAGCTTCCCTCGCAGGCAGTTTCCCTCCTGGGGCGCTTACTTCTCCTGCCTTAGCGCCCTGCTTTGTTTGGAGGCTGTTTGCGGACAGCAGCACACACAGCGGGAAGGTGCGCGCTGGCCAGCTCCAAGTCTCGGCAGATAGAAGCGCAAGCCAGGCACCTGCTCGCAGTTTGTCCCGGACATGGGAAGCAGCATGCTGCGTGCCCAGAAGACATCTCGCTCTGTCCTGCCTGCCACGGGGCTGCTTCTGAGCACGGAGGCACGCCTACAAGCCAGCTGAGATGGGCTTTGCCTAAGAGTGAGGCAAGTGGCGAGCGGAACAAGGCATGTGCTGCACAGCTTCCCTCGTAGGCAGTTTCCCTCCTGGGGCGCTTACTTCTCCTGCCTTAGCGCCCTGCTTTGTTTGGAGGCTGTTTGCGGACAGCAGCACACACAGCGGGAAGGTGCGCGCTGGCCAGCTCCAAGTCTCGGCAGATACAAGCGCAAGGCAGGCACCTGCTCGCGATTTGTTCCGGGCATGGGAAGCAGCATGCTGCGTGCCCAGAAGACATCTCGCTCTGTCCTGCCTGCCACGGGGCTCCTTCTGAGCACGGAGGCACGCCTACAAGCGAGCTGAGATGGGCTTTGCCTAAGAGTGAGGCAAGTGGCGAGCGGAACAAGGCATGTGCTGCACAGCTTTCCTCGCAGGCAGATTCCCTCCTGGGGCGCTTACTTCTCCTGCCTTAGTGCCCTGCTTTGTTTGGAGGCTGTTTGCGGAGTGCAGCACACACAGCGGGAAGGTGCGCGCTGGCCAGCTCCAAGTCTCGGCAGATAGAAGCGCAAGCCATGCACCTGCTCGCAGTTTGTTCCGGGTATGGGAAGCAGCATGCTGCTTGCCCAGAGTACTTCTGGCACTGTCCTGCCTGCCTCGGGGCTGCTTCTGAGCACGGAGGCACGCCTACAAGCCAGCTGAGATGGGCTTTGCCTAAGAGTGAGGCAAGTGGCGAGCGGAACAAGGGATGTGCTGCACAGCTTCCCTCGCAGGCAGTTTCCCTCCTGGGGCGCTTACTTCTCCTGCCTTAGCGCCCTGCTTCGTTTGGAGGCTGTTTGCGGACAGCAGCACACACAGCGGGAAGGTGCGCGCTGGCCAGCTCCAAGTCTCGGCAGATACAAGCGCAAGCGAGGCACCTGCTCGCAGTTTGTCCCGGACATGGGAAGCAGCATGCTGCTTGCCCAGAGTACTTCTGGCACTGTCCTGCCTGCCTCGGGGCTGCTTCTGAGCACGGAGGCACGCCTACAAGCCAGCTGAGATGGGCTTTGCCTAAGAGTGAGGCAAGTGGCGAGCGGAACAAGGCATGTGCTGCACAGCTTCCCTCGCAGGCAGATTCCCTCCTGGGGCGCTTACTTCTCTTGCCTTAGTGCCCTGCTTTGTTTGGAGGCTGTTTGCGGAGTGCAGCACACACAGCGGGAAGGTGCGCGCTGGCCAGCTCCAAGTCTCGGCAGATAGAAGCGCAAGCGAGGCACCTGCTCGCAGTTTGTTCCGGGCATGGGAAGCAGCATGCTGCGTGCCCAGAAGACATCTCGCACTGTCCTGCCTGCCACGGGGCTGCTTCTGAGCACGGAGGCACGCCTACAAGCCAGCTGAGATGGGCTTTGCCTAAGAGTGAGGCAAGTGGCGAGCGGAACAAGGCATGTGCTGCACAGCTTCCCTCGCAGGCAGTTTCCCTCCTGGGGCGCTTACTTCTCCTGCCTTAGCGCCCTGCTTTGTTTGGAGGCTGTTTGCGGACAGCAGCACACACAGCGGGAAGGTGCGCGCTGGCCAGCTCCAAGTCTCGGCAGATACAAGCGCAAGCGAGGCACCTGCTCGCAGTTTGTCCCGGACATGGGAAGCAGCATGCTGCGTGCCCAGAAGACATCTCGCTCTGTCCTGCCTGCCACGGGGCTGCTTCTGAGCACGGAGGCACGCCTATAAGCCAGCTGAGATGGGCTTTGCCTAAGAGTGAGGCAAGTGGCGAGCGGAACAAGGCATGTGCTGCACAGCTTTCCTCGCAGGCAGATTCCCTCCTGGGGCGCTTACTTCTCTTGCCTTAGTGCCCTGCTTTGTTTGGAGGGTGCTTGCGGAGTGCAGCACACACAGCGGGAAGGTGCGCGCTGGCCAGCTCCAAGTCTCGGCAGATACAAGCGCAAGCGAGGCACCTGCTCGCAGTTTGTCCCGGACATGGGAAGCAGCATGCTGCGTGCCCAGAAGACATCTCGCTCTGTCCTGCCTGCCACGGGGCTGCTTCTGAGCACGGAGGCATGCCTACAAGCCAGCTGAGATGGGCTTTGCCTAAGAGTGAGGCAAGTGGCGAGCGGAACAAGGCATGTGCTGCACAGCTTCCCTCGCAGGCAGTTTCCCTCCTGGGGCGCTTACTTCTCCTGCCTTAGCGCCCTGCTTTGTTTGGAGGCTGTTTGCGGACAGCAGCACACACAGCGGGAAGGTGCGCGCTGGCCAGCTCCAAGTCTCGGCAGATACAAGCGCAAGGCAGGCACCTGCTCGCAGTTTGTCCCGGACATGGGAAGCAGCATGCTGCGTGCCCAGAAGACATCTCGCTCTGTCCTGCCTGCCACGGGGCTGCTTCTGAGCACGGAGGCACGCCTACAAGCCAGCTGAGATGGGCTTTGCCTAAGAGTGAGGCAAGTGGCGAGCGGAACAAGGCATGTGCTGCACAGCTTCCCTCGTAGGCAGTTTCCCTCCTGGGGCGCTTACTTCTCCTGCCTTAGCGCCCTGCTTTGTTTGGAGGCTGTTTGCGGACAGCAGCACACACAGCGGGAAGGTGCGCGCTGGCCAGCTCCAAGTCTCGGCAGATAGAAGCGCAAGCGAGGCACCTGCTCGCAGTTTGTTCCGGGCATGGGAAGCAGCATGCTGCGTGCCCAGAAGACATCTCGCTCTGTCCTGCCTGCCACGGGGCTCCTTCTGAGCACGGAGGCACGCCTACAAGCGAGCTGAGATGGGCTTTGCCTAAGAGTGAGGCAAGTGGCGAGCGGAACAAGGCATGTGCTGCACAGCTTTCCTCGCAGGCAGATTCCCTCCTGGGGCGCTTACTTCTCTTGCCTTAGTGCCCTGCTTTGTTTGGAGGCTGTTTGCGGAGTGCAGCACACACAGCGGGAAGGTGCGCGCTGGCCAGCTCCAAGTCTCGGCAGATAGAAGCGCAAGCCATGCACCTGCTCGCAGTTTGTTCCGGGTATGGGAAGCAGCATGCTGCTTGCCCAGAGTACTTCTGGCACTGTCCTGCCTGCCACGGGGCTGCTTCTGAGCACGGAGGCACGCCTACAAGCCAGCTGAGATGGGCTTTGCCTAAGAGTGAGGCAAGTGGCGAGCGGAACAAGGCATGTGCTGCACAGCTTCCCTCGCAGGCAGTTTCCCTCCTGGGGCGCTTACTTCTCCTGCCTTAGCGCCCTGCTTCGTTTGGAGGCTGTTTGCGGACAGCAGCACACACAGCGGGAAGGTGCGCGCTGGCCAGCTCCAAGTCTCGGCAGATAGAAGCGCAAGCGAGGCACCTGCTCGCAGTTTGTCCCGGACATGGGAAGCAGCATGCTGCTTGCCCAGAGTACTTCTGGCACTGTCCTGCCTGCCTCGGGGCTGCTTCTGAGCACGGAGGCACGCCTACAAGCCAGCTGAGATGGGCTTTGCCTAAGAGTGAGGCAAGTGGCGAGCGGAACAAGGCATGTGCTGCACAGCTTCCCTCGCAGGCAGATTCCCTCCTGGGGCGCTTACTTCTCTTGCCTTAGTGCCCTGCTTTGTTTGGAGGCTGTTTGCGGAGTGCAGCACACACAGCGGGAAGGTGCGCGCTGGCCAGCTCCAAGTCTCGGCAGATAGAAGCGCAAGCGAGGCACCTGCTCGCAGTTTGTTCCGGGCATGGGAAGCAGCATGCTGCGTGCCCAGAAGACATCTCGCACTGTCCTGCCTGCCACGGGGCTGCTTCTGAGCACGGAGGCACGCCTACAAGCCAGCTGAGATGGGCTTTGCCTAAGAGTGAGGCAAGTGGCGAGCGGAACAAGGCATGTGCTGCACAGCTTCCCTCGCAGGCAGTTTCCCTCCTGGGGCGCTTACTTCTCCTGCCTTAGCGCCCTGCTTTGTTTGGAGGCTGTTTGCGGACAGCAGCACACACAGCGGGAAGGTGCGCGCTGGCCAGCTCCAAGTCTCGGCAGATACAAGCGCAAGCGAGGCACCTGCTCGCAGTTTGTCCCGGACATGGGAAGCAGCATGCTGCGTGCCCAGAAGACATCTCGCTCTGTCCTGCCTGCCACGGGGCTGCTTCTGAGCACGGAGGCACGCCTACAAGCCAGCTGAGATGGGCTTTGCCTAAGAGTGAGGCAAGTGGCGAGCGGAACAAGGCATGTGCTGCACAGCTTCCCTCGCAGGCAGTTTCCCTCCTGGGGCGCTTACTTCTCCTGCCTTAGCGCCCTGCTTTGTTTGGAGGCTGTTTGCGGACAGCAGCACACACAGCGGGAAGGTGCGCGCTGGCCAGCTCCAAGTCTCGGCAGATACAAGCGCAAGTGAGGCACCTGCTCGCGATTTGTTCCGGGCATGGGAAGCAGCATGCTGCGTGCCAGAAGACATCTTCCTCTGTCCTGCCTGCCACGGGGCTGCTTCTGAGCACGGAGGCACGCCTACAAGCCAGCTGAGATGGGCTTTGCCTAAGAGTGAGGCAAGTGGCGAGCGGAACAAGGCATGTGCTGCACAGCTTCCCTCGCAGGCAGATTCCCTCCTGGGGCGCTTACTTCTCTTGCCTTAGTGCCCTGCTTTGTTTGGAGGCTGTTTGCGGACAGCAGCACACACAGCGGGAAGGTGCGCGCTGGCCAGCTCCAAGTCTCGGCAGATAGAAGCGCAAGCCATGCACCTGCTCGCAGTTTGTTCCGGGTATGGGAAGCAGCATGCTGCTTGCCCAGATTACTTCTGGCACTGTCCTGCCTGCCACGGGGCTGCTTCTGAGCACGGAGGCACGCCTACAAGCCAGCTGAGATGGGCTTTGCCTAAGAGTGAGGGAAGTGGCGAGCGGAACAAGGCATGTGCTGCACAGCTTTCCTCGCAGGCAGATTCCCTCCTGGGGCGCTTACTTCTCTTGCCTTAGTGCCCTGCTTTGTTTGGAGGCTGTTTGCGGAGTGCAGCACACACAGCGGGAAGGTGCGCGCTGGCCAGCTCCAAGTCTCGGCAGATAGAAGCGCAAGTGAGGCACCTGCTCGCGATTTGTTCCGGGCATGGGAAGCAGCATGCTGCGTGCCCAGAAGACATCTCGCTCTGTCCTGCCTGCCACGGGGCTGCTTCTGAGCACGGAGGCACGCCTACAAGCCAGCTGAGATGGGCTTTGCCTAAGAGTGAGGCAAGTGGCGAGCGGAACAAGGCATGTGCTGCACAGCTTTCCTCGCAGGCAGATTCCCTCCTGGGGCGCTTACTTCTCCTGCCTTAGCGCCCTGCTTTGTTTGGAGGCTGTTTGCGGACAGCAGCACACACAGCGGGAAGGTGCGCGCTGGCCAGCTCCAAGTCTCGGCAGATACAAGCGCAAGTGAGGCACCTGCTCGCGATTTGTTCCGGGCCCTGGTAAGCAGCATGCTGCGTGCCCAGAGTACTTCTGGCACTGTCCTGCCTACCTCGGGGCTGCTTCTGAGCACGGAGGCACGCCTACAAGCCAGCTGAGATGGGCTTTGCCTAAGAGTGAGGCAAGTGGCGAGCGGAACAAGGCATGTGCTGCACAGCTTCCCTCTCAGGCAGATTCCCTCCTGGGGCGCTTACTTCTCCTGCCTTAGTGCCCTGCTTTGTTTGGAGGCTGCTTGCGGAGTGCAGCACACACAGCGGGAAGGTGCGCGCTGGCCAGCTCCAAATCTCGGCACATAGAAGCGCAAGCCAGGCACCTGCTCGCGGTTTGTCCCGGGCATGGGAAGCAGCATGCTGCGTGCCCAGAAGACTTCTCGCACTGTCCTGCCTGCCTCGGGGCTGCTTCTGAGCACGGAGGCACGCCTACAAGCCAGCTGAGATGGGCTTTGCCTAAGAGTGAGGCAAGTGGCGAGCGGAACAAGGGATGTGCTGCACAGCCTCCCTCGCAGGCAGATTCCCTCCTGGGGCGCTTACTTCTCTTGCCTTAGCGCCCTGCTTTGTTTGGAGGCTGTTTGCGGACAGCAGCACACACAGCGGGAAGGTGCGCGCTGGCCAGCTCCAAGTCTCGGCAGACAGCAGTGCAAGCCAGGCACCTGATCGCAGTTTGTCCCGGACATGGGAAGCAGCATGCTGCGTGCCCAGAAGACATCTCGCTCTGTCCTGCCTGCCACGGGGCTGCTTCTGAGCACGGAGGCACGCCTACAAGCCAGCTGAGATGGGCTTTGCCTAAGAGTCAGGGAAGTGGCGAGCGGAACAAGGCATGTGCTGCACAGCTTCCCTCGCAGGCAGTTTCCCTCCTGGGGCGCTTACTTCTCCTGCCTTAGCGCCCTGCTTTGTTTGGAGGCTGTTTGCGGACAGCAGCACACACAGCGGGAAGGTGCGCGCTGGCCAGCTCCAAGTCTCGGCAGATACAAGCGCAAGCGAGGCACCTGCTCGCAGTTTGTCCCGGACATGGGAAGCAGCATGCTGCGTGCCCAGAAGACATCTCGCACTGTCCTGCCTGCCTCGGGGCTGCTTCTGAGCACGGAGGCACGCCTACAAGCCAGCTGAGATGGGCTTTGCCTAAGAGTCAGGGAAGTCGCGAGCGGAACAAGGGATGTGCTGCACAGCTTCCCTCGCAGGCAGATTCCCTCCTGGGGCGCTTACTTCTCCTGCCTTAGCGCCCTGCTTTGTTTGGAGGCTGTTTGCGGACAGCAGCACACACAGCGGGAAGGTGCGCGCTGGCCAGCTCCAAGTCTCGGCACATACAAGCGCAAGCGAGGCACCTGCTCGCAGTTTGTCCCGGGCATGGGAAGCAGCATGCTGCGTGCCCAGAAGACATCTCGCTCTGTCCTGCCTGCCACGGGGCTGCTTCTGAGCATGGAGGCACGCCTACAAGCCAGCTGAGATGGGCTTTGCCTAAGAGTGAGGCAAGTGGCGAGCGGAACAAGGGATGTGCTGCACAGCTTCCCTCACAGGCAGATTCCCTCCTGGGGCGCTTACTTCTCCTGCCTTAGCGCCCTGCTTTGTTTGGAGGCTGTTTGCGGACAGCAGCACACACAGCGGGAAGGTGCGCGCTGGCCAGCTCCAAGTCTCGGCAGATAGAAGCGCAAGCGAGGCACCTGCTCGCAGTTTGTCCCGGACATGGGAAGCAGCATGCTGCTTGCCCAGAGTACTTCTGGCACTGTCCTGCCTGCCTCGGGGCTGCTTCTGAGCACGGAGGCACGCCTACAAGCCAGCTGAGATGGGCTTTGCCTAAGAGTGAGGCAAGTGGCGAGCGGAACAAGGCATGTGCTGCACAGCTTCCCTCGCAGGCAGTTTCCCTCCTGGGGCGCTTACTTCTCCTGCCTTAGCGCCCTGCTTTGTTTGGAGGCTGTTTGCGGACAGCAGCACACACAGCGGGAAGGTGCGCGCTGGCCAGCTCCAAGTCTCGGCAGATAGAAGCGCAAGCGAGGCACCTGCTCGCAGTTTGTCCCGGGCATGGGAAGCAGCATGCTGCGTGCCCAGAAGACATCTCGCTCTGTCCTGCCTGCCACGGGGCTGCTTCTGAGCACGGAGGCACGCCTACAAGCCAGCTGAGATGGGCTTTGCCTAAGAGTGAGGCAAGTGGCGAGCGGAACAAGGCATGTGCTGCACAGCTTCCCTCGCAGGCAGTTTCCCTCCTGGGGCGCTTACTTCTCCTGCCTTAGCGCCCTGCTTTGTTTGGAGGCTGTTTGCGGACAGCAGCACACACAGCGGGAAGGTGCGCGCTGGCCAGCTCCAAGTCTCGGCAGATACAAGCGCAAGCCATGCACCTGCTCGCAGTTTGTTCCGGGTATGGGAAGCAGCATGCTTCTTGCCCAGATTACTTCTGGCACTGTCCTGCCTGCCTCGGGGCTGCTTCTGAGCACGGAGGCACGCCTACAAGCCAGCTGAGATGGGCTTTGCCTAAGAGTGAGGCAAGTGGCGAGCGGAACAAGGCATGTGCTGCACAGCTTTCCTCGCAGGCAGATTCCCTCCTGGGGCGCTTACTTCTCTTGCCTTAGTGCCCTGCTTTGTTTGGAGGCTGTTTGCGGAGTGCAGCACACACAGCGGGAAGGTGCGCGCTGGCCAGCTCCAAGTCTCGGCAGATAGAAGCGCAAGTGAGGCACCTGCTCGCGATTTGTTCCGGGCATGGGAAGCAGCATGCTGCCTGCCCAGAAGACATCTCGCTCTGTCCTGCCTGCCACGGGGCTGCTTCTGAGCACGGAGGCACGCCTACAAGCCAGCTGAGATGGGCTTTGCCTAAGAGTGAGGCAAGTGGCGAGCGGAACAAGGGATGTGCTGCACAGCTTCCCTCGCAGGCAGTTTCCCTCCTGGGGCGCTTACTTCTCCTGCCTTAGCGCCCTGCTATGTTAGGAGGCTGTTTGCGGACAGCAGCACACACAGCGGGAAGGTGCGCGCTGGCCAGCTCCAAGTCTCGGCAGATACAAGCGCAAGCGAGGCACCTGCTCGCAGTTTGTCCCGGACATGGGAAGCAGCATGCTGCGTGCCCAGAAGACATCTCGCTCTGTCCTGCCTGCCACGGGGCTGCTTCTGAGCACGGAGGCACGCCTACAAGCCAGCTGAGATGGGCTTTGCCTAAGAGTGAGGGAAGTGGCGAGCGGAACAAGGCATGTGCTGCACAGCTTCCCTCGCAGGCAGTTTCCCTCCTGGGGCGCTTACTTCTCCTGCCTTAGCGCCCTGCTTTGTTTGGAGGCTGTTTGCGGACAGCAGCACACACAGCGGGAAGGTGCGCGCTGGCCAGCTCCAAGTCTCGGCAGATAGAAGCGCAAGTGAGGCACCTGCTCGCAGTTTGTTCCGGGTATGTGAAGCAGCATGCTGCGTGCCAGAAGACATCTCGCTCTGTCCTGCCTGCCACGGGGCTGCTTCTGAGCACGGAGGCACGCCTACAAGCCAGCTGAGATGGGCTTTGCCTAAGAGTGAGGCAAGTGGCGAGCGGAACAAGGCATGTGCTGCACAGCTTCCCTCGCAGGCAGATTCCCTCCTGGGGCGCTTACTTCTCTTGCCTTAGTGCCCTGCTTTGTTTGGAGGGTGCTTGCGGAGTGCAGCACACACAGCGGGAAGGTGCGCGCTGGCCAGCTCCAAGTCTCGGCAGATACAAGCGCAAGCGAGGCACCTGCTCGCAGTTTGTCCCGGACATGGGAAGCAGCATGCTGCGTGCCAGAAGACATCTCGCTCTGTCCTGCCTGCCACGGGGCTGCTTCTGAGCACGGAGGCACGCCTACAAGCCAGCTGAGATGGGCTTTGCCTAAGAGTGAGGGAAGTGGCGAGCGGAACAAGGGATGTGCTGCACAGCTTCCCTCCCTCGCAGGCAGTTTCCCTCCTGGGGCGCTTACTTCTCCTGCCTTAGCGCCCTGCTTTGTTTGGAGGCTGTTTGCGGACAGCAGCACACACAGCGGGAAGGTGCGCGCTGGCCAGCTCCAAGTCTCGGCAGATAGAAGCGCAAGCGAGGCACCTGCTCGCAGTTTGTCCCGGACATGGGAAGCAGCATGCTGCGTGCCCAGAAGACATCTCGCTCTGTCCTGCCTGCCACGGGGCTGCTTCTGAGCACGGAGGCACGCCTACAAGCCAGCTGAGATGGGCTTTGCCTAAGAGTGAGGCAAGTGGCGAGCGGAACAAGGCATGTGCTGCACAGCTTTCCTCGCAGGCAGATTCCCTCCTGGGGCGCTTACTTCTCTTGCCTTAGTGCCCTGCTTTGTTTGGAGGCTGTTTGCGGACAGCAGCACACACAGCGGGAAGGTGCGCGCTGGCCAGCTCCAATTCTCGGCAGATAGAAGCGCAAGTGAGGCACCTGCTCGCGATTTGTTCCGGGCATGGGAAGCAGCATGCTGCGTGCCAGAAGACATCTCGCTCTGTCCTGCCTGCCACGGGGCTGCTTCTGAGCACGGAGGCACGCCTACAAGCCAGCTGAGATGGGCTTTGCCTAAGAGTGAGGCAAGTGGCGAGCGGAACAAGGCATGTGCTGCACAGCTTTCCTCGCAGGCAGTTTCCCTCCTGGGGCGCTTACTTCTCTTGCCTTAGTGCCCTGCTTTGTTTGGAGGCTGTTTGCGGAGTGCAGCACACACAGCGGGAAGGTGCGCGCTGGCCAGCTCCAAGTCTCGGCAGATAGAAGCGCAAGTGAGGCACCTGCTCGCGATTTGTTCCGGGCATGGGAAGCAGCATGCTGCGTGCCAGAAGACATCTCGCTCTGTCCTGCCTGCCACGGGGCTGCTTCTGAGCACGGAGGCACGCCTACAAGCCAGCTGAGATGGGCTTTGCCTAAGAGTGAGGGAAGTGGCGAGCGGAACAAGGGATGTGCTGCACAGCTTCCCTCGCAGGCAGATTCCCTCCTGGGGCGCTTACTTCTCCTGCCTTAGTGCCCTGCTTTGTTTGGAGGCTGTTTGCGGAGTGCAGCACACACAGCGGGAAGGTGCGCGCTGGCCAGCTCCAAGTCTCGGCAGATACAAGCGCAAGCGAGGCACCTGCTCTTGGTTCGTCCCGGGCATGGGAAGCAGCATGCTGCGTGCCCAGAAGACATCTCGCTCTGTCCTGCCTGCCACGGGGCTGCTTCTGAGCACGGAGGCATGCCTACAAGCCAGCTGAGATGGGCTTTGCCTAAGAGTGAGGCAAGTGGCGAGCGGAACAAGGCATGTGCTGCACAGCTTCCCTCGCAGGCAGTTTCCCTCCTGGGGCGCTTACTTCTCCTGCCTTAGCGCCCTGCTTTGTTTGGAGGCTGTTTGCGGACAGCAGCACACACAGCGGGAAGGTGCGCGCTGGCCAGCTCCAAGTCTCGGCAGATACAAGCGCAAGGCAGGCACCTGCTCGCGATTTGTTCCGGGCATGGGAAGCAGCATGCTGCGTGCCCAGAAGACATCTCGCTCTGTCCTGCCTGCCACGGGGCTCCTTCTGAGCACGGAGGCACGCCTACAAGCGAGCTGAGATGGGCTTTGCCTAAGAGTGAGGCAAGTGGCGAGCGGAACAAGGCATGTGCTGCACAGCTTTCCTCGCAGGCAGATTCCCTCCTGGGGCGCTTACTTCTCCTGCCTTAGCGCCCTGCTTCGTTTGGAGGCTGTTTGCGGACAGCAGCACACACAGCGGGAAGGTGCGCGCTGGCCAGCTCCAAGTCTCGGCAGATAGAAGCGCAAGCGAGGCACCTGCTCGCAGTTTGTCCCGGACATGGGAAGCAGCATGCTGCTTGCCCAGATTACTTCTGGCACTGTCCTGCCTGCCTCGGGGCTGCTTCTGAGCACGGAGGCACGCCTACAAGCCAGCTGAGATGGGCTTTGCCTAAGAGTGAGGCAAGTGGCGAGCGGAACAAGGCATGTGCTGCACAGCTTCCCTCGCAGGCAGATTCCCTCCTGGGGCGCTTACTTCTCTTGCCTTAGTGCCCTGCTTTGTTTGGAGGCTGTTTGCGGAGTGCAGCACACACAGCGGGAAGGTGCGCGCTGGCCAGCTCCAAGTCTCGGCAGATAGAAGCGCAAGCGAGGCACCTGCTCGCAGTTTGTTCCGGGCATGGGAAGCAGCATGCTGCGTGCCCAGAAGACATCTCGCACTGTCCTGCCTGCCACGGGGCTGCTTCTGAGCACGGAGGCACGCCTACAAGCCAGCTGAGATGGGCTTTGCCTAAGAGTGAGGCAAGTGGCGAGCGGAACAAGGCATGTGCTGCACAGCTTCCCTCGCAGGCAGTTTCCCTCCTGGGGCGCTTACTTCTCCTGCCTTAGCGCCCTGCTTTGTTTGGAGGCTGTTTGCGGACAGCAGCACACACAGCGGGAAGGTGCGCGCTGGCCAGCTCCAAGTCTCGGCAGATACAAGCGCAAGCGAGGCACCTGCTCGCAGTTTGTCCCGGACATGGGAAGCAGCATGCTGCGTGCCCAGAAGACATCTCGCTCTGTCCTGCCTGCCACGGGGCTGCTTCTGAGCACGGAGGCACGCCTACAAGCCAGCTGAGATGGGCTTTGCCTAAGAGTGAGGCAAGTGGCGAGCGGAACAAGGCATGTGCTGCACAGCTTCCCTCGCAGGCAGATTCCCTCCTGGGGCGCTTACTTCTCTTGCCTTAGTGCCCTGCTTTGTTTGGAGGGTGCTTGCGGAGTGCAGCACACACAGCGGGAAGGTGCGCGCTGGCCAGCTCCAAGTCTCGGCAGATACAAGCGCAAGCGAGGCACCTGCTCGCAGTTTGTCCCGGACATGGGAAGCAGCATGCTGCGTGCCAGAAGACATCTCGCTCTGTCCTGCCTGCCACGGGGCTGCTTCTGAGCACGGAGGCACGCCTACAAGCCAGCTGAGATGGGCTTTGCCTAAGAGTGAGGGAAGTGGCGAGCGGAACAAGGGATGTGCTGCACAGCTTCCCTCCCTCGCAGGCAGTTTCCCTCCTGGGGCGCTTACTTCTCCTGCCTTAGCGCCCTGCTTTGTTTGGAGGCTGTTTGCGGACAGCAGCACACACAGCGGGAAGGTGCGCGCTGGCCAGCTCCAAGTCTCGGCAGATACAAGCGCAAGCGAGGCACCTGCTCGCAGTTTGTTCCGGGCATGGGAAGCAGCATGCTGCGTGCCCAGAAGACATCTCGCACTGTCCTGCCTGCCACGGGGCTGCTTCTGAGCACGGAGGCACGCCTACAAGCCAGCTGAGATGGGCTTTGCCTAAGAGTGAGGGAAGTGGCGAGCGGAACAAGGCATGTGCTGCACAGCTTCCCTCGCAGGCAGTTTCCCTCCTGGGGCGCTTACTTCTCCTGCCTTAGCGCCCTGCTTTGTTTGGAGGCTGTTTGCGGACAGCAGCACACACAGCGGGAAGGTGCGCGCTGGCCAGCTCCAAGTCTCGGCAGATACAAGCGCAAGCGAGGCACCTGCTCGCAGTTTGTCCCGGACATGGGAAGCAGCATGCTGCGTGCCCAGAAGACATCTCGCTCTGTCCTGCCTGCCACGGGGCTGCTTCTGAGCACGGAGGCACGCCTACAAGCCAGCTGAGATGGGCTTTGCCTAAGAGTGAGGCAAGTGGCGAGCGGAACAAGGCATGTGCTGCACAGCTTCCCTCGCAGGCAGATTCCCTCCTGGGGCGCTTACTTCTCTTGCCTTAGTGCCCTGCTTTGTTTGGAGGGTGCTTGCGGAGTGCAGCACACACAGCGGGAAGGTGCGCGCTGGCCAGCTCCAAGTCTCGGCAGATACAAGCGCAAGCGAGGCACCTGCTCGCAGTTTGTCCCGGACATGGGAAGCAGCATGCTGCGTGCCAGAAGACATCTCGCTCTGTCCTGCCTGCCACGGGGCTGCTTCTGAGCACGGAGGCACGCCTACAAGCCAGCTGAGATGGGCTTTGCCTAAGAGTGAGGGAAGTGGCGAGCGGAACAAGGGATGTGCTGCACAGCTTCCCTCCCTCGCAGGCAGTTTCCCTCCTGGGGCGCTTACTTCTCCTGCCTTAGCGCCCTGCTTTGTTTGGAGGCTGTTTGCGGACAGCAGCACACACAGCGGGAAGGTGCGCGCTGGCCAGCTCCAAGTCTCGGCAGATACAAGCGCAAGCGAGGCACCTGCTCGCAGTTTGTTCCGGGCATGGGAAGCAGCATGCTGCGTGCCCAGAAGACATCTCGCACTGTCCTGCCTGCCACGGGGCTGCTTCTGAGCACGGAGGCACGCCTACAAGCCAGCTGAGATGGGCTTTGCCTAAGAGTGAGGCAAGTGGCGAGCGGAACAAGGCATGTGCTGCACAGCTTCCCTCGCAGGCAGTTTCCCTCCTGGGGCGCTTACTTCTCCTGCCTTAGCGCCCTGCTTTGTTTGGAGGCTGTTTGCGGACAGCAGCACACACAGCGGGAAGGTGCGCGCTGGCCAGCTCCAAGTCTCGGCAGATAGAAGCGCAAGCGAGGCACCTGCTCGCAGTTTGTCCCGGACATGGGAAGCAGCATGCTGCGTGCCCAGAAGACATCTCGCTCTGTCCTGCCTGCCACGGGGCTGCTTCTGAGCACGGAGGCACGCCTACAAGCCAGCTGAGATGGGCTTTGCCTAAGAGTGAGGCAAGTGGCGAGCGGAACAAGGCATGTGCTGCACAGCTTCCCTCCCTCGCAGGCAGTTTCCCTCCTGGGGCGCTTACTTCTCCTGCCTTAGCGCCCTGCTTTGTTTGGAGGCTGTTTGCGGACAGCAGCACACACAGCGGGAAGGTGCGCGCTGGCCAGCTCCAAGTCTCGGCAGATACAAGCGCAAGCGAGGCACCTGCTCGCAGTTTGTCCCGGACATGGGAAGCAGCATGCTGCGTGCCCAGAAGACATCTCGCTCTGTCCTGCCTGCCACGGGGCTGCTTCTGAGCACGGAGGCACGCCTACAAGCCAGCTGAGATGGGCTTTGCCTAAGAGTGAGGCAAGTGGCGAGCGGAACAAGGCATGTGCTGCACAGCTTCCCTCGCAGGCAGTTTCCCTCCTGGGGCGCTTACTTCTCCTGCCTTAGCGCCCTGCTTTGTTTGGAGGCTGTTTGCGGACAGCAGCACACACAGCGGGAAGGTGCGCGCTGGCCAGCTCCAAGTCTCGGCAGATACAAGCGCAAGCGAGGCACCTGCTCGCAGTTTGTCCCGGACATGGGAAGCAGCATGCTGCGTGCCCAGAAGACATCTCGCTCTGTCCTGCCTGCCACGGGGCTGCTTCTGAGCACGGAGGCACGCCTATAAGCCAGCTGAGATGGGCTTTGCCTAAGAGTGAGGCAAGTGGCGAGCGGAACAAGGCATGTGCTGCACAGCTTTCCTCGCAGGCAGATTCCCTCCTGGGGCGCTTACTTCTCTTGCCTTAGTGCCCTGCTTTGTTTGGAGGCTGTTTGCGGAGTGCAGCACACACAGCGGGAAGGTGCGCGCTGGCCAGCTCCAAGTCTCGGCAGATAGAAGCGCAAGTGAGGCACCTGCTCGCGATTTGTTCCGGGCATGGGAAGCAGCATGCTGCGTGCCAGAAGACATCTCGCTCTGTCCTGCCTGCCACGGGGCTGCTTCTGAGCACGGAGGCACGCCTACAAGCCAGCTGAGATGGGCTTTGCCTAAGAGTGAGGCAAGTGGCGAGCGGAACAAGGCATGTGCTGCACAGCTTTCCTCGCAGGCAGTTTCCCTCCTGGGGCGCTTACTTCTCTTGCCTTAGTGCCCTGCTTTGTTTGGAGGCTGTTTGCGGAGTGCAGCACACACAGCGGGAAGGTGCGCGCTGGCCAGCTCCAAGTCTCGGCAGATAGAAGCGCAAGTGAGGCACCTGCTCGCGATTTGTTCCGGGCATGGGAAGCAGCATGCTGCGTGCCAGAAGACATCTCGCTCTGTCCTGCCTGCCACGGGGCTGCTTCTGAGCACGGAGGCACGCCTACAAGCCAGCTGAGATGGGCTTTGCCTAAGAGTGAGGCAAGTGGCGAGCGGAACAAGGCATGTGCTGCACAGCTTCCCTCGCAGGCAGTTTCCCTCCTGGGGCACTTACTTCTCCTGCCTTAGCGCCCTGCTTCGTTTGGAGGCTGTTTGCGGACAGCAGCACACACAGCGGGAAGGTGCGCGCTGGCCAGCTCCAAGTCTCGGCAGATAGAAGCGCAAGCGAGGCACCTGCTCGCAGTTTGTCCCGGACATGGGAAGCAGCATGCTGCTTGCCCAGAGTACTTCTGGCACTGTCCTGCCTGCCTCGGGGCTGCTTCTGAGCACGGAGGCACGCCTACAAGCCAGCTGAGATGGGCTTTGCCTAAGAGTGAGGCAAGTGGCGAGCGGAACAAGGCATGTGCTGCACAGCTTCCCTCGCAGGCAGATTCCCTCCTGGGGCGCTTACTTCTCTTGCCTTAGTGCCCTGCTTTGTTTGGAGGCTGTTTGCGGAGTGCAGCACACACAGCGGGAAGGTGCGCGCTGGCCAGCTCCAAGTCTCGGCAGATACAAGCGCAAGCGAGGCACCTGCTCGCGGTTTGTCCCGGGCATGGGAAGCAGCATGCTGCGTGCCCAGAAGACATCTCGCTCTGTCCTGCCTGCCACGGGGCTGCTTCTGAGCACGGAGGCACGCCTACAAGCCAGCTGAGATGGGCTTTGCCTAAGAGTGAGGGAAGTGGCGAGCGGAACAAGGCATGTGCTGCACAGCTTCCCTCGCAGGCAGATTCCCTCCTGGGGCGCTTACTTCTCTTGCCTTAGTGCCCTGCTTTGTTTGGAGGGTGCTTGCGGAGTGCAGCACACACAGCGGGAAGGTGCGCGCTGGCCAGCTCCAAGTCTCGGCAGATACAAGCGCAAGCGAGGCACCTGCTCGCAGTTTGTCCCGGACATGGGAAGCAGCATGCTGCGTGCCAGAAGACATCTCGCTCTGTCCTGCCTGCCACGGGGCTGCTTCTGAGCACGGAGGCACGCCTACAAGCCAGCTGAGATGGGCTTTGCCTAAGAGTGAGGCAAGTGGCGAGCGGAACAAGGCATGTGCTGCACAGCTTTCCTCGCAGGCAGATTCCCTCCTGGGGCGCTTACTTCTCTTGCCTTAGTGCCCTGCTTTGTTTGGAGGCTGTTTGCGGAGTGCAGCACACACAGCGGGAAGGTGCGCGCTGGCCAGCTCCAAGTCTCGGCAGATAGAAGCGCAAGTGAGGCACCTGCTCGCGATTTGTTCCGGGCATGGGAAGCAGCATGCTGCGTGCCAGAAGACATCTCGCTCTGTCCTGCCTGCCACGGGGCTGCTTCTGAGCACGGAGGCACGCCTACAAGCCAGCTGAGATGGGCTTTGCCTAAGAGTGAGGCAAGTGGCGAGCGGAACAAGGGATGTGCTGCACAGCTTCCCTCGCAGGCAGTTTCCCTCCTGGGGCGCTTACTTCTCTTGCCTTAGTGCCCTGCTTTGTTTGGAGGCTGTTTGCGGAGTGCAGCACACACAGCGGGAAGGTGCGCGCTGGCCAGCTCCAAGTCTCGGCAGATACAAGCGCAAGCGAGGCACCTGCTCGCGATTTGTTCCGGGCATGGGAAGCAGCATGCTGCGTGCCAGAAGACATCTCGCTCTGTCCTGCCTGCCACGGGGCTCCTTCTGAGCACGGAGGCACGCCTACAAGCCAGCTGAGATGGGCTTTGCCTAAGAGTGAGGGAAGTGGCGAGCGGAACAAGGGATGTGCTGCACAGCTTCCCTCGCAGGCAGTTTCCCTCCTGGGGCGCTTACTTCTCCTGCCTTAGCGCCCTGCTTCGTTTGGAGGTTGTTTGCGGACAGCAGCACACACAGCGGGAAGGTGCGCGCTGGCCAGCTCCAAGTCTCGGCAGATACAAGCGCAAGCGAGGCACCTGCTCGCAGTTTGTCCCGGGCATGGGAAGCAGCATGCTGCTTGCCCAGAGTACTTCTGGCACTGTCCTGCCTGCCTCGGGGCTGCTTCTGAGCACGGAGGCACGCCTACAAGCCAGCTGAGATGGGCTTTGCCTAAGAGTGAGGCAAGTGGCGAGCGGAACAAGGCATGCGCTGCACAGCTTCCCTCGCAGGCAGATTCCCTCCTGGGGCGCTTACTTCTCTTGCCTTAGTGCCCTGCTTTGTTTGGAGGCTGTTTGCGGAGTGCAGCACACACAGCGGGAAGGTGCGCGCTGGCCAGCTCCAAGTCTCGGCAGATACAAGCGCAAGCGAGGCACCTGCTCGCGGTTTGTCCCGGGCATGGGAAGCAGCATGCTGCGTGCCCAGAAGACATCTCGCTCTGTCCTGCCTGCCACGGGGCTGCTTCTGAGCACGGAGGCACGCCTACAAGCCAGCTGAGATGGGCTTTGCCTAAGAGTGAGGCAAGTGGCGAGCGGAACAAGGCATGTGCTGCACAGCTTCCCTCGCAGGCAGTTTCCCTCCTGGGGCGCTTACTTCTCCTGCCTTAGCGCCCTGCTTTGTTTGGAGGCTGTTTGCGGACAGCAGCACACACAGCGGGAAGGTGCGCGCTGGCCAGCTCCAAGTCTCGGCAGATACAAGCGCAAGCGAGGCACCTGCTCGCAGTTTGTCCCGGACATGGGAAGCAGCATGCTGCGTGCCCAGAAGACATCTCGCTCTGTCCTGCCTGCCACGGGGCTGCTTCTGAGCACGGAGGCACGCCTACAAGCCAGCTGAGATGGGCTTTGCCTAAGAGTGAGGCAAGTGGCGAGCGGAACAAGGCATGTGCTGCACAGCTTCCCTCGCAGGCAGATTCCCTCCTGGGGCGCTTACTTCTCTTGCCTTAGTGCCCTGCTTTGTTTGGAGGGTGCTTGCGGAGTGCAGCACACACAGCGGGAAGGTGCGCGCTGGCCAGCTCCAAGTCTCGGCAGATACAAGCGCAAGCGAGGCACCTGCTCGCAGTTTGTCCCGGACATGGGAAGCAGCATGCTGCGTGCCAGAAGACATCTCGCTCTGTCCTGCCTGCCACGGGGCTGCTTCTGAGCACGGAGGCACGCCTACAAGCCAGCTGAGATGGGCTTTGCCTAAGAGTGAGGGAAGTGGCGAGCGGAACAAGGGATGTGCTGCACAGCTTCCCTCCCTCGCAGGCAGTTTCCCTCCTGGGGCGCTTACTTCTCCTGCCTTAGCGCCCTGCTTTGTTTGGAGGCTGTTTGCGGACAGCAGCACACACAGCGGGAAGGTGCGCGCTGGCCAGCTCCAAGTCTCGGCAGATACAAGCGCAAGCGAGGCACCTGCTCGCAGTTTGTCCCGGACATGGGAAGCAGCATGCTGCTTGCCCAGATTACTTCTGGCACTGTCCTGCCTGCCTCGGGGCTGCTTCTGAGCACGGAGGCACGCCTACAAGCCAGCTGAGATGGGCTTTGCCTAAGAGTGAGGCAAGTGGCGAGCGGAACAAGGGATGTGCTGCACAGCTTCCCTCGCAGGCAGATTCCCTCCTGGGGCGCTTACTTCTCCTGCCTTAGTGCCCTGCTTTGTTTGGAGGCTGTTTGCGGAGTGCAGCACACACAGCGGGAAGGTGCGCGCTGGCCAGCTCCAAGTCTCGGCAGATAGAAGCGCAAGCGAGGCACCTGCTCGCAGTTTGTTCCGGGCATGGGAAGCAGCATGCTGCGTGCCCAGAAGACATCTCGCACTGTCCTGCCTGCCACGGGGCTGCTTCTGAGCACGGAGGCACGCCTACAAGCCAGCTGAGATGGGCTTTGCCTAAGAGTGAGGCAAGTGGCGAGCGGAACAAGGCATGTGCTGCACAGCTTCCCTCGCAGGCAGTTTCCCTCCTGGGGCGCTTACTTCTCCTGCCTTAGCGCCCTGCTTTGTTTGGAGGCTGTTTGCGGACAGCAGCACACACAGCGGGAAGGTGCGCGCTGGCCAGCTCCAAGTCTCGGCAGATACAAGCGCAAGCGAGGCACCTGCTCGCAGTTTGTCCCGGACATGGGAAGCAGCATGCTGCGTGCCCAGAAGACATCTCGCTCTGTCCTGCCTGCCACGGGGCTGCTTCTGAGCACGGAGGCACGCCTACAAGCCAGCTGAGATGGGCTTTGCCTAAGAGTGAGGCAAGTGGCGAGCGGAACAAGGCATGTGCTGCACAGCTTCCCTCGCAGGCAGATTCCCTCCTGGGGCGCTTACTTCTCCTGCCTTAGTGCCCTGCTTTGTTTGGAGGCTGTTTGCGGAGTGCAGCACACACAGCGGGAAGGTGCGCGCTGGCCAGCTCCAAGTCTCGGCAGATAGAAGCGCAAGCGAGGCACCTGCTCGCAGTTTGTTCCGGGCATGGGAAGCAGCATGCTGCGTGCCCAGAAGACATCTCGCACTGTCCTGCCTGCCACGGGGCTGCTTCTGAGCACGGAGGCACGCCTACAAGCCAGCTGAGATGGGCTTTGCCTAAGAGTGAGGCAAGTGGCGAGCGGAACAAGGCATGTGCTGCACAGCTTCCCTCGCAGGCAGTTTCCCTCCTGGGGCGCTTACTTCTCCTGCCTTAGCGCCCTGCTTTGTTTGGAGGCTGTTTGCGGACAGCAGCACACACAGCGGGAAGGTGCGCGCTGGCCAGCTCCAAGTCTCGGCAGATACAAGCGCAAGCGAGGCACCTGCTCGCAGTTTGTCCCGGGCATGGGAAGCAGCATGCTGCGTGCCCAGAAGACATCTCGCTCTGTCCTGCCTGCCACGGGGCTGCTTCTGAGCACGGAGGCACGCCTACAAGCCAGCTGAGATGGGCTTTGCCTAAGAGTGAGGCAAGTGGCGAGCGGAACAAGGCATGTGCTGCACAGCTTCCCTCGCAGGCAGATTCCCTCCTGGGGCGCTTACTTCTCTTGCCTTAGTGCCCTGCTTTGTTTGGAGGGTGCTTGCGGAGTGCAGCACACACAGCGGGAAGGTGCGCGCTGGCCAGCTCCAAGTCTCGGCAGATACAAGCGCAAGCGAGGCACCTGCTCGCAGTTTGTCCCGGACATGGGAAGCAGCATGCTGCGTGCCAGAAGACATCTCGCTCTGTCCTGCCTGCCACGGGGCTGCTTCTGAGCACGGAGGCACGCCTACAAGCCAGCTGAGATGGGCTTTGCCTAAGAGTGAGGGAAGTGGCGAGCGGAACAAGGCATGTGCTGCACAGCTTCCCTCCCTCGCAGGCAGTTTCCCTCCTGGGGCGCTTACTTCTCCTGCCTTAGCGCCCTGCTTTGTTTGGAGGCTGTTTGCGGACAGCAGCACACACAGCGGGAAGGTGCGCGCTGGCCAGCTCCAAGTCTCGGCAGATACAAGCGCAAGCGAGGCACCTGCTCGCAGTTTGTTCCGGGCATGGGAAGCAGCATGCTGCGTGCCCAGAAGACATCTCGCACTGTCCTGCCTGCCACGGGGCTGCTTCTGAGCACGGAGGCACGCCTACAAGCCAGCTGAGATGGGCTTTGCCTAAGAGTGAGGCAAGTGGCGAGCGGAACAAGGCATGTGCTGCACAGCTTCCCTCGCAGGCAGATTCCCTCCTGGGGCGCTTACTTCTCCTGCCTTAGTGCCCTGCTTTGTTTGGAGGCTGTTTGCGGACAGCAGCACACACAGCGGGAAGGTGCGCGCTGGCCAGCTCCAAGTCTCGGCAGATACAAGCGCAAGCGAGGCACCTGCTCGCAGTTTGTCCCGGACATGGGAAGCAGCATGCTGCGTGCCCAGAAGACATCTCGCTCTGTCCTGCCTGCCACGGGGCTGCTTCTGAGCACGGAGGCACGCCTACAAGCCAGCTGAGATGGGCTTTGCCTAAGAGTGAGGCAAGTGGCGAGCGGAACAAGGCATGTGCTGCACAGCTTCCCTCGCAGGCAGATTCCCTCCTGGGGCGCTTACTTCTCTTGCCTTAGTGCCCTGCTTTGTTTGGAGGGTGCTTGCGGAGTGCAGCACACACAGCGGGAAGGTGCGCGCTGGCCAGCTCCAAGTCTCGGCAGATACAAGCGCAAGCGAGGCACCTGCTCGCAGTTTGTCCCGGACATGGGAAGCAGCATGCTGCGTGCCAGAAGACATCTCGCTCTGTCCTGCCTGCCACGGGGCTGCTTCTGAGCACGGAGGCACGCCTACAAGCCAGCTGAGATGGGCTTTGCCTAAGAGTGAGGGAAGTGGCGAGCGGAACAAGGGATGTGCTGCACAGCTTCCCTCCCTCGCAGGCAGTTTCCCTCCTGGGGCGCTTACTTCTCCTGCCTTAGCGCCCTGCTTTGTTTGGAGGCTGTTTGCGGACAGCAGCACACACAGCGGGAAGGTGCGCGCTGGCCAGCTCCAAGTCTCGGCAGATACAAGCGCAAGCGAGGCACCTGCTCGCAGTTTGTCCCGGACATGGGAAGCAGCATGCTGCGTGCCCAGAAGACATCTCGCTCTGTCCTGCCTGCCACGGGGCTGCTTCTGAGCACGGAGGCACGCCTACAAGCCAGCTGAGATGGGCTTTGCCTAAGAGTGAGGCAAGTGGCGAGCGGAACAAGGCATGTGCTGCACAGCTTCCCTCGCAGGCAGTTTCCCTCCTGGGGCGCTTACTTCTCCTGCCTTAGCGCCCTGCTTTGTTTGGAGGCTGTTTGCGGACAGCAGCACACACAGCGGGAAGGTGCGCGCTGGCCAGCTCCAAGTCTCGGCAGATACAAGCGCAAGCGAGGCACCTGCTCGCAGTTTGTCCCGGACATGGGAAGCAGCATGCTGCGTGCCCAGAAGACATCTCGCTCTGTCCTGCCTGCCACGGGGCTGCTTCTGAGCACGGAGGCACGCCTATAAGCCAGCTGAGATGGGCTTTGCCTAAGAGTGAGGCAAGTGGCGAGCGGAACAAGGCATGTGCTGCACAGCTTTCCTCGCAGGCAGATTCCCTCCTGGGGCGCTTACTTCTCTTGCCTTAGTGCCCTGCTTTGTTTGGAGGCTGTTTGCGGAGTGCAGCACACACAGCGGGAAGGTGCGCGCTGGCCAGCTCCAAGTCTCGGCAGATAGAAGCGCAAGTGAGGCACCTGCTCGCGATTTGTTCCGGGCATGGGAAGCAGCATGCTGCGTGCCAGAAGACATCTCGCTCTGTCCTGCCTGCCACGGGGCTGCTTCTGAGCACGGAGGCACGCCTACAAGCCAGCTGAGATGGGCTTTGCCTAAGAGTGAGGCAAGTGGCGAGCGGAACAAGGCATGTGCTGCACAGCTTTCCTCGCAGGCAGTTTCCCTCCTGGGGCGCTTACTTCTCTTGCCTTAGTGCCCTGCTTTGTTTGGAGGCTGTTTGCGGAGTGCAGCACACACAGCGGGAAGGTGCGCGCTGGCCAGCTCCAAGTCTCGGCAGATAGAAGCGCAAGTGAGGCACCTGCTCGCGATTTGTTCCGGGCATGGGAAGCAGCATGCTGCGTGCCAGAAGACATCTCGCTCTGTCCTGCCTGCCACGGGGCTGCTTCTGAGCACGGAGGCACGCCTACAAGCCAGCTGAGATGGGCTTTGCCTAAGAGTGAGGCAAGTGGCGAGCGGAACAAGGGATGTGCTGCACAGCTTCCCTCGCAGGCAGTTTCCCTCCTGGGGCGCTTACTTCTCCTGCCTTAGCGCCCTGCTTCGTTTGGAGGCTGTTTGCGGACAGCAGCACACACAGCGGGAAGGTGCGCGCTGGCCAGCTCCAAGTCTCGGCAGATACAAGCGCAAGCGAGGCACCTGCTCGCAGTTTGTCCCGGACATGGGAAGCAGCATGCTGCTTGCCCAGAGTACTTCTGGCACTGTCCTGCCTGCCTCGGGGCTGCTTCTGAGCACGGAGGCACGCCTACAAGCCAGCTGAGATGGGCTTTGCCTAAGAGTGAGGCAAGTGGCGAGCGGAACAAGGCATGTGCTGCACAGCTTCCCTCGCAGGCAGATTCCCTCCTGGGGCGCTTACTTCTCTTGCCTTAGTGCCCTGCTTTGTTTGGAGGCTGTTTGCGGAGTGCAGCACACACAGCGGGAAGGTGCGCGCTGGCCAGCTCCAAGTCTCGGCAGATACAAGCGCAAGCGAGGCACCTGCTCGCGGTTTGTCCCGGGCATGGGAAGCAGCATGCTGCGTGCCCAGAAGACATCTCGCTCTGTCCTGCCTGCCACGGGGCTGCTTCTGAGCACGGAGGCACGCCTACAAGCCAGCTGAGATGGGCTTTGCCTAAGAGTGAGGCAAGTGGCGAGCGGAACAAGGCATGTGCTGCACAGCTTTCCTCGCAGGCAGATTCCCTCCTGGGGCGCTTACTTCTCTTGCCTTAGTGCCCTGCTTTGTTTGGAGGCTGTTTGCGGAGTGCAGCACACACAGCGGGAAGGTGCGCGCTGGCCAGCTCCAAGTCTCGGCAGATAGAAGCGCAAGTGAGGCACCTGCTCGCGATTTGTTCCGGGCATGGGAAGCAGCATGCTGCGTGCCAGAAGACATCTCGCTCTGTCCTGCCTGCCACGGGGCTGCTTCTGAGCACGGAGGCACGCCTACAAGCCAGCTGAGATGGGCTTTGCCTAAGAGTGAGGCAAGTGGCGAGCGGAACAAGGGATGTGCTGCACAGCTTCCCTCGCAGGCAGTTTCCCTCCTGGGGCGCTTACTTCTCTTGCCTTAGTGCCCTGCTTTGTTTGGAGGCTGTTTGCGGAGTGCAGCACACACAGCGGGAAGGTGCGCGCTGGCCAGCTCCAAGTCTCGGCAGATACAAGCGCAAGCGAGGCACCTGCTCGCGATTTGTTCCGGGCATGGGAAGCAGCATGCTGCGTGCCAGAAGACATCTCGCTCTGTCCTGCCTGCCACGGGGCTCCTTCTGAGCACGGAGGCACGCCTACAAGCCAGCTGAGATGGGCTTTGCCTAAGAGTGAGGGAAGTGGCGAGCGGAACAAGGGATGTGCTGCACAGCTTCCCTCGCAGGCAGTTTCCCTCCTGGGGCGCTTACTTCTCCTGCCTTAGCGCCCTGCTTCGTTTGGAGGTTGTTTGCGGACAGCAGCACACACAGCGGGAAGGTGCGCGCTGGCCAGCTCCAAGTCTCGGCAGATACAAGCGCAAGCGAGGCACCTGCTCGCAGTTTGTCCCGGGCATGGGAAGCAGCATGCTGCTTGCCCAGAGTACTTCTGGCACTGTCCTGCCTGCCTCGGGGCTGCTTCTGAGCACGGAGGCACGCCTACAAGCCAGCTGAGATGGGCTTTGCCTAAGAGTGAGGCAAGTGGCGAGCGGAACAAGGCATGTGCTGCACAGCTTCCCTCGCAGGCAGATTCCCTCCTGGGGCGCTTACTTCTCTTGCCTTAGTGCCCTGCTTTGTTTGGAGGCTGTTTGCGGAGTGCAGCACACACAGCGGGAAGGTGCGCGCTGGCCAGCTCCAAGTCTCGGCAGATACAAGCGCAAGCGAGGCACCTGCTCGCGGTTTGTCCCGGGCATGGGAAGCAGCATGCTGCGTGCCCAGAAGACATCTCGCTCTGTCCTGCCTGCCACGGGGCTGCTTCTGAGCACGGAGGCACGCCTACAAGCCAGCTGAGATGGGCTTTGCCTAAGAGTGAGGCAAGTGGCGAGCGGAACAAGGCATGTGCTGCACAGCTTCCCTCGCAGGCAGTTTCCCTCCTGGGGCGCTTACTTCTCCTGCCTTAGCGCCCTGCTTTGTTTGGAGGCTGTTTGCGGACAGCAGCACACACAGCGGGAAGGTGCGCGCTGGCCAGCTCCAAGTCTCGGCAGATACAAGCGCAAGCGAGGCACCTGCTCGCAGTTTGTCCCGGACATGGGAAGCAGCATGCTGCGTGCCCAGAAGACATCTCGCTCTGTCCTGCCTGCCACGGGGCTGCTTCTGAGCACGGAGGCACGCCTACAAGCCAGCTGAGATGGGCTTTGCCTAAGAGTGAGGCAAGTGGCGAGCGGAACAAGGCATGTGCTGCACAGCTTCCCTCGCAGGCAGATTCCCTCCTGGGGCGCTTACTTCTCTTGCCTTAGTGCCCTGCTTTGTTTGGAGGGTGCTTGCGGAGTGCAGCACACACAGCGGGAAGGTGCGCGCTGGCCAGCTCCAAGTCTCGGCAGATACAAGCGCAAGCGAGGCACCTGCTCGCAGTTTGTCCCGGACATGGGAAGCAGCATGCTGCGTGCCAGAAGACATCTCGCTCTGTCCTGCCTGCCACGGGGCTGCTTCTGAGCACGGAGGCACGCCTACAAGCCAGCTGAGATGGGCTTTGCCTAAGAGTGAGGGAAGTGGCGAGCGGAACAAGGGATGTGCTGCACAGCTTCCCTCCCTCGCAGGCAGTTTCCCTCCTGGGGCGCTTACTTCTCCTGCCTTAGCGCCCTGCTTTGTTTGGAGGCTGTTTGCGGACAGCAGCACACACAGCGGGAAGGTGCGCGCTGGCCAGCTCCAAGTCTCGGCAGATAGAAGCGCAAGCGAGGCACCTGCTCGCAGTTTGTCCCGGACATGGGAAGCAGCATGCTGCTTGCCCAGATTACTTCTGGCACTGTCCTGCCTGCCTCGGGGCTGCTTCTGAGCACGGAGGCACGCCTACAAGCCAGCTGAGATGGGCTTTGCCTAAGAGTGAGGCAAGTGGCGAGCGGAACAAGGGATGTGCTGCACAGCTTCCCTCGCAGGCAGATTCCCTCCTGGGGCGCTTACTTCTCCTGCCTTAGTGCCCTGCTTTGTTTGGAGGCTGTTTGCGGAGTGCAGCACACACAGCGGGAAGGTGCGCGCTGGCCAGCTCCAAGTCTCGGCAGATAGAAGCGCAAGCGAGGCACCTGCTCGCAGTTTGTTCCGGGCATGGGAAGCAGCATGCTGCGTGCCCAGAAGACATCTCGCACTGTCCTGCCTGCCACGGGGCTGCTTCTGAGCACGGAGGCACGCCTACAAGCCAGCTGAGATGGGCTTTGCCTAAGAGTGAGGCAAGTGGCGAGCGGAACAAGGCATGTGCTGCACAGCTTCCCTCGCAGGCAGTTTCCCTCCTGGGGCGCTTACTTCTCCTGCCTTAGCGCCCTGCTTTGTTTGGAGGCTGTTTGCGGACAGCAGCACACACAGCGGGAAGGTGCGCGCTGGCCAGCTCCAAGTCTCGGCAGATACAAGCGCAAGCGAGGCACCTGCTCGCAGTTTGTCCCGGACATGGGAAGCAGCATGCTGCGTGCCCAGAAGACATCTCGCTCTGTCCTGCCTGCCACGGGGCTGCTTCTGAGCACGGAGGCACGCCTACAAGCCAGCTGAGATGGGCTTTGCCTAAGAGTGAGGCAAGTGGCGAGCGGAACAAGGCATGTGCTGCACAGCTTCCCTCGCAGGCAGATTCCCTCCTGGGGCGCTTACTTCTCTTGCCTTAGTGCCCTGCTTTGTTTGGAGGCTGTTTGCGGAGTGCAGCACACACAGCGGGAAGGTGCGCGCTGGCCAGCTCCAAGTCTCGGCAGATACAAGCGCAAGCGAGGCACCTGCTCGCGGTTTGTCCCGGGCATGGGAAGCAGCATGCTGCGTGCCCAGAAGACATCTCGCTCTGTCCTGCCTGCCACGGGGCTGCTTCTGAGCACGGAGGCACGCCTACAAGCCAGCTGAGATGGGCTTTGCCTAAGAGTGAGGCAAGTGGCGAGCGGAACAAGGCATGTGCTGCACAGCTTCCCTCGCAGGCAGATTCCCTCCTGGGGCGCTTACTTCTCTTGCCTTAGTGCCCTGCTTTGTTTGGAGGGTGCTTGCGGAGTGCAGCACACACAGCGGGAAGGTGCGCGCTGGCCAGCTCCAAGTCTCGGCAGATAGAAGCGCAAGCGAGGCACCTGCTCGCAGTTTGTCCCGGACATGGGAAGCAGCATGCTGCGTGCCAGAAGACATCTCGCTCTGTCCTGCCTGCCACGGGGCTGCTTCTGAGCACGGAGGCACGCCTACAAGCCAGCTGAGATGGGCTTTGCCTAAGAGTGAGGGAAGTGGCGAGCGGAACAAGGGATGTGCTGCACAGCTTCCCTCCCTCGCAGGCAGTTTCCCTCCTGGGGCGCTTACTTCTCCTGCCTTAGCGCCCTGCTTTGTTTGGAGGCTGTTTGCGGACAGCAGCACACACAGCGGGAAGGTGCGCGCTGGCCAGCTCCAAGTCTCGGCAGATACAAGCGCAAGCGAGGCACCTGCTCGCAGTTTGTCCCGGACATGGGAAGCAGCATGCTGCGTGCCCAGAAGACATCTCGCTCTGTCCTGCCTGCCACGGGGCTGCTTCTGAGCACGGAGGCACGCCTACAAGCCAGCTGAGATGGGCTTTGCCTAAGAGTGAGGCAAGTGGCGAGCGGAACAAGGCATGTGCTGCACAGCTTCCCTCGCAGGCAGTTTCCCTCCTGGGGCGCTTACTTCTCCTGCCTTAGCGCCCTGCTTTGTTTGGAGGCTGTTTGCGGACAGCAGCACACACAGCGGGAAGGTGCGCGCTGGCCAGCTCCAAGTCTCGGCAGATACAAGCGCAAGCGAGGCACCTGCTCGCAGTTTGTCCCGGACATGGGAAGCAGCATGCTGCGTGCCCAGAAGACATCTCGCTCTGTCCTGCCTGCCACGGGGCTGCTTCTGAGCACGGAGGCACGCCTATAAGCCAGCTGAGATGGGCTTTGCCTAAGAGTGAGGCAAGTGGCGAGCGGAACAAGGCATGTGCTGCACAGCTTTCCTCGCAGGCAGATTCCCTCCTGGGGCGCTTACTTCTCTTGCCTTAGTGCCCTGCTTTGTTTGGAGGCTGTTTGCGGAGTGCAGCACACACAGCGGGAAGGTGCGCGCTGGCCAGCTCCAAGTCTCGGCAGATAGAAGCGCAAGTGAGGCACCTGCTTGCGATTTGTTCCGGGCATGGGAAGCAGCATGCTGCGTGCCAGAAGACATCTCGCTCTGTCCTGCCTGCCACGGGGCTGCTTCTGAGCACGGAGGCACGCCTACAAGCCAGCTGAGATGGGCTTTGCCTAAGAGTGAGGCAAGTGGCGAGCGGAACAAGGGATGTGCTGCACAGCTTCCCTCGCAGGCAGTTTCCCTCCTGGGGCGCTTACTTCTCCTGCCTTAGCGCCCTGCTTCGTTTGGAGGCTGTTTGCGGACAGCAGCACACACAGCGGGAAGGTGCGCGCTGGCCAGCTCCAAGTCTCGGCAGATAGAAGCGCAAGCGAGGCACCTGCTCGCAGTTTGTCCCGGACATGGGAAGCAGCATGCTGCTTGCCCAGATTACTTCTGGCACTGTCCTGCCTGCCTCGGGGCTGCTTCTGAGCACGGAGGCACGCCTACAAGCCAGCTGAGATGGGCTTTGCCTAAGAGTGAGGCAAGTGGCGAGCGGAACAAGGGATGTGCTGCACAGCTTCCCTCGCAGGCAGATTCCCTCCTGGGGCGCTTACTTCTCCTGCCTTAGTGCCCTGCTTTGTTTGGAGGCTGTTTGCGGAGTGCAGCACACACAGCGGGAAGGTGCGCGCTGGCCAGCTCCAAGTCTCGGCAGATACAAGCGCAAGCGAGGCACCTGCTCGCAGTTTGTCCCGGACATGGGAAGCAGCATGCTGCGTGCCCAGAAGACATCTCGCTCTGTCCTGCCTGCCACGGGGCTGCTTCTGAGCACGGAGGCACGCCTACAAGCCAGCTGAGATGGGCTTTGCCTAAGAGTGAGGCAAGTGGCGAGCGGAACAAGGCATGTGCTGCACAGCTTCCCTCGCAGGCAGATTCCCTCCTGGGGCGCTTACTTCTCTTGCCTTAGTGCCCTGCTTTGTTTGGAGGCTGTTTGCGGAGTGCAGCACACACAGCGGGAAGGTGCGCGCTGGCCAGCTCCAAGTCTCGGCAGATACAAGCGCAAGCGAGGCACCTGCTCGCGGTTTGTCCCGGGCATGGGAAGCAGCATGCTGCGTGCCCAGAAGACATCTCGCTCTGTCCTGCCTGCCACGGGGCTGCTTCTGAGCACGGAGGCACGCCTACAAGCCAGCTGAGATGGGCTTTGCCTAAGAGTGAGGCAAGTGGCGAGCGGAACAAGGCATGTGCTGCACAGCTTCCCTCGCAGGCAGATTCCCTCCTGGGGCGCTTACTTCTCTTGCCTTAGTGCCCTGCTTTGTTTGGAGGGTGCTTGCGGAGTGCAGCACACACAGCGGGAAGGTGCGCGCTGGCCAGCTCCAAGTCTCGGCAGATAGAAGCGCAAGCGAGGCACCTGCTCGCAGTTTGTCCCGGACATGGGAAGCAGCATGCTGCGTGCCAGAAGACATCTCGCTCTGTCCTGCCTGCCACGGGGCTGCTTCTGAGCACGGAGGCACGCCTACAAGCCAGCTGAGATGGGCTTTGCCTAAGAGTGAGGGAAGTGGCGAGCGGAACAAGGGATGTGCTGCACAGCTTCCCTCCCTCGCAGGCAGTTTCCCTCCTGGGGCGCTTACTTCTCCTGCCTTAGCGCCCTGCTTTGTTTGGAGGCTGTTTGCGGACAGCAGCACACACAGCGGGAAGGTGCGCGCTGGCCAGCTCCAAGTCTCGGCAGATACAAGCGCAAGCGAGGCACCTGCTCGCAGTTTGTCCCGGACATGGGAAGCAGCATGCTGCGTGCCCAGAAGACATCTCGCTCTGTCCTGCCTGCCACGGGGCTGCTTCTGAGCACGGAGGCACGCCTACAAGCCAGCTGAGATGGGCTTTGCCTAAGAGTGAGGCAAGTGGCGAGCGGAACAAGGCATGTGCTGCACAGCTTCCCTCGCAGGCAGTTTCCCTCCTGGGGCGCTTACTTCTCCTGCCTTAGCGCCCTGCTTTGTTTGGAGGCTGTTTGCGGAGTGCAGCACACACAGCGGGAAGGTGCGCGCTGGCCAGCTCCAAGTCTCGGCAGATACAAGCGCAAGCGAGGCACCTGCTCGCAGTTTGTCCCGGACATGGGAAGCAGCATGCTGCTTGCCCAGAGTACTTCTGGCACTGTCCTGCCTGCCTCGGGGCTGCTTCTGAGCACGGAGGCACGCCTACAAGCCAGCTGAGATGGGCTTTGCCTAAGAGTGAGGCAAGTGGCGAGCGGAACAAGGCATGTGCTGCACAGCTTCCCTCGCAGGCAGATTCCCTCCTGGGGCGCTTACTTCTCTTGCCTTAGTGCCCTGCTTTGTTTGGAGGCTGTTTGCGGAGTGCAGCACACACAGCGGGAAGGTGCGCGCTGGCCAGCTCCAAGTCTCGGCAGATAGAAGCGCAAGTGAGGCACCTGCTCGCGATTTGTTCCGGGCATGGGAAGCAGCATGCTGCGTGCCAGAAGACATCTCGCTCTGTCCTGCCTGCCACGGGGCTGCTTCTGAGCACGGAGGCACGCCTACAAGCCAGCTGAGATGGGCTTTGCCTAAGAGTGAGGCAAGTGGCGAGCGGAACAAGGGATGTGCTGCACAGCTTCCCTCGCAGGCAGTTTCCCTCCTGGGGCGCTTACTTCTCCTGCCTTAGCGCCCTGCTTCGTTTGGAGGCTGTTTGCGGACAGCAGCACACACAGCGGGAAGGTGCGCGCTGGCCAGCTCCAAGTCTCGGCAGATAGAAGCGCAAGCGAGGCACCTGCTCGCAGTTTGTCCCGGACATGGGAAGCAGCATGCTGCTTGCCCAGAGTACTTCTGGCACTGTCCTGCCTGCCTCGGGGCTGCTTCTGAGCACGGAGGCACGCCTACAAGCCAGCTGAGATGGGCTTTGCCTAAGAGTGAGGCAAGTGGCGAGCGGAACAAGGCATGTGCTGCACAGCTTCCCTCGCAGGCAGATTCCCTCCTGGGGCGCTTACTTCTCTTGCCTTAGTGCCCTGCTTTGTTTGGAGGCTGTTTGCGGAGTGCAGCACACACAGCGGGAAGGTGCGCGCTGGCCAGCTCCAAGTCTCGGCAGATACAAGCGCAAGCGAGGCACCTGCTCGCGGTTTGTCCCGGGCATGGGAAGCAGCATGCTGCGTGCCCAGAAGACATCTCGCTCTGTCCTGCCTGCCACGGGGCTGCTTCTGAGCACGGAGGCACGCCTACAAGCCAGCTGAGATGGGCTTTGCCTAAGAGTGAGGCAAGTGGCGAGCGGAACAAGGCATGTGCTGCACAGCTTCCCTCGCAGGCAGATTCCCTCCTGGGGCGCTTACTTCTCTTGCCTTAGTGCCCTGCTTTGTTTGGAGGGTGCTTGCGGAGTGCAGCACACACAGCGGGAAGGTGCGCGCTGGCCAGCTCCAAGTCTCGGCAGATACAAGCGCAAGCGAGGCACCTGCTCGCAGTTTGTCCCGGACATGGGAAGCAGCATGCTGCGTGCCAGAAGACATCTCGCTCTGTCCTGCCTGCCACGGGGCTGCTTCTGAGCACGGAGGCACGCCTACAAGCCAGCTGAGATGGGCTTTGCCTAAGAGTGAGGGAAGTGGCGAGCGGAACAAGGGATGTGCTGCACAGCTTCCCTCCCTCGCAGGCAGTTTCCCTCCTGGGGCGCTTACTTCTCCTGCCTTAGCGCCCTGCTTTGTTTGGAGGCTGTTTGCGGACAGCAGCACACACAGCGGGAAGGTGCGCGCTGGCCAGCTCCAAGTCTCGGCAGATACAAGCGCAAGCGAGGCACCTGCTCGCAGTTTGTTCCGGGCATGGGAAGCAGCATGCTGCGTGCCCAGAAGACATCTCGCACTGTCCTGCCTGCCACGGGGCTGCTTCTGAGCACGGAGGCACGCCTACAAGCCAGCTGAGATGGGCTTTGCCTAAGAGTGAGGCAAGTGGCGAGCGGAACAAGGCATGTGCTGCACAGCTTCCCTCGCAGGCAGTTTCCCTCCTGGGGCGCTTACTTCTCCTGCCTTAGCGCCCTGCTTTGTTTGGAGGCTGTTTGCGGACAGCAGCACACACAGCGGGAAGGTGCGCGCTGGCCAGCTCCAAGTCTCGGCAGATACAAGCGCAAGCGAGGCACCTGCTCGCAGTTTGTCCCGGACATGGGAAGCAGCATGCTGCGTGCCCAGAAGACATCTCGCTCTGTCCTGCCTGCCACGGGGCTGCTTCTGAGCACGGAGGCACGCCTACAAGCCAGCTGAGATGGGCTTTGCCTAAGAGTGAGGCAAGTGGCGAGCGGAACAAGGCATGTGCTGCACAGCTTCCCTCGCAGGCAGATTCCCTCCTGGGGCGCTTACTTCTCTTGCCTTAGTGCCCTGCTTTGTTTGGAGGGTGCTTGCGGAGTGCAGCACACACAGCGGGAAGGTGCGCGCTGGCCAGCTCCAAGTCTCGGCAGATACAAGCGCAAGCGAGGCACCTGCTCGCAGTTTGTCCCGGACATGGGAAGCAGCATGCTGCGTGCCAGAAGACATCTCGCTCTGTCCTGCCTGCCACGGGGCTGCTTCTGAGCACGGAGGCACGCCTACAAGCCAGCTGAGATGGGCTTTGCCTAAGAGTGAGGGAAGTGGCGAGCGGAACAAGGGATGTGCTGCACAGCTTCCCTCCCTCGCAGGCAGTTTCCCTCCTGGGGCGCTTACTTCTCCTGCCTTAGCGCCCTGCTTTGTTTGGAGGCTGTTTGCGGAGTGCAGCACACACAGCGGGAAGGTGCGCGCTGGCCAGCTCCAAGTCTCGGCAGATAGAAGCGCAAGCGAGGCACCTGCTCGCAGTTTGTTCCGGGCATGGGAAGCAGCATGCTGCGTGCCCAGAAGACATCTCGCACTGTCCTGCCTGCCACGGGGCTGCTTCTGAGCACGGAGGCACGCCTACAAGCCAGCTGAGATGGGCTTTGCCTAAGAGTGAGGCAAGTGGCGAGCGGAACAAGGCATGTGCTGCACAGCTTCCCTCGCAGGCAGTTTCCCTCCTGGGGCGCTTACTTCTCCTGCCTTAGCGCCCTGCTTTGTTTGGAGGCTGTTTGCGGACAGCAGCACACACAGCGGGAAGGTGCGCGCTGGCCAGCTCCAAGTCTCGGCAGATACAAGCGCAAGCGAGGCACCTGCTCGCAGTTTGTCCCGGACATGGGAAGCAGCATGCTGCGTGCCCAGAAGACATCTCGCTCTGTCCTGCCTGCCACGGGGCTGCTTCTGAGCACGGAGGCACGCCTACAAGCCAGCTGAGATGGGCTTTGCCTAAGAGTGAGGCAAGTGGCGAGCGGAACAAGGCATGTGCTGCACAGCTTCCCTCGCAGGCAGATTCCTCCTGGGGCGCTTACTTCTCTTGCCTTAGTGCCCTGCTTTGTTTGGAGGGTGCTTGCGGAGTGCAGCACACACAGCGGGAAGGTGCGCGCTGGCCAGCTCCAAGTCTCGGCAGATACAAGCGCAAGCGAGGCACCTGCTCGCAGTTTGTCCCGGACATGGGAAGCAGCATGCTGCGTGCCAGAAGACATCTCGCTCTGTCCTGCCTGCCACGGGGCTGCTTCTGAGCACGGAGGCACGCCTACAAGCCAGCTGAGATGGGCTTTGCCTAAGAGTGAGGGAAGTGGCGAGCGAACAAGGGATGTGCTGCACAGCTTCCCTCCCTCGCAGGCAGTTTCCCTCCTGGGGCGCTTACTTCTCCTGCCTTAGCGCCTGCTTTGTTTGGAGGCTGTTTGCGGACAGCAGCACACACAGCGGGAAGGTGCGCGCTGGCCAGCTCCAAGTCTCGGCAGATACAAGCGCAAGCGAGGCACCTGCTCGCAGTTTGTTCCGGGCATGGGAAGCAGCATGCTGCGTGCCCAGAAGACATCTCGCACTGTCATGCCTGCCACGGGGCTGCTTCTGAGCACGGAGGCACGCCTACAAGCCAGCTGAGATGGGCTTTGCCTAAGAGTGAGGCAAGTGGCGAGCGGAACAAGGCATGTGCTGCACAGCTTCCCTCGCAGGCAGATTCCCTCCTGGGGCGCTTACTTCTCCTGCCTTAGCGCCCTGCTTTGTTTGGAGGCTGTTTGCGGACAGCAGCACACACAGCGGGAAGGTGCGCGCTGGCCAGCTCCAAGTCTCGGCAGATACAAGCGCAAGCGAGGCACCTGCTCGCAGTTTGTCCCGGACATGGGAAGCAGCATGCTGCGTGCCCAGAAGACATCTCGCTCTGTCCTGCCTGCCACGGGGCTGCTTCTGAGCACGGAGGCACGCCTACAAGCCAGCTGAGATGGGCTTTGCCTAAGAGTGAGGCAAGTGGCGAGCGGAACAAGGCATGTGCTGCACAGCTTCCCTCGCAGGCAGATTCCCTCCTGGGGCGCTTACTTCTCTTGCCTTAGTGCCCTGCTTTGTTTGGAGGGTGCTTGCGGAGTGCAGCACACACAGCGGGAAGGTGCGCGCTGGCCAGCTCCAAGTCTCGGCAGATACAAGCGCAAGCGAGGCACCTGCTCGCAGTTTGTCCCGGACATGGGAAGCAGCATGCTGCGTGCCAGAAGACATCTCGCTCTGTCCTGCCTGCCACGGGGCTGCTTCTGAGCACGGAGGCACGCCTACAAGCCAGCTGAGATGGGCTTTGCCTAAGAGTGAGGGAAGTGGCGAGCGGAACAAGGGATGTGCTGCACAGCTTCCCTCCCTCGCAGGCAGTTTCCCTCCTGGGGCGCTTACTTCTCCTGCCTTAGCGCCCTGCTTTGTTTGGAGGCTGTTTGCGGACAGCAGCACACACAGCGGGAAGGTGCGCGCTGGCCAGCTCCAAGTCTCGGCAGATACAAGCGCAAGCGAGGCACCTGCTCGCAGTTTGTCCCGGACATGGGAAGCAGCATGCTGCGTGCCCAGAAGACATCTCGCTCTGTCCTGCCTGCCACGGGGCTGCTTCTGAGCACGGAGGCACGCCTACAAGCCAGCTGAGATGGGCTTTGCCTAAGAGTGAGGCAAGTGGCGAGCGGAACAAGGCATGTGCTGCACAGCTTCCCTCGCAGGCAGTTTCCCTCCTGGGGCGCTTACTT